>NW_027507903.1:624405536-625088036 GCF_037356315.1 Lithobates pipiens
TCTATCTTATGCCCAGACTTACACATATTGGGGCCAATTTAGATAGGAGACAATTAACCTACCAGTAGTGGGGAGAAGATCCACACAAGCACATGAAGAAAATACAAACTCCATACAGATAATGGAAAAATAGGACTTTATATGAAACACACCAGTACAATACAATGAATAAATTTATTAAAGATAACATATTTATTGATAGAAATGGGCATACTAGGCAATACAAATTAATCACAAGTAAGTAACATATAGATTTAAAATAAACATGTTTTGTAAATCACATAATGGTAAAAATAATTTCATAACATACATCAATAAACCTGAATATTCCATAGTAAAAATGGTATTATACCCAGAAATATATAACATGAATAACATGGTAAGTTGAAGCCATGGTAGTATATAATTGATTCATGATTCTGAAAGCTATAAATCGCATTGTAATGTATAACTGCTGTGACATAACATCTGTAAAAATCTTGACGCGTTTCAACTTCCACTCATCAGGAGCAAGTGTAAACTGGATATATTTGTAATAGAGTATACATTTACAATAAATGTAGTAATTAATATAATGGTGAGAGGGGAGCAGAAAATATAATCCCAGCACTCTTACCTATGGGTAGAATCTCTGTTAAAAAGCATAGATATTATTATTAATGGCTGGAGGCATTATGGGGACATCATCACCAGTAGCTGAGGTAATGGCACTGTGGCAACATCATGGCAAGGACTACCACTCAATGAACATCTAGTTAAAAAAAGAGTCCCCAATCAATGGCTAGAGTTGTGAATGGTGTAGGGCAAGCATGTCCAAAGTCCGGCCCATTGGCCAATCGCGGCCCGCGGCCCGGTTTTGAACAGCCCGCCTGGTGTGCCACGGGATGAGGGCTGTCAGATGAGCCCGATCTCGACACTGTGAGAAGCTCCGTCAACTTCAAAAGTGAAATTAAATGCAGGGGAGTGTGCTGTGCTCTCTGCTTCCCCCTACAGTGCAGTAACCGGCTGAATGAGGAAGCTGGAAAGGTAGAGTACTGTGCTAAAAGCTAGATTCATTTTAAAAGGGCTTTATTCATGTGTCTGTGTGTGTGTTTGTGTGTGTGTGTGTGCATGTGTATGTATGTCTGTATGTATGGGTATGCATGTGTCTGTATGTATGTCTATGCATTTGTCTGTATGTATGTGTGTGCATGTGTCTGTATGTATGTGTATGCCTGTATGTCTGTATGTATGGGTATGCATGTGTCTGTATGTACGTCTATGCATTTGTCTGTATGTATGTGTGTGCATGTGTCTGTATGTATGTGTATGCATGTGTCTGTATTTGTGTGCATGTATGTATGTGTATGCATGTGTCTGTGTGTATGTGTATGCATGTGTCTGTATGTATGTAAGGCACATGTTTCTGTATGTATGTAAGGTGCATGTGTCTGTATGTATGTGTATGCTTGTGTATGTATGTGTGTGTGTGCATGTGTCTGTATGTATGTCTATATGTATGTGTATGCATTTGTCTGTATGTGTGTGAATGTTTCTGTATGTATGTCTGTATGTCTGTATGTATGTGTATGCATGTGTCTGTATGTATGTCTGTATGTATGTGTATGCATGTGTCTGTATGTATGTGTATGCATGTGTCTGTGTGTGTGTGCATTTGTCTGTATGTGTGTGTGTGCATATGTGTATGTTTCTGCATGTGTCTATGTGTACCATCAGAACTGCATCATTATTGTACCATCAGAAATGCTTTTGTAGGGCTTGTGTGTGATAGCAGCCAGGAATGCTGCTCCTCTGAAAAGCAATCCATACACAGATTGCTTTTCAGGGGCATTTGAAGAGTAAAGAGTGATAAGGCATTATGTTGCATCCTAACCACCTGTTTTAGGCCCATAAATGCAGCATCACTATACCGAAACTGTGCAATCCACACAGTTGCGGGGTAGTTACAGTGCAGGCACATTCACCCTGGGTATACCTCTAGCTGCAGCCACAGCATGTGTACACCCCCAGCTGCTCCCTCTGCAGCAAAAGGGGGAGAAGTTGGGGGTGGTAAAAACAGCTGACATGTGAACAAGCCCTTGGTTCACATCTGTGTGGCTGCGTGTAAGGCAGCCCATTCATTTCAATGTGCTTCCCTACAAACAAAAATGCAGGGAAAGAAGTCTCCAAGCTTTTTTTTTTTAAATTGCACTGCACCAAAAGCACCCCATGTTTTCCAATGTGTGGGGTACCATTAAGAATTAACGGTACCCCTAAAGAGCAGAGCATTCCTCTGTTTGTCGGAAACGAGTGCAACAAAGGCAAGAGAATTCTTGTTGGGCAGTGTATTAGTGCTCGGACCGACACACTCAGACCAAATTTTAATGGTTCAAAGAATGTCATGCAAAATGGTCGGCCCTCACACATGTTCACTTCATCAAATCTGGCCCTCTGTGAAAAAAGTTTGGACACCCCTGGTGTAGGGTATATGCCGATAGGGCTTCTATAAAAAAAAAGTAATAATATATAGCAGTGTGCCATAGAATGACTAGTGCAATTGATGAATAAGGGGAGAAGTAACCAAATACCAAGAAAAGGGTAGACCATGAAAGAAAAACAAAGGTTTAAAATGAAGGGACTGAATGTATCACCAGGAACGTGAATGGTAAAGAAAAGAGTACCCACAACAAAACCAATATAAAATGAAGCTACCAAAATTACCTGGAACTGAGATGTAAAAAATGTAAAACAGGGTCCAAGATAGTGTATAAGTGTCACAGGAGGACAATGAGTGATCAAAAAGTGATCAAGGTGTGGTAATGAATACCGGCCAGTCCACCGCAGAACAACATTGACCCCTTTTTCCCTTATCCCCCTCTTTTTACAAGTAAAAGGGATGGAGATATTTGTTCTTTAAGCCCTTGTACACATGGTCGGATTTTGTCCAACGGATTTTGTCCGAAACTGTTGTTGCATACACACGGTCGGACAAAGTTGTCGGAAAATCCGATCGTTCAGAACGTGATGACGTTGTTATTTTTTTTACGATGGGACTACGTTCCGCTAGTAGCCAATAGCTTTGGTCTAGGAATTTTATCTGAGCATGCGTGGCACTTTGTCCGATCAGAATTCTCTACAAACGATCGGACAAAGTCTGATCGGATCATGTTGTCGGAAAATTTTACAGCCCAGCTCTCAAACTTTGTCGGTCGGATATTCCGACGGAAACAGTCAGATGGAGCCCACACATGGCCGAATTATTATACTTTATTTAGAATATGAATATTCCATACTGTGTGAAAGAAAACTTTGAGTCAATTAATTCTATGTTATGACTTGCGATAATTGAAAAAGTAAACATTTAAAAACTGTATGGAATTTGGTGAATAGTGTATATTATATATGCTTTTAAGGGTTATGTAAGGCGATACATTGTCAGGATTTTAATTCCCTAGCTCATTATATATACCGTATATACTCGAGTATAGGCCGACCCGAATATAAGCCGAGGCCCCCAATTTACCCCCAAAAAAACTGGCAAACTTATTGACTCGTGTATAAGCCGAGGGTGAGACATGCCTGTCCATCCCTGTGTGTGTGTCCGTCCATCCCTGTGTGTCCGTCCATCCCTGTGTGTGTGTGTGTCCATCCATCCATCCATCCCTGTGTGTGTGTGTGTCCATCCATCCATCCATCCCTGTGTGTGTGTGTGTCCATCCATCCATCCATCCCTGTGTGTGTGTGTCTCCATCCATCCATCCATCCCTGTGTGTGTGTGTCTCCATCCATCCATCCCTGTGTGTGTGTGTCCATGTGTGTGTGTGTGTGTGTGTGTGTGTGTGTGTGTCCAGCCTACCTGTGTCCCGAGCCTGTGTCCCGAGCCTCCGTCCCGTGCCTTGCCTCCTTGCCTCCGTCCCGTGCCGTGCCTTGCCTCCTTGCCTCCGTCCCGTGCCGTGCCTTGCCTCCTTGCCTCCGTCCCGTGTCGTGCCTTGCCTCCGTCCCGTCCCGTCCCGTGCCGTGCCTTGCCTTGCCTCCGTCCCGTGCCTTGCCAGGATCGCCGCTCTTCGTCGGCGCCTCGGCGGCCATTCTAAAATTCAAAAGCCGCGCCTCCGCCTTCGCCTGTGATAGGCGGAACACTGAATTTCCCAGCAGCCTGTGTTCCGCCTATCACGGACATCGTCTCATCCTCGTCCGTAGTACGAGGATGAGCGGATGTCCGTGATAGGCGGAACACTGACTGCTGGGAAATTGAGTGTTCCGCCTATCACAGGCGGAGGCGGAGGCGGAGGCGCGGCTTTCGAATTGTAGTATGTCCGCCGTCTGTCTGCTCGATACGCTGATCGAGCAGTCAGACGGCGATGACTCGAGTATAAGCCGAGGGGGGCACTTTCAGCCTCAAAAAAGAGGCTGAAAATCTCGGCTTATACTCGAGTATATACGGTATGCTTTTAGAAATGTATCCTATGTAACTGAGATGTTTAAAGTTTGGGCTCTCCCTTCCCCCTACATCCTGTCATTAAGAATTTTACCAGACATATGTTAGATTGCTATAGTAACCACTCATTAGCCCACACTTTTGTAAAGGAGGAGCTATCTTTCAGCACGAAATTTGAAGCTTGGTTGATATAATCAAAAGATTGGAGGTTTGACTTCCTCTTGAAGATCTGCAGCCTAGAAGGAACATCTCAGAAACACATCTCAGCTACATTCAGCATACAAAGGGTTATTCCGCCATTTTAGACAATAGAGGCCACATGGCATAACCTGAAATCGTCCATAAGAAACATTTTTAAAGATACTAATGATTATCATTGTACTATTTTTGTAAGTATTCTTTTCTATTTAAATGTGTACAAATAAATACACATTTTTGAATTACGCTGACTCAGAACTACCGTATATACTTGAGTATAAGCCGAGATTTTCAGCCCCTTTTTTTAGGCTGAAAGTGCCCCCCTCGGCTTATACTCGAGTCACCGCCGTCTGTCTACCCGATAAGCGTGTCGTGCAGACAGACGGCGGCCATTCCACTATTCAAAAGCCACTCCTCCCTATCTGTGATAGGCGGAACACTCAATTTTCCAGCAGTCAGTGGTCCGCCTATCACGGACATCCGCTCATCCTCATACTACGGACGAGGATGAGAGGATGTCCGTGACAGGCGGAACACTGACTGCTGGGAAATTGAGTGTTCCGCCTATCACAGACAGAGGCGCGGCTTTTGAACAGTGGAATGGCCGCCGTCTGTCACAGACGAGAAGAGGTGCGGCGATCCTGGCATGTTTTTACATGCATATCGCTGCAGAAGGACACAGGCTGCAGAAGGACAAAGAGGCACAGGACACAGGTAGGCTGGACACACAGGGATGGACGGACACACAGGGATGGACGGACACACAAGGATGGACGGACACACAGGGATGGACGGACACACAGAGACGGACACACAGGGACGGACACACAGGAATGGACGGACACACAGGGATGGACGGACACACAGGGATGGACGGACACACAGGGATGGACACACAGGGATGGACACACAGGGATGGACAGGCATGTCTCACCCTCGGCTTATACACGAGTCAATAAGTTTTCCCATTTTTTTGGTGGTAAATTAGGGGCCTCGGCTTATATTCGGATCGACCTATACTCGAGTATATACGGTAATTAAGGAAATTCATCTCACAATATCAATCAGTCTCACCATATATATATAAGATATATATATAAGACATTTGAAATATTATTACCTATATTTTTACATTGGCTTAGTCATCCAGTCAATCATAAGTCAGAGGTTTTTTTTCAACTTCCATCCTTTGATCAGAGGGGACAGAAGTGATGAACAGAAATTAACTTCGCAAAGATTGAAAAGAACCTAGAAGAAAATGTGATCGATTGATTGTGAAAGACCGGAGAATTTCAGATATACAGAAGTCTTGAAAGACTTGAATTTCGAGTACAGCGGGGACACTGAAAAGTTTTATATTTGGTGAGTAGAAAAGTAATATGGAATTTGTAGATGTTTTAGCTGATGAAAGTACATTAGAATTTAAAGGTTTATCGAAACAGGTCTCTGATGCTGTTTTATGGAAATCAATGTATGATCAATGCTTTCAGGCAAATGCTGACATTGAGAAGGATAGATTCTCATTAGTTAAAACAAAGAAAAAATGACGTAATGTAATGAAGCTTGTTAACATTTATAATACTATGGTGTTTGATATGCCAAAGTCAAAATGTAAATGAAAATATACAGGAAAATTTACTTTTTGAACCTAGTTGTTCAAGTTGTGAAACTTTTTGTACATATATTGAGCATTTAGAGAATGCAATAGAAATTGCAGCAATGCAGGAGAAGAAATATACTGAACAATTATTGATTGAAAAAGTTGAATTGGAACATAAACTGAATGCATTATTGCAATCCTTTAAAGAAAATGAAAGTCAAATTGCTTTTTTGACTCAGGAAAAGATTGCACATGCTCAGTGCTTAAAAATGGAGGATAGTGAACATGTGACAAAGGCAGACTTGAGCGTCGTGTCTTGTGATGAGTAAAATGTTAATATTTCCTCAGACAATGAGAGTGGGAAGTCAGTTGACTTCAATAATACTGATATTAAGCAGAAATGTAAATTTTCATCGCCATATGCTCAGAGGAAGGTTTATACAAAAAGAGCAAATTTTAAACGAGAATGTCACATATCTAGGATTTGTTTGTTGGCTAATAATAATAATAATAATGATATACAAAAGAGGTTGTATTATCCGAAAACTTTGCCCAGGCGTCATGAGGTATATTCTGTATGCTGGTGCAATAATCTGAGGTATAGAGGTCATAATAATCAAATGTATTTTTCTTCTAAGGCCCAAAGGCAAAGATTGCAAACTGAAAATAGTCCATTAAGACAGGAAAGGTTTCATTATGTAGCATATAACACTCTGAAAACATGTAGCAGTCCTTTAAATTAACTGAAGATATGGTAAGAATTTTTTGGTTGATGTTTACTGGCTATGAATAAAGTTTTGATTTGAGTTTTAAAAGATTTGGTTTTGACGTTTGGAATATTATTGAGGACTTTGATATAATTTTAATATTTTCAAGGATAATCCATTGGATTATTATTTTTTTATCAATGTTTCATTGTCATGATTATTAAGTTTTTATTTTTGTTTTGTTCAGGCTGAACATTGAAAGGTTTAGTTCACTTGATAAGAAGGGTAAAATAATAGTTTTGTATTAGTAACCGAATACATTTTCAGCATGGTAATCAATTAGCAACTGAATGAATACATTATGTTTAAGAAAGCAGATAAAATTGATGAGCCTGTATTTGTTGATGGTTCAAGATATTGTATGTCAGGCAGTTATTGCAGTAGGTATTCAATTTGGTATCCAAAATGTAATCTTGCCATACAACACAAGTTGCCAGGACATTTTTCAGCTCAACGAGCAGAACTTGAAGCAGTAAAAACTGCATTGACTATTGACAAGGAAGAGAAGAGAGGTTTGCTAGTGATTTATAGTGATAGCTCATATGTTGTACGTTCTCTCACTGATTATTTACCTATTTGGAAATGTAGAGGTTTTGTGGATTCATCCAATAAGACTCTTGTACAGAAAGAGACATTAGAAGCAGTTTTTGACCTTGCAGAGAGTAATCCTCTTGCATATGTTATTGTAAAAATTCCAGCACATTAAAAAAATGATAGTGAGTTAGCTGTAGGTTATAGAACAGCAGATTCATTGGCTAAGAAAACAGATTTGTATGGAGAATTAGTAGTTCAACCTGAAATGGTCCCAATTTATGTTGTGAAGAAAATAGACACACAGATTCCTTTAATTTCAGAGGAAAAAAAGGTCACAATGCTTTTTTTTTATTCTTCATAGGTTGTCACTAAGTTATTATTTGGGTCATTAGACCATAAGTTTGTGTCATGACTAAAAAGGATTTTTGTGTTTCATATATCACAACACCTACAGGTGGGATTCACTAATGATGATGCTTTAACTATTGTTTAGATGTTGATTAATCATGTTTTTCTAGTTTGGGGTATATCAGCAAACTTCAGTAATGATAGAGGATCTGTAAAATCTTGGGAATAGAACAGAGATTTCATGTATTATATCATACACAGTCTGCGGGTATTGTTGTGTGTTGTGAGGACGAATCGGACAATTAAATCTAGGATTGAAAAATGATGTTGGACAGAGGAAATACTTGGATTGATGTTGTTCCATTTATTTTTAATGGGTGTAAGAAGCACAATTTCTGCTGCTACAAAGTATTCTCCTTGTGAGTTTAAAAGAGAAAGGAAAATGGCGTCTGTGTTGCCTCGTGAAGTCAAAATTGGTTGCAGATGTTGTGAAAGAAAATGGCTTCTCTATACATTTTCAGTTGAGAAAGGAAGTTAATTCATGATAAAAAATGTCATTGTGTTAGCTAAAAAAATATACGTTTTTATATTACAATGTTTCTTGATTAAGAGATTATTAAGAAATAATTTGTATATATATTGATAAGGTAAAGAGGTTTGTGTATGTTTAAAATGTTTTTATACATATCAGATTCATAGTTACTCTTAAGAATTTAGAATGAGTAACGCCCATTGTTTTAGAAAGGTGGGAGGGAAAATGCTCATTCTGTGGCACTGTCTTGCTCAAATGAACCTTAGAAAGGAAAAAAAGGTGGGGGCTGTTTTTGTAGGAGTGATCTTGTTACAGGACACAGACAATTAATGGAGTACACACATTCCAGTGAAATTTTCATTCCAGTACACACAAGGCACATATATATCATGAAGAATTGTTATTAAATCCACGCACATATGGGATTTAATATTCATTGTAAGAATAATCTATTTTTGATATTGTACAATTGATATTGTTTTTTGTAACATTGTGTTATTTTGTTGTTAAACCAAAATGATCTTTTGTACAAGATAAGCGGTCTATTAAGTTGACCAGGAACAGAAAGGTTTATTTAAAATAAAATTAGATATTGTTGGCACAAGTCTAAGACAGAAAAGATAAAGATGATTAAAGAATTGTCACATGTGAGGTCACACCCAGAGATGGTGAGATGCACTCACAGGCAGAGCTAGAGTTTCAGAAGTTGAAACATGGCAAAGTAATTGGGAAGGTCCATGGACATTTTGGGATGTTCAAGGGGTACAAATACCTTCTCAGTTCAGTGAAACATGTACGTAGAAAGAAAAATGTGGGTATAACAAATTTTATATTTCGAGATAATGATGCTGCATTCCTTTTTTCAGGAATGAATTATAAAAATCTAATCTGGAGGAATCATGGATCCCAAAAAGATGAAAAGATGTCGGATCAACAAAAGAAAAGTTTTAAAGAGAGAAAATGTATCATCATCACAGGATGCATCTTTTCCCTAGTGACATTTTTATTTGTGATAAGATATATCAAGAATTGCTCAAGGTATGCAAAGACTGACAGGATTGAAGAATTACACAACAAAGATCATATGTTATTCAGAAATAAGAGAGATGTAGACATTGATATCAATGCAGATGAACTAAAAAATAAGAACATTGATATCATTACAAAGGACAAAAATGATAGAGTTATTGATATTAATGCATATGACAAAAATCATAATTTTAGAGATGTTGATGTTAATACAGCAGAAGATTTGTATGGATTTATATGTGTAGGACAGGGATATGATTTCTGTTTACAATTGTATTTCATTCACAGCAATAATATTGAAATCAAAGTTAAAATAGAATCCAAAACAAATTTTGTCAAAATGCAGGGATCTTATAGACTAAATAACAAAACCGGAACTTTTGAATGTAACATATTGTTGAGGAGTTTCTGGTCTATTTATTTAAAAGGTAATGAGTCAACAATGTGGTCTGGAGATGTTACTAATACTATGTCAAGATCTGTGAAAATACTTTATTCCTTTGATCAATTTTATTATCTTTTTCAAAGTGTTGTAAAGATATTAAATCCAAAATATTTAAACATCATTGGAGATGAAAAAGGAGATATTGTAAGAACATGGGATTTTAAAGTAACAAGGAAATTTACTCAAATAAGGGTCAAAATTGATATCTTTATAGTTGATAGGATTGTTCCAGAAATTAATATTTTTCCACAATCTTTGAAAATTATGGAAGATAAAGATAATTTGCATTTGATATGTGATACAAAAACATCTTTACCTCAAAATTCATTGTTAACTTGGAAAAGGAATGATGAGTTTTTGGGTAGTTTTCTTTACAGTTCTATTATCATAATTCATAAAGGAATTTTTGGTAGTGTGAATTGGATCAATGATACATTTGTTTATCAACAAATGAGAGTATCTTTGAATGATACTGGCATATATGAATGTTGCATATCAATAGAAAATTATCCGGTGAAATGTGCTAAGGCAAGAGTTATTGTTATGTCTCCAAGGAAAACTCCATGTGTTAATAAGAAAAGTTTCTCTGCAAGTCCTTTTCAGATTAACCATTTCCAATCCAGAACTCTTTTGAGAGAAGGAAAGTTTGTCATTATTTTGTGGAACTTTACTGTTCCAGAATGGAAAATTTCTACAAGGTTTCCACAATGTCAAGGACATCTGGTTAATATGGAATTGGGTATTGAGAGATGGTTTGGAATTAATAATAGAAATTATAACAGAAATAAGCGTGGTATTGTTGAAGGTATTTTAGGAGGGATTGGCACAATCGGGAGTATAACAAATAGTATGGATATTAATACTTTAAAGTCTGATCTAGAAACCGCTGGTTTAGTGGGAAGTAATGGTATTAAAATACAAAGACATTTAAATCAGATTTTAGAAAATATGGTAATTAAAACTGCTAATATAATGGGTCCATTTATTTTACATCTTCAAAATATTACTCTTGATTTGATGAGAAGTGAACAACATTCTCATATAGCCAGAGCATGTTTAGAGATTCAAAGGAAATATTCCACTAATTTTAAAATAATTGCGCAAGCATTTCAGAGTGGAATAACTCCTCTTGGCATTTTACAGTATTTGCCCAAAGAATATTTATATGCGATAAATTATACAGATTTATGGGTAAATAAATGGATAGGATGCAAGCAGGACATATGTTATAGTTCTTCTATGATTCCAATAGCCGGAAAAGAAAACATTTTGGTTCCAATCACTGTTTTGGGATTACCTGTCAGCAATACACAATTATTATACTATAAATTACAGTATACAGATTTTGTATTTAACAATGAAAATTCTGAATTAGAACAATTAGATTTGTCATCATGTTTACAATTCCAGTCTAAAATTATATGTTTACCTAATCAAGATAAAAGTATAATTCATACTTGTTATCATAATCACACATTATGTTCAGCAAGAATTGAAAATGTTGGAATCATTTCTGAATTAATTACTCGTGTAGATAAAAAGAAGGTTTGTTTTCAGATTATGTCAGATACAGAAAGGGTTAAAACTTTTTTCTCTTCTTGTACAAATACAAAAAACCTAAATCAAGGGTTGTATTGTATAGAAGGAGACATTGTTGCAATAAGTATTAATGGGTTGAGAACAAATTTAACAAATATGTTTATGAAAAATATTAGCGTTCTTCCTACACAGTATAATATTTCCCAAATAGATGAATTTCCATGGGAAAAATGGGCAAATATAATTCAAAAGGATCAAGGTTTATTAATAGCTTTGGCTAAGGAATTGCAGAATGCAGAAGTATTGTTTAAACATGAACAAGGTAATTTGCAAGAAATATTACATCAATGGTCAGAATTTTCAGGAAGTAATTGGTGGAGAAAATTTAGTAATAGTGTATCCATTTGGGGAAAAACTTTGATAACTTCAGCAGCAGGAAATATTTTATCACATCCTATTGTAATTATTTTTATTATTATTATGTTATTTCTTATATTCCAGTTATGTTTGATGTTTAGAATGAAAAAATTATATTATCAAATTAGAAGTGATATTAATCACTTTCAGACCGGACCATTTTGCTGGTCAATGACCAGAGGTCTTTTTACAATTTGGCACTGCGCTGCTTTAACTGATAATTGCGCGGTCACGCAATGTTGTACCCAAACAAAATTTGCGTCCTTTTTTTCCCACAAATAGAGCTTTCTTTTAAAGGTATTTGACTGACTCTGCGATTTTTATTTTTTGCGATATAAACGTAAAAAGACCGCAAAATCATACATTTAGGCCAAAATGTATTCAGCCACATGTCTTTGGTAAAAAAAAAAGTCAATAACTGTATATTTATTGGTTTGCGCAAAAGTTGTCACATCTACAAACTAAGGTACGTTTTCTGGAATTTACGCAGCTTTTAGTTTATGACTGCCTATCTCATTTCTTGAGGTGCTAAAATGGCAGGGCAGTACAAAATCCCCCCAAATGACCCCATTTTGGAAAGTAGACACCCTAAGGAATTTGATAAGAGGCATGTTGAGCCCATTGAATATTTTATTTTTTTGCCTCAAGCGATTGAATAATGACAAAAAAATTTTTTTTTTTTTTTTTTACACAAAGTTGTCACTAAATGATATATTGCTCACACATGCTATGGGCATATGTGAAATGACACCCCAAAATAAATTCTGCTGCTTCTCCTGAGTACAGGGATACCACATATGTGGGACTTTTTGGGAGCCTAGCCGCATACGGGGCACCGAAAACCAAGCACCGCCTTCAGGCTTTCTAAGGGCGTAAATTTTTGATTTCACTTCTCACTACCTATTACAGTTTTGAAGGCCATAAAATGCCAAGATGGCACAAAACCCCCACAAATGACCCCATTTTAGAAAGTAGACACCCCAAGCTATTTGCTGAGAGGCATGTTGAGTCCATGGAATATTTTATATTTTGCCACAAGTTGCGGGAAAATTACAAACTTTTATTTATTTATTTATTTTTTCACAAAGTTGTCACTAAATGATATATTGCTCACACATGCTATGGGCATATGTGAAATGACCCCCCAAAATAAATTTTGCTGCTTCTCCTGAGTACAGGGATACCACATGTGTGGGATTTTTTGGGAGCCTAGCCGTGCACGGGGCCCCGAAAGCCAAGAACCGCCTTCAGGCTTTCTAAGGGCGTAAATTTTTGATTTCACTCCTCACCTCCTATTACAGTTTTGAAGGCCATAAAATGCCAAGGTGGCACAACCCCCCCCCAAATGACCCCATTTTAGAAAGTAGACACTGCAAGCTATTTGCTGAGAGGCATGTTGAGTCCATGGAATATTTTATATTTTGCCACAAGTTGCGGGAATATTACAAACTTTTTTTTTTTTTTTCACAAAGTTGTCACTAAATGATATATTGCTCACACATGCCATGGACATATGTGAAATGACACCCCAAAATAAATTCTGCTGCTTCTCCTGAGTACGGGGATACCACATGTGTGGGATTTTTTGGGAGCCTAGCCACGTACGGGGCCCCGAAAGCCAAGAACCGCCTTCAGGTTTTCTAAGGGTGTCAATTTTTGATTTTACGCCTCACTACCTATCGCAGTTTTGAAGGCCATAAAATGCCAAGATGGCACAAACCCCCCCCCCCCCCAAATGACCCCATTTTGGAAAGTAGACACCCCTAAATTTAGGGGTACACTAGTGAGACTCACAGGTAAAAAAGCACCTAGGCTGTCAGCGACTGTATCAAAACGCTACAAAAAAAACTGTTAGCGATCGCAGGGATCAGGCCTGACTCTGTGAACGCTGCAGTTATGCGTGTTGTGTTTTGTAAGTGACAGTGATCGATCGATACTGCACTTGGGTGGGCTGGGCTGGGCTTGGCGGAGGGGCTAAATGCAGGTGCTAGCAGGTATCTGGGCTGATCCCGCTAACAATGCGTTTTGGGAAACCTAAACTGCTGGCGACGCTAATATAGATCTGATCAGATACTATATTACTAAGGGAGGTGTATGCTTTGCGCGTGGGTGTTAGCGGTACTGGCACTAACCTGACGCTGCCTGGGGCGACGCAGACCTTATCTGACCCTCAAACTTATATCACCCGCCGGGTGATCAGGGGGTTAAACCTTTATTAGGTAATAAATGGCGGGTGCCCTGAAACTATAAAAAAATAACTAACCAACCAGCGTCACCTGTAACAGTTATATGGTGATCACTGGTGAAAGGGTTAACTAGGGGGCAATCAGGGGGCTTTATGCGGTAGTATATGGGGGTCCCTGGCGCTATAAAAAGCTGCGGCGAACCTAAATACCTACCTGCCTAACTAGCGTCACCTGTGACACTAATACAGCGATCAGAAAAATGATCGCTTATTAGGCTGGGTTCACACTGGAGCGATGCGGGAACGCCACGAATCCGCAGCGGGTTCCCGCATCGCATGCCTCCCGGCGGCAGTTCACACTGCCCTATGCGAACTGCTGGGAGTGTCAGTGAAATGTTAATGACACCCCCAGATCAGTTCGCATATCGCAGTGCGATCTGCAAACGCGGATCGCATGGTGTGAACACCCATGCGATCCGATTCTGCTGCGGACCAAAAAAAGGGTCCCGTGCGAGGGTGCGGCGGGTGCAACGCGAATTCAGCCATACTATCTGTATGGCTGAACTCGAATTGCACAGAGATCGGATGTGATTTGCACTGCAGTGCGGTGCGAATCACATCCGTTCTCATAAACCGCTGCAATGTGAACCCAGCCTTAGTGACACTGGCGATGGGGGGTGATCACGGGGTTAAACCTTTATTGGGGGGGTTAGGGGGGTACCTTAGAACTAAAGGGGGCTAACCCTAACTGCCCTAAAAGTTATTACAGTCACAAATGACACCCGCCGGGTGATCAGGGGGTTAAACCTTTATTAGGTAATAAATGGCGGGTGCCCTGAAACTATAAAAAATAACTAACCAACCAGCGTCACCTGTAACAGTTATATGGTGATCACTGGTGAAAGGGTTAACTAGGGGGCAATCAGGGGGCTTTATGCGGTAGTATATGGGGGTCCCTGGCGCTATAAAAAGCTGCGGCGAACCTAAATACCTACCTGTCTAACTAGCGTCACCTGTGACACTAATACAGCGATCAGAAAAATGATCGCTTATTAGGCTGTGCGAGTTTACGGTGGGTGCGATGCGAATTCAGCCATACTATCTGTATGGCTGAACTCGAATCGCACAGAGATCGGATGTGATTTGCACTGCAGTGCGGTGCGAATCACATCCGTTCTCATAAACCGCTGCAATATGAACCCAGCCTTAGTGACACTGGCGACGGGGGGTGATCATGGGGTTAAACCTTTATTGGGGGGGTTAGGGGGGTACCCTAGAACTAAAGGGGGCTAACCCTAACTGCCCTAACAGTTATTACAGTCACAAATGACACTAATGTAAAAAAAAATGCAATTGGTGTCACTGTGACTGGGGGTGCAGGGGTGATTGGGGAGGTGATCGGGGGGTGAAGGGGGGTGTGAGTGTGCCTGGCATGTTCTACTGTGTAGTGTCGTGTTGGTGCAACTCACCGATCCTCTCTCCTCGGTGCCGGAAACGAAAATTACCGACACGGAGGAGAGATTACATCACTTCCTCTGCCTGTGTTTACATTACAGGAGAGGAAGTGATGCAATGCTGCACTTCCATTCGTCAGGAGCGATCGCGAGGGGGTGGTCATGAATGAATGGCCGCCCCCTCATCCCGGATCGCTCCTGAAGGGATTCCGACCGCCGCTGGCACCGGGGGGGGGGCGATATGCCTGCCCGTGCCATTCTGTCGACGTACATCGTCGTGTGGCGGTCGGCAACTGGTTAAGAAAGGAGATGATTTGTTGCAAAACAAGTTGAAAAGGAAAATGGGTTTTGGAGGTACTAATTCAATGGTACATGACAAAACATTTGGAGTTATTGAATCAAAGTTTGTTTGAATGTGACATGAATGTTGAAGAATCAATTTTTATCTGAAAAATATGATTAGTATTTCAGAGGGGAATGTTATATTCTTAATATCTAAATTTTAATTGACTTTATTATACTTTATTTAGAATATGAATATTCCATACTGTGTGAAAGAAAACTTTGAGTCAATTAATTCTATGTTATGACTTGCGATAATTGAAAAAGTAAACATTTAAAACCTGTCAGGATTTTAATGAATAGTGTATATTATATATGCTTTTAAGGGTTATGTAAGGTGATACATTGTCAGGATTTTAATTCCCCAGCTCATTATATATATATGCTTTTAGAACTGTATCCTATGTAACTGAGATGTTTAAAGTTTGGGCTCTCCCTTCCCCCCTATATCCTGTCATTAAGAATTTTACCAGACATATGTTAGATTGCTATAGTAACCACTCATTAGCCCACACTTTTGTAAAGGAGCTATCTTTCGGCACAAAATTGGAAGCTTGGTTGATATAATCAAAAGATTGGAGGTTTGACTTCCTCTTGAAGATCTGCAGCCTAGAAGGAACATCTCAGAAACACATCTCAGCTACATTCAGCATACAAAGGGTTATTCCGCCATTTTAGACAATAGAGGCCACATGGTATAACCTGAAATCTTCCATAAGAAACATTTTTAAAGATACTAATGATTATCATTGTACTATTTTTGTAAGTATTTTTTTCTATTTAAATGTGTACAAATAAATACACATTTTTGAATTACACTGACTCAGAACTAATTAAGGAAATTTGTCTCACAATATCAATCGGTCTCACCATATATATATAAGAGATATATATATAAGACATTTGAAATATTATTACTTTGCCTATATTTTTACAGACTCTAATTTAATCACTTAAGGACCGAGCCTCTTTCTGAGATTTGTTGTTTATAAGTTAAAAACAGTTTTTTGCTAGAAAATTACTTATAACCCCCAAACATTGTAAAAAAAAAAATTTCTAAGCCCTTGTACACACAGTTGGACATTCCGACGGAAAATGTCCGATCGGACCGTGTTGTCGGATAATCCATCTGTGTGTGGGCTCCATCGGGCTGTTTCAGTCGGAATATCCGACGGACAAAATTTTAGAGCTGGGCTATAAAACTTTCCGACAACATGATCTGATCGGACTTTGTCCGATTGTGTGTAGAGAATTCCATCGGAAAAGTGCCACGCATGCTCAGATCAAATTCCTAGACCAAAGCTATTGGCTACTAGCCTGAACATAGTCCCGTCGTAACGAAATAATGTCATTACGTTACGTATGATCGGATTTTCCAACAACTTTGTCCGACCGTGTGTATGCAACACAAGTTTCGGACAAAATTGTTGTCGGAATGTCCGACCGTGTGTACAAGGGCTAACACCCTAGAGAATAAAATGGCGGTTGCAATACTTTCTGTCAGCTGTATTTGCGCAGCGCTCTTAAAAGTGCACTTTTTTGAATTAAAAAATAAGACAACAGTAAAGTTAGCCCAATTTTTATTTATATTGTGAAAGATAATGTTACGCTGAGTAAATTTATACCCAACATGTCACGCTTCAAAATTGCGCCCGCTCGTAAAATGGCAACAAACTTTTACCATTAAAAATCTCCATAGGCGACATTTAAAAAATGTTACAGGTTGAATGTTTTGAGTTACAGAGGAGGTCTAGGGCTAGAATTATTTCTCTCGCTCTACCGATCGTAGACATATGTGGTTTGAACTCTATTTTCATATGCGGGCACTACTCACGTATGCCTTCGCTTCTGCACGTGAGCTCAGCGGGATGGGGTGTGTTTAAAACATTTTTTTATTATTATTTGTTTTACCTTTTATTTTTTATGTTGACACCATTCTTTAAAAAAAAAAATTGTCACTTTTATTCCTATTACAAGGAATGTGAGGTATCACCGCAAATTTGAGATCATGGAAAGTAATTCTAGCACTAGACCTGCTCTGTATATCTACAGTTGTAACCTGTAAAGGCTTTTAAAGCATCACCTATGGATAGTAAAATTTACCGCTGTTGTGCGGACATGTCCAATTTTAAAGCGTGAAATGTTTGGTATTTATTTACTCAACATGACCTAAATTTTTATATTTTACTAAAAAACTGGGTTATGTATTGTGATTTTTTGCATTAAAATTTAAAAAAGTGTATTTTTTTTTATTATTTTCCCAAAAACTGCATTTGAAAACCAGCTGCACAGATACCGTATGACATAAATTGAAAACCCACAAATTTATTCTCTAAGGCCTCTGCTTTAAAAAAAAATATCTAATGTTTGGGGGTTCTAACAAATTTTTTAGGAAAACAAAACTTATTTTCACAAAGTGCCAGAAAATGGCTGGTACTGGTTAAGCTGGGTTCTCAGATCCCCCCCCCCTTACTTCGTAGTTCACAGAGTTCTCCTTTACATCAGTTCAAAGCATTCCCCTTTAATCAGAGGTCCCAGAGCACCCTTTACATTATAGTCCTCTGAGCCCCCTTAAATTAGTGTCTGCAGAGCCCCCTTAAATGAGATCCTGCAGAGTGTCTCTTACATCACAGTCTGTCGAGCTCCCCTTACACCAGTGCCCACAAAGCCCCCCTTACATCAGAATCTGCTAAACCCCACTTACATCAGAATCTGCAGAGCCCCCTTAAATAAGAGTACACAGAGAGCCCCTTACATCAGAGTCTGCAGAGTAACACTTACATCAGAGTCCACAGAGCGCCCTTTACATCAGAGTTTGCACAGTGTCCCTTACTTGAGAGTCTGCAGAGCCCCCCCCCCCCTACATTAGAATTGCTGGCTCTGGGCTGTAAAAGAGACATTCGCAGCTCAGAGCCCTGCAACAGCTGGGAAGCCACAGTCTGGGCTCTTGGGGCAGGTGGGGCCCCCAACACAGGTGGAAATCCAGGTCCCAGTAGCAAGTGCAGCCTTTGTGACCCTGGTAGTTCTGCCTCTGGGATGTCCAACAAGCTTATGTAGTTGAGATGGTCAAATCCCTACAAGCCTTTGATCATGTGGTGTATGGCTTATGGCACTTTTAACATTTTATATACCTTTTCTAAATATTCAAGCACAAATTAGTTAGGATTATCTAATTATTATTTTTTTTTTTCCTCTAAACAAAGCTGTTTCTTTTTTGTGTTTTCTCTTCTGGTTATGGAGGAGAAAAATGCGTCCCGTATTACCATGATCCACCTATTAGGACTTCAAACTCCACACAGTATAACATTTCTGATCTTTTTTCTTTTCCTTTTGAATTATTGTTTGACAATATGTGGAAACTTCCTGATCATCACATCGGTGTCCTACAGCAAAACCCTCCATTCTCCCGTGTACTTCTTCCTCACCCAGCTGTCTCTATCAGATATCTTACTGGCAACTGACATTCTTCCTAACATGCTCCATGCTGTTTTGATGAAAGGGATCATAATATCATTTTCTGATTGCATGACCCAGTTTTTTTTTGTTGTTGTTTCTGAAGGTCTTGAGTGTCTTCTTCTGACAGTGATGTGTTATGACAGATATGTGGCCATCTGTAAACCATTACATTATACTTTATTAATGAACTTCCAGCTCTGTTGGTTGATGATTATCATATGTTGGGTGTTAAGTCTTTTAGTAGGATTGATTGGCACTTTAACAGTATCACAATTGAATTTTTGTGGTCCCAATATTGTCGATCACTTTTTCTGTGATCTTGATCCAGTCCTACAACTCTCCTGTTCTGATATTGCTAATGTTCTACTTGAAGTGACAATAATAAATTTTGTTCTTGTTGTCATCCCATTCTTTATAATTATTGTATCATATATATATATTATAATTACCATTTTTAAAATTCCATCCATTACCGGCAGACAAAAAGTTTTCTCAACATGCAGCTCCCACCTGACTATTGTTTGCATTTTTTATGGTACCATAGTGGGTGTTTATTTGGTACCTAGTAGAGGACAGTCAGGGGGTATCACTAAATTCTTGTCATTGCTGTACACTGTGATCACCCCACTGATGAATCCAATTATATACAGCCTGAGGAATAAGGACTTACAAAAAGCTGTAGCTAAAATCATCAACCACGGTATGCAATTGCATGCCAGTAAATAGTCATAAAATAATAATTTAGTGAGTTTAAATTGAAATTGGATTTCAGATCTTGATATCAAAGATGAAATCTATAAGGCTCGATTCACACTAATGCATTTTTTGATGCTTTTGCTTTTTTGAAGAAATGCATACATTTTTTTTAACATGGAACACGTTCACATCAATGCATTTTAGTTTTAGTGTGTGTTTCCCACTGACAGCTGAAAGTAAAAAAAAAATCTATTTGCCAGCTAAAAAAAATGCACTGAAAAAAAAGTGCCCCCCCCAAAAAAAAACCCTACCAGGCCATTCGGGATGGTAGGGATTTGGAGGGGACATGCCAACATTAAAAAAAAAAATGGCATGCTGTCACCCCCAAAAATCCATACCAGACCCTTAACCCAAGCATGCAGCCTGACAGGTCAGGAAAGGGAGGGGACGAGCAAGCACCCCCCTTCTGAACCATACCAGGATGCATGTCCTTATCATGGGGGCCCCCTCTCCCTAAAGCATCTTGTCCCCATGTTGATGGGGACAAGGGCCTTCTCCCCACAACCCTGGCCAGTGGTTGTGGGAGTCTGCGGGTGGGGGGTTTATCTGAATCAAGAAGCCCCCTTTAACAAGAGGGCCCCCAGATCCAAGCCCTACTCATGTGACTGTGTATGGGGTACATTGTACCCCTGTGAAAAAGAGGGGATAGGTAGGTGCTGCTCTTATTAAGAGGTGACCTACAACCTCTAAATATTTGAGGGGTGTGTGTCAAGGGTGCATTTAGTGCAAAAAGTGCCGAAAATAAATATTTGTGTATTCACAAAAATCCTACTGTGTAAACTTCCTAACCACTTATATATAATGCATATTGTTCAAACAAAAATAAAATAAAATAAACGCAATCCTGTAATTCAAAGTGACATTGCTGTGCAAAAAAAAAATCCAACATATATGACTGGTGTATATTGTTGCTGTGAAACTGGGTTCAGAAATATGCATATACCGTCCTTAAACCCTGGTGTATAAAAAAGTCCAATAAAGTGACAATGTGCTCCTTCAAATTGTTCTGTGCTTCTTGGAAAACAGTGTCCCATAAGAAACACACTCACTGCTATTATTTACCCCACAATGAGGTATTTCACATTCACAGTATGAGCCACTGTGTAGCCCGTGGAGTGGGAGGAAACTTCCTGTCCTGTGTTCTCCAAGTGCCTCCTTGTCTGCAATGTTAGTGGCCTTCTCACTGTTAACCTCTTAGATGTTGCCCACATGTAGAGAGGAAAGAGACTCCATAGTGTGATACCGTACAAATATCCAAAAATGTATTAATAATACTGATGGGTACTCACATTTAATAAAAATCATTAAAAGCGAAAACAGTGTTTAAAAACAGGAAACCGGAGCGATCTGCACTCCACGACTTGAAACCTGAAGGGATGCAATGACGCTGTATAGTCTAACCCTATGCGTTTCGTCAATGGGACTTCATCTGGAGCGGTGCCACCTTGCTACACCATCTAGTTTTTATATGGTATGTGGTGTGTCCTAAATTGATGGCCATGTGACCGGCCCATTTTTGGTTAGTCCAGGATTCGGCATTGGCAAATGCTATTGCTAGTAGTGTGGTTTAAAATATCAATAGACAACACTACTCCGCAAAATGACAAGAGGTAATTTTAAAAGGACTACTTAACTCCAAGTTGTAACGGACACACTGCATAATACCAAAATACATATCATAATTAAGGATGAACTGTCTGTTCGAGTCGAACATGAGTTCGACTCGAACATTGGCTATACGCCCGTTTGCCGAATAGCGAACAATTCGGGGTGTTCACGGCAAATTCGAAAGCCACTGAACACCCTTTAAAAGTCTGTGAGAGAAAACAAAAGTGCTAATTTTAAAGGCTGATATGCAAGTTATTGTCATAAAAAGTGTTTGGAGACCCGGGTCCTGCCACGGGGACATGTATCAATGCAAAAAAGGCTGTTTTTTCCTGGAGCAGTGATTTTAATAATGCTTAAAGTGAAACAATAAAAATATTCCTTTAAATTTTTTACCTGGGGGGTGTCTATAGTATGCCTGTAAAGTGACGCATGTTTCCTGTGTTTAGAAAAAGCCCTTGCACAAAATGTAATTTCTAAAGGAAAAAAAGGTATTTAAAAGTACTCACGGCTATAATGAATTGTCGGGTCTTGGCAATACAGATGAAAGTCATTGAAAAACACGGCATGGGGATTCCTCCCAGTCCATTACCAGACCCTTTGGGGGTGACAAAAAAGGTAAAAAAGCACACACAGCTTGGCACAAGTCCTTTAATAAAAACAAAACAAAAAAAAATTTCCAGCAATGTAATCCTTCTATGATCCATGAACGATAGAGCCTCCTCCATAGGAGGCTGGCAGAATGGCACGTGACTCGGTGACAGTTCTTAAATAACCGAGGACGGGGCCACCCGTGATGTGTGGACGGTGACCCCGCCCCCAACTGACGCAAGGGGGAATCCCGGGGTTATCCAGTGGCATGTATGGGTGACCCCGCCCCCTCTGACGCAACGGGGGTGTCTCGTGACGCATAAGAGGGGCGGGGTCACCCGTACATGTCACTGGGTAACCCCGGTATTCCCCCTTGCATCAGAGGGGGGAAGGGGCACCCATCCAGACGACATGGGTGGCCCCGTCCTCGGTTATTTAAGAACTGTCATCCGAGTCATGTTTCATTCTGCTGGCCGGCTCCTACGAAGGAGGCTGTGTAGTTCAAGGATCGTAAAAGGATTACATCGCTGGAATTTGTTTGTTTTGTTTTTATTAAAGGACATGTGCCAAGCTGTGTGTGTGTTTTTTTACCTTTTTTGTCACTTTTTTGGGTGAAATGGTAGGAGTACAATGTACCCAATTAACATTTCACAGGGGGGGGGGAATCTGGGAGTCCCCTTTGTTAAAAGGTGCTTCCAGCCCCCTGCCCGCAGACCCCCATAACTACCGGGCAAGGGTTGTGGGGATGAGGCCCTTCTCCCCAAGGTGGAGCTTGTGGTGCTACCTCAAAGCACCCTCCCAATGTTGAGGGCATGTGGCCTGGTACAGTTCAGAAGGGGGGCCGCTCTCTCATCCCCCTTCTTTTTCTGTGGTCTGTGGTCTGCCAGGTTGCGTGCTCGGATAAGGGTATTATATGGATTTTTGGGGGGAACCCCACACCATTTTTTTTAAATTTTGGCCCGGATTTCCCCTTAAAATCCATACCAGACCTGAAGGGTCTGGTATGGATTTTGAGGGGGACCCCTACGCCATTTTAAAAAAAATTGGTGCGGGGTTCCCTGAAGGGCCTGGAAATGGAATTTGGGGGGACCCCATGGAATTTTATTTTTATTTTGTTTTGGGGTTCCCCTTAATATTCATACCAGACCCAAAGGGTCTGGTAATGGACTGGGAGGAATCCCCATGCCGTTTTTTTCAATGACTTTCATCTGTATTGCCAGGACCCGACAATTCATCATAGCCGCAAGTGAAGCATGGGGGTAGCAGCATCATGCTGTGGGGATGTTTTTCAGTGGCTGGAACTGGGAAACTAGCCAGGATCGAGGGAAAGACATGCTTGATGAAAACCTGCTCCAGCACTCTGGACCTCAGGCTGGGGTGAAGGTTCACCTTCCAACAAGACAACGACCCTAAGCACACAGCTAAGATAACAAAGAAGTGGCTATGGAATAACTCTGTAAATATCCTTGAATGGCCCAGCCAGAGCCCATACTTGAACCCAATTGAACATCTCTGGAGAGATTTGAAAGTGACTGTGCACTAATGCTCCGCATCCAACCTGATGGAGCTTGAGAGGTCCTGCAAAGAAAAATAGGAGAAACTGTCCAAAAATAGGTGTGTCAAGCTTGTAGCATTGTACTCCAAAAGACGTGAGGCTGTAATTGGTGCCAAAGGTTCTTCAACAAAGTATTGTGCAAAGGCTGTTAATTTATCTACATGGGATTTTTTTTTCGTACATTTTTTTTTAAAATACATTTGCAAAGATTTTAAACAAACTTCTTTCACATTGTTATGAGGTATTATTTGTAGAATTTTGAGGAAAACAATGAATTGAATCCATTTTGGAATAAGGCTGTAACACAACAAAATGTGGAAAAAAGTTAAGTGCTGTGAATAATTTCCTGATTCACTGTACGGGGAATGATGGAGGATTTGTAAGCCGATGGTATAATGGTGGTTGATAGGAAAATGTGGTCTATCCTGGCGAATGATCGATGTGGTTAAAGTGCTTAAAGTCACTTGTGAACTTTTCCTTTTCCTTATAGCTTATATAAAAATGTTTACTCTTATTGATGCTCTGTTTAGGAAGACTTGACACTGGTACCATACTTCCAATGTACTGCAATTTTATGTACTCTGAATATTGGTTCAAATAGTAATGAATGGAATCTATTCATGACATCATTGTTTACACATGGTACTTGAGCCAATTACAACTGTGGGATAATCCCAGTGTCATAATCGTAAACAAAGAGCCACGCATGAAAGTCATTCATGACAGTTTCAATTATTCATGTTACAGTGATTACTGTAACAAGCAAAACATCCCTGCTCACCCTCCCAGAGTAGTACAGTGTCACTATGGTGACACAAAATGACTCTGATGATATTATTTAAAAACATTTTTTATACTTTTTTTTAAATTTTTACATATTGTCACTAGTCAGCACTGATGACAGTATGAAAAAAAAATAGAAAAAATATTTAATTTCTTGATTTTCCAAAAAATTGTGACAAACAATTACAACTTCAAAAAACTCAACATACCTCTTACTAAATACTTTGGACTGTTTACTTTCCAAAAAAGGTAAAACACACATGTAGCAGATTAAATGCAGTATTAGGAAAACAAACATTCTTGGACATATTTAAAGGAAATTGTGACTTGTCCCAACCATGATGTAGCATTGGCAAGCCTCCATCCCTAAATTAGGTAAAAAAGGTAGAGATTGGAATGGGATTTTAAATGAGGCTAGTCGATGATTGATCATCTATTTCTAATGCCTAAATATTAAGG
Organism: Lithobates pipiens; assembly: GCF_037356315.1. Lineage (NCBI taxonomy): Eukaryota > Metazoa > Chordata > Amphibia > Anura > Ranidae > Lithobates > Lithobates pipiens. Next base: position 624,430,546 of record NW_027507903.1, read on the forward strand.
TCATATTGTAACATATTCCAAGTAACATAACATAACATACATAACTATATCAATAAATTAATAATACATATCATAACACTGTCATCACAAGATTTACATAGTAATATTCATATCAAATATTTAATTTAATTAATCATTGGACATGATGGTACAATCAATAAAAATAATAGATCATACAGAAGGCATATAGTATAATTAATACAGCCATATATACATAAAGGTTCAACAAGACAATAAATTTGATACTTTTATGAGAAGATTAGGGCATCCATTCGATGTTAACTCTACGCGTTTCATGGTTTTATACCAATCGTCAGGAGTCAGATGCGTATAAGTATAGGCTGAAAAAAAAAATAAGGTAAATTTGTTAGATTAAAGAATCCTCTACGTAAGTAGAGGATAATCATAAAGAAATATATAATTTCCATAATACTCACTAAACACCAAAAATGGTCAAAGCTCCTAAGGTGAAATTTAATGGTGGTCTGGATTACATTTGGTCTAAACTGGGGTTGAGGCAGAGAACATCCCCCAAATGGGTGAACCCCGGACCAGGGGAAACCAGCCGATATAGTCGCCGGAAAACCACAATGCACCATCGCTTGGGAATGGGCAAACATGCCGCCGTCGACATCCAATTCTAATGATAATAAATATTTGTAGTGGTTAAATGAAAGAAACATTTTTTTTAATCGATATGTGTAAGCTAGTGATACAAAATTGTAACAACAGAAAAAAATGTCATATATTAATGATAAATTTATATATTATAAAGCTATATGTGATTAAAAACCAAGTAATAATTTTTAAATTAAATCAATTGGAAGAAATAAAAGTGTTGATGCAGTGAGAGTGTATGTGTGGTGAGGAAAAAATTGTAAATAACCAAAATTTGAAAAATAGAATTACCTAAGGTATTGTGGTGTATTATGCAAGTTGGACATTCCCAGCCAGCGATAATGCAGGGACTGAACCGTCAAAAAAATGCCACTGAAATACACTGGATCCAGGGTGTGTTCACGAAAAAAAAAAAAAACAGTTCAGTGTAAGGTGAGGGAACTCTCCCTCCGCAAAATAACGATCATGGTGGATGCCCGCCCACCCGACGCAGAGGTGTAAGATAACAATAACAGGAAAGAGCAAAGAGGAAAAAACTGCGCTACGGAGTGAAAATGGTACTGGTCGGAAGCTGCAATTCAGATGTACACCAAAAATACACAAATTAACAGAAAAGAAAAAAAGAGAACTGCGCTAACCTCAAAATCCCAAAGTGAATGGGATATGTGTGTGTGCTAAACCCACAGTATAAACCTTAGTATCTTAGTGTCTCTAAGGCCATCTCAAGAAATAGTGCATACAAATTATATATACAAATACAGTGACTACAAGTAGTATTCAACCCCCTGCAGATTTAGCAGGTTTGATAAGATGCAAATAAGTTAGAGCCTTCAAACTTTAAACAAGAGCAGGATTTATTAACAGATGCATAAATCTTACAAAGCAAAAAGTTATGTTGCTCAGTTAAATTTTAATAAATTTTAAACATAAAAGTGTGGGTCAATTATTATTCAACCCCTAGGTTTAATATTTTGTGGAATAACCCTTGTTTGCAATTACAGCTAATAATCGTCTTTTATAAGACCTGATCAGGCCGGCACAGGTCTCTGGGGTTATCTTGGCCCACTCCTCCATGCAGATCTTCTCCAAGTTATCTAGGTTCTTTGGGTGTCTCATGTGGACTTTAATCTTGAGCTCCTTCCACAAGTTTTCAATTGGGTTAAGGTCAGGAGACTGACTAGGCCACTGCAACACCTTAATTTTTTCCCTCTTGAACCAGGCCTTGGTTTTCTTGGCTGTGTGCTTTGGGTCGTTGTCTTGTTGGAAGATGAAATGACGACCCATCTTAAGGTCCTTGATGGAGGAGCGGAAGTTCTTGGCCAAAATCTCCAGGTAGGCCGTGCTATCCATCTTCCCATGGATGCGAACCAGATGGCCAGGCCCCTTGGCTGAGAAGCAGCCCCACAGCATGATGCTGCCACCACCATGCTTGACTGTAGGGATGGTATTCTTTGGGTCGTATGCAGTGCCATCCAGTCTCCAAACGTCACGTGTGTGGTTGGCACCAAAGATCTCGATCTTGGTCTCATCAGACCAGAGAACCTTGAACCAGTCTGTCTCAGAGTCCTCCAAGTGATCATGAGCAAACTGTAGACGAGCCTTGACATGACGCTTTGAAAGTAAAGGTACCTTACGGGCTCGTCTGGAACGGAGACCATTGCGGTGGAGTACGTTACTTATGGTATTCCCCCACTGCCATGAGATCTTCCCGGAGCTCCTTCCTTGTTGTCCTTGGGTTAGCCTTGACTCTTCGGACAAGCCTGGCCTCGGCACGGGAGGAAACTTTCAAAGGCTGTCCAGCCCGTGGAAGGCTAACAGTAGTTCCATAAGCCATCCACTTCCGGATGATGCTCCCAACAGTGGAGACAGGTAGGCCCTACTCCTTGGAAAGGGTTTTGTACCCCTTGCCAGCCTTGTGACCCTCCACGATCTTGTCTCTGATGGCCTTGGAATGCTCCTTTGTCTTTCCCATGTTGACCATGTATGAGTGCTGTTCACAAGTTTGGGGAGGGTCTTAAATAGTCAGAAAAGGCTGGAAAAACAGATAATTAATCCAAACATGTGAAGCTCATTGTTCTTTGTGCCTGAACTACTTCTTAATACTTTAGGGGAACCAAACAGAATTCTGTTGAATTGAGGGGTTGAATAATAATTGACCCTCTGAATAAACTTTTCACTATTTAAAAAAAAATTAAACAAAGAAATAACATTTTTTGCTGCAGTGCATTTCACACTTCCAGGCTGATCTACAGTCCAAATGTCACAATGCCAAGTTAATTCCGAATGTGTAGACCTGCTAAATCTGCAGGGGGTTGAATACTACTTGTAGGCACTGTATATAAAATTAAATACAAAAGTATGACACAAGTGCGTGTCAATGATGTGAATCACCCAAACGCAGCACAGATTGTATAGATCTCTGTGTATATACCCCTAAAAATAAGGAATGAAAATTTTCCTAAAACTGAAAAAGTGCATAAAATAAATTACCAAGAAAAATATTTTAAAAACTCTGTGTAATGTCCATATGATTATATGACAAATTATTGCTGTAAAGTGTCCATATGGTAAATAAACACCAGTGAAGAAATCTTTGTATGAATAGCTGAATTGGAAGTGCACAAATTAGTAATCTTCTCCAGGAGTATAATGTGCTTTTCCCATCACCAAATAAATGAATTGGCTCCTTACCAGATCCGAGCGACCCCTCGTTACAGAGGGTCACCACAGGCAAAAATAATCAAAGGATATCCGGGTAGCGGTTCCCCCTCAGGCGATCCCAAATCTTTCACACAATGGGACTATGGCTGTTGCTCCACATGTCACTCCCAACTCAACGTGGTATCACATAGGGAAAAACATAGGCTCCAGATAGTGTAAAACCAATGATTTTAATTTGCAAGTAACGAACGTATACACTTACATAAAAGACTTTAAAAGCAGGCTGAAAACAGAAGCGTCCGCCGGCCGGACACACGCCAAAGGAGAGACCAACCCGTCCTTCCTGGTCTAAAACGAACAAACACGACTGGGGTGACGTCAACACGTTCGCACCGACCTACGCGTTTCGTAATAATTTACATCGTCCAGGGGCACGGGTGGCGTGCGACGTCACCCCTTTTATAACCAACAACATAACCAAGCCTCGCTTTGGGTCAGCGGCCATCTTAGATATCATATAGACGTTAGAAATCAATGACCATGGACCAAGCCTCACTTTCGATCCACGGACATCATATGTGTATATATCCCCAACGAACGTCCTATAATTATGGACCAAGCCTCGTTCCCCAACGAACGTCCTATAATTACCGGCCGGACACACGCCAACGAAGAGACCAACCCGTCCTTCCTGGTCTAAAACGAACGAACACGATTGGGGTGACGTCGACACGTTCGCAGGAACTGGCATTTTTAACCTGAGTAAACAGGAACTCACGGCTTCTGAAACCAAAGTACTTGATAAGGGTTTGAAATTTGCTCCACCCAGATGTCTGAGCAAGTTCCAAACTTACATGGATGTACATAAGTTTGTCCGAAAATTGATTATCAAACGGTATATGATGGGTAACCCCATCAGAGAGAATACCACGAGAATAACGGAGTTTCAGCACTCCAATCTTTCAAATGCGTCCCTTTTTAATCCTCCAGGATCCCTTGCACCTAGTATTAATGTGTTCAGGGACGTGGTACTACGCGACTTGGAGGATATTAGGGTTAAGAAAGTCAAAATGCGTAGAGATTTAGAGATGGGCTTAGATACCTTGTGTAACAACAAGTCCCTGGTCATCAGACCGGCCGATAAAGGGGGGGGGATTGTGGTACTAGACCGATGCGATTACATGAAAGAGATGTATCGCATTTTGGAGGATAAGGAAACATACACTGTCCTCAACCGGGACCCAGTGGGCAAGTACAAAAAGGAATTGGGTAGGATTGGGGAAGGAGGTTATTGGAGGGGCATTCTAAATGAAAAGGAAAAACTTTTTTTGATACCATGTGCCCCCCGTACACCTGTGATCTACTACCTCCCGAAGCTACACAAGAACCAAGTTTGCCCCCCGGGGCGACCTATTGTCAGTGGTTTTGACTCTGTGACGTCCCAGGTGGGCAAGTACATAGATCATTACTTACAACCCTTGGTCCAAAAGGTTCCGTCGTATGTTAAAGATACTAAACACATAATTAATCTTTTATCTGGTATCACCCCTGGGGAAGGTCTATGGTTGGTTACGGCAGACGTTAACTCATTATACACCATCATCCCCCACTCTTTAGGAGTGGAAGCTGTGCGATTATTCTTGGAGAGGGGGTCGGGCCTTGCTTCACCCCAGATCGATTTCCTAATAGAACTTTTTGAATATGCGGCCGGACACAACTATTTTTGGTTCGACCAACAATTTTACCGCCAGGACAGGGGGGTGGCCATGGGGGCGAAATATGCCCCTAGTCTGGCCAACCTGTTCATGGCCAAATGGGAGAAGGACGTCATCGATGCCCCTAGGAGGTCTGAGATAGTCCTGTGGGCGAGGTATATCGATGATGTCCTCCTCCTTTGGGATGGAACAGAACCAGATTTGCGTTTGTTTATGGCCAGTCTAAATGAGAACAACAGAGGGATTAAATTAAGCTTTGAGGCCAGCCAGGAAGAGGTCAATTTTCTTGATCTTAACATTAGGAGGGTGGGAGATGAGTTTATTACATCTACATATTTTAAGTCTACTGATAGGAACTCTTACATCCCCACAGACAGTTGCCATTTTCAACCTTGGCTAAAAGCTGTTCCCCTGGGGCAATTTTTACGCCTCAGACGGTACTGTTCAGATATTGTAAAGTATGATGAACAGGCAGCGATTTTGGCAGGAAGGTTTTTGGAAAAGGGATATGATCCCGTCTCCCTTGATGTGACAATGAAGACCGCTCGTACTAGAACTAGAGAGGTCTTCACTGTTGGCAGATAGACAGAACATCAGGGCTAACATTCAGGGTGGTGTACCGTTTGTCACGACCTTCTCAGTCCAACATCGCGGTGTGAGAAACCTGATCCAAAAACATTGGCACTTACTCACCAGTGACCAGGTTCTGAATACAGTTTTACCTGAAAAACCACAAATTATTTTTTAAAGGGGCTTCTTCGCTGGGGAGCAAGATTGCCCCTAGTGTACAAGACCCACCTAGGGCTAATAGATGTTTTTTTTCAAAATTTAATTGGTTACTATAAGTGCAAAAATTGTCAGGTTTGCACTTTGAATTCCCATAGGGGCTCTAAGATTTCTAACATTGTATCCTCAAGTACCACTAGAACATACGAAATAGAATCTTTCATCACTTGCTCCTCGGAGGCTGTGGTTTACCTTTTACAGTGCCCTTGTGGCCTCCAATATATAGGGCGGACCAAGAGGGCACTTCGCGTCAGGCTGAATGAACATATAGGCAACATCAGATGTGGGTTTGACAAACATCCCGTGTCCAGACATTATGACCAAACACATAAGAGAGATCCATCAGGCACCCTATTTGTCGGTTTAGACAAATATAGGCCCCATTGGAGGGGTGGGTCCCTGGTTAGGGAAATATCCAAGCTCGAAATGGCCTGGATCCACAAAGACGTATGTTCCGTTTGGCCTTAATGTGGACACCGATGTTAATGCCTTTATTAGTAATTCTTGAGGTGATCCTTTCTGATGCTATATGTTTTTTACTGTGGTTCTTGTACTTGTTATTGTAAAATATCATTCTATTGTGTTTCTATTATGGTTTTGGTACATGTTATTGTAGAATTTTTCCTTGTCCTTCTCTATTCTCTATGGCCTCTGCCGGGGGGTAGGCCTAGCTTTGGGTCAGCTGGCCCTCTGGATGCGGGGATTCACATTTAGTTACATTCCTCAACATCTGTTGAGGATGCCCAAGGCCAGCTTTTGGGACATATGTGAGGTAGTGAGGAACTGAGAATACATGTTGACCCGTTTTTCATGTTAACTTGATGGAGATGTGAACACATTAATTATTTTGGCATATCTCTATACTAATCTGGGATACTTCACCTCATCTCATTTTTATTTTTATTTTTACCTTTACTTATTTTTTATTTTTTATTTTAGCATTATTTTTATACTTTCTATCCAAGTTCATGCTTTATTTTGTATTTTTTGTATTTTAATTCCATACATTGGGACGCTCCGGTTTTTCATGTTTCTGTTAGTTCATATATGCCCAGCTTACAACTTAGCAAGATCTGTGGGAAGGAATGACGCAGACCTTTTGGGCAGTCAATGTACAGTTCTTAATTGCGCTGTCCCCTCGTTTTGATATATATATATATATATATATATATCAATTATAATAAAACATTTTCATTTTTGTGTTCGGTCTAGTATCGGTAGACCTTATTCCGTGTCTCCACTGCATGCTCGGGACTTGTGTTCCGGTTTGTTTTTGGACACAGGAAAGGTATCCTTATAATAAGGGCTAATTTGCTATGTCTTTTTTCCAATATGGCCATTGCCTGAAAGAGAGGCTTGGTCCATAATTATAGGACGTTCGTTGGGGAACGAGGCTTGGTCCATAATTATAGGACGTTCGTTGGGGATATATACACATATGATGTCCGTGGATCGAAAGTGAGGCTTGGTCCATGGTCATTGATTTCTAACGTCTATATGATATCTAAGATGGCCGCTGACCCAAAGCGAGGCTTGGTTATGTTGTTGGTTATAAAAGGGGTGACGTCGCACGCCACCCGTGCCCCTGGACGATGTAAATTATTACGAAACGCGTAGGTCGGTGCGAACGTGTTGACGTCACCCCAGTCGTGTTTGTTCGTTTTAGACCAGGAAGGACGGGTTGGTCTCTCCTTTGGCGTGTGTCCGGCCGGCGGACGCTTCTGTTTTCAGCCTGCTTTTAAAGTCTTTTATGTAAGTGTATACGTTCGTTACTTGCAAATTAAAATCATTGGTTTTACACTATCTGGAGCCTATGTTTTTCCCTATGTGATACCACGTTGAGTTGGGAGTGACATGTGGAGACCCAGCCATAGCCCCATTGTGTGAAAGATTTGGGATCGCCTGAGGGGGAACCGCTACCCGGATATCCTTTGATTGTTTTTGCCTGTGGTGACCCTCTGTAACGGGGGGTCGCTCGGATCTGGTAAGGAGCCAATTCATTTATTTGGTGATGGGAAAAGCACATTATACTCCTGGAGAAGATTACTAATTTGTTCACTTCCAATTCAGCTATTCATATGAAGATTTCTTCACTGGTGTTTATTTACCATATGGACACTTTACAGCAATAATTTTTCATATAATCATATGGACATTACATAGAGTTTTTAAAATATTTTTCTTGGTAATTTATTTTATGCACTTTTTCAGTTTTAGGAAAATGTTCTTTATTTTTAGGGGTATATACACAGAGATCTATACAATCTGTGCTGCGTTTGGGTGATTCACATCATTGACACGCACTTGTGTCATATTTTTGTATTTAATTTTATATATTTGTATATATAATTTGTATGCACTATTTCTTGAGGTGGCCTTAGAGACACTAAGATACTAAGGTTTATACTGTGGGTTTAGCACACACACATATCCCATTCACCCTGGGATTTTGAGGTTAGCGCAGTTCTCTTTTTTTCTTTTAAAATAACAATAACACTAACTCCTACAGCACAGCGTCAAATGACACTGCGTGCAGAGCGTGTTGCCATGACACCGGTCAAGTCCTGCCCCGTCAATGAAAAGATGGGCAGGGGGAAGCGAGCTAGGCACATCACAACCCCGAGATAGAGACCAGAGAATACCAGAATACTTTTAGTCACTTTTAGTCACTTTTTGCACTAAATGCACCCTTCACACACACACCCCTCAGTATTTTGAGGTTGTAGGTCACCTCTGAATAAGAGCAGCGCCATACCTATCCCTTCTTATTAACATTTCTTCTAGATTTACCTTAGGGTGAATTTATTGATAGAGGCTGCTGCTCCTCATTTTTCATTTTCACCATAAGCGCTGGGGTCTAATTTTTTTCACTACGTTGTACCCCTATACATTCACCAAAAAAAAGTAGTGTAGTGTGACAAAAGATAGTACAGTTTTATTATTGACAAGTCCTTTATTAAAAATGTCTTCTTCCTCATCCGCTTCTTTCTCCAGTCTTTTTCTTCTTCCTCCTGTCTTCTTCTTCCCCCGCTTCTTCCTCCAGTCTTCTCCTTCTCCCACTTCCTCCTTCGTTCTTCTTCTTCCTCCGGTCTTCTTCTTCCTCCGCAGTTGCACCCACTGCCCACTCGCTGTAAATAAAAAATGCCCTCCTCTGTCAACTTCAATGTCCCAAATTTCATATATAACTGTGGGGCGTGGCCATTAGATGGCATCATCCAAAGAACCCACCCCCATTGTGATATCACAGACCCATCATTGACCTCACAAGAGGGCAGGGTCACTGAATGACGTTATCGGCCCCATTGCAACTTCAAAGTATGTTTTTTTTTTTTTATTTCCAGCTTGTTGACCACAGGAGCGGCGGCGGAGGAAGAAGAAGACTGGAGAAAGAAGAAGTAGGCCAGAGGAAGAAGAAGACTGGAGGAGGAAGCCAGGGAAAAATAAGAAGGAGGAAGAAGTGGGGGAAGGAGAAGGCTGGAGGAAGAAGCGGGGTAGAAGAAGAAAAAGGAAGAAGTGGGGGAAGAAGAAGACCGGTGAAAGAAGTGGGGGAAGAAGAAGACCAGAGGAAACAGTGCGGTAGAAGAAGACATTTTTAATAAAGGTCTTGTCAAAAACTAAATTTTGTCTTTCGTCACACTACACTACTTTTTTGGTGAAAGGAAGGGGTACCCCATACTCATTCACATAGGGGAGTGGGCCGGGATCTGGGGGGCCCCTTGTTAAAGGGGGATTCTGGATTCTGATAAGCCCCCTGCCTGCAGACCCCCACAACCAACAGCCAGGGTTGTGGGGAAGAAGACCTTGTCCCCATCAACATGTTGAGGGCGTGCGGCCTGCTATGGTTCAGGAGGGGGGGCTCTCACTCACCCCCTCCATTTCCTGACCTCCCTGGCTGCATGCTCGGATAAGGGTCTGGTATGATTTTTTTTTTTTTTTTTTAGGCATGGGGGTGTCCCCTCCAAATCCATACCAGACCAAGGGTCTGTTTTTTGGGGGGAGCCCATGACACTTTTTTCCCAGCAATTTTTTTTTACATTCAGCTGCCAGCTGATGACACATTGGTTGTTAAAGCAACCGGCTATATACAGTAAATGTAAAAAAAAAAGAAGCAAAACGCAAATCGCGGCTAAATCGCTGTAAAAATGTGGTTAAAAAACGCGGAAAGCACAGCAAAAATGGTCAAAATCTACATGCATAGATGTGAATTGAGCCTTAAATCTGACTCCACATCTTTGTTTTTTAAAAGTTTTGCAGTCATAGATTGATCATTTTAATTCTGCTAATCTATATTATTCCCCGTACAATGAATCCGGAAATTATTCACAGCACTTCACTTTTTCCACATTTTGTTATGTTACAAACTTATTAAAAAATGGATTAAATTATTGTTCTCAAAATTCTACAAACAGTACCACATAATGACAATGTGAAAGAAGCTTTCTTAATTTTTTTGCAAATATATTAAAAAAAAAAAAAAAATCACATGTACATAACTATCCACAGCCTTTGAGAATATTTTTTTGAAGCACCATTGGCACCAATTGCAGTCTCAAGTTTTTTGGTGTATGATGCTGCAAGCTTGTTTTTGGGCAGTTTCTCCCATTCTTCTTTTTTCTTCTTTTTCTCCTCTAAAAAAGGATGACCTGATGTGTGTCTCTCATCTACCTAAAATGAGACGTTCCATACAGTATCTAAACCATAAGTAATTGAACAACAAAAGAAGAGAAGTAATGGTAGGGAAAAGGAAGGAGTGGAGTTAAGAGAGATGTAGAGAAGTATAAGTGTAGATGTCATCCCATAAATTCCATACAAACTCATTCAAAGCTACCGAGTCAGAGGAACATGCATGTAGTTGGCCCACAGCTCCCAAATGGCCTCAGACCTTTCAACTGTAGTAGTCCTGTAGTATGCTGACCATCTTCAAAGGGTTGCTTGGTTGCTTCCAGTCTCTTGCTATTGTCAATTTAGGCCCCAGGAAGATGAAGTGGGTCAGCCTCCTCTTTCTCCCGCATGCCTTTACTACTGGAAAGATGTATATATATATATATATATATATATATATATATATATATATATATATATATATATATATATATATATATATATATATATATATATATATATATATATATATATATATATATATATATATATATATATGTATATATATATATATATATATATATATATATATATATATATATATATATATATATATATATATAAAATATGTGTTCTTCTTATAAAATTCCAGTAGAGAGGTGTAAGAAACTCATCTGTTACAGGTTACAAGAAGCAATTGATTTCAGTTATTTTTTCCAAGGGGTGTGCTACAAATATTACATTTAGGGTGCTAATAATTTTTTTACAGTCCATATTTGGAGCTTAGCATGGAATGTGTCAGATTTGGCTTTTTATTTTATTTTTTTTTTCAATTTAAAAGAGTTTATTGAGTCAAGAAGCAGATACAATCACAAACCAAGATTACATCATCTCGCCATGTACAGTCATATAACAGTAGATAAACAGTGAATCTGAACATATCCTCCAGAGAAAAGAAAAAGTGAACTTGCACCAGTATAACATCTTTGGAGGGAAACAAGTGCAATGCATAGTTTATACATAGGCAGATTGAGAACATGTCTATTAATCAAGTTTACGCTAAGAGACCAGTAACCAAATATTAAAGGTCTTGACCATAAAATACAAAGAAGGGAGTAGAGAAGGAGAGAAGAGGGGAGCGATAAGAAAAAGAAAAAGGAGAAAAAAAGGAAGAGAGTGCAGGTGTGAGCTACGTTAGAGAAAAGTGAGAGAGGACCAAGCAGCCCCGGGGGGCAACCCCTCAGGCCACAGAGGGTATCTGTCAACACCACCCCCCCAAGCCCAAAAGGAGGGGGGTGGGAGTGAGAACCGGAGAACCACAATCCGTCCAGTGAAAAAGTATCATAATCAGCCCCCAGTGGATCTAGAAAAAGCGTCCGAATACTTAAAAAGTACCCATGGGGTCCATGTGTTGTGAAATCTGTCAGCTGTTTCATCTGCAATAGCGATCGTCTCCTCCATCGAGTAAATGAAATTAACCGCTCTCAACCATTCTTTCACCGACGGTGTCAGTTGAGATTTCCAGTATTTGGGGATCAACGATTTCGCTGCCATCAAAAGGTGTTTGGTTAGGGATCTCTTATATCTTCCCATCGGGAAGTCAGAAATGTGAAGTAGACAACAGGCTGGTGAGAGAGTCATCTTAGTGTCTGTAATCTTCCTAATCAGTCCCAGAACTTGGTCCCAGAAGCTACGTATCTTGGGGCAATCCCACCATATATGTAGCATATCGCGCTTAGCCTCGCCGCATCTCCAACACAGGTCTGAGGACAGCGGGTACCACCTCTTCACTTTGTCCGGAGTGGCGTACCAGTGTGAGAGGAGTTTATATGAATTCTCCTGCAATCTAGTGCTAATGGAGCACTTATGTGCTAGGGTACAAGCATTCTGCCATTGCATGTCCGTAAACCTGGTTTGGAGGGCCGATTCCCACTGAGCCCGAAATTTGGGTGTGTCCTTATCCCCGAGACCGTGTAAGAATGTATACAAAATGGACGTAGTTCTCGCCACTGGTTCGCCCTTACGACACAGGGATTCGAAGGTGGTGAAATCTCTCGTCACAGTGTTTTTCCGCTTAGGTGTCAGTATGTAGTGGCAAGCTTGTCTATAGCTCCAAAAAGGTAACGCTCTCAGGGAGACATCGTCTCGTAAATCACTGTACATGCGCGTCCGACCCGCCGAAACAAGATGGGAGATGAGAATAGGAGAGGAATCCACGCATAAAAAGGACCCTGACTCCAGGCCAGGGGGGAAGTCCGGGTTCTGTGTCAAGGGGGACATAAGCCCTGGAACAGACGCTATCTGGTGCGCTGCCACGAGTTTGTGAAAATTTTTTAAAGTGGTTTTAATTAAAGGGTGTTGTGTTAAGCCCGCTGGGAATTTGTTCCAAGGTATCCAGGGTGAAAATTTAAGAGGCGTTCGTGAGAAACTTTCTTCCAGGGGTACCCAGTCCTTACCATTGGCGTGACAGTGCCAGTCGATAATACGTGCGAGGTGCATCGCCTGGTAGTAGCGTTTAAAGTCGGGGAACCCTAGGCCTCCTTCTGTTTTAGGACGCGTCAGGGTGCGCAAACAAATACGGGGTTTTTTGTCCGCCCAAAGAAATTTCCGCAAAATAGAATTTAAACGCTTAAAAAAACTCGCTGGAAGCTCTACAGGCAGAGTGTGGAGCAAATATAAGACCCTGGGCAAAGTCACCATTTTAATAATGGCTGCCCTGCCAAACCAGGAAAAATGTTTAAGTGACCATTTAGACAAGTCCGTTTCCAGTCGTCGTAGTAAAGGTACGAAATTTTTGGTGTAAATGGACGGGAGCTGTGGAGTGAGCTGAATCCCCAAGTAAGTCAACGAATCCGCAACCCACCTGAAAGAGCTGTTCTGCTGAGCTAAACTGAGCGAAGCCGGGGGCAGTAAAATATTCATCGCCTCCGATTTAGTGTAATTGATTTTGAGGTTAGACAAAAAACCAAAGTCAGAAAAAGCCTTGAGTAGATTGGGGATCGAGGAATGGGGATGAACCAAAAAAAACAATAAATCATCTGCATACGCAGCTACCTTGTAGGTCTTTGGGCCAACCCGGAAGCCTTCAATGGCAGGGGAGTTATTAATGGTACGAATAAATGGCTCCAAGGATAAAATAAATAATAGGGGGGATAAAGGGCAGCCTTGTCTCGTACCATTGTGAATAGATACCCGTTATGACAAGGTGCCATTGATTTTGAGTTGGGCAGTAGGGTTCTGGTAGAGGGAGGAGATCCATGAGAACATATGGGGTCGCAGGCCAATGTGGCCGCAGGTTAGGAACAGGTAGTCCCACGCGACCCTGTCGAAGGCCTTCTCCGCATCCGTAGACAGGAGAAGGCCCTCGACGTTTGTGGAGCGACACATGTGTATTAAATTTAGAGCCTTGGTCACATTGTCTCTGGACTCCCTCCCCGGCATGAACCCCACCTGCTCAGCGCCTATCAAATGCGGTAAGAAAGACCGCAAACGATTCGCCACTATTTTCGCCAAGATTTTAAGATCTAAATTTAGGAGGGAGATCGGGCGATAATTAGAGCAGACCGAGGGATCCTTCCCTAGTTTAGGCAGTAATGTTATATGCGCACCCAGAAAAGTTTCAGGTAGGTTGCGTGGTTCGTTGAGTGAATTAAAGACCTTCAGAAGAGGTTTCTCAAGAAGATTGAAAAAGGCCTTGTAATAGTGGCCCGTGAACCCATCCGGGCCCGGGCTTTTGCCCGCTTTAAGGTTCTTAACCGCTGTCGAAAGCTCCTCGGGCGAGATGGGGAGTTCCAACGATTCAGCAGCTTCTGGGGAAAGAGTCGGCATATCGCTCTGAGCTAAGTAGTCTTTTATAATATGGGTCCTATCACCTAGCTGTCCCCCCGGATTATGCTGGGGAGGGACACTATAGAGACGGGAGTAAAATTGATGGAAGCTTTCTGCAATTTTGTCGGTCCTGTTAGTCAGAGTGCCATCGTTTGTTCTAATGGCCAAGATATTATTGGCCAGTGAAGCGTCCTTTAATGCCCTAGCTAGCATCTTCCAGATTTGGCTTTTTCTTTCTCATACTTTCTCATACTAATACAAACAAAATAAATAAACATGAGAATGCCTAAACATTTGTAAATGCAACAATTTTATGGGAGAAGTGGTGCATGATCTCACAGAAATTCAGGGGGTGCCAATATTTTTTGGCCATGACTGTATGTATGTAGATGTACCCAAAAGAAATATATAGATAATGGGCTACGAATATATATAGATTTTTTTTTTTTTTTTTTTAGATATGTATGTCTATGAACATTAAAAAAAAAAAAATCATATATCAGATAAATGCAAGGGACCAAGATTAAGAAGATAACATAATATAAAACCATATAAACAATGTATATATATATATATATATATATATATATATATATATATATATATATATATATATAGTATACAAACACATATGGAAAACACATTATTAACTAAATATACTAAAAAAATCCATTATTAATTCTAAAACTATGTTAGAATTATCTAACAACATGGTATGTGTATTATCAAAATTATTGGATAAAAACGTGCACCCAGGCACAAATGCGCAATTAAGTGTGCACACATATGTGTACACATTCACCCCCCTAGATACAAGCACCATAATCTCCAATGACTGGCAAGCTACAATATAATATTTTTTTTGATGATGTGCTTTATTATTATATTAAGAACATATTATTATTACATTGGGAAGATGTTTGGCTATTTAGATTTAAAAAAGTGTATGCTTTCTTTGATGTTTTGTTTTGGTGACTATGAAAACGACAAGCTTTATACTCTTTTAACTTTACAACAGTGCTGGGCATGAGTGGCAGGTCCATTAGGGGCGTAGGGGCACCGCCCCCCTAGTTTGCATGTGGGGATACATGCAGGGCACTGGACTCATAGCTTGATGTGAGCACTTGATTAGAGCCTGAGGTGCTAATTGACTTGAAAAAGGTTGGGCTCAGGCGCATCGCACTGCACCCCAAATCCACCCACTTGTGACACTAGCGAATTAATATTCGTGGAGGCGTGGAGGGGTGAGTGCAGAGGACCATGGAGGCAGACATGGGGGTTGTTTGTTTGCCATCCCCCAAAAAGTTTAGCACCAGCCGCCACTGGTGCTGGGTTATATCGTCAGCAAGGATTCCAACCAAGAAGAAGAAAATTAAGGAAGGAGATGTACTTAAGAAGAACACATTTATTATATTGGATATAGAGGGGTGGGTCCTACGCAAATCTTGCCACTCAAATAAATACACAAATTCAAACTAATATAAATATGTGCATACATATAATGCCGTGAAAAAAATATATAGTTCATAAAACAGCACAGGTAAAAATATAAAAAATGGATATCCATTATTTGATAGTTTGTGTTCACTATTTTGTCCTGCTGCATTTTTTAGTTAGCATTTGCACTTTATATCACTCAGGCTCTTTTTCACAGCATCTGTGTTTCATTAATTTTGATTTTGGATTTTGTTCCACTCTAGTCACTCATTACCACTTAGCGGTGCGAAGGCTGACCACTTTCACATTTATTATATTGTTTTATTACCACTCTTGGACAGAACAACAGAAGACGAAATAACAATAGATAAAGAAAATATTTTGGAATTTGTTTTCAAGGAAGCAGAACAGTATCTGTGAGAATCTTGGACGATGCAAAAAGGTTGATTGAATACAAAGACAAAACAAAAACATAACAAATACATTTTCAAAGGCTTTTCAAAGGCTTCTGATATAGGCTTCGTCAACCAACTGGGCTGATGATGAAAAAGAAAATGCCTAACTTCTATATATTATTTTTTCAGATCGTGGAAGTGCGCCATTACAGAAGCATGATCTTGGTTCTTGGCCTTGACATAGATAAGGAGAGACCGGGAGAAAGAAGACAGAAAAGGTTACGTTTATATTTTTACCTGGTTAATAAATGATATGTATGATATGTATGTTTCTATATGTATTATGTATCATAGTAGAAATTACTTTGAAAAAAATTTTTGGAAAGGTATTGATATGTTGTTTGCAACATTTTTTTTTTTTTTTTTTTTTTTTTTAGATTAGTTCAAAGTGAAGCTGTAGCCAAGCTATGATTGTTCAAATGTCTACATCTTATTAATCACAAAATGTGGAACTTCCGGTTTCCGGCGCCGCATGAGCTAGCAGCGCACCCGCCTAGCTCCCGCTCCAGAGCCCCTCAAACCGGCTTCTAAACTCTGCCAAAGCGGCCCCAGTGCCCATCCAGGCTCCGGGTGACCCCCCCCGCGATCCACGCTTCATGGACCGCTTCGTCGAAAAGACGGGTCCCCGTTCGTACGCGGCCGCAGCGGCGCCCGCGGACCGCCCGCAAATCGAGCCCCCGGCTTCGGCCTACCAGGCTCCGGCGCAGGCCGCTACACCTCCTCAGGCACCAGCTCCTGACCGGCCGGACACAGACATGGAGGTAAGCGGGGCCAACACCACATCACCCCCAGCCTCCACAGGCCCACCACATCACCGTGGGCATGCCGCTCAGCCTCCCCACAGCCTGGCCAGCGACTCTCACCACACACCCTCAGGAGATGATGGACATACTAGCCGCATTGCTCAGGCTGTGGCGGCCTTGCTATCCCCTATGATTACAGCTTCTGTGGAAAAAGCTGTGCAAGCTGGGATGCAACAACTCAAGGCCCAAATCGCACAGCATGCTACCAGACTTGATGATCTTGAACATAGGATATCAGAGGTGGAGGATGATCAGTATCACTCTCAAGCCACTGAGAGGTCTCAAGAAAAAGCGCTTCAATATGTCTTCCAAAAGCTGGACGACTTAGAGAACAGATCCAAACGCTCCAATCTGTGTTTCGTTGGCGTCCCTGAGTCGCTCCCCAATGCCAACCTGGGCGACTTCTGTGCGAAGCGCGTCCCGGAAGCCCTAGGCCTTGCAGGCCCCTTCATGGTGGAAAGGGCCCACCGCATAGGATCCTTCAACCCAGATCGCAAGTCTCCTCGGCCTGTCATAGCCAAATATTTGAATTACGCTGACAAAGCCGCAGTTCTTCAAGCATTCCGGCAATCCCCCTCTGTGCAAATCGATGGGGTCAAGATTTTAATTTTCGCAGACTACTCTATCGAAGTTTCAAAAAAGCGGAAAGCTTTCCAACCCATCTGCTCTGAACTGTTTAAATTACAAATTAAGTTCTCCTTGGCATACCCTGCTGTGCTTCGTCTCAAATCCCCCAAGGGAGAGCAGCTCTCATTCCAAGACCCTTCTGAAGCGGAAGTTTTTCTACGCTCACTTCGCTCGGATCCCTCTCCGGCTACTCCCTCCAAATCTACCTCATCTCTCCGTGCCTTGGACCAGAGAAGCCCAAGAAAGGATTCCCCTAAACGCTTCCGAGCTTCGGATCCGGAGCAACTTCGGCATCGCAACATTCCCCGCTGAAAATCCTCTTTTCATTTTTACCTCAGATTGACGTTTTATTTTTTGTTCCCCTCCTTCTTCCCGGTTTGCTGGCATCGGTATGCCCAGTGTCAGCCTTTTGCTCCTCGTGCTCGGGGTGTGTTGTCCACCTTCCCTTCATTCCTGCCTTTGAACTTTGCCTCATTGCACATCGGGAGCTGACACTATGCCGGCCCAGAAGGATCCTGACGTTAGTCGCAACGCGCTTCTTTCCGCAAGTGAACTTCTCTTCTTCAACAACACACCCACGTATATGGACGACCAACCAGGTTTTCTTTATTTCTCATTACGCATCTACTCAAATCTTACTGTTGATATGTTATTTGAATTTATGGTTTAAGATTTCTGTATTGTGCCGGCTTTGTTCCTTTTGTTCCTCCACCCGGTTCTAGGTTCTTGCATGCCTCCACTGTGTATCAACGCGTCCCTATGCCATTTATTTTCTCTACGCTGGGACATTTATCCTAGTCCGGCGGGCTCTAAGCAAAAACTTTGGCACTGCCCGCGTTTTCTCCCCTGACTTTAGTGGGGCTTTGCCGGGGAGTGTTCCTCCCCCCTATACACAGTGAACTCATGCGGAAAAAAGAGAAGTACACGCTTTGGTTTATATGTTTGGTTATTACCCTTTTCTTATTTTTGTTTAAATCCCCAACCCCCTTTTCTCTCCCCCTCCCCTGGTTCATTCCCTGTGACTTAATGGGTTCTCCCCTCTACCAGTCCAGAATCCCTGGTCCTTACTTCCTGTCTTGTATCACCGGTATTCCCGGACTAGGCAGTTTTCATAATCTCAGGCTCCTGTATGCTAAATCCTGCTGCCCACACCCACTGATTGAGCTCCACTTAGAGTAGTCTCCTGGAATGTTAAGGGTCTCCGTTCTCCCCAAAAGAGAATGAAGATACTTCGTCACCTTAAGAGGCTCAAAGCAGACATTGCCCTTTTACAGGAGACTCACCTACTCGCATCAGATTTTCCACGTTTGCAGAAGATCTGGGTGGGGTCAGTCCACGGAGCCGAATCAGTGGGTCGGAAGGCTGGGGTTTTGCTTTTAATTCACAAAAACCTCCCCTGCACTGTTCTTTCCACTTTTTCGGATAACTTAGGACGCTTTTTCACTGCAGAGGTGCGGATAGGCACTAAAGAATTGTTCATTTCCAATGTTTACGCCCCTAATAATCCCACTAAACATTTTTACTCTGAACTTTCGGTGTGGCTACTTAAATTCACCCGCCTGCCCCATTTAGTAGGGGGTGACTTTAATGACGTTATGCATTCCTCGATCGATAGATCCTCCCCAAAACAACGTCCGCAAGATGACACCTTGATGACTCCCTCCATCTTTGCCTCCACTATGGACTCCTTACACATGACAGACCTTTGGCGCCTCAGTCACCCTACCGACAAAGAATTCACGTTCTACTCCAACCCCCATAAATCCCTTGCCCGACTTGACCATTTTTTTGGGACGGACGACCTCATTCCCTTGGTTTCTGAGACTGAAATTCACGATATAGCGGTTTCTGATCATGCCCCTGTAGTTGTCTCTCTAGACAGACTGGATCTTCCCCCGCATCCCAACCTTTGGCGTTTTCCAGCTTTTTTAGCCGATAATGCAGATTTTTTGAAGTTTTTGGATAAGGCTTGGCTGGAATACTCTTCCGAGAACGCCTCACATACGGCGGATCCGAACCTTTTTTGGGATGCGGGGAAAGCGTACCTTAGAGGCCGGATAATTTGCTACGCCACATCCTTCAAACGTAATGCTCTTAAACGCTACAAATTGGCCAGTGCTAGACTACATACTGCCCAAAGGCAGCTCTCGTCCTCTAACTCAGCCACTCATCATGACGAGTGGGTTTCAGCCAAGGCAGCTTTTGATACTTGGGCCGACGCTGTTGAACGATCGAAAAAAGCTCACTTGGATGCTACCCTTCACAAGTTCGGCAATAAGGCAGGGAAACTCCTCTCCCGACTCTGTAAAGGGGCTCATCGCCCCACTCACATCACCTCCCTTCGCGACCACACGGGACAGACACATTCCTCCCCCCAGGCCATAAACGAGACCATGTTAAAATACTATACTGATCTCTATGCTCCAGATCCTATAGTCCGAGAAAAAGCTCAGGCCTTCCTTGACAAAGTGATGCTCCCCACTTTATCTGCACAACAATTAGAGACCCTGAACGCCCCTATTACTCTCTCTGAAATTGAATCCACCATTCGCCACTTACACTCCAACAAGGCTCCAGGCCCTGATGGCTATACCAGTGAATTTTACAAAAACCTCATTCACATCGTAGCGCCCACCCTCCTTTCGGTTTATTCCTCTATCTGGGCAGGGGGTCCTTACCTTCCTTCCGGGAACCAAGCGGTCATTAAGCTCCTCTCCAAGAAAGGTAAGGATCCGTTACAACCCGGCTCCTACAGACCCATCTCCCTCCTAAATCTGGATGTGAAAATTCTCTCAAAAATTGTCGCTTCCAGGCTAGCTGATATTCTCCCCCATTTAATTCACCCAGCCCAGTCGGGCTTTGTCAAAGGTCGGACAGCCACTCTAAATATACGAAAAGTTCTGCTTGCTCTTGAATCGGCCAAACAGAATCCTACTGGTTCATATGCTATCATTACCCTAGACGCTGAGAAAGCATTCGACAACGTTAGCTTTGAATGGCTATTTATGACCCTGTCCAAATTAGGTTTCTCAGGTCCCTTCAGCCACCTTATAACCTCAATGTACTCCTCTCCAACCGCCCGTTTGGTAGCAGCAGGTCTCCTTTCCCCTGATTTCCCCTTACACAAAGGCACCAGGCAGGGTTGCCCCCTCTCCCCTCTACTTTTTAATTTAGCCTTGGAACCCCTTTCTAGATATCTATCTTTTTCAGCTCCACTACAGGGCATAGAGATTGGAGGAGTGGAACTCCGCACATCTCTATTCGCTGATGACATCCTTATTTTCACCTCCAACCCCTCCCTTGATATATTCACCATTAAAAATACCTTCGACGGATTTAGATTATGTTCCGGGTTGCGCATTAATTATTCTAAGAGTGAAATTTTACCCATTGGCTCTCTTTCCACCCCACCATGGGCAAGCGGCTCCTTATTCTCGGTTGCTCCCTCCTACATCACCTACCTGGGTATTAAGATTGGTAAAATGCCTTCCTCCTTGTATCAGCTTAATTATCCTCCCTTATTTACTAAGTTATCTCAAGAGTTGCTTAACTGGATGGATCTGCCTCTCTCGCTCTTGGGTAGGTGCCATTTAGTAAAAATGGTCAGTTTTGCCAGACTTTTGTATCCCTTGCAAACCCTTCCTCTTCTGCTCAAACACAAGGATGTTACCTCTTTGGAATCCGCTATTTCTAAATTTTTATGGCACGGCAAAAGACCACGCATTGCTTTTAAGAAGTTGCACCTTCCCAGGGGCGATGGGGGTATAAGTCTGCCTAACATTAGGTTGTATAACTTAGCCTGTTTACTTAGAACTAGCCTGGACTGGATTACACACTCGTCCAGATACTCTAATTTTGAATTGGAATCCGCTATGGCTCGCCCTTTCTCATTATCAGCCTTGTTACATTGCCGCTGGAAATCCGTACCCCTCCCTTACCAGCATAATCTAGTCTTCAGAGATACAGCTATAGCATGGAGAGAATCTAGAAAACTGGCCGGTCTTGCGCCTTTCCTTTCTTTGCATCTACCTATCCAAGGAAACCCCTGCTTCACTCCAGGACTACACTGTAAAGCCTTCTCAGAATGGTCGGAACGGGGTCTGTCCTTGTTCTCGTCTCTCTGCGATCCCTACAATGGTAAACCGCTCCCTTTTCAGAAAGTGATGGACACATTCCTGATTCCTTCCTCCCATTTCTTCCATTACCAACAATGTCTCAGCTACATCACGCAGACTTGTAAGGAAGCATCCCGTCGTTTTCAACCAAGCTTTCTGGATCAGCTGATACGCAACGAATCCTTCAAAATTTCAGATATCTACAAGCCGCTCTTGCAACGATCACGGCCACCCGCATCAACCTCCTCTATTGCAAACTGGTCATCTGCTTTCCCGGACTCAGATCTTGTTCACAAAATTTTGCTCGGTCTCAATAAAGTCCACAAACTGACGCCCAACGAAACCTGGAGGGAATCCCAGCTCAAGATTGCCCATAGGGCTTACATTCCCTTTTTATCCTCCACATCGAAACCAGATGGGGCAGTCTGCCCACAGTGTCATCTTCCGAAGCCTCCCCTCGCTCATCGCTTTTGGTCTTGTCCTGTCATCTCCTCCTTTTGGGACCAGGTACTAGCATTTATTTTTGATGTAACTCTGCTGAAATTACCAAAAGACCCTCTTCTCCTGATCTTTGGCTATTGGGATCCCATCCTGTTACCTTGGTCCATCTCAGCAGGCAACAGATCCGTCTCAGGAACTCCCCCCACCCGAGCCACGGTAGACTGGACCTTGTTGTGCCTACTGCTGGCCCGCCGCCTCATACTACGCTTCTGGCTCCTGCCTTCTGGCCCCCCAGCCTCCCAACTTCGAACAGACCTTCTTTCTCTCCTACGCACAGAGAGGCTCGTCACAGATTTCTCACACGGCAAACAAAAAGCTGACTTCCTTGCTAAATGGAATTTGTTTATGACCACCAATTTGTCAGTACAGGACCAATGCGAAGTGGAACAACTCTCTTTTGTCTACAAGGACCCGCTCCCCTCCTGATTTCAATGCGAGTCTCTTATCCCGAAGCTGCCATCCTCACCCCCCCCCCCCCCCATTCACGTCACATCTCAACATTTCCTCAGTTATACCCCTTGCCAGGACATTTACTCCGGACTTTAACATTGAACCCCCCCCCCTTACACCCCCCCCCCCTACCTTAGTCCCCCCCTGTCATCTCATTCCCTTATATTTTTTCTATCAACATTTTGCTTTATAACTTGTGATTAGGTATTTGGCCCCTGGGGCACTGGCTTTATTAGCATTACCTGCATTATTTAAGATCTTAGAAGGTGTCTGATCCATCCAGTTTGGTCATTATTGTTTAGTTCTTTTGCAATTTAACTGTCTTGGGTCTTTCTTTTTGTTTGTTTTATGTTTTTTCTTTTTTTTATGTATGCCTTATGGTTCTCTGGTACCCCAGGGTGTGACCTGGTTATGTATCTTGCATTTAATAATTGTGCCTAATCGTATGTATTTCTTTTTTGTATTTTCTTTATCTTTTCCAATAAAAATTTATTAAAAAAAAAAAAAAAAAAATCACAAAATGTGCTTTGAAACAAGCCATCAGTGATCTTTGTAGCTACAGTCACTGTGGAGCAATTCATCATCAAAGCTTCAATCATAAGCACTGAAATCCTAATCTAAGTTCATATTTCCTGTTAAGGCCTCCTATTGGCTTGGCAGCCTTCCAACCATCTAAACTCTAATGTTAACACAGAGCCGGCGCACAGCAAGAGGGATGCTGAGTGAGACAAGTTGCCTTGGACAACTTCGCTGCTTCTGAGGTTAATTTAAGGGTAAGTTGCTTTGCAGTGCCTTGGTCACTTGTGTTGTTTTAATTCTCAGTTGCTGGTTTTTAATGTAATCTAATTAAT
The DNA here is from genome assembly GCF_037356315.1 of Lithobates pipiens. NCBI lineage: Eukaryota > Metazoa > Chordata > Amphibia > Anura > Ranidae > Lithobates > Lithobates pipiens. The sequence continues at coordinate 624,453,995 of NW_027507903.1, forward strand.
TAAATGGCCATAGCCTAGTCACAAACTTGCTTTAAATCAATGTATATTCTTCTTACAATTCTCCAATCATTTTACCTATTTTGAATACACAGTTAACAAAATAGTTTTGAGGAATAAATAAATAAATAATTAAATAAAAATCTAAATATATTATCCCAACATTAGAAATAATGAGTCCTTGGAAATTATCATGAAGCACTTCCAGTTCCAAGGGATTATATGCAATTTCATTGACTTCTATATAAAGGAGCATCTTTGTGTATGATTAGTCAATTAATCACTGGAGGGCAACCACTTTGTGGTGCACTGAATCACTTTGAGTTTTTATTTTTTGCATTAAATCATTATCAACGGATTATACAATGCTGTAAGTACTTGAGAATACATTTGATATAAATATTTATTACATTGATAAAAGGATTGTTAAAGCCAACCAAACGTCACAATCTGCCTTGAGGTCAGACTGTGCCTGGTCTGTCTTCCTTCATGAAAAAACGAAAAAGACCAGTCTGTGTATTTGCCTTTCATATTTCTGGTCCCTGGGTCATGGTTTGTGGCATGCTCTATGAGGGAATCAGCAACTCCAGATCAGAGGTAAGTATGTGCTTTGTCTTCTTAGCTTTGACCTGAGGCAGGAAGCATGGGGTGGGTAGACGGGCAGATGGACCTTAATTCAGTTTTCAATTTTAGGTCTAAAAAAGTTCATTGAAAAATGAACTGCATCGTTTTTGTTAACTTGTGCAAGAAATGTCTACTTTTTTCCTAAATTAATTAAGCATAGTTTACTAGTTTTTTTTTTTTATTTATTTTTTTTTGTTAGATTGATACACCTATCAGCCATAACATTAAGATCACTGACATGTAAAGTGAATAACATTGATTATCTCATAACAATAGCATCTGAAAGCCTATGGCATATACAGTATTAGACAGCAAATACATTTGTTGTCCTTGAGGTTGATGTAGATAAACCAGAAACAATGGCAATCACAGTGTATTGTGTAATAGCAGACTAGTCAGGATGCCCATGCTGACTCATGTCCACAGCCATAAGCTCCTACAATGGGCACATGAGCGTCATAACTGGATCCCAGAGCAATAAAAGAAGGTGGCCTGGTCTGATAAATCACACTTTCTTTTACATTATGTGAACGGCTGTGTTTGTGTGCATAGCTGATGTGATGCTTTGGGTAATGTTCTTATTGAAAATCTTGAGTTCTGCCAGTCATGTGGATGTTACGTTGACATGCACCATCTACCTAAACATTGTTCCTGACAAAATACACCTTTCATGGAAAAGGTAATCCCTGATAGCAGTGGCCTCTTTCCACATTGCCACACTGCAAAAATGGTTCAGGAATGATATGAGGAACACAACAACGAGTATCTGTGGGATGTACTGGAAGAACATTAAGGCCCCAACTCACAACTTACAAAACTTAAGGGATCTGCCACTGTTGGCTTGGTGTCAGATACCACAGTATACCTTCAGTGGTCTAGGCGCAACCATGCTGCAATGGGTTAGGGCTGCTTAGGTGGAAAAAGGGAGACCTACTCAATATTTGGTGGGTCTTCATAATGTTATAGTTGATTTGTGTATAAATTTAATATCCAATTATTAAGCTCAAACTGCAACTAATAGCATAATTCAAAGAGCAACAGGCTTGTCTACTACAGAGGAGAAAAAAAAAATCCAGCAGCTAACACAATGTTATATTAAGGTTCTTGAGTAGAGCTACTGCTGGGGTCTCAAACTTGGAATTGACATTACTGCTGAGCTGTTGATTTTAACATTATAAGGCCTAGGCTCAAAGGTGTGCCGGAAAAAGGAATGATATAAGAAATGGCATCTTGGCTATTGAACAGGACAAGTGGAACCTGAGACTGCTATTTTCGGTACCCTTTCATCCATTTTTCTATTTTTTTTTTTTTATTGTGTTTTATTTAATTGGTACCAAGCCAAGAGATCTAAATTACATATTGAACCAGTAATTTAAGATGAGCAGTACTAGGCAATTGGAGGGTTCTTCAAGGTCTATTTGTTGAACCAGCAGTGCCAAGGAATCTGGAATCCTTTCAAGATTTCATGTCATGAGACCAAGCACAAAACACTTCATATGTATATTTCAACCAATACACATATGCTTCTTCTCAGCAATGTATAAAATAACCGATAGCTACATACAATATATGACCAAATGTTTGTGGGCACCTTACCTTATTTATGTACTGCAGGCATTTATATAGCACAGACAATTTACGCCACACTTCATATCAATCTCTGCCTTTTAGGAAGTTTACAATCTATCTTATGCCCAGACATACACATATTGGGGCCAATTTAGATAGGAGACAATTAACTCACCAGTAGTGGGTAGAAGATCCACACAAGCACATGAAGAACATACAAACTCCATACAGATAAGGAAAAATGGGACTTTATATGAAACACACCCGTACAATATAATGAATCAATTAATTAAAGATAGCATATTCATTGATAGAAATGGGCATACTAGGCAATACAAATTAATCACAATAAGTAACATACAGAATTAAAATAAACATGTTTGGTAAATCACATAATGGTAAAAATAATTTCATAACATACATCAATAAACCTGAATATTCCATAGTAAAAATGGTGTTATACCCAGATATATATAACATGAATAACATGGTAAGTTGAAGCCATGGTAGTATATAATTGATTCATGATTCTGAAAGCTAGAAATCGCATTGTAAAGCATAACTGCTGTGACATAACATCTGTAAAAATCTTGATGCGTTTCAACTTCCACTCATTAGGAGCAAGTCTATACTGGATATATTTGTAATATAGTATAAATTTAAAATAAATGTAGTAATTAATATAACGGGGAGAGAGGAGGAGCAGAAAATATGATTCCAGCACTCTTACCTATGGGTAGAATCTCTGTTAAAAGCATAGATATTATTATTAATGGCTGGAGGCATTGTGGGGACATCATCACTGGTAGCTGAGGTAATGGCACTGTGGCAACATCATGGCAAGGACTACCACTCAATGAACATCTAGTGAAAAAGAGTCCCCAATCAATGGCTAGAGTTGTGAATGGTGTAGGGCAAGCATGTCCAAAGTCCGGCCCGTGGGCCAAACTCAGTTTTGAATGGCCTGCCTGGTGTGCCACGGGATGAGGGCTGTCAGATGAGCCTGATCTCGACACTGTGAGAAGCTCCGTCAGCTTCAAAAGTGAAATTAAATGCAGGGGAGTGTGCTGTGCTCTCTGCTTCCACCTATAGTGCAGTACCCGGCTGAAATGGCTTTATTCATGTATCTGTGTGTGTGTGTGTGTGTGTGTGTGTGTGTGTGTGTGTGCATGTGTGTGTGTGTGTATGTGTCTGTATGTGTGTGCATGTATGTCTGTATGTATGGGTATGCATGTGTCTGTATGTACGTCTATGCATGTGTCTGTATGTATGTGTGTGCATGTGTCTGTATGTATGTGTATGCATGTGGCTGTATGTGTATGCATGTGTCTGTATGTATGTAAGGTGCATGCGTCTGTATGTATGTGTGTGCATGTGTCTGTATGTCTGTATGTATGTGAATGCTTGTGTATGTATGTGTGTGCATGTGTCTGTATGTATGTCTGTATGTATGTATATGCATGTGTCTGTATGTATGTCTGTATGTATGTGTATGCATGTGTCTGTATGTATGTCTGTATGTATGTGTATGCATTTGTCTGTATGTGTGTGCATGTGTCTGTATGTATGTCTATATGTATCTATGTATTGTATGCATGTGTCTGTATGTATGTGTATGCATGTGTCTGTGTGTGTGTGCATTTGTCTGTATGTGTGTGTGCATATGTGTATGTTTCTGCATGTGTCTGTGTGTACCATCAGAACTGCATCATTATTTTACCATCAGAAATGTTTTTGTGGGGCTTGTGTGTGTGATAGCAGCCAGGACTGCTGCTCCTCTGAAAAGCAATTCATACACAGATCGCTTTTCAGAGGCATTTGAAGTTGATGAGGCATTATGTTGCCTCCTCACCACCTGTTTTAGGCCCGTAAATGCAGCATCACTATACCGAAACTGTGCAATCCACACAGTTGCGGGGTAGTTGCAGTGCAGGCCCATTCACCCTGGGTATACCTCCAGCTGCAGCCACAGCATGTGTACACCCCCAGCTGCTCCCTCTGCAGCTAAAGTTGGGGGTGGTAAAAACAGCTTAACCATGTGGTTTTACTGCCCCTCCAACCTGACATGTGAACAAGCCCTTGGTTCACATCTGTGTGGCTGCGTGTAAGGCAGCCCATTCATTTCAATGTGCTTCCCTACAAACAAAAATGCAGGGAAAGAAGTCTCCAAGCTTTTTTTTAATTTATTTTTTAAATTGCACTGCACCAAAAGCCACCCGACCACGTTTTTCAATGTGTGGGGTACCATTAAGAATTAACAGTACCCCTAAAGAGCAGAGCATTCCTCTGTTTGTCATGAACAAGAGCGACAAAAGCAAGAGAATTCTTGTTGGGCAGTGCATTAGTGCTCGGACCGACACACTCAGACCAAATTTTAATGGTTCAAAGAATGTCATGCAAAATGGTCGGCCCTCACACATGTTCACTTCATCAAATCTGGCCCTCTGTGAAAAAAGTTTGGACACCCCTGGTGTAGGGTATATGCCGATATGGCTTCTATAAAAGGGATGGAGATATTTGTTCTTTAAGCCCTTGTACACATGGTCGGATTTTGTCCAACGGATTTTGTCCAAAACTGGTGTTGCATACACACAGTCGGACAAAGTTGTCGGAAAATCCGATCATTCAGAACGTGATGACATTATTTCATTACGACGGGACTACGTTCAGGCTAGTAGCCAATAGCTTTGGTCTAGGAATTTGATCTGAGCATGCATGGCACTTTGTACAATCGGAATTCTCTACAAACGATCGGACAAAGTCGGATCATGTTGTCGGAAAATTTCACAGCCCTGCTCTAAAACTTTGTCGGTCGGATACTACGATGGAAACAGTCTGATGGAGCCCACACATGGCCGGATTATCTGACAACACAGTCCGATCGGACACTTTCCGTCGGAATGTCCGACCATGTGTACAAGGGCTAATAGTCATTGCCTCATATAAAGTTCCAACATTCTTTTTTCTTTATATCCATACAGATAATGTCCTGGTGCGCAGATGTGCTGATCACCAAGCCACTGTTCTGTTCACCTACACTGTTACAAAAGCCCAGCCAAATTTATGATTGCGTGTGTTTCCAGTGAAGAATACTCTTAATGCTACAGCAAAGACATCTTAGATGTGCACTTCCAACCTTGTGATAACAGTTTGGGGAAGGTCCATTTGTGTCCCATCATATCTGTGCTCCTGTGTTCAAAACCAGCTCCATAAAGACTTGGTTAGATGTGTTCGGTGAAAAGGAATGCATGTGGTCTAAAAAATGATGAGATGCGGCCCCTCGCGCTACTAAATGAATATTAACAAAGTAGCTAAGTGACGGTGAATGAAATCGCTGCTAAATCTAAAGTGTACACAGTGCACAAAACAATAATAAAAATGAATAAAGTGATCAGCGCAAAATCACTTTATTCATTTTTAATGCATGTGGCCTGCACAGAGCCCTGACCTCAACCCTACTGAATACCTTTGGAATGATTTTGAATGCCAACTATGAGTGAGGTCTTTTTATCCAATATCAGTACTTGACCTCACAAATGATCTTATGGCCTAATAGACATATAATCCCACAGACATCTTCCAAAATCTTGGGGAAAGCCTTCCCAGAAGAGTGTAGGCTTTCTTAACTGCAAATAAGGAATTATGGGGGACAATGTTATATTAATTCTGGTGATTTTGAAATAGGATGTCCCAGATTAATAACTAGAACCTATATGGGCCCCAGTGCAATCCACGAAGGGCACTCTTGACCCCCCTCTTCCCGTAAAAGCCCAGGCCCCTTCCAATTGATCCTGGGGCCCTTTACTCCCATCACAGGGCCCTTTATTATGGTCCTTCTTGCTGTCTTGGGTAAGGTTGCCACCTTTTCATCAAGCCAAACCTGAAATCTTTAGTGGCGTATGACAATCAATTTTTTTGTAGTATACAATATACATATATTTTGTGATTAAAGTACAGTACATCTGAAAAGTTTCCCTTTACATCTGAATCTGCAGTTTACTCTTTACATCTGGGACTGCAGAGTTTCCCTTTACATCTGAATCCGCAGAGTTTCCCTTTACATCTGAATCCGCAGAGTTCCCCTTTACATCTGAATCTGCAGAGTTACCCTTACATCTGAACTTGAAGAGTTCCCTTACACTGTAAAGGGATACTCTGCAGACACAGATGTCAGAGAGATCTCTGGGGACTCTAATTTAATCACTTAAGGACCAAACTTCTTTCTGAGATGTGTTGTTTATAAGTTAAAAACAGTTTTTTGCTAGAAAATTACTTATAACCCCCAAACATTGTAAAAACAATTTCTAAGCCCTTGTACACACAGTTGGACATTACGACTGAAAATGTCCGATCGGACCGTGTTGTCGGATAATCCATCTGTGTGTGGGCTCCATCGGACTGTTTCTGTCGGAATATCCGACGGACAAAATTTTAGAGCTGGGCTATAAAACTTTCCGACAACATGATCTGATCGGACTTTGTCCAATTGTGTGTAGAGAATTCCGATCAGAAAAAGTGCCACGCATGCTCAGATCAAATTCCTAGACCAAAGCTATTGGCTACTAGCCTGAACATAGTCCCATCGTAACGAAATAATGTCATCACGTTACGTATGATCGGATTTTCCGACAACTTTGTCCGACCGTGTGTATGCAACACAAGTTTCGGACAAAATCGTTGTCGGAATGTCCGACCGTGTGTGCAAGGGCTAACACCCTAGAGAATAAAATGGCGGTTGCAATACTTTCTGTCACACTGTATTTGCGCAGTGCTCTTACAAGCGCACTTTTTTTAATTAAAAAATAAGACAACAATAAAGTTAGCGCAATTTTTATTTATATTGTGAAAGATAATGTTACACTGAGTCAATTTATACCCAACATTTCCCGCTTCAAAATTGCGTCCGCTCGTAAAATGGCGACAAAAAAAATCTCTATAGGCGACATTTAAAAAATTCTACAGGTTGAATGTTTTGAGTTACAGAGGAGGTCTAGGGCTAGAATTATTTATCTTGCTCTACCGATCGTAGACATATGTAGTTTGAACTCTGTTTTCATATGTGGGCACTACTCACGTATGCCTTCGCTTCTGCACGTGAGCTCGGCGGGATGGGGTGTGTTTAAAACATTTTTTTATTATTATTTGTTTTACCTTTTATTTTTTATGTTGACACCATTCTTTTAAAAAAAAAAAAAATATTTCACTTTTATTCCTATTACAAGGAATGTAAACATTCCTTGTAATAGAAAAAAAAATCATGACAGGACCTCTTAAATATGAGATCTGGGGTCAAAAAGACCTAAAATAAATAAAAAAATGGCCCTTTAAGAGCAAAAGGGCAGAAGTGACATCTTGACATCACTTCTGCCTTGCAATTGTATGGAGATGGGTGTGGGCCATCTTCCCCTCACTCACCTCTATACCACAAAGGAGAAAGGATCCGATCGCCATTGCCGAAGGCTCTGGTGAGCAGCGGAGGGGACCGGAGCATGGCGGGAGGGGGGCCCTCTCCCACCGCCAATAAAAGTAATCTTGCGGTGAATCCACTGCAGAGACCACTATTATCGGAAACTGGACGGCCGACTGAACAAGAGGATATCGGCGTTATGGCAGCTAGCTGCTGCCATAACAATGGTATTCCTCTTCAAAGATAGGACGTATATGGGCATGTGGCGGTCCGGAAGTGGTTAAGAGCAAACACAGAGAACTCATATGTAAGGAGGGAACTTTCATGTAAGAAGTGCTCCAGACTCTGGTGTAAAAGGGAACTGTAAGGGGGGTCTCTGGTAACCAAAGCCATCACTTACATCAGAGCTCCCAGCACTCCCTTTTAACCAACATACCAAATCACGTACCTGTACGTCATTTAACTTCAAGTGTAGGGATGAGCTTCGAGTCGAACTCATATTCGACTCGAACATTGCCTGTTCGCCTGTTCGGCAAGAAAGTGAACAATTTGGGGTGTCCGTGGCAAATTTGAAAAGCCGCGGAACACCCTGTACAAGTCTATGGGAGAAATCTAAAGTGCTAATTTTAAAGACTAATATGCAAGTTATTGTCCTAAAAAGTGTCTGGGGACCCGGATCCTGCCCCGGTGGACATTTATCAATGCAAAAAAAGTTTTAAAAACGGACGTTTTTTCAGGAGCAGTGATTTTAATAATGCTTAAAGTGAACAATAAAAGTGTAATATTCCTTTAAATTTCATACCTGGGGGGTGTCTATAGTATGCCTGTAAAGGGGCACATGTTTCCCATGCTTAGAACTGTCCCTGCACAAAGTGTAATTTCTGCAGGAAAAAAAGTCATTTAAAATCACTCGCGGCTATAATGAATTATCGACTCCCATAATACAGAGAACACTCATTGAAAGTCATTGATAAAAAAAAAGCGCGGGTTCCCCCAAATTCAATTACCAAGCCCTTCAGGTCTGGTATGGATATTAAGGGGAAGCCCGTGTCAATTTTTTTTAAAATGACGGGGTTCCCCCTAAATATCCATACCAGACCCTTTATCCGAGCACGCAATCTGGCAGGCCGCTGGAAAAGAAGGGGGGATGAGAGAGCGCCCCCCCCTCCTGAACAGTACCAGGCCACATGCCCTCAACATTGGGAGGATCTTTTGGGGTCCCCCCAAAGCACCATGTCCCTATGTTGATGAGGACAAGGGCCTCATTCCCAGAACCCTGGACGGTGGTTGTGGGGGTCTGTGGGCTTGGGTGCTTATCAGAATCTGGGAGCCAGATCCCTCCCCCCCTGTTTGAAATGGTAAGGGGGTACAAAAGTACCCCTCCCATTTCACAAAGAAAGTGTAAAAGAATGTTAAAAAAGACAAACACACTTTGGAAAAAGTCCTTTATTAAAAGAAAAAAAAAAAGGATTCCAGTGGTGGTAATCCACTCTTGCTATCCAGCGACAGGTGATCATCTCTCCGGGGTCCAGCGATGGCTGATCTGATCCAGCGACGGGTGATCTCTCCATCCAGCGCAGCGTATCCATCCATCCTTCCTCTGTCTCCACTGGCGGCCTGACATTTCTTATGAGGAGGGAGGGGCCACCCGTCACCTGACCCAGCCCCCTCTGACGCAAGTTTCTGTTCAATTGTTGTTACAAGCAGTGGGAGGTGATGCCCCCCCCCACCTTCAGCCATTTGCCGGGCTCTCCCGTCATACCTGGAGACAAGAGCGACCAGCCAGCACATCTGCCGGCTGGCCGGAGACTCAAAGAAAGCTGGACCTTTGATCAGGTCTTGGATGTAGTAACCCGGAAGCAACTTCATGACATCACTTCCAGATTACTGGGGTCTTGAAGGCGCCAGTTTCCGAAAATTGAACAGTTTCAAAAACACAGATCTTGGTGCTTTGAATACTTTCAAGTGCAATGGATGGATTTGGGGTCTTATAGATAACAACACCTGTCACGTGCCTATTGCTGTCACAAGAGATGTTTACATACCTTGTGACAGCAATAAAGGTGATAAAAAAAGAAATAAAGCAAATGTGTAAAAATAAAAAAATGATATAAACAAATCATTTAAAAAAAAATATCTTAAAGTGCCCCCCCCCCCGTGCTAGTGTGCAAATAGCGAATGTGTATGTTGGTCCTGAATGCACACAAACCGTGATCACCCCCACACATGTGAGGTATCACCGCAAATGTGAGATCATGGACAGTAATTCTAGCACTAGACCTGCTCTGTACATCTAAAGTTGTAACCTGAAAAGGCTTTTAAAGCTTCACCTATGGATAGTAAAATTCACTGCTGTTGTGCGGACATGCACAATTTTAAAGCGTGACATGTTTGGTATTTATTTACTAGACGTGACCTCAATTTTTATATTTTACTAAAAAATGTATTGTGTTTTTTTGCATTCAAATTTAAAAAAGTGTATTTTTTTTATTTTTTTACCAAAAACTGCATTTGAAAACCCACTGCACAGATACCGTATGACATAAATTGAAAACCCACAAATTTATTCTCTAAGGCCTCTGCTTTAAAAAAATATATATAATGTTTGGGGGTTCTAACTAATTTTCTAGCAAAACAAAACTTATTTTTACATGTAAAAAAAAGTGCCAGAAAATGGCTGGTACTGGTTAAGCAAGGTTCTCAGAGCCCCCCCCCCCCCATACTTTGTAGATCAGAGAGTTCTCCCTTACATCAGCTCAAAGCATTCCCCTTTAAAGTGGAAGTAAACTCCCCTATCATTTTCAGCCAAGTAAGCTGCCATCTTTGCCTCTGTTTAATCTTCAACTGCTATGGTGCTGCACATGTGATTCGTTATGACACCAGCCATTGGATGGTTTGATAGTTTGGCTGAGAGCACAGCCAATGTGCAGTTAGCATTCCCGGCATGCCTTTTTTTTTAACTGTTTAAATCGATAGGTTTACTTCCACTTTAATCAGAGGTCCCAGAGCACCCCTTACATTAGAGTTCTCTGAGCCCCCCTTAAATCAGTGTCTGCAGAGCCCCCCTTAAATGAGATCCTGCATAGTGTCTCTTACATCAGTCTGTTGAGCTCCCCTTACACCAGCATCCACAAAGCGCCCCTTACATCAGAATATGCTAAACCCCACTTACATCAGAATCTGCAGAGCCCCCTTAAATAAGAGTACACAGAGAGCCCCTTACATCAGAGTCTGCAGAGTAACAATTACATCAGAGTCCACAGAGCGCCCTTTACATCAGAGTTTGCACAGTCTCCCTTACTTGAGAGTCTGCAGAGCCCCCCCTTACATCTGAATCGCTGGCTCTGGGTTGTAAAAGAGACATTCGCAGCTCAGAGCCCTGCAACGGCTGGGAAGACACAGTCTGGGCTCTTGGGGCGGGTGGGGCCCCCAACACTGGTGGAAATCCAGGTCCCAGTAGCAAGTGCAACCTTTGTGACCCTGGTAGTTCTGCCACTGGGATGTCCAACAAGCTTATGTAGTTGAGATGGTCAAATCCCTACAAGCCTTTGATCATGTGGTGTATGGCTTATGGCACGTTTAACATTTTATATACCTTTTCTAAATATTCAAGCACAAATTAGTTAGGATTACCTAATTATTATTATTTTTTTCCTCTAAACAAAGCTGTTTCTTTTTTTGTGTTTTCTCTTCAGGGTATGGAGGAGAAAAATGTGTCCCGTATTACCACGATCCACCTATTAGGACTTCAGACTCCACACAGTATAACATTTCTAATCTTTTTTCTTTTCCTTTTAATTTATTGTTTGACAATAAGTGGAAACCTCCTGATCATCACATTGGTGTCCTACAGCAAATCCCTCCATTCTCCCATGTACTTCTTCCTCACCCAGCTGTCTCTATCAGATATCTTACTGGTAACCGACATTCTTCCTAACACACTTCATACTGTTTTGATGAAAGGGATCATAATATCATTTTCTGATTGCATCTCCCAGTTGTTTTTTTTTGTTGTTTCTGAAGGTCTTGAGTGTCTTCTTCTGACAGTGATGTGTTATGACAGATATGTGGCCATCTGTAAACCATTACATTATACTTTATTAATGAACTTCCAGCTCTGCTGGTTGATGATTATCACATGTTGGGTGTTAAGTCTTTTAGTAGGATTGATTACCACTTTAACAGTATCACAATTGGATTTTTGTGGTCCCAATATTGTTGATCACTTTTTCTGTGATCTTGATCCAGTCATACAACTTTCCTGTTCTGATATTGCTAATGTTCTACTTGAAGTGACAATAATGAATTTTGTTCTTGCTGTCACCCCTTTCTTTATTATTATTATATCATATGTTTATATTATAATCACCATTTTTAAAATTCCATCCATTACCGGCAGGCAAAAAGTTTTTTCAACATGCAGCTCCCACCTGACTATTGTTTGCATTTATTATGGTACCATAGTGGGTGTTTATTTGGTACCAAGTAGAGGACACTCAGGGGGCATCACTAAATTCTTGTCCATACTGTACACTGTGGTCACCCCACTGATGAATCCAATTATATACAGCCTGAGGAATAAGGACTTACAAAAAGCTGTAGCTAAAATCATCAACCACGGTATGCAATTGCATGCCAGTAAATAGTTATAAAATAATAATTTAGTGAGTTTAAATTGAAATTGGATTTCAGATCTTGATATCAAAGATGAAATCTATAAGGCTCGATTCACACTAATGCATTTTTTGATGCTTTTGCTTTTTTGCAGAAACGCATACATTTTTTTAACATGGAACACGTTCACATCAATGTATTTTAGTTTTAGTGTGTGTTTCCCACTGACAGCTGAAAGTAAAACAAAAACATTTGCCGGCTAAAAAAAATGCACTGAAAAGAAGAGTGCCCCCCCCCAAAAAAAACCCTACCAGGCCATTCGGGATGGTAGGGATTTGGAGGGGACATGCCAACATTTTAAAAAAAATGGCATGCTGTCACCCCCAAAAATCCATACCAGACCCTTAACCCAAGCATGCAGCCTGGCAGGTCAGGAAAGGGAGGGGACGAGCAAGCACCCCCCTCCTGAACCATACCAGGATGCATGTCCTTATCATGGGGGCCCCCTCTCGCTAAAGCACCTTGTCCCCATGTTGATGGGGACACGGGCCTTCTCCCCACAACCCTGGCCAGTGGTTGTGGGAGTCTGTGGGTGGGGGGTTTATCCGAATCAAGAAGCCCCCTTTAACAAGAGGGCCCCCAGATCCAAGCCCTACTTATGTGACTGTGTATTGGGTACATTGTACCCCTGTGAAAAGGAGGGGAAAGGTAGGCGCTGCTCTTATTAAGAGGTGACCTAAAACCTCTAAATATTTGAGGGGTGTGTGTCAAGGGTGCATTTAGTGCAAAAAGTGACAAAAATAAATATTTGTATATTCACAAAAATCCTACTGTGTATAAAAAAGTCCAATAAAGTGACAATGTGCTCCTTCAAATTGTTCTGTGCTTCTTGGAAAACAGTGTCCCATAAGAAACACACTCACTGCTATTATTTACCCCACAATGAGGTATTTCACCTTCACAGTATGAGCCACTGTATAGCCCGTGGAGTGGGAGGAAACTTCCTGCCCTATGTTCTCCAAGTGCTTCCTTGTCTGAAATGTAAGTGGTCTTCTCACTGTTAACCTCTTAGATGTTGCCCACATGTAGAGAGAAAAGAGACTCCATAGTGTGATACTGTACAAATATCCAAAAATGTATTAATAATACTGATGGGTACTAACATTTAATAAAAATCATTAAAAGCGAAAACAGTGTTTAAAAACAGGAAACCGGAGTGATCTGCGCTCCACGACTTGAATCCTGAAGGGATGCAATGACACTGTATAGTCTAACCATACGCGTTTCGTCAATGGGACGTCATCTGGAGCGGTGCCACCTTGCTACACCATCTAGTTTTTATATGGTATGAGGTGTGTCCTAAATTGATGGCCATGTGACCGGGCCCATTTTTGGTTAGTCCAGGATTCGGCATTGGCAGATGCTATTGCTAGTAGTGTGGTTTAAAATACCAATAGACAACACTACTCCGCAACATTACAAGAGGTAATTTTAAAAGGACTATCTAACTCTAAGTTGTAACGGACACACCGCATAATACCAAAATACATATCATAATTAAGGATGAACTGTCTGTTCGAGTCGAACATGAGTTCGACTCGAACATTGGCTGTTCGCCCGTTTGCCGAATAGCGAACAATTCGGGGGGTTCGCGGCTAATTGGAAAGCCGCTGAACACCTTTTAAGGCCACGTACACACGCGCGGACTGTTTGCCCAACCTTGTTCGTCAAACAGTTTCGGCAAACAGTCCGCTCAAAATTTGCATGAGCGGACTTGCCCACGCACGAACGGACTGTTTCAGCGAACTGTTTGCCAAACAGTTCGCTCAACTTTTGAAATGAACGGACTCGCCCACGTAAGGAGGAGGCAAATCCGCCCATTTCGAGCGCGTGTACAGGTAGGCAGGGCCCGCGAAGGAGACGTCGCGGGCTCCGCCGCCTGGAATGGGCTTAAAGGGGAACCCCAACGCCGAAAAAAATCGGCGTGGGGGTTCCCCCCAAAGTCCACACCAGACCCTTGTCCGAGCACGCTACCCGGCCGTACCAGGCCGCGTGCCCTCAACATGGGGGGGTGCTTTGGGGAAGGGGGGGCCGCGCGGCCCCCCCACCCCAAAGCACCTTGTCCCCATGTTGATGAGGACAAGGGCCTCTTCCCGACAACCCTGGCCGTTGGTTGTCGGGGTCTGCGGGCGGGGGGCTTATCGGAATCCGGGAGCCCCCTTTAAGAAGGGGGCCCCCGGATACCGGCCCCCCACCCTATGTGAATGAGTATGGGGTACAATGTACCCCTACCCATTCACCTGTGAAATAAAGTACAAAAAAAAACACAACACAGGGAAAAAATATTTTATTGCACAGCTCCGGGGGTCTTCTCGCCGGACTCCTCCGCTATCTGTGTGTAGCTCTTTTGCTAGCGGAGGAGTCCGGCTTTCTTCCTCCCCGCCGCCGGCCTCTTCTCCCGACTTCGGGGGTCTTGTCCCCCTCTTCGGTTCTTCTGCCGGGCCACCGCGCCTTCTTGTAGCTCTTTTACAGGCGGTGGCCCGGTCTTCTGTCGCCGCTGTCGTCGCCGCCGCCGCCGCTGCCGCCGCCGCCGCCGCCTTCCGTTCTTGTTCTTCTTCTTGTTCTTCTTCTTCTTCTCCTGGAGATGTTGACTCGACGAGCTCTCCGGCCGGAATGCCAGAGCCGCGCTGTGCGGCCACTTATATAGTGACAATGGGGCGGTGTCACATGGTATATGTCACATGGGTTGGTCACATGGGTTGATGTCACATGGGGACTATGACATCGTAAGGGGGCGGGGTCACCATGTGACCAACCCATGTGACATATACCATGTGACACCGCCCCATTGTCACTATATAAGTGACCGCACAGCGCGGCTCTGGCATTCCGGCTGGAGAGAGCGACGTGTCAACATCTCCTGGAGAAGAAGAAGAAGAACAAGAAGAAGAAGAAGAACGGAAGGCGGCGGCGACAGAAGACCGGGCCACCGCCTGTAAAAGAGCTACAAGAAGGCGCGGTGGCCCGGCAGAAGAACCGAAGGCGGCGACAGAAGAACGGAAGGCGGCGGCGACAGAAGACCGGGCCACCGCCTGCAAAAGAGCTACAAGAAGGCGCGGTGGCCCGGCAGAAGAACCGAAGAGGGGGACAAGACCCCCGAAGTCGGGAGAAGAGGCCGGCGGCGGGGAGGAAGAAAGCCGGACTCCTCCGCTAGCAAAAGAGCTACACACAGATAGCGGAGGAGTCCGGCGAGAAGACCCCCGAAGACGGAAGACCCCCGGAGCTGTGCAATAAAATATTTTTTCCCTGTGTTGTGTTTTTTTTTGTACTTTATTTCACAGGTGAATGGGTAGGGGTACATTGTACCCCATACTCATTCACATAGGGTGGGGGGCCGGTATCCGGGGGCCCCCTTCTTAAAGGGGGCTCCCGGATTCCGATAAGCCCCCCGCCCGCAGACCCCGACAACCAACGGCCAGGGTTGTCGGGAAGAGGCCCTTGTCCTCATCAACATGGGGAACAAGGTGCTTTGGGGTGGGGGGGCCGCGCGGCCCCCCTTCCCCAAAGCACCCCCCATGTTGAGGGCACGCGGCCTGGTACGGCTCAGGAGGGGGGGCGCGCTCGCTCGCCCCCCTTTCCTGGCCGGCCGGGTAGCGTGCTCGGACAAGGGTCTGGTGTGGACTTTGGGGGGAACCCCCACGCCGATTTTTTTCAGCGTTGGGGTTCCCCTTTAAGCCCATTCCAGGCGGCGGAGCCCGCGACGTCTCCTTCGCGGGCCCCGCCTACCTGTACACGCGCTCGAAATGGGCGGACTTTCCGAGCGGGAACAGTTTGCTCATTTCGAAAGTAGCCTACACACGGGCGGACTGTTCGCTCAAACACAGTTTCAGCGGACAGTTTTTCGGAATTTCCGAAAGACTTTGTCCGTCCAACTGTCCGCTGAAACTGTCCGCTGAAAGCCCACACACGGGCGGACTGTCCGCCCAAACACTGTTCAGCGGACAAGGTTGGGCGAACAGTCCGCCCGTGTGTACGCAGCCTCAGAGTCTGTGAGAGAAATCAAAAGTGCTAATTTTAAAGGCTGATATGCAAGTTATTGTCATAAAAAGTGTTTGGAGACCCGGGTCCTGCCCCGGGGACATGTATCAATGCAAAAAAATGTCTGTTTTTCTAGGAGCAGTAATTTTAATAATGCTTAAAATGAAACAATAAAAGTGTAATATTCCTTTACATTTCTTACCTGGGGGGTGTCTATAGCATGCCTGTAAAGTGACACATGTTTCCTTTAGTCCCTGCACAAAATGTAATTTCTAAAGGAAAAAAAAGTTATTTAAAAGTACTCATGGCTATAATGAATTGTCGGGTCTTGGCAATACAAATGAAAGTCATTGAAAAACATGGCATGGGGATTCCTCCCAGTCCATTACCAGACCCTTT
Organism: Lithobates pipiens; assembly: GCF_037356315.1. Lineage (NCBI taxonomy): Eukaryota > Metazoa > Chordata > Amphibia > Anura > Ranidae > Lithobates > Lithobates pipiens. The sequence goes on from NW_027507903.1 coordinate 624,470,643, forward strand.
GGGGGTGACAAAAAAGGTAAAAAAACACACACAGCTTGGCACAAGTCCTTTAATAAAAACAAAACAAAAAAAATTCCAGCAATGTAATCCTTCTATGATCCATGAACGATAGAGCCTCCTCCATAGGAGGCTGGCAGAATGACTCGGTGACGGTTCTTAAATAACCAAGGACGGGGCCACCCGTGACGTGTGGACAGGTGACCCCGCCCCCAACTGATGCAAGGGGGAATCCCGGGGTTACCCAGTGGCATGTATGGGTGACCCCGCCCCCTCTGACGCAACCGGGTTTCTCGTGACACATCAGAGGGGCGGGGTCACCCGTACATGTCACTGGGTAACCCCGGTATTCCCCGTTGCATCAGAGGGGGGAAGGGGCACCCATCGACATGGCATGGGTGGCCCCGTCCTCGGTTATTTAAGAACTGTCATCCAAGTCATGTTTCATTCTGCTGGGTGGCTCCTACGAAGGAGGCTGTGTAGTTCAAGGATCGTAGAAGGATTACATCGCTGGAATTTTTTTTGTTTTGTTTTTATTAAAGGACATGTGACAAGCTGTGTGTGTGTGTTTTTTGACCTTTTTTGTCACTTTTTTGGGTGAAATGGTAGGAGTACAATGTACCCAATTACCATTTCACACAGGGGGGGCGAGATCTGGGAGTCCCCTTTGTTAAAAGGTGCTTCCAGATTCTGATAAGCCCCCTGCCCGCAGACCCCCACAACCACCGGGCAAGGGTTGTGGGGATGAGGCCCTTCTCCCCATCAACATGGGGACAAGGTGCTTTGTGGTGCTACCTCAAAGCACCCTCCCAATGTTGAGGGTATGTGGCCTGGTACGGTTCAGAAGGGTGGCCGCTCTCTCATCCCACTTCTTTTTCTGTGGCCTGCCAGGTTGCGTGCTCGGATAAGGGTCTGATATGGATTTTTGGAGGGAACCCCACACCATTTTTTTTTTAAATTTGGCACGGGTTTCCCCTTAAAATCCATACCAGACCTGAAGGGTCTGGTATGGACTTTGAGGGGGACCCCTATGCCATTTAAAAAACAAAAATGGTGCGGGGTTCCCCTTAATATCCATACCAGACCTGAAGGGCCTGGAAATGGAATTTGGGGGGACCCCATGGAATTTTTTTTTATTTAGTTTTGGGGTTCCCCTTAATATTCATACCAGACCCTTTGGGTCTGGTAATGGACTGGGAGGAATCCCCATGCCGTTTTTTTCAATGACTTTCATCTGTATTGCCAGGACCCAACAATTCATCATAGCCGCAAGTACTTTTAAATTACCTTTTTTTCCTTTAGAAATGACATTTTGTGTAGGGACTTTTCTAAACACGGGAAACATACGCCTCTTTATAGGCATACTATATACACTCCCCAGTTATGAAATTTAAAGGAAAATTACACTTTTATTGTTTCACTTTAAGCATTATTAAAATCACTGCTCCCGAAAAAACGGCAGTTTTTAAAACTTTTTTTTGCATTGATACATGTCCCCTGGGGCAGGACTCGGGTCCCCAAACACTTTTTATGACAATAACTTGTATATTAGTCTTTAAAATTACTTTTGATTTTTCATGTTCGAGTCCCATAGACTTTAACGGTGTTCACGTGTTCAAACTATTTTTTTGCCTGTTCGCATGTTCTGGATGCAAACCAAACAGGGGGGTGTTCAGCTCATCCCTAATCATAATCACAATATTACCAATTAAATAAAAAAATGGGAAAGAAATATAATTGCACTATGGTATTCTGCTGGACACGAGGTAAAAAATGATGTTAGAAGATGTATAGTGACAACCGAAGGTTGACATAAGAGTAAAGAGGGTATTATTGCGATAAAAAAGCAAAAAAAATGCAAAAAAAATGCAAAAAAATTGCAGCAAGTCACCTCAAAATAAATGCTAAAAATTGCTAAAAAAGTATGTAAAGTGCATTTATACATGCCTTCATTATTCAAAAATGCAAAAAAGTTGAAACTCACAGCAAGTCGCATAAAGTCGCGAAAGTGCAAAAAAGACAAAAATTGCAAAAAACGCAGCAAATCGCATAAAGCTGCAAATAGCAAAAAATGCTGAGAAATATATGTCAGATGTATCACATGCGTACAGAAATGCTTTAAAAACATATGATAAAGACCATAGTTGATAAGGGAAACTTTATAGTAAAAACTTTGACAAAAGTAGATAAAATTAAGTAAGTTGGTGAGGAAGCAGTTTAAATCTATGTCAATGTTCAGGCCTTTTGGCTGAAGGGTGTCTAAAGTAAAGATCCACCTCGTCTCGTTTTGGGAGATTCACAGCGCTTCACTTTTTTGACATCTTGTTATGTTACAGCTGTATTCCAAAATGGATTAAATTCATTATTTTCCTCAAAATTCTACAAACAATACCCCATAATGACAACATAATAGAAGTATGTTTGAAATCTTTCTAACTTTATTAAAAATAGAAAAAAAAAAAAAATCACTTGTACATAATACATAAGTATTCACATCCTTTGCCATGACACTCAAAATTGAGCTCAGGAGCATCCAGTTTCCACTGTTCAACCTTGAGATGTGTCAGATCACCTGGGGCTAGGTGACAGATGAATGCCATTGGGGTCAGGAGTGCACTGATAAAGTAGTGGACCCTACGGCTGACTGCTGCGGATGGGGCTCTGGTTTGTTCAGGAAAGCAGGTCCTCTAGGGCACTGACACAGATCACACTGGGAGCTAGAACATGAGATCTCCCAGGGCATGGAATCTAAGAGCCAGCAGGTGTTCATCAGGGCCCCTGATGGTGGGGATGGACTTCAATGCAACTGGCTCCAGTTTTCAGTCGCCAGGGTCTCCCAGCTCACGCTCACGGTAGACTACTGGAGGATAGAGAGGAAGCAGCAGACCGGTGACAAGGGATTGTCAGGAGATAAGCCAAAAGGTCGGGCATCAAGCAGACAGGGATAGTCAAAGAATGTGCCAAAGGTCTGTATATGAAGCAGACAAGGATAGTCAAGAACAAGCCAAGGTCGGTAAACAGAATAAGATGTATAGCACACGCCAAGAAGCACACAGGAAGCCAAACACACAATATTGAACAGCCAGGCTGGCTTGCAGTGCACAGATTAATATAGTGTTCCCAGTTAGAGGCTGGGGTGGAGCCATGCTTGAGGGAACATTACTTAAGCAGACAGGTGTGAGAGTGTGGGCCCTAAGGCTGATACACAACCAGAGGTAAGCAGACAAACAGGGCATGAAAGTATTACTGCAAATTTATGACCAGATGTTTCTACAAGTCCAAGGAGTTGTCTGCAGACCTCCGAGACAGCATAGTATTGAGGCACAGATCTGGGGATTCTGGATTCTGATGAAACAAAGATTGAACTCTTTGGCTTAAATGCCAAGTGTCATGTCTGAAGGAAACCAGGCAATGCTTATCACCTTGGCAATTCCTTCCCTACAGTGAAGCATGGGAGTAGCAGCATCATGCTGTGGGGATGTTTTTCAGTGGCTGGAACTGGGAAACCAGCCAGGATCGAGAGAAAGACATGCTTGATGAAAACCTGCTCCAGCACTCTGGACCTCAGTCTGGGGTGAAGGTTCACCTTCCAACAAGACAACGACCCTAAGCACACAGCTAAGATAACAAAGAAGTGGCTATGGAATAACTCTGTAAATATCCTTGAATGGCCCAACCAGAGCCCATACTTGAACCCAATTGAACATCTCTGGAGAGATCTGAAAGTGACTGTGCACCAATGCTCCCCAATCCAACCTGATGGAGCTTGAGAGGTCCTGCAAAGAAAAATAGGTGAAACTGTCCAAAAATAGGTGTGTCAAGCTTGTAGCATTGTACTCCAAGACTTGAGGCTGTAATTGGTGCCAAAGGTTCTTCAACAAAGTATTTTGCAAAGGCTTTGAATTTATCTACATGGGATTTTTTTTTTTCGGAATTTTTTTTAAAAATAAATTTGCAAAGGTTTTAAACAAACTTCTTTCACATTGTTATGGGGTATTATTTGTAGAATTTTGAGGAAAACAATGAATTGAATCCACTTTGGAATAAGGCTGTAACATAACAAAATGTGAAAAAAAGTTAAGTGCTGTGAATAATTTCCTGATTCACTGTACGGGGAATGATGGAGGATTTGTAAGCCGATGGTATAATGGTGGTTTATAGGAAATTGTGGTCTATCCTGGCGAATGATTGATGTGGTTAAAGTGCTTAAAGTTACTTGTGAACCTTTCCTTTTCCTTATACCTTATATAAAAAATTTTACTCTTATTGATGCTCTGTTTAGGAAGACTAGACACTGGTACCATACTTCCAATGTACTGCAATGTTATGTACTCTGAATATTGGTTCAAATAGTAACGAATGGAATATATTCATGACATCATTGTTTACTACTGTGTAGAACCTGAGAATGGTCACCAGTGATCACATGGTACTTGAGCCAATTACAGCACCCTGTACCATGTGATAATTGTGGGATAATCCCAGTGTCACAATAGTAAACAAAGAGCCATGCATGAAAGTCATTCATGACAGTTTCAATTATTCATGTTACAGTGATTACTGTAACAAGCAAAACATCCCTGGCTCACCCTCCCAGAGTAGTACAGTGTCACTATGGTGACACAAAATGACTCTGATGATATTATTTAAAAAAAAAATGTTATACTTTTTTACATTTTTACATATTGTCACTAGTCAGCACTGATGACAGTATGAAAAAAAAAATAGAAAAAAAATATTTAATTTCTTAATTTTCCAAAAAATTGTGACAAACAATTACAACTTCAAAAAAACTCAACATACCTCTTACTAAATACTTTGGACTGTTTACTTTCCAAAAAAGGTAAAACACACAGGTGGCAGATTAAATGCAGTATTAGGAAAACAAACACTCTTGGACATATTTAAAGGAAATCGTGACTTGTCCCAACCATGATGTAGCATTGGCAAGCCTCCATCCCTAAATTAAGTAAAAAAGGTAGAGATTGGAATGGGACTTTAAATGAGGCTAGTCAATGACTGATCAGCTATTTCTAATGCCTAAATATTAAGGTCATATTGTAACATATTCCATATTTTATAATCCAAGTGACATAACTATATCAATAAATTAATAATACATATAATAATACCGCCGTTACAAGATTTACATAGTAATATTGATATAAAATATTTAATATAATTAATCATTGGACATAATGTTACTGTACAATCAATAAAAATAATAGATCATACAGAAGGCATATAGTATAATTAATACAGCCATATATACATAAAGGTGCAACAAGACAATAAATTTGATAATTTTATGAGAAGATTAGGGCATCCATTAGATGTTAACTCTACGCGTTTCATGGTTTTATACCAATCAATTTACCAATAAGGTAAATTTGTTAGCTTAAAGAATCCTCTACGTAAGTAGAGGATAATTATAAAGAAATATATAATTTCCATAATACTCACTAAACACCAAATATGGTCAAAGCTCCTAAGGTGAAACTTAATGGTGGTCTGGATTACATTTGGTCTCAACCGGGGTTGAGGCAGAGAACATCCCCCAAATGGGTAAACCCCGGACCAGGGGAAACCAGCCGATATAGTCACCGGAAAACCACAATGCACCATCGCTTGGGAATGGGCAAACTTGCCGCCGTGGACATCCAATTCTAATGATAATAAATATATGTAGTGGTTAAATGAAAGAAAAAAAATATTAATCGATATGTGTAAGCTAGTGATACAGAATTGTAACAACAAAAAAATTTCATATATTAATGATAAATTTATATATTATAAAGCTATATGTGATTAAAAACCAAGTAATAATTTTTAAATGAAATCAATTGGAAGAAATAAAAGTGTTGATGCAGTGAGAGTGTATGCGTGGTGACGAAAAAATTGTGAATAACCAAAATTTGAAAAATATAATTACCTAAGGTATTGTGGTGTATTATGCAAGTTGGACATTCCCAGCCAGCGATAATGCAGGGACTGAACCGGCAAAAAAATGCCACTGAAATACCCTGGATCCAGGGTGTGTTCACAAAAAAAAACCCCAGTACAGCGGACAAAGGTGAGGGAACTCTCCCTCCGCAAAATAACGATCGTGGTGGATGCCCGCCCACCCGACGCAGAGGTGTAAGATAAGAATAACACTAACTCCAACAGCACAGCGTCAAATGACGCTGCGTGCAGAGCATGTTGCCATAGCACCGGTCAAGTCCCGCCCCTTCAATGAAAAGATGGGCAGGGGGAAGCGAGCTAGGCACATCGCAACCCCGAGATAGAGACCAGAGTATACCAGTGCAGTATTAAATTCACCTTGGTTTAACCACTTAAGGATCAGCCTCGTTATGAGATTTTAGTGTTTACATGTTTAAAACAGTTATTTTTGCTAGAAAATTACTTATAACCCCCAAACATTATATATTGTTTTTTTTCTAACACCTTAGAGAATAAAATGGCGGTTGTTGTAATTCTTTTTTTCACACCGTATTTGCGCAGCGGTCTTACACATGCACTCTTTTGGAAAAAATTCACTTTTTTGAATAAAATAACAGTAAAATTAGCCCAATTTGTTTTATATTGTGAAAGATAATGTTAAGCTGAGTAAATTAAGACCCAACATGTCACACTTCAAAATTGCGCCCGCTCGTGGAATGGCGACAAACTTTTACTCTTAAAAATCTCCATAGGCGACGTTTATAAAATTGTAAAGGTTGCATCTTTTAAGGTACAGAGGATGTCTAGGGCTAGAATTATTTCTCTCACTCTACTGATCACGGCAATACCTCACATGTGTGGTTTGAACACTGTTTTCATATGTGGGTGCTACTCACGTATGCGTTCGCTTCTGTGCACGAACTCGGTGGGACAGGGTGCGTTAAAAAATAAATGATTATTAGTTATTTTACCTTTTTTTTTTTTTACACTGTTTAAAAAAAAATTTCACTTTTATTCCTATTACAAGGAATGTCAACATCCTTTGTAATAGGAAAAAGCATGACAGGACCTATTAAATATGAGATCTGGAGTCAAAAAGTCCTCACATCTCATATTTAGACTAAAATGTAATAAAAACAATAAAAAAAACTGTAATACAAAAAAATCTGTAAAATGGCCCTTTAAGAGCTGTGGGCGGAAGTGACGTTTTGACGTCACTTCCGCCCAGCAATTGTATAGAGATGGGTGGGGGCCATCTTCCCATCACTCATCTCCATACTTGACAGGAGACAGGACGCGATCGCCTCCGCCACTGCTGACGGCTCCTGTAAGCAGCGGAGGGCACTGGATCGCAGCGGGAGGGGGGCCCTCTCCCGCCATTGATAAAAGTAATCTCGTGTCAAATCCGTCGTAGAGAACACTTTTATCTTGTAGCGGGCTGCCCGCTGAAGATGAGGATACCAGGGTTATGGCAGCTAGCTTCTGCCATAACAACGATATACTCTTTCAAATAGCCAATGTAAAACTGCGGCGGGCAGTCCATAAGTGGTTAATAATAGTGCAAAAATTGACAACTCACATATGTGTAGAAACAAGCAGGCATATATTGTGATATTCCATGGCTTAGCATGGGGAGTCTCCTTTGAAGTCCTTATCTTCAAGGAAGCAGCCACCATTACGACAACCAACACTGAAAGCAAGATGGCTCCGGACTGAAACTGATGTCAGCTGGAAGACATGCTACCGTGGTGTGCTACCAAATATTAAATTTAGGGTGCTAATAATTTTGTCCAGTCCATATTTGGAGTTTTGCATGGAATGTGTCAGATTTGGCTTTTTCTTTCTCCACTTTTTTGTGTCATACCAATACAAACGAAAGAAATAAACATGGGAATGCCTAAACATTTGTAAATGCAACAATTTTAAAGGAGAAGTGGTGCATTATCTCACAGAAATGCAGGGGGTGCCAATATTTTTTGGCCATGACTGTATGTATGTAGATGTACCCAAAATAAATATATAGATAATGGGCTAGGAATATATATAGATTTTTTTTTTTTTTTTTTTTAGATATGTATGACTATGAACATAAAAAAAAAAAAAAATCATATATCAGATAAATGCAAGGGACCAATATTAAGAAGATAAGATAATATAAAACCATATAAACAATGTATGTGTATAAATAATAAATCTTTTAATAAACTGAAGTTTTGCATATACTTCACTATGAGAGCCAATTTCTCTTTGATTATGAAAATCACATCTATCTCAACCCCGATATCCCAAGGCTGCTTGAGGAACTGCAAAGGCTGACATCAGTGATTACCTGCCAACCTAAGGAGCTACATGCACATTACCCCTGTAGGGGTAAGGGGATCTGGTGAGTGGGGACTCTTGAGGGGGAGCACGCAAGTCACCTGTCAAGATTATATGATCACTAAAGCCACCTGCCACTCCTCTAAACATGAACAGTCACCTTCATTGGGATGAATGCACCTATGTGTTTTCTGTACTCGGTGCAATAAACTGCATCTTGGTGTAATTTGACATTTTTTCTGCAATTTTTGCAATTTTTCAGTTTTTTTGGTGCAATTTTTTGCATTTGTTTTTTTTTTTTTTGCTTTTTGGATTTATATACACCTTCATTTTATGAGTGGGACACTATAAGTATATACTTATATGTTTTTGAATATGGTGAGATAATTACATTCTGGTGCGACTGTGGAGCAATTTTTTATTACTTTTTTGTTTTTTGGTGCAATTCTTTGCATTTTCGTTTGGATTTGGTCTTTGGGTTCACTCATATCCTGTATTTTGAGTTTGGACACTATACACACTGTTAAAAGCAGAGGAGCACTATATTCATGTCTGGATGTTTTATACACTCATTTGTAAGCCATTATATTTTTGGTGATAACCTCTCCTGTGTAGGATTGGTGTCCACACCTAGAGGGTTATAGTACTCACCTACTGGAGTAGGTGAGGTGTGATAACTATTACACTATCACCTTTATGGTAACTGTTTTGTTATAATTTATTCCACAATAACACTGTGTCTTTTAACACTCAGTAACTATAGAGTGATTTGGTAGAGCACTATTTCACATATATGTAGTGCCACTCGCCCTTCACATCTTCTTCCTTTCTATATCCTAGAGCCCTCTTACAGGTTTTTTTTTTGGGGGGGGGGGGGGGTTGCTGAAGGGAATGTAGATTGTCTAGAGGTGTTTTTTTTAACCCTTCGATGTCTGTTAAAGTGTGATTTGCAATCCCCACAGGCCTGTGAGATTAGCCCATTGAGATAATGACACAAAACAATAAAGTCTCTCCGAGCAAATCTAATCTTTATTCTTTGGTGTGAATATTTAAAGGGGGTTTTCAGAAAGTACCGCCCTTTGAACGAGTCATACAGATTATCCAATCATATACAAGTACAGCCTAAAACAAAAGTGAAACCAGTGATTTCTCAAAATGCATGTGCTTTCCAAGAAACAAAACCACCAATGAAGATAACAGTAACATGAGAAACGAAACTAGATTAGAAAAACTTGAGCATATCTATTCGTGAAGTGGATGTTAGAGAGACACAAAATAGAAACCAAATTTCTTAAAGAATGAAAGCGGTTAAGCTAAATATCCCTTAAGTTGCAACCATCACATACGTCCTAAGCGCAGACCTTCCTAATTAATTTGTTTACTTCTAGAACGCTTAGTCTACAACCGTCTTAGCTCCTACCTCAGTGAAAATAACCTTCTTGACCCATTACAGTCTGGCTTTCTCTTGAAGCACTCCACAGAAACTGGCTTCCTAAAACTCACTAACGATTTACTAACTGCTAAAACCAACAGCCAATACTCCATACTTCTACTACTTGATCTCTCTGCAGCCTTTGATACTGTTGACCACCCGCTCCTGCTCAATAAACTACATTCCCTTGGCCTCTGAGATCCTGGTTCTCTACCTATCTATCACAGCGCTCCTTCAGTGTCACCTACAACTCTGTCTCCTCTCCATTGCCCCTTTCTGTGGGGGTCCCCCAAAGCTCTGTTCTTGGACCCCTTCTCTTATCTATTTACACCTCCACCCTTGGTCACTGATAACTTCTCACGGCTTCCAATACCACTTATACACCAATGACACCCAAATCTATCTGTCTACTCCTCACCTCACTCCTTCAATCTGCTCTTGCATTACTACATTACTAACTGACATATCACCATGGATGTCGCACCACTTCCTTAAACAAAATCTCTCTAAAAATGAGCTATTAATATTCCCCCCTCTGCCCGTGCCCCCCTCCATGACTTTTCCATCAAAATCAACAATACAACTACCAGTCCCTCCCATCACGCCAGGGTACTAGGTGTAATCCTAGACTCTGACTTGTCATTTCAGCCCCAAGTCCTATCGTTGTCAAAAGTTTGTAGAATTCACCTCCGTAACATCTCTAAAATTCGCTCCTTTTTAACAGATGAAACCGCTAAGCTCCTCATTCAATCCCTTGTTATCTCTCGCCTTGACTAGTGCAACTCCCTTCTCATTGGCCTGCCTCTCCATAGGGTATCCCCTCTTCAGTCTATCAGGAATACTGCTGCCAGACTTATCCACCTTACCAACTGCTCAGTGTCTGCCAACCATCTCCTCCAATCCCTACACTGGCTCCCAATCACCCAGCAAATTAATTTCAAAATGCTAACCACAACCTGCAAAGCCATTCACAACTCTGCCCCGAGCTACAACACCAATCTTGTCTCCCAATATGACCCAAATCGTCCTCTCCGCTCTTCTCAAGACCTCCTACTCTCAAGCTCTCTCATCTCCATCTCCCATGCTTGTCTCCAGGATTTCCCCAGAGCCTCTCTCATCCTCTGGAACTCTCTACTCCCCACTGGTATGGCTATCCTCTACTCTTGCTATCTTCAGGCGTTCCCTGAAGGCTCATGTCTTCAGGAAAACCTATCACATCTCCAACTAATCTTCTACCACTTCCATCAGCTCATTCCCCACAGTTATAACCTTTTCTACCACCTGCCCCACCCTATTAGATTGTAAACTCTTCTGAGCAGGGCCCTCTTAATCCTCTTGTATTTTATTGTATTGTAACTGTATTGTCTCCTTTTATATTGTAAAGTGCTGCGTAAACTGTTGGCGCTATATAAATCCTGTATAATAATATAATAATAATAATAGACTCAAAGGTGTGCTGGCTGTAGCTTTACATTGTATGAAATGGCATCATGACTAGCTAGGTTAGGATTATCTAGGATTACCTGATTAAAACAAAATGTTCCCTCCGAACAAAGCTGTTTCCTTTTTGTGTTCTCTCTTCAGGTTATGGTGGAGAAAAATTTGTCCCGTATTACCATGATCCACCTATTAGGACTTCAGACTCCACACAGTATAACATTTCTGATCTTTTTTTCTTTTCCTTTTGATTTATTGTTTGACAATATGTGGAAACCTCCTGATCATCACATTAGTGTCCTACAGAAAATCCCTCCATTCTCCCATGTACTTCTTCCTCTCCCAGCTCTCTGTATCGGATATCTTACTGGCAACTAACATTATTCCTAACATGCTCCATGCTGTTCTAATGAAGGGGACCCTAATATCATTTTCTGATTGCATCTCCCAGTTTTATTTATTTTGTGTTTCAGCAAATGTCAGTGTCTTCTTCTGACAGTGATGTGTCATGAAACCATTACATTATACTTTATCAATGAACTTCTAGCTCTGTTGGTTGATGATTATCACATGTTAGGTGTTAAGTCTTTTAGTAGGATTGATTGGCACAATTGGATTTTTGTGGTCTCGATATTGTCAATCGCTTTTTCTGTGATCTTGATCCAATCCTACAACTCTCCTGCTTTGATAATGCTAATGTTCTACTTGAAGTTACATTAATGAATGTTGTTATTGTTATCATCCCATTATTTATAATTATTGTATCATATGTTTATATTATAATTACCATTTTTAGTATCCCATCTATTACCGGCAAACAGAAAGTTTTCTCAACATGCAGCTCCCATCTGACTGTGGTTTGTATTTTTTATGGTTCCATGGTTTGTGTTTATTTGGTACCCCGTAGAGGACAGTCATGGGATATCACTAAATTATTGTCATTGATCTACACTGTGATCACCCCACTGATGAATCCAATTATATACAGCCTGAGGAATAAAGACTTAAAAGAAGCTGTAGCTAAAATCACTGTCTGCACTCGCATTTCAGTAAATAATAATGTAATAATAATTTAGTAAGTATAAATTGAAGGTGGATGTTAAATCTTGATATCAAAGATGAAATCCATTAGACCTGACTCCACATCGTTGTTTTAAAAAGTTCTGCAGTCATAGGTTGATCATTGTAATTCTCCTAATCTACTTAATTCCCTGTAAATCTGATTACATCAACTATTTAATCTTTCTTATCCACTTTTATCCACTCCATCCATTGGAATTTCCAACACACAAAGTTTGAGAGCAGGATCTAAAATTTTCCAACAACAAAATCCGATTGTTTAAATTCCAATCGAGCGTAGACAATTCCGACGCACAAAGTGCCATGCATGCGCAGAATAAATTACGAGACGTAAGTTATTGGCTACTGATCTCTTTATAGTCCCGTCGTATATGGTTTACATGGTTTATGTCACCACATTCTGAACGATCAGATTTTCTGACAACTTTGTGTGACTGTGTGTATGCAAGACAAGTTTGGACCAAAATCCGTCAGAAAAATGTCCAACCGTGTGTACAGGGCATAAGTCCCTTTTCCCCCTGCAAATAGAGCTTGCTTTTGGTGGTATTTGATCACGTCTGCGGTTTTTATTATTTGCGCTATAAGCAAAAGAAGAGAGACAATTTTGAAAAAACACACAATATTTTTTTTAACATTTTTGCTATAATAAATATCCCAAAATTAAAAAGAAAATTCTTCTACATATTTTTGGTAAAGAAAAATCACAATAAGAGTATATAGATTGGTTTGCGCAAAAGTTATAGCATCTATAAAATTGGTGATATATTTATGGCATTTGTATTATTATTTTTTTTTTACTAGTAATGGCGGTGATCAGCAATTTTTATCGGGACTGCGACATTGCGGCAGACAGATCAGACACTTTTGACACTTTTTTGGGACCATTGACATTTTTACAGAGATCAGAGCTAAAAATAGCAACTGATTACTGTATAACTGTCACTGGCAGGGAAGGGGTTAAAACTAGGGGGCGATCAAGGGGTTAAGCGTGTTCCCTCAATGTGTGTTCTAACTGTGGGGGGATGGGACTGACTGGAGGAGGAGACCAATTGTTGTAAGCGTTAGGAACAACAGATTGGTCTCCTCACCCCTGACAGAAAAGGGATTTGTGTGTTTACGTGTTTTTTTCGTGGGTTGCCTGACGGACACTGCGGCTGATGTGCGGGCGTATCTGCTCTTAAGTGCCACCCCTCCAGTGGCATGCGCACCCCCTATTCTCCTTAAAGCGCCATACAGCTATGGTGATTTGTGAAGGGGAGCCGTTCTGCAGCTTTCCAAATACAGTGGATGGTCGACAAGTGGTTAAATCACTTAAGGACCCAGCCTCTTTCTGAGATTTGTTGTTACAAGTTAAAAAAAAAAAAATTGCTAGAAAAATACTTAGAAATCCCAAACATTATACATTTTTTTCTAACACCCTAGAGAGTAAAATGGTGGTCATTGCAATTCTTCCTGTCACACCATATTTGTGCAGTGGACTTAAAAGAGCACTTTTTTTGGAAAAAATACACCTTTTTTAATCAAAAAATAAGACAACATTAATGTTAGCCCAATTTTTTTATATTGTGAAAGACAATGTTACGCCGAGTAAATTGATACCCAACATGTCATGCTTCAAAATTGTGCCCACTTGTAGAATCGCAACAAACTTTTACCCTTAAAAATCTCTATAGGCGACATTTAAAAAATTCTACAGGTCGCATGTTTTGAGTTACAGAGGAGATCTAGGATTAGAATTATTGTACTTACTCTTACCGATCGCAGCAATGCCTCATGTGTGTGGTTTGAACGTCGTTTTCATATTCAGGCGCTACTTATGTATGCGTTCACTTCTGCATGCGAGCTCGGCAGGACGGGGCGCGTTTACATTTTTTTTTATTATTTATTTTACCTTTTATTTTTTATTTTTACACTGTTCTTTTAAAACAAAAATAGTGTTACTTTTATTCCTATTACAAGGAATGTAAACATCCCTTGTAATAGAAAAAATCATGACACAACCTCTTAAATATGAGATCTGGGGTCAAATAGACCTCAGATCTCATATTTACACTAAAATGCAATAAAAAAAATAAAAAATTGTCAATTGGAAAAGGAAATTTATAAAATGGCCCTTTAAGAGCTTTGGGCGGAAGTGAAATTTTGGCATTGCTTCAGCCCTGCAATGGTATTTCTCCATACCCAGGTAGGACAAGCTTACGATCGCCTCTGCCGCTACCGATGGCTCCGGTAAGTGGCGGAGGGTACTGGAGCACGGTGGGAGGGGGTGCCCCACTCTCGCCACTGATAAAAGTTATCTCGCTGTGAATTCGCCGCAGAGAACACTATTATCGCAAACTGGACCGCCCACTGAAGAAGAGGATAGGGGGGGTTATGGCAGCTAGCTGCTGCCATAACAACAATATTCCTCTTCAAAGTGAGGATGTATATCGGCATGCATTTATATAGATAAATGCATGACTCCTGCATATTCTATGAAAACCTATTTATCTTGGGACAACACAGGTTAGATAGGTATATTCATGGGGTCAGTGGATATTAACATTATGGTCGTATCTGTGACCTAGAATCCAATCTAGCATTTGAGTTACTTATGATCACATATATTTATCATATAACATGTATATTTGTTTTACATGTTCAAACCATTTCTCCTGTCAGACAATTTAGGCACATATGGATTATTGACTGTTCAGGGATTTGTGTCTGTGTGTCATTTGGTGTAACGTTAACTTCACATCTCAGTCATTGTCTGAGGGAAAGCCTGAGTCAACATCGGGGTTTGACTAGTAATGCAATTTCATCCTTTGAAACAATGTGGTTATTTACCAAAGCTTTCTTTTAATTAATAGTTTTGTAACTTCAGTTTGAACACACATTTTGACCATTGTCAGCTTGTTTTGTATCAGATTCATGTTTACTCGGCTTCAACATGAGTTATTTTTCTTAACTTTAGCCTTCCTATGGATAGTATAACTCAATCAGCCATTTCTGTTGGGAGGGGGGCGCTCTCCTGGAGTGATGTGTTGAGTTAAAGTCTAAATGAAAAAAACATGCTATTTTGATGTGTCTCGGCCATGACAAAATAAACAAGAAAATAATGATGTTATGTTGTTGGGCTGGTATAAAAATGCTATAGGGCTGGTATGACTTTTTTTTTTTTTTAGGGCTGTTTTTTTTATTCCCAGTCCGGCCCTATGTGCGGCCCAAATTATGCAGTACAGATGCCTAGCCAAATTAATGAGTGCATGTGTTTCCAGTGAAGTATACTCTTAATGCTACATCATTAGAAGACATTTTAGACTTCCAACCTTGTAATTGTAGTTTGGGGAAGGTTCTTTAGTATTCCACCTATTCCACCATGAATGTGCTCCTGTGCTTAAAGCCAGCTCCATAAAGACATGGTTAACTGTGCTTGGTATAAAGAAATGCATGTGGCCTGCACAGAGCCCTGACCTCAACTCCACTGAACACCTTTGGGATAAATCTGAAAGCTAACTGTGAGCCAGGTGTTTTTGTCCAACATCCATACCTAATCTCAGAAATGCTCTTTTGGGCTAATAGACAGAAAATCCCACAAGCATCCTCCAAAATCTTGGGGAAAGCCTTCCCAAAAGAGTGTAGGCTTTTATAACTGAAAATAAGAAATCTTCAAGGACCCAATGCAAGAATCCAGGAAGGGCCTCCCTGGTCCCCCCTTCCTGCCAATCCCGGGGCCATTCCCATTGATCCTTGGGCCCTTTACTCCCATCATGGGGCCTTTTATTGCAGTGCCGCTGTTGTCCCCCTTCCTCCTGGGTAAGGTTGCCACCTTTTCATCAAGCCAGAACTGAACACTTTAGCTGCCCACAGCATTTTTTTGTAGGATACTCTAGGGATGAGCTTCAAGTTCGAGTCGAACATCGTTTGTTCGGCCGTTCCCCAAATTCCGAAGGTTATGGGCCGCTAGTGCCAAATTCAAGTGTAATGCAGGTTTCCGTTACATCAGAGGGGGGCGGGGACAGCCATACGTCATGGGGGAAGCCCTGGCTTCCCTCACTAGCGTCAGAGGGGGCAGGGTCAGGTGACGGGTGTGGGTGGTGAGGTTAATTTAAGGGTTAATTGCTTTGCAGTGCCTGCAGTTACAGAGGTCACCTGTGTTGTTTTAAATCTCAATCTCATCTTGCTGCTTTTTAAGCACTTTCCTACTGTCATATTGTAAAATGACGCTGGCAGGAACATTCCCTCCCTTGGGGCAGGTGTCATATGTAGTCCACCCATTCTCGCTGCTCTCGCGCCCCCCCCCCCCCCCCCCCAGGGGAGAGTAGCATCGGGGATGAGGAATATCCCTTGCAACACAGCCCATCCCTGATCAGGGTAAAGAGCCAATGAAAATGGATATTTACCACATGACCGGCTGTGTCCAATCACAGCTGGTCACAAATGTCAACAAACCCGCGGTAACTAGCTGTTACCGGGATCTCCTCTTAACACACAAATCCTATGTGAGGAGGAGATTGCGGCAACAACTAGTTACCGCCTACAGTGCAAAGTAAAACACACTGATTCCCCATAAATAAAGAGAACCAGCCCATCTGAGTACCTGTCACCAGCCCATCAAAGTACCTGTCTCCAGCCCATCAGATTACCCGAGTACCTGTTTCCAGCCCAGAGTACCCGAGTACCTATCTGAAGAATATCAGAGTACCTGAGTACCTGCCTCCAGCCCAGAGGACCCAAGCACCCGTCTCCAGCCCAGAGTACCCGGGTACCTCTCTGGAGCCCATCAGAGTGCCAGAGTACCTGTCTCCAGCCCAGAGCACCTGTGTACCTATCTTCAGCCCACCAGAGTGTCCAAGTACCTATCTGCAGCCCATAAAAGTACCCGGGTACCTGTCTCCAGCCAATTGGAGTACCTGAGTACCTGTCTCTGGTCCATCAGAGTACCTGAGTACCTGTCTCCAGCCCATCAGAGTACCCGAGTACCTGTCACCATCCCATCAGAGTACCTGGGTACCTGTCTCCAGCCCAGAGTATCCAAGTACCTATCTGCAGCCCATCAGAGTACCCGAGTACCCGTCTCCAGCCAATTAGACTACCTGAGTACTGTCAGAAACCATGAATCAGAGCCGAGACAGAAGTGTAGTTAAAATCACACTTGTTTAATAATAATAGAAAAAGGTAAACAGAGCAACGTAATCAAATCATAGCAAGAGTTAGGTAAACGGAACAGATAGCCAGACAAGCCAGGACATCAGAGAGCCAAAGATCAGTGTACTTCAGGACAGGTCAGGAAATCAGGAAACTGGAGAATCAATGTAGTGGAACAGCAAGCAGGATCAGGAACCAGTAGGGATGTCAGCCAAGTGAGTCTTCAACAGGTACACAGGAGAGAGTCTCTGGATGTGTTGACCAAGGCGAAGGCAGAGAGGATCTGGACTGAACAGCTTAAATAGCCAGCAGGACTGATGAGCAGGATATCATCACCAGGTGAGTCACTGTGGAAAGATTAGAGCTGGCAATTAACCGACAGCTGAGCAGCCTGCTCTGAGAAGGAAGGTCTGAGCCCAGCCCTAACAAGTGCCTGTCTCCAGCCCATCAGAATACCCAAGTACCTATCTGCAGCCCATCAGAGTACCTGAGTGCCTATCTGCAGTATATCAAAATACCCGAGTACCTATCTGCAGCCCATCAGAGTACCCGAGTACCTACCTTCAGTCCAGGTGTTGGGGTGTTTGCTTTCCAAAAGGGGGTCATTTTGTGGGTAATTCCACTGTCATGGTGCTCCAGGGCCTTCAAAAGTGTGATAGGTTATCAGAAAATTAGATGTGTAATTTATGCTCCTAGAACACTTGAAGGTGCTCCCTGCATGTTGGGCCTCTGTATGTGGCCAGGCTGTGTAAAAGTCTCACACATGTGGTATCATCATACTCAGGAGGAGTAGCAGAATATGTTTTAGGGTGTAATTTTTGCTATGTACATGCTAGAAAAATGTTATAAATTGACAACTTTGTGTAAAAATAAATGCATTTTCATTTTCTTTACAAAAACTTGTGGAAAAGAAATGACATGTTCAAAAGACTCATTATGCCTCTGATTATAGAATGGGGTGTTTGCTTTCCTAAATGGGGTCATTGTTTGGGTAATTTCACTACCATGGTGCTCCAGGGCCTTCAAAAGTGTGATAGGTTATCAGAAAATTAGATGTGTAATTTATGCTCCTAGAACACTTGAAGGTTCTCCCTGCATGCTGGGCCTCTGTATGTGGCCAGGCTGTGTAAAAGTCTCAAACATGTGGTATCATCATACTCAGGAGGAGTAGCAGAATATGTTTTAGGGTGTAATTTTTGCTATGTACATGCTAGAAAAATGTTATAAATTGACAACTTTGTGTAAAAATAAATGCATTTTCATTTTCTTTACAAAAACTTGTGGGAAAAAAATGACATGTTCAAAAGACTCATTATGCCTCTGATTATACATTGGGGTGTTTGCTTTCCTAAATGGGGTCATTGTTTGGGTAATTTCACTACCATGGTGCTCCAGGGCCTTCAAACGTGTGATAGGTAGTCAGGAAATTGGATGTGTAATTTATGCTCCTAGAATGTCTAACGGTGCTCCCTGCATATTGGGTCTCTGTATGTGGCTAGGCTGTGTAAAAGTCTCACACATGTGTTATAACCATACTCAGGAGGAGTAGCAGAATGTTTTTTGGGGTGTAATTGCAAATATGCATATCCTGTGTGTGAGAAATAACTTGTTATTATGACAATTTTGCGTAAAATAAATAAATAAATAATTTCTTATGCCGCGTACACACGAGCGGACTTTTCAACATCCAAAGTCCGAAGGACCGAGTCCGTCAGACTATCCGATCGTGTGTGGGCTGCAACGGACTTTTGATTCACCAAAGTCTGACGGACTTTAGAATATGGAACATGCTTCAAATTTTTCCGACGAAACTCCGTCGGACCCAGGTCCGATGTAGAAGTCCGCTCGTCTGTATGCTGTTCCGACAGACCTAAAACGACGCATGCTCTGAAGCAAGTACGAGACGGAAGTGCTCGGTCTTGTAAAACTCCAGTTCGTATTGGAAGTAGCACATTCGTCATGCTGCAAATTCTGTGCTCGTTTAAATGTAGCGCATCTTCTTTATAATGCTAGAAGAACGAAGTCTTTATTTATAATGCTAGAAGAACGAAGTTGCTTTGCTGCTCATATTCACTCACAGAGTTCTCACAAAACACATTTCTGTCTTATTTCTCCTCATCTCATGAATGATCTTGTTTTTATTTTAAAGCCCCATCTCATTAATATTTTTTTATTTTAATTTTTTTATTTTTTTTGGAGTAATTTTTTTCCTCCATATTTTTGGTAGAATTCTTTACCATTTTTTTCTTGGGATCTCCATATTTAATTATTCTGTCAAGTAAAAAAAAAAAAAAAAAAAAAAAAAGTTGTTAACTTGACAGAATAATTAAATATGGAGATCACAAGCAAAAAAATGGTAAAGAATTCCCCAAAAAATATGGAGTAAAAAATTACTCCAAAAAAAAAAAAAAAAATGGTGTTGAGTAATTTTTTTCCTCCATATTTTTGGTAGAATTCTTTACCATTTTTTTTCTTGGGATCTCCATATTTAATTATTCTGTCAAGTTAACACCAAAAACCTTTTTTTTTTTGGTGTTTTTCATTACCACAATAACCTTTTTATTTTTATTCTGGTGACAAGTTACCACAATAACATTTTTATTTTGTTTGTAACCTCAAGGAGGTTAGTGTCCCTTGTTAATTTCACATTGTCTTTTAGAAATGTATTTGACCAAAAAACACATAGGCAATTATATTTTCAAACAAAAATATCCATTTATTCTGGTTCAACAAACAAAAAAAATGAAGGCAACACTGGAGAAACTTGTGACATTTGTGTAGCCTTTTGGCCCCAGGGCAAACATTAAACTCTGTGGAAAAGAAAATTCAAATATTCCGAAATAGAATATGGTCCCAGAATCCCAGACATCAAGAGCAGCATCAGATGGTATATATGTCCCCAGGCTGTGGTACAACAGGCTGCGTCTTTTGGTCAGACCAGAGTGAAGCCAGGTCAGCACCTTCTTCTCTTCGCTCCACCCTTCACTGCACCCTTCCCTGCAGACTTCCCTGTAGCCTTCCTGGGAGGCTGTGTCTCCGGTGGTGTATTTGTGGCAGGAGGAGGAGGAGGAGGAGGAGGAGGAACAGGAGGAACTTGCTCCACAATATTGCTGTTGGCAGTTAATTCGCCAGTCAGCCCCTTCTGTAACGCCAAGAAAATTAGCCTTTCACACTGGAGACGTTGGCCCATCTCTAATTGCTGCAGACGGCTGGCGATGTAGCAGCCATAGGCCTCTTCAGCCTCAGGGGGGCTCTTTAAGACATTAGTAGCCTCTCGAATTAGGCGCAGGGATTCCTCCTGTGATAGTGACATTTTTTTGGCCCTTTTTGCTGGAAGACGGAGGGGAGGCACCTGTGATGTTGTCAGGCTTCTACTAGGCCCGGCCACCTCCTGGCTGACAGAGGGCACGGCCTCCTCCTGGCTGACAGTGGGCCCAGCCTCCTCCTGCCTGCCACTTTCCCCACCTTCCTCCTGGCTGAGCTCATCCTGTGTATAAAAAAGGGATATTGTTTTAGTTTTTTGTTCATCAATCATAAACATTTTTCAGCTCCTGACTTCAAAATTCTGTTAATACATATAAAAGAGTATCATTATGACACCACTATTTCTTGTTTCTGCTGGTGACAAACATTTGTGGCCACTACTGTAAATTGATATGTCCAAATTTTTAGTTTTTTTTAACATCAATAATAGCGTTAAAATTCTAACATCTAGTTAACATCATTAATATTATGAATATCACTATTTTTTGTAACAAAATACCTGGCTCCAGCTGGGTGCATCCGCTTCTTCCAGGATGGAAGGCTCCGCTTGCTCATCAGCCTCTGCTGAGGTAGAGGGAATGCTGCAGGGAAGGGTGGAGGGAAGAGTTGAAAGCGACTCCCTGGCTTTACACTGGTCGCCAATAAACCGTAGCTTGTTAAAGTACCACAGCCTGGGTACATACACAGCACCTGGTGCTGCTCCTGATGTTGTGGATTTCTCGATTTTCCTATTCTCCTTTCGGTACATATTTCACAATAATTGAATTTTCTTTTCCACAAAGTCCACGTCTGCCTCTGGGATCCAAGTCTGCACAAATGTCACAAATTTCTCCAGTGTTGCCCTCCTTACTGGTTTATTAAAATAATCCTTGTGCTTGGCTTGCCACAGATTTGTCATCTCTTTATATTTGTCTATAAATAGACTTAAAAATTCCGGATCCTTGAATTTCTGATTCATTTTTCTGAAAAACAATACACAAGCCAAAAACAATAATGTTAGCTCAGACTCTCCTAATCTTAGCCCAATATAGACTCCAGGATCTGCCACTTATTTGGGGAAATTGTTTAAACTTACCTTCGTTTTGCTTGCTCCCAACTTCCGTTCCTATTTTCGCAAACGACCATACGACATGTGATTTTTGCCGTTATATACAGTGCGTACGCGTAGAACTACGCCTGCTTTGCCCGCCCATGATGTTCTTTTAGTCAAGTTCTTGTTTTTCCCGCCCTTTCTGCGCACTTAACGTACGTACGACATGTGCATTTTGGCATGGTATACAGTGCGTACGCGTAGAACTACGCCTGCTTTGCCCGCCCATGACGTTCTTTTAGTCAAGTTCTTGTTTTTCCCGCCCTTTCTGCGCACTTAACGTACGTAAGACATGTGCATTTTGGCGTGGTATACAGTGCGTACGCGTAGAACTACGCCTGCGTTGCCCGCCCATGACGTTCTTTTAGTCAAGTTCTTGTTTTCCCGCCCTTTCTGCGCACTTAACGTACATACGACATGTGCATTTTGTCGTTGTATACAGTGCGTACGCGTAGAACTACGCCTGCGTTGCCCGCCCATGACGTTCTTTTAGTCAAGTTCTTGTTTTCCCGCCCTTTCAGCGCCCTTAACGTACGTACGACATGTGCATTTTGGCGTGGTATACAGTGCGTACGCGTAGAACTACGCCTGCGTTGCCCGCCCATGACGTTCTTTTAGTCAAGTTCTTGTTTTTCCCGCCCTTTCTGCGCACTTAACGTACGTACGACATGTGCATTTTGGCGTGGTATACAGTGCGTACGCGTAGAACTACGCCTGCTTTGCCCGCCCATGACGTTCTTTTAGTCAAGTTCTTGTTTTCCCGCCCTTTCTGTGCACTTAACGTACGTACGACATGTGCATTTTGTCGTTGTATACAGTGCGTACGCGTAGAACTACGCCTGCGTTGCCCGCCCATGACGTTCTTTTAGTCAAGTTCTTGTTTTCCCGCCCTTTCTGCGCACTTAACGTACGTACGACATGTGCATTTTGGCGTAAGATCCAGTGCGTACGCGTAGAACTACGCCTGCGTTGCCCGCCCATGACGTTCTTTTCCAAGAATATTTCCCGCCCCCTTTTCTCTACGGTGCGCAGTAGGAGAAACATGGCGGAAACACAACAGGTGCTTGATATTAACGACTCCAGTAGTCACGAATCCCCGGCGCCACAAACGTCCCGATCCGGAAAGAGGAGATTTAAGGCCTCAAATATGGCATTTGAAGAGATGGTGGAGATGGTGGCAATCTTGCGAAGTAAGGATTATGATGGCAAGCATGGACCATACACCCATCCGAACTTGCGCAAGGCCAGAATCATGGCCAAAGTAGTTAAGACCCTGCACAATCGTTTTGGGGTACGACGGTCAAAAGACCAATTGAGGAAACGGTGGTCCGACCTTAAATTGAGGGAGCCGGATCAATACAAAAGGATCAAGAAAGTTCTGAATAAAAGTAAGTACTTGTCGTGTGTTCCTATTTTATGATTATTGCATACAGATCCATATGCTTTACCTTTGTACAATGTAAAAAATTGCTGCTTTCATGTTGGATACAGTAAAAGAATCGTATCGTTCTTAACAAACCCTCGTAAATTGTTCGTGGCAAACCTCGTTTATGATACAGGCTTTAAACAGCATTTTTTGGCTGTGTAATTTTTAGGACACAAAAAAAGATTAGGACATTGTGGTTTAGCTGTGTTTCAAAATACAATGACTAGAAAAGAACATTCAGTGGAATTGAAGGAGAGGACACTTGGCAGCAGCTGGGTAAAAACACATCTGCACTCATGAGCAAAAGTGTGGGACACCAGAGAACATTTATTAGGGTAAACCACACGGGGTTCCCTGGTATACTTTGGGGGGGGGGGGGTTGGGCATGTGTGAAACTTGGCACAAAAAGCAAATTATTGTAGTTTTTGGCAAAGTCAATTGATTTATCATGTCTTCACATTTTGCATCTCTTCATAAACCGACAATTGTACAACACTTCTAATCAAGGTTTCATCTTCCTAGTTCTGGCCTTAAATATCTGTGTGCTAAAGTATACCTTTTTGTTTGTTAATTTCTCATAGGGGAGAAAAGACTCACAAAGCAGGATCCCAGGGACCGCCACCCTTGCCAGCATGAATGTGAGGTTAGCCCCATCCCCCCCGTGGATGTGCATGTGGAGAAAGGAGAGGTGGAGGAAGGAGAGGAGATGGGCACCCCACCAGGTGAGTGTCTGACACCACAGCTTCACGTAATCGATGTATACCTGCATATTTCAAAACACATGTTTTTACATCTATTTTAGGTGATGTTCTGGTTGTGGAAAGCGACACATTTCCAAGCACCAGTGCCCCCCCCGAGGATGTCGAGGAAGGAGAGGTTGAGGAAGGAGAGGTGGAGGAAGTAGGGGAGATGGGCACCCCACCAGGTGAGTGTCTGACACCCCAGCTTGTTGAAATCCATGTATGACTGCATAATTTTTGACCCAATTTTTACCATCTATTGTAGGTGATGTTCTGGTTGTGGAAAGGGCCCCATTTTCCAGTGACAGCGCACATAGGCTGATTGGCCAGATAATGGGCTGGAATGGGGAACTAGATGACATGCGAACTAGCCTGGATCTCATGAAGACTCAGATTGACAATATGCAGCTGGAAATGAAGAACATGATCGATATTTTGGGGAGAATATAATCCGTTTCTCCATAATATCGATCATGTTCTTCATTTCCCTTGTTTTAGTTCAAAGATTGTTACTTCCAAAATTTTTAAGATTGTGGCTGATTGTTGTTACATTTTTCATATTTTTTTAAGAAAAAGAAAAAACACCAAAAAAAAAAATTTTTTACAAATTATAAAAAAAAGGAAACTAAAAAATGTTTGGCAAAGAAAGTTAAATTAACCAAAAAAAAATTATATCAATAAATATTCAATGGCACATGTGAATGTGGCCAAATTAAAATTTTGAAGAATCAAGAATGTGTGGCGTATTCTTTCAATGCTCAATACCAGTTTGGGAAAAGTGATTTTGTGTATCCAGTGACAATGGGCCTTATTGAATTAATGAAAATACACTTGGCACTACAAGTGCACTAGGATAACATAGGAGACAGCACAAACCAAAAGCAAGCAAGAAAACACATTTCAGATTTGAGGTTCTTTTATTATTTTACTCTTTTTAAAAATTAAATAATCTGTGGCATTGCAATGGCCCCCCTACCGTTAAAATAAGTGACATATCTTTGCCGAACTTCACGGGCACTTTGGGGGGCCAAGCCAGTACGGCCAGTATCCAGGCCTGTCAGCGATTCCGGACCAAGTCCAGCCTCAGGCATTATTGCCGATAAATAATTTGTGGAGTTTTTATGTAAAAAATTGTGCAAAATGCAGCACGTAAGTACGACATGGTTCAGTTTGTATTCGGCTAGGTTAATAGCAGTCAGAAAAACACGGAACCGGCTGGCCATTATTCCAAACACATTTTCCACAACTCTTCTCGCTCTGGCCAGCCGGTAGTTGAAAACCCTCCTCTCCGGGGTGAGGGCTCTTTGGGGGAATGGCCTCATGATGTGGTTGTCCAGAGCAAAAGCCTCATCAGCGATGAACACGAAGGGGAGTTCGTCCACATTCTCAGAATCAGGTGGCAATCCCAGTCCACCTGTCTGTATACGGCGGTAGAACTCCGTCTGGGCGAAGACTCCTCCATCCGACATCCGGCCATTCTTCCCCACGTCCACATACAGAAATTCATACTGTGCCGACACCACCGCCATTAACACAATACTGTGAAACCCCTTGTAGTTATAATAGTATGACCCCGAATGGGGAGGTGGCACAATGTGGACGTGCTTCCCATCTATCGCACCACCGCAGTTAGGAAAGTCCCAACGGGTGGCAAAATGGGATGCCACAGTCTGCCATTCCTGTGGCGATGAAGGAAACTGGGGAGGCAAAGCAGAAAAAACAAAAATAAGTACTTTTGCACATTAAACATTGTACATTACAACACAAACTTTCTTTCCCGCTTCTGCCTAGTCACAGGACACCGATCGTCTGCTCCCTGTCATTGGGAGCAGTGATCAGGGTCATGTCACTGCTAGCCCATCCCCCAGACAGTTAATAAACACTCACCCAGAACACACTTTAAACCATTCCTCGGCTCCCTTGTGCTTAATAACACCTTCACTGCATGTGACATTTTTACAGTAATCCATACAATTTTTTACACTATTGATCACTGTATTAATGACAATGGTCACAAAAATGTATGGAAATTGGCCAATGTGTCCGCCATAATGTGGCAGTCACCAGAAAAAAAAAAAAAAAAAACGGTTAGCAACGCCATAACTATTTTCAAAAATGGCAAGATTTTACAAATGCCAGCAAAATAGACCATATTTACGAAACGATAGAACTTTTGCACAAAACAATCAATAAACGCTTAATTGTGATTCATTTTAACACATTTGTTTACAAAAAGAATACGTATCGGCATCAAATGATGTCCAAAAAAATCATGGTGATATATTTTTGTGCCTATATTTCTTATTAGAGCGAAAAGTGAAAAATAATGCATATTTTGAAAAATGCATTTTGGGTTTGTTGGTGGTTAATCACCAAAAATAAAAAAGCAGAGGTGATCAAAGACAACCAAATACAAAATCTATTTGTGCTAATAAAATGAAGATAATTTACTAGGAGGAGCCATGTTACAAGGACGCACAATTGTCAATTCAAACAACGCACTGCCAAATCACCCAAAAAAGTGATGAAGGTCAGGAAGGGGGGAAAATCATTCCAGGGTTGAAGTGGGTTAAAAATACAATATATAACTCAACATTAATTTAAGGACACACAGACTCGTTGGAATTATATTAAGTGTGGGGGGGGATCCAGTTAAAGGACACACAGACCATTTGGGATACTATTAAGGGGGGGGGGGATTCAGTTAAGGGGACACAGACCATTTGGAATAATCTTTAAATGTTTTGTTTTAGGATAAAGCATTAGAATGGAGCTGACAAAAGACATTTTAAGTGACTAGACTAGGTGGATATGGGCCTACCATAGCATGTTGGTGAGGTTTAATGAAGGCAAATATGCAGGAAAGACAAAAAAGGAGCATTAAAAGATTGCAGCATGCATGAGGACAAAGGGGACATTCACAGCATATTGCAATCATGGTAATTAGAGATTGAGGAAAGAAATACAAGGCATTAGCAAACATTGAAGACAATAAAATGTGATGTTAAATGATATATCTTACCTTAATATAGTCCTCCTGCAGGACCTGTATGATGGCAGAACAGGTCTCTGGGATAATGATCCCCAGAGCCTGGGGGGAGATGCCTGTCGAGAACTTGAGGTCCTGAAGGCTTCTCCCTGTCGCCAAGTAGCGCAACGTGGCGACGAGCCTCTGCTCCGGAGTGATGGCTTGCCGCATGCAGGTATCCTGCCTGCTGATATAAGGGGTCAGCAAAGCCAGCAGACGGTGAAAAACGGGGTCCGTCATCCGGAGATAATTCCTGAAATCATCAGGATTATTCTCCTGGATCTCACGAAGCAAAGGCATGTGCGAGAACTGGTCACGCTGGAGCAGCCAATTCTTCGTCCATGAACTCCTCAACACCCCGTCCACGGACTGTTCTTGGGTTGCAGAATGAACTACAACACCAAGCGCAAGCAAAGCACGAACTCGACGACGAGTACGTACACGCAACATGGCTTCAAAATGGTCGGATTATCAGAACGAACTTAACAGACGTCACTGAAGAACAGCAAGGCCTGTGAAGAGCGAGCTGAAAGTCAGCGAGCGCAGTTAGATCACACTGCAAAATACAGAGACTAACTGACTACACGCACTAAAAAACAGATACAAACCTCACAAGCACAAACTGAAAAGCAGTGAAAAACGTTCTGAAAAATACGAGTCTGAAAAACGCGAATCGTCTCTCACCAAACTTCTACTAACACGAGATAAACACGAAATTAGCAGAAGGAGCCCAAAGGGTGGCGCACTTGGTATTGAACTTCCGTTTTATAGTCTCGTCGGACCTGGTGTACGTCACCGCGTACCAGACGGGCGGACTTTAGTGGGATCGTGTGTAGGCAAGTCCGTTTCCACGGAACTCCGGCGGAACTCTGTCGGAACTCCGGCGGAACTCCGGCGGAAACTCCTTCGGACTTAAGTCCGCTCGTGTGTACGGGGCATTAGTTTTCCCAAGAATTGTGGGAAAAAATTACAACTTCAAAAACTCACCATGCCTCTTACTAAATACCTCAGAGTGTCTACCATCCAAAAAGGTGTCATTTGTGGGGTATTTGTACTGTCCTGGCTTATTAGTGTCTCAAGAATTGAGAAAGGCTTTCACTACATCAGGTGTGATCAGGTGTGATCAATTTTAATGATTGACACCATAGCTTGTGGACTCAATAACTTTCATGCAGACTAAATAATATACACGTATTTTGGTTATTTTTATCAACGATATGTAGCAGTATACATTTTGGCATAAATCTATTAGTTGTTTTCAAAAGTTTATAATAGAAATTTAAAAAAAGTACTTTTTCCCAAAATATTCGCTCTTTTTTCACTGATATCGCAAAATAATAAAATAAAAAAAACAGTGGTGATTAAATACCACCAAAAGAAAGAGCTATTTGTGTGAAAAAAAATATATAAAAAATTTGTTTGGGTACAGTGTTGCATTATTGAGTAATTGTCATTCAAAGTGTTGGGGCACTGAAAGCTAAAAATTGGTCTGGGTAGGAAGAAGGTGAAAGTGCCCAGTATTGAAGTGGTTAATGTAATGCAATTACTTGAATGTCCATAGCCTGGCCACAAGCTTGCTTTAAATCAGTGTATATTCTTCCTACAGTTCTCAAATCAGTTTACTTATTTCCAATAAACAGTTAACAAAATGATTTTGAGAAAAAAAAAATCTAAATATATAATCCTAACATAAAAAATAATGAGCCCTGTGAAATTATCATTAAATGCTTCCAGTTCCCAGGGATTTTATGTAATTTCATTTACTTCTATATAAAGGAACACTATTCTATGTAATTAGTCAGTTCAACACTGAAGGGCAAACACTTTGAGATGCACTGAATTCCTTTGAATTTTTATTTGTAGCATTAAATAATTATCAACAAATTATACAATACTGTAAGTGCATGAGAATAAATTTGATATAAATATTTTTTGATTGATAAAAGTTTGGTTAAAGAAGACCTAATATCACAAAATGCCTTGAGGTCAGACTCTGCCTGATCTGTCTTTTTTCATGAAAACTTAAAGGACTAGTCAGTGTATTTGCCTTTTACATTTCTGGTCCCTGGGTCATGGTTTTTGGCATGCTGTATCAGGGAATCAGCAACTCCAGATCAGAGGTAAGTATTTGGTTGGTCTTCTTAGCTTTGACCGGAGAAAGGAAGCATGGAGTGGGGAGTGGGGCAGGTGGACCTTAATTCTGTTTTCAACTTTAGGTCTAAAAAAAGTCCATTGAAAAATGGACTGCATCTTTTTTGTTAACCTGTGCAAGAAATGTCTACCTTTTCTCTTGAATAAATTAAGCATACTTTATTGATTTTATTGTATTTCATTGCTTGATTGATATACACAGATCAGCCAAAACATCAAGATCACTGACAGGTAAAGTGAATAAGATTGATTATCCCATGACAATGACATCTGAAAGTCTTTGGGATATATTGGGCAACAAGCAAAAATGGTGTCCATGAGGTTGATGTATTGAAAGCAGAAAAAATGGGCATCACAGTTGGTTGTGTATGGGGTTGCATAGTCGTAGACTGATCATGATGCCCATGCTGACCCGTGTCCACAACCATAAACTCCTGCAATGAGCCTCAGAACTGGATCATGGAGCAATGAAAGAAGGTGGCCTGGTCTGATGAATCACATTTTCTTTGACATCATGTGAACAACTGGGTTTGTGTGCATTGCTTGTGATGTGATGTGATGCTTTGGGCAATGTTCTACTTGGAAAACGTGGGTCCTGCCAATCATGTGGATGTTACTTTGACAAGCACCAGCTACCTAAACATTATTAATGACCAAGTACACCCTTTCATGGGATTGGTATTCCCTGATGGATACGGCCCCTTTCAGCAGGATAACCTACCCTGCCAAACTGCAAAAATGGTTCAGGAATGGTTTGAGGAATAAAATAATTATTATCTATGGGATGTGCTGTAAAAACAAGTCTAATGCATTAAGGCCCCAACTCACAACTTACAGGACTTAAAGGATCTTTCAGTGTTTGGCTTGGTGTCAAATACCACAGTATACCTTCTGTGGTCTAGTGGCATCCATGTTGGGTCAGGGCTGTTTTGATGGCAAAAGGAAGACCTACTCAATATTAGGTGGGTCATTATAATGTTATAGCTGATTGATGTTTAACCTTCATATCCAGTAATTAGGCTCAAACATAAGCAGATAGCTCAGTGTTATATTAAGGGTCTTGAGTAGAGCTACTGCTGGGGTCTAAAATTTGGAATTTACATTACAGCTGAGCTGTTTATTTTAACATTATAAGGCATAGACTCAAAGGTGTGCTGGCTGGGGCTT
Organism: Lithobates pipiens; assembly: GCF_037356315.1. Classification (NCBI taxonomy): domain Eukaryota; kingdom Metazoa; phylum Chordata; class Amphibia; order Anura; family Ranidae; genus Lithobates; species Lithobates pipiens. The sequence continues at coordinate 624,500,847 of NW_027507903.1, forward strand.
TACAATGTAAGAAATGGCATTGTGACTAGTTAGGTTAGGATTACCAGGGATTACATGATTAAGACAAAATGTTTCCTCTGAACAACGCTGTTTCCTTTTTGTGTTCTCTCTTCAGGTTATGGTGGAGAAAAATGTGTCCCGTATTACCATGATCCACCTATTAGGACTTCAGACTCCACACAGTATAACATTTCTGATCTTTTTTCTTTTCTTTTTGATTTATTGTCTGACAATATGTGGAAACCTCCTGATCATCATATTGGTGTCCTACAGCAAATCCCTCCATTCTCCCATGTACTTCTTCCTCTCCCAGCTCTCTGTATCGGATATCTTACTGGCAACTGACATTCTTCCTAACATGCTCCATGCTGTTTTGATAAAAGGAATCGTAATATCATTTTCTGATTGCATCTCCCAGTTTTATTTCTTTTGTGTTTCAGAATCTTCAGAGTGTCTTCTTCTGACAGTGATGTGTTATGACAGATATGTGGCCATCTGTAGACCATTACATTATACCTTAGCAATGAACCTCCAGCTCTGCTGGTTGATGATTATCACATGTTGGGTGTTAAGTCTTTTAGTTGTGCTGATTCCCTCTTTAACAATATCACAATTGTATTTTTGTGGTCCCGATATTGTCAATCATTTTTTCTGTGATCTTGATCCAATCCTACAACTCTCCTGTTCTGATATTGCTAATGTTCTACTTGAAGTGACATTAATGAATTTTGTTATTGTTGTCATCCCATTCTTTATAATTATTATATCATATGTATATATTATAATCACCATTTTTAATATCCCATCTATTACCGGCAAACAAAAAGTTTTCTCAACATGCAGCTCCCACCTGACTGTGGTTTGTATATATTATGGTACACTAGTTTGTGTTTATTTGGTACCCCGTAGAGGACAGTCAGTGGATATCACTAAATTCTTGTCATTACTGTACACTGTGATCACCCCACTGATGAATCCGATTATATACAGCCTGAGGAATAAAGACTTAAAAAAAGCTGTAGCTAAAATTTTCAACCACTGCCTGCACTTGCATTTCAATGAATAATAATAATAATAATAAAAAAAATAAAAACATTTGTAAGTTTAAATTGAAGTTGGATGTCAGATCTTGATACCAAAGATGAAATTCATTAGACCTGACTCCACATTGTTGTTTTTAAAAATATTTGCAATCATAGATTGATCATTGTAATTCTCCTAATCTATACTATATTATCAAAAGTATTGGGATTCCTACCTTTACACGCACATGAACTTTAATAGCATCCCAGGCTTAGTCTGTAGGGTTCAATATTGAGTTGACCCACCTTTTGCAGCTATAACAGCTTCAACTCTTCTGGGAAAGCTGTCCACAATGTTTAGGAGGAATGTTTGACCATTCTTCCAGAAGCGCATTTGTGAAATCAGGCTGAGAAGGCCTGGCTCGCATGGTACGCTCTAATTCATCCCAAAAACGTGTTCTATTGGGTTGAGATCAGGACTCTGTACAGGCCAATCAAGTTCCTCCACCCCAAACTCGCTCATCCATGTCTTTATGGACCTTGCTTTATATATAATGTATATCATTCCCTGTAAATTTGATGAAATCATTTATTTAACTCTTCTTAGTCTAAATAGTTTGTGTAAAAATGTTTTTCTTATCTATGCCCTGTTTATTAGACATGTGCAGAGTAAAATATTTTGTTTCGGAATTTCGTTTTCGTCTGAAAACTTAATTTATTTAGTTACTCCCGAAATTCGTTTTTATTTATTTCGTTTTTCGTTCAAAAATTGCATTCATCCGAAAATCCACATGAATCACGGTCGAATCTGTCTTTGAAGGCTTATGGTGTCTGTCGAATGTATAAAGAAGATTCGACGGAACTAGTATATAGCATACTTTAGAACCCTATTAAAGTCTATGGGACTCCAACGTTCAAAATCTAAAGTGCTCATTTTAAAGGCTAATTTGCAAGTTACTGTCCTAAAAAGTGTTTGGGGACCTGGGTCCTGCCCCAGGGGACATGGATCAATGCAAAAAAAAGTTTTAAAAACGGCCGTTTTTTCGGGAGCAGTGATTTTAATAATGATTAAAGTGAAACAATAAAAGTGTAATATTCCTTTAAATTTCGTAGGGGGGGGGGTTGTCTATAGTATGCCTGTGAAGGGGCGCATGTTTCCCGTGCTTAGAACTGTCCCTGCACAAAGTGTCATTTATGCAGGAAAAAAAGTCCTTTAAAATCACTCGCAGCTATTATGAATTGTCGGCTCCCGTAATACAGAGAACACTCATTGAAAGTCATTGATAAAAAAATAAATAAATAAATAAATAAAAAAAAGCGTGGGGGTCCCCCAAATTCAATTACCAGGCCCTTCAGGTCTGGTATGGATATTAAGGGGAACCCTGCCTCAAATTTAAGAAAAAAATTGACGTGGGGTTCCCCCTAAATATCCATAACCAGACCCTTCAGGTCTGGTATGGATATTAAGGGGAACCCCACGTCAAATTTAAAAAAAAATTGACGTGGGGTTCCCCCTAAAAATCCATACCAGACCCTTTATCCGAGCACGCAACCTGGCAGGCCGCAGGAAAAGAGGGGGGGGGGCGAGAGAGCGGGCCCCCCTCCCTCCTGAACCGTACCAGGCCACATGCCCTCAACATTGGGAGGATGCTTTGGGGGTCTGTGACCCCTCAAAGCACCTTGTCCCCATGTTGATGAGGACAAGGGCCTCATCCCCACAACCCTGGCCGGTGGTTGTGGAGGTCTGCGGGCGGGGGGCTTATCAGAATCTGGAAGCCCCCTTTAACAATGGGACCCCCAGATCCCCCCCCCCTGTTTGAAATGGTAAGGGGGTACAAAAGTACCCCTACCATTTCACAAAGAAAGTGTAAAAAATGGTTAAATAAAACAAACACACTTTTGAAAAATTCCTTTATTAAAAATAAAAAAATAAAAAAAAGATTCCAGCGGCGGTAATCCACTCTTGCTATCCAGCGACGGACGATCATCTCTCCAGCGATGTCTCATCTCATCCAGCGCAGCGATCCATCCTTCTTCTGTCTCCGTGGAGGAGACACTGCAAGGATTCCGGCGGCTGACGTTTCTTATATACGGAGGGCGGGGCCACCCGTCACCTGACCCCGCCCCCCTCTGACGCAAGGGGAAACCCGGGGTTCCCCGTGACGTATAGGTGACCCCGCCCCCCTCTGATGTAACGGAAACCTGCCTGTGTTACATCAGAGGGGTGCGGGGTCACCCATACGTCACAGGGAACCCCGGGTTTCCCCTTGCGTCAGAGGGGGGCGGGGTCAGGTGACGGGTGGCCCCGCCCTCCGTATATAAGAAACGTCAGCCGCCGGAATGCCTGCAGTGTCTGCTACACGGAGACAGAAGGATGGATTCGCTGCGCTGGATGAGATGAGCCATCGCTGGAGAGATGACCGTCCGTCGCTGGATAGCAAGAGTGGATTACCGCCGCTGGAATCTTTTTTTTATTTTTTTATTTTTAACCACCTTCAGACCGGACCATTTTGCTGGTAAATGACCAGAGGTCTTTTTACAATTTGGCACTGCGCTGCTTTAACTGGTAATTGCGCGGTCATGCAATGTTGTACCCAAACAAAATTTGCGTCCTTTTCTTCCCACAAATAGAGCTTTCTTTTGATGGTATTTGATTGCCTCTGCGATTTTTATTTTTTGCGATATAAACGTAAAAAGACCGCAAATTTTAAAAAAAAAATGATATTTTCTACTTTTTGTTATTAGAAAAATCCAATAAACTCAATTTTAGTCATACATTTAGGCCAAAATGTATTCAGCCACATGTCTTTGGTAAAAAAAAAGTCAATAATTGTATATTTATTGGTTTGCGCAAAAGTTGTCACATCTACAAACTAAGGTACGTTTTCTGGAATTTACGCAGCTTTTAGTTTACGACTGCCTATCTCATTTCTTGAGGTGCTAAAATGGCAGGGCAGTACAAAACCCCCCCAAATGACCCCATTTTGGAAAGTAGACACCCTAAGGAAATTGATAAGTGGCATGTTGAGCCCATTGAATATTTTATTTTTTTGCCTCAAGCGATTGAATAATGACAAAAAAAATTTTTTTTTTTTTTTTTTTACACAAAGTTGTCACTAAATGATATATTGCTCACACATGCTATGGGCATATGTGAAATGACACCCCAAAATAAATTCTGCTGCTTCTCCTGAGTACGGGGATACCACATATGTGGGACTTTTTGGGAGCCTAGGCGCGTACGGGGCCCCGAAAGCCAAGAACCGCCTTCAGGTTTTCTAAGGGCGTAAATATTTGACTTCACTCCTCACTACCTATTACAGTTTTGAAGGCCATAAAATGCCAAGATGGCACAAAACCCCCACAAATGACCCCATTTTAGAAAGTAGACACCCCAAGCTATTTGCTGAGAGGCATTTTGAGTCCATGGAATATTTTATATTTTGCCACAAGTTGCGGGAAAATTACAAACTTTAATTTTTTTTTATTTTTTTTTCACAAAGTTGTCACTAAATGATATATTGCTCACACATGCTATGGGCATATGTGAAATGACACCCCAAAATAAATTCTGCTGCTTCTCCTGAGTACAGGGATACCACATATGTGGGACTTTTTGGGAGCCTAGCCGCGTACGGGGCCCCGAAAGCCAAGAACCGCCTTCAGGTTTTCTAAGGGCGTAAATATTTGACTTCACTCCTCACTACCTATTACAGTTTTGAAGGCCATAAAATGCCAAGATGGCACAAAACCCCCACAAATGACCCCATTTTAGAAAGTAGACACCCCAAGCTATTTGCTGAGAGGCATGTTGAGTCCATGGAATATTTTATATTTTGCCACAAGTTGCGGGAAAATTACAAACTTTTTTTTTTTTTTTTTTTCACAAAGTTGTCACTAAATGATATATTGCTCACACATGCCATGGGCATATGTGAAATGACACCCCAAAATAAATTCTGCTGCTTCTCCTGAGTACGGGGATACCACATATGTGGGACTTTTTGGGAGCCTAGCCGCGTACGGGGCCCCGAAAACCAAGCACCGCCTTCAGGCTTTCTAAGGGCGTTACAGTTTTGAAGGCCATAAAATGCCAAGATGGCACAAACCCCCCCCAAATGACCCCATTTTGGAAAGTAGACACCCCTAAATTTAGGGGTACACTAGTGAGACTAGGTAATAAATGGCGGGTGCCCTGAAACTATAAAAAAAATAACTAACCAACCAGCGTCACCTGTAACAGTTATATGGTGATCACTGGTGAAAGGGTTAACTAGGGGGCAATCAGGGGGCTTTATGCGGTAGTATATGGGGGTCCCTGGCGCTATAAAAAGCTGCGGCCAACCTAAATACCTACCTGCCTAACTAGCGTCACCTGTGACACTAATACAGTGATCAGAAAAACGATCGGTTATTAGGCTGGGTTCACACTGGAGCGATGCGGGAACGCCACGAATGCGCGGCGGGTTCCCGCATCACATGCCTCCCGGCGGCAGTTCACACTGCCCTATGCGAACTGCTGGGAGTGTCAGTGAAATGTTAATGACACCCCCAGATCAGTTCGCATATCGCAGTGCGATCTGCAAACTCGGATCGCATGGTGTGAACACCCATGCGATCCGATTCTGCTGCGGACCAAAAAAAGGGTCCCGTGCGAGTTTGCGGCGGGTGCGGCGGGTGCGACACGAATTCAGCCATACTATCTGTATGGCTGAACTCGAATCGCACAGAGATCGGATGTGATTTGCACTGCAGTGCGGTGCGAATCACATCCGTTCTCATAAACCGCTGCAATGTGAACCCAGCCTTAGTGACACTGGCGACGGGGGGTGATCACAGGGTTAAACCTTTATTGGGGGGGTTAGGGGGGTACCTTAGAACTAAAGGGGGCTAACCCTAACTGCCCTAACAGTTATTACAGTCACAAATGACACCCGCCGGGTGATCAGGGGGTTAAACCTTTATTAGGTAATAAATGGCGGGTGCCCTGAAACTATAAAAAAATAACTAACCAACCAGCGTCACCTGTAACAGTTATATGGTGATCACTGGTGAAAGGGTTAACTAGGGGGCAATCAGGGGGCTTTATACGGTAGTATATGGGGGTCCCTGGCGCTATAAAAAGCTGCGGCGAACCTAAATACCTACCTGCCTAACAAGCGTCACCTGTGACACTAATACAGCGATCAGAAAAACTATCGCTTATTAGGCTGGGTTCACACTGGAGCGATGCGGGAACGCCATGAATGCGCGGCGGGTTCCCGCATCGCATGCCTCCCGGCGGCAGTTCACACTGCCCTATGCGAACTGCTGGGAGTGTCAGTGAAATGTTAATGACACCCCCAGATCAGTTCGCATATCGCAGTGCGATCTGCAAACTCGGATCGCATGGTGTGAACACCCATGCGATCCGATTCTGCTGCGGGCCAAAAAAAGGGTCCCGTGCGAATTTGCGGCGGGTGCGGCGGGTGCGGCGGGTGCGACACGAATTCAGCCATACTATCTGTATGGCTGAACTCGAATCGCACAGAGATCGGATGTGATTTGCACTGCAGTGCGGTGCGAATCACATTCGTTCTCATAAACCGCTGCAATGTGAACCCAGCCTTAGTGACACTGGCGATGGGGGGTGATCACGGGGTTAAACCTTTATTGGGGGGGTTAGGGGGGCACATTAGAACTAAAGGGGGCTAACCCTAACTGCCCTAACAGTTACTACAGTCACAAATGACACCAATGCAAAAAAAATAAAAAAAAAAGCAATTGGTGTCACTGTGACTGGGGGGGCAGGGGTAATTGGGGGGTGATCGGGGGTAAAGGGGGGGTGTGAGTGTGCCTGGCATGTTCTACTGTATGTGGGGTGTGTTGGTGCAACTCACCGAACCTCTCTCCTCGGTGCCGGAACGAAAACTACCGACACGGAGGAGAGAATACATCACTTCCTCTCCTGTGTTTACATTACAGGAGAGGAAGTGATGTCACCGGACATTTTCATTCGCCGGGAGCGATCGAGAGGGGGTGGCCATGAATGAATGGCCGTCCCCTCATCCGGGATCGCTCCCGAACGAATACCGACCGCCGCAGGCACCGGGCGGGGGCCCGATCGGGCCCCCGACCGGCGGGCAGGCAAGGACGTACATGTAAGCCCTTATGCCTGCCCGTGCCATTCTGCCGACGTACATCGGCGTGCAGCGGTCGGCAAGTGGTTAATAAAGGAATTTTTCAAAAGTGTGTTTGTTTTATTTAACCATTTTTTACACTTTCTTTGTGAAATGGTAGGGGTACTTTTGTACCCCCTTACCATTTCAAACAGGGGGGGGGCCGGGATCTGGGGGTCCCCTTGTTAAAGGGGGCTTCCAGATTCTGATAAGCCCCCCGCCCGCAGACCTCCACAACCACCGGCCAGGGTTGTGGGGATGAGGCCCTTGTCTTCATCAACATGGGGACAAGGTGCTTTGAGGGGTCACAGACCCCCAAAGCATCCTCCCAATGTTGAGGGCATGTGGCCTGGTACGGTTCAGGAGGGAGGGGGGGGCGCTCTCTCGTCCCCCCCTCTTTTCCTGTGGCCTGCCAGGTTGCGTGCTCGGATAAAGGGTCTGGTATGGATTTTTAGGGGGAACCCCACGTCAATTTTTTTTTAAATTTGACGCGGGGTTCCCCTTAATATCCATACCAGACCTGAAGGGTCTGGTTATGGATATTTAGGGGGAACCCCACGTCAAATTTTTTCTTAAATTTGAGGCAGGGTTCCCCTTAATATCCATACCAGACCTGAAGGGCCTGGTAATTGAATTTGGGAGACCCCCACGCTTTTTTTATTTATTTATTTATTTATTTTTTTTATCAATGACTTTCAATGAGTGTTCTCTGTATTACGGAGCCGACAATTCATTATAGCTGCGAGTGATTTTAAAGGACTTTTTTTCCTGCATAAATGACACTTTGTGCAGGGACAATTCTAAGCACGGGAAACATGCGCCCCTTCACAGGCATACTATAGACAACCCCCCCCTACGAAATTTAAAGGAATATTACACTTTTATTGTTTCACTTTAATCATTATTAAAATCACTGCTCCCGAAAAAACGGCCGTTTTTAAAACTTTTTTTTGCATTGATCCATGTCCCCTGGGGCAGGACCCGGGTCCCCAAACACTTTTTAGGACAGTATCTTGCAGAATCTTTTCTCTCTGTCAAATCTTTTTTCTCTGTCGAATATTTTCTCTATATAATCTTGGACTAATAGAGGTAAGGTTAGGCACATTCGAACACAGGTTCTATAGACACAGATTGTTGTCAGAGTCATGTTGAATCTCCTATTCTATATCGAACTGTTGTAACAATGAAAACGAAAATAAAGAATTTATTTATGTCGGATCTTTCGTTTTTTGGATTTTCTGCTTTCGTTATCGTTTGTCAAAACGAAAACGAAAATAGCTGAAATTCGGACGAAAATGCATTCGGACGAAAACGAATGCACATGTCTACTGTTTATGAAGACTTGATACTGATACCATACTTCCACTGTACTCTAATGTTTCAGACTCTTAAATCTATTTGAGACTTTGTTCAACATCTTTAATAAAAGGGTTGTTACAAAAATTATTTATGCACATCATTTTTATGCAGCCTACATGTAGACAATTATGGTGACCAGAAAGAAATTATTTACATTGCTCCTTCATTTTCACATTGGCCTTCCTTAAATGTGGAGAAATGCAGATTTTAGGACAGTAGAAAACCAATGGCTGCTTTCTGTTCTCAATGAAATTATTTATTTTTTTCCATAAAAGATTTTATTGAAAACTTCAAATCTCAAGAACATGCACGGCAGGTATACAACAAATACAGAAAGTGCAACCTTGACTCTTTTGTACAGAACAAAAAAATGCGGGTGAATCAGTGCCACACTGGTCATGGTAATAAGAGCAGTGCTATACAAATATAGTCCTAACTTGTCAACAAATGTATAAACAGGATAATGATATATTACAAAAGGGGCATCCAAGTTGGGTCAGGTAGTGATATAGAAGGGTGTCGGACCCATGAGACCAATATCATGAGTGATTAATTTTTTTTTCCCTTTGACATTGGTTGGCTAAATGGTATCTTAAATTGTCACAGAGTACCAATACATACAAATCATTTTCCTATCAGACCAAACTTAGCCAAGTCCGGTAAAAATCACATCAGTTTACTTTGCAGACCGTACGAGTATTAGGCACTGGCTGTAGGCTAGATTCAAATATAGATTGTTTGAATGCTTTGCACTGCCTCTGCTCTATTCTGTTTACACCTCTCTTCTGGCTTTCTTTTTACTATCTGTTTTCTGTTTTATATCTCTTGCATGTCTACTGATCATTACTTAATGGGGTTGATTTAATAAAGAAAAATAGGTTGTTCACTTTACAAGTGACTTTTCCCTTAGCTTAGTGAATGTGGTGAAAATTCAATTTGAAACAATTTTCAATTGTGTGCAAGGAAAATAATAAAAATGCTAATTCTGCTTGTACATTTGGATGATGGATATAAGCAGAGCTTCACATCCTTTCCTAAGCTAAGGAAATTTCCATAGCAAGGAGAACATTTCCTGGCAAAGTGAATACCTATTTGCCTTTAGTAAATCAACCCCAATGCCTCTGCTCAGTTATTTCCCATTCCCACATTTTCTACCTTTCTGTTGTTTCCACTCCTCCTCTTTCTATTTAATGCAATGTGTCTATTTTCCTCCTCCTGGACCAAACTTATTTGATCTATAACTATCTTCTGGTGCTTTGTTTGCTGTGGGCTAAGCATTTTATCTTGTTTTTGACTTGTCATTTTTATACCAGTCATCTGTGCCAGTGCAAGCTGTTGGGTTGCTTCTGTCCGTGAGGTCTCACCTGACATACAGTACATCTGTCCTGGTGAAAGTTGTTGATTTGTCATTTTTCTACCAGTCATCTGTGCCAGTGCAAGCTGTTGGGTTGCTTCTGTCCGTGAGGTCTCACCTGACATACAGTACATCTGTCCTGGTGAAAGTTGTTGGATTTCTTCTGATCTGGCAACCTACCATTCTACTTCCAGTTAATCGTTTGCAAATGTCCTAAATGTCTGTTAACTGTCCTGTTGTACTTTTGTCTGGTACTAGCTGTTGGAATATTCTGTGCCTGTATGGTTGTTCCCAAAATATTCCAGTGTAATCCAAAGTTTATTTGTCTTGAGTCAGTCTCTGCTGAGGCAAGGACAAATCCTGGGAGCGTCAGCAGCACAACTCTATCACCACCAGCATCGGCTCTGGTGTAGACTAGATCAGACCAAATCCTCTTATGGCGCGTACACACGAGTGGACTTTTCAACATCCAAAGTCCGACGGAATGATTCCGTCAGACTATTCGATCGTGTGTGGGCTGCAACGGACTTTTGATTCGCAAAAGCCTGATGGACTTTAGAAAATGGAACATGCTTCAAATTTTTCAGACGGAACTCCGCCGGACCCGGTCCCTCTGAAAAATTCGCTCGTGTGTATGCTATTCCGACGGACTAAAACCGACGCTAGGGCAGCTATTGGTTACTGGCTATGAACTTCCTTATTCGAGTCCAGTCGTACGTCATCACGTTCGAATCCGTCAGAGTTTGGCGTGATTGTGTGTGGCCAAGTCCGCTCAGTCGAAAAGTCCGTCAGAACTCTGTCGGAACTCCGGCAGAGCTCCGGCAGAACTCCTTCGGAAGTCTGTCGGACATAAGTCCTCTCGTGTGTACGGGGCTTTTGCCCTCTCATTTCTACCCTTGTCTCTATTACCTCTATTTCAAGTTATCTAAGTTATCTAGTATTGGGTTGTTCGCATGCAATTCCTCGGTCTGCTCTGTATTTCCCCAGCAGGTGGCACGGGTTCCCCATGCCCAGAACTGTAGATTTTTGGCACTATGTCATGAGGCTAGAAAGCACTCAATCTCCAAGTAAAGTGCTCAAAGTCTCCCCAAGCTTTCAATGGATTTTATTTTGCAAGAAGAAAGAAGAAGAGTAAAAACTGTATTGGCCAACAAGTTCTAGTCATCAGTCCTCAGGAAGGATGCGCTTGAATTGGAATTGGAGATAGTTCAAAAAAAGGGTTACAAACTAATAAGGGGGCTGGAGGTCCTTATTTATCAGGAATTATTAACCACTTCAATACCGGGCACTTAAACACCTTCCTGCCCAGACCAATTTTGAGCTTTCAGCGCTATCGCACTTTGAATGACAATTGCGTGGTCATGCTACACTGTACCCACATGAAATTTTTAGAATTTTTTTCCCACAAATAGAGCTTTCTTTTGGTGGTATTTTATTACCTCGACAGTTTTTATTGTTTGCTAAACAAATAAAAAAAAAATAAAAAAAAAAATATGCTTTTTTTGTTTCAGTTTCAAAACTTTGTAAATAAGTAAGTTTTCTCCTTCACTGATGGGCACTTGTGGGGCTGCACTGATGGGCACTGATGAGCTGACACCAATGAAGTGGCACTGATGAGGTGGCATTGATGGGCACTGATATGTGGCACTGATAGGCGGCACTGATGGGCACTGATAGGTGGCACTGATTTCTTATCCACTTTTATCCACTCCATCCGTTGGAATTTCCAACACACAAAGTTTGAGAGCAGGATCTAAAATTTTCCAACAACAAAATCCGATTGTTTAAATTCCAATCGAGTGTAGACAATTCTGACGCACAAAGTGGCATGCATGCTCAGAATAAATTACGAGACGTAAGTTATTGGCTACTGATCTCTTTATAGTCCCGTCGTATATGGTTTACATGGTTTACGTCACCACATTCTGAACGATCAGATTTTCTGACAACTTTGTGTGACTGTGTGTATGCAAGACAAGTTTGGACCAAAATCCGTCAGAAAAATGTCCAACCGTGTGTACAGGGCATAAGTCCTTTTTCCCCCTGCAAATAGAGCTTGCTTTTGGTGGTATTTGATCACGTCTGCGGTTTTTATTATTTGCGCTATAAGCAAAAGAAGAGAGACAATTTTGAAAAAACACACAATATTTTTTTAACATTTTTGCTATAATAAATATCCCAAAATTAAAAAGAAAATTCTTCTACATATTTTTGGTAAAGAAAAATCACAATAAGAGTATATAGATTGGTTTGCGCAAAAGTTATAGCATCTATAAAATTGGTGATATATTTATGGCATTTGTATTATTATTTTTTTTTTACTAGTAATGGCGGTGATCAGCAATTTTTATCGGGACTGCGACATTGCGGCAGACAGATCAGACACTTTTGACACTTTTTTGGGACCATTGACATTTTTACAGAGATCAGAGCTAAAAATAGCAACTGATTACTGTATAACTGTCACTGGCAGGGAAGGGGTTAAAACTAGGGGGCGATCAAGGGGTTAAGCGTGTTCCCTCAATGTGTGTTCTAACTGTGGGGGGATGGGACTGACTGGAGGAGGAGACCAATTGTTGTAAGCATTAGGAACAACAGATTGGTCTCCTCACCCCTGACAGAAAAGGGATTTGTGTGTTTACGTGTTTTTTTCATGGGTTGCCTGACGGACACTGCGGCTGATGTGCGGGCGTATCTGCTCTTAAGTGCCACCCCTCCAGTGGCATGCGCACCCCCTATTCTCCTTAAAGCGCCATACAGCTATGGTGATTTGTGCAGGGGAGCCGTTCTGCAGCTTTCCAAATACAGTGGATGGTCGACAAGTGGTTAAATCACTTAAGGACCCAGCCTCTTTCTGAGATTTGTTGTTACAAGTTAAAAAAAAAAAAATTGCTAGAAAAATACTTAGAAATCCCAAACATTATACATTTTTTTCTAACACCCTAGAGAATAAAATGGTGGTCATTGCAATACTTCCTGTCACACCATATTTGTGCAGTGGACTTAAAAGAGCACTTTTTTTGGAAAAAATACACCTTTTTTAATTAAAAAATAAGACAACATTAATGTTAGCCCAATTTTTTTATATTGTGAAAGACAATGTTACGCCGAGTAAATTGATACCCAACATGTCATGCTTCAAAATTGTGCCCACTTGTAGAATCGCAACAAACTTTTACCCTTAAAAATCTCTATAGGCGACATTTAAAAAATTCTACAGGTCGCATGTTTTGAGTTACAGAGGAGATCTAGGATTAGAATTATTGTACTTACTCTTACCGATCGCAGCAATGCCTCATGTGTGTGGTTTGAACGTCATTTTCATATTCAGGCGCTACTCATGTATGCGTTCACTTCTGCATGCGAGCTCGGCAGGACGGGGCGCGTTTACATTTTTTTTTATTATTTATTTTACCTTTTATTTTTTATTTTTACACTGTTCTTTTAAAACAAAAATAGTGTTACTTTTATTCCTATTACAAGGAATGTAAACATCCCTTGTAATAGAAAAAATCATGACACAACCTCTTAAATATGAGATCTGGGGTCAAATAGACCTCAGATCTCATATTTACACTAAAATGCAATAAAAAAAAATAAAAAAATGTCAATTGGAAAAGGAAATTTATAAAATGGCCCTTTAAGATCTTTGGGCGGAAGTGAAATTTTGACATCGCTTCAGCCCTGCAATGGTATTTCTCCATACCCAGGTAGGACAAGCTTACGATCGCCTCTGCCGCTACCGATGGCTCCGGTAAGTGGCGGAGGGTACTGGAGCACGGTGGGAGGGGGTGCCCCACTCTCGCCACCGATAAAAGTTATCTCGCTGTGAATTCGCCGCAGAGAACACTATTATCGCAAACTGGACCGCCCACTGAAGAAGAGGATAGGGGGGGGGTTATGGCAGCTAGCTGCTGCCATAACAACAATATTCCTCTTCAAAGTGAGGATGTATATCGGCATGCATTTATATAGATAAATGCATGACTCCTGCATATTCTATGAAAACCTATTTATCTTGGGACAACACAGGTTAGATAGGTATATTCATGGGGTCAGTGGATATTAACATTATGGTCGTATCTGTGACCTAGAATCCAATCTAGCATTTGAGTTACTTATGATCACATATATTTATCATATAACATGTATATTTGTTTTACATGTTCAAACCATTTCTCCTGTCAGACAATTTAGGCACATATGGATTATTGACTGTTCAGGGATTTGTGTCTGTGTGTCATTTGGTGTAACGTTAACTTCACATCTCAGTCATTGTCTGAGGGAAAGCCTGAGTCAACATCGGGGTTTGACTAGTAATGCAATTTCATCCTTTGAAACAATGTGGTTATTTACCAAAGCTTTCTTTTAATTAATAGTTTTGTAACTTCGGTTTGAACACACATTTTGACCATTGTCAGCTTGTTTTGTATCAGATTCATGTTTACTCGGCTTCAACATGAGTTATTTTTCTTAACTTTAGCCTTCCTATGGATAGTATAACTCAATCAGCCATTTCTGTTGGGAGGGGGGCGCTCTCCTGGAGTGATGTGTTGAGTTAAAGTCTAAATGAAAAAAACATGCTATTTTGATGTGTCTCGGCCATGAAAAAATGAACAAGAAAATAATGATGTTATGTTGTTGGGCTGGTATAAAAATGCTATAGGGCTGGTATGACTTTTTTTTTTTTTTTAGGGCTGTTTTTTTTATTCCCAGTCCGGCCCTATGTGCGGCCCAAATTATGCAGTACAGATGCCTAGCCAAATTAATGAGTGCATGTGTTTCCAGTGAAGTATACTCTTAATGCTACATCATTAGAAGACATTTTAGACTTCCAACCTTGTAATTGTAGTTTGGGGAAGGTTCTTTAGTATTCCACCTATTCCACCATGAATGTGCTCCTGTGCTTAAAGCCAGCTCCATAAAGACATGTTTAACTGTGCTTGGTATAAAGAAATGCATGTGGCCTGCACAGAGCCCTGACCTCAACTCCACTGAACACCTTTGGGATAAATCTGAAAGCTAACTGTGAGCCAGGTGTTTTTGTCCAACATCCATACCTAATCTCAGAAATGCTCTTTTGAGCTAATAGACAGAAAATCCCACAAGCATCCTCCAAAATCTTGGGGAAAGCCTTCCCAAAAGAGTGTAGGCTTTTATAACTGAAAATAAGAAATCTTCAAGGCCCCAATGCAAGAATCCAGGAAGGGCCTCCCTGGTCCCCCCTTCCTGCCAACCCCGGGGCCATTCCCATTGATCCTTGGGCCCTTTACTCCCATCATGGGGCCTTTTATTGCAGTGCCGCTGTGGTCCCCCTTCCTGCCCTCCTGGGTAAGGTTGCCACCTTTTCATCAAGCCAGAACTGAACACTTTAGCTGCCCACAGCATTTTTTTGTAGGATACTCTAGGGATGAGCTTCAAGTTCGAGTCGAACCCATGTTCGACTCGAACATCGTTTGTTCGGCCGTTCCCCAAATTCTGAAGGTTATGGGCCGCTAGTGCCAAATTCAAGTGTAATGCAGGTTTCCGTTACATCAGAGGGGGGCGGGGACACCCATACGTCATGGGGGAAGCCCTGGCTTCCCTCACTAGCGTCAGAGGGGGCAGGGTCAGGTGACGGGTGGGGTGGTGAGGTTAATTTAAGGGTTAATTGCTTTGCAGTGCCTGCAGTTACAGAGGTCACCTGTGTTGTTTTAAATCTCAATTGCTGCTTTTTAAGCACTTTCCTACTGTCATATTGTAAAATGACGCTGGCAGGAACATTCCCTCCCTTGGGGCAGGTGTCATATGTAGTCCACCCATTCTCGCTGCTCTCGCGCCCCCCCCCCCCCCCAGGGGAGAGTAGCATCCGGGATGAGGAATGTCCCTTGCAACACAGCCCATCCCTGATCAGGGTAAAGAGCCAATGAAAATGGATATTTACCACATGACCGGCTGTGTCCAATCACAGCTGGTCACAAATGTCAACAAACCCGCGGTAACTAGCTGTTACCGGGATCTCCTCTTCACACACAAATCCTATGTGAGGAGGAGATTGCGGCAACAACTAGTTACCGCCTACAGTGCAAAGTAAAACACACTGATTCCCCATAAATAAAGAGAACCAGCCCATCTGAGTACCTGTCACCAGCCCATCAAAGTACCTGTCTCCAGCCCATCAGATTACCCGAGTACCTGTTTCCAGCCCAGAGTACCTGAGTACCTATCTGAAGAATATCAGAGTACCTGCCTCCAGCCCAGAGGACCCAAGCACCCGTCTCCAGCCCAGAGTACCCGGGTACCTCTCTGGAGCCCATCAGAGTGCCAGAGTACCTGTCTCCAGCCCAGAGCACCTGTGTACCTATCTTCAGCCCACCAGAGTGCCCAAGTACCTATCTGCAGCCCATAAAAGTACCCGGGTACCTGTCTCCAGCCAATTGGAGTACCTGAGTACCTGTCTCTGGTCCATCAGAGTACCTGAGTACCTGTCTCCAGCCCATCAGAGTACCTGAGTACCTGTCACCATCCCATCAGAGTACCTGGGTACCTGTCTCCAGCCCAGAGTATCCAAGTACCTATCTGCAGCCCATCAGAGTACCCGAGTACCCGTCTCCAGCCAATTAGACTACCTGAGTACTGTCAGAAACCATGAATCAGAGCCGAGACAGAAGTGTAGTTAAAATCACACTTGTTTAATAATAATAGAAAAAGGTAAACAGAGCAACGTAATCAAATCATAGCAAGAGTTAGGTAAACGGAACAGATAGCCAGACAAGCCAGGACATCAGAGAGCCAAAGATCAGTGTACTTCAGGACAGGTCAGGAAATCAGGAAACTGGAGAATCAATGTAGTGGAACAGCAAGCAGGATCAGGAACCAGTAGGGATGTCAGCCAAGTGAGTCTTCAACAGGTACACAGGAGAGAGTCTCTGGATGTGTTGACCAAGGCGAAGGCAGAGAGGATCTGGACTGAACAGCTTAAATAGCCAGCAGGACTGATGAGCAGGATATCATCACCAGGTGAGTCACTGTGGAAAGATTAGAGCTGGCAATTAACCGACAGCTGAGCAGCCTGCTCTGAGAAGGAAGGTCTGAGCCCAGCCCTAACAAGTGCCTGTCTCCAGCCCATCAGAATACCCAAGTACCTATCTGCAGCCCATCAGAGTACCTGAGTGCCTATCTGCAGTATATCAAAATACCCGAGTACCTATTTGCAGCCCATCAGAGTACCCGAGTACCTACCTTCAGTCCAGGTGTTGGGGTGTTTGCTTTCCAAAAGGGGGTCATTTTGTGGGTAATTCCACTGTCATGGTGCTCCAGGGCCTTCAAAAGTGTGATAGGTTATCAGAAAATTAGATGTGTAATTTATGCTCCTAGAACACTTGAAGGTGCTCCCTGCATGTTGGGCCTCTGTATGTGGCCAGGCTGTGTAAAAGTCTCACACATGTGGTATCATCATACTCAGGAGGAGTAGCAGAATATGTTTTAGGGTGTAATTTTTGCTATGTACATGCTAGAAAAATGTTATAAATTGACAACTTTGTGTAAAAATAAATGCATTTTCATTTTCTTTACAAAAACTTGTGGAAAAAAATGACATGTTCAAAAGACTCATTATGCCTCTGATTATACATTGGGGTGTTTGCTTTCCTAAATGGGGTCATTGTTTGGGTAATTTCACTACCATGGTGCTCCAGGGCCTTCAAACGTGTGATAGGTAGTCAGGAAATTGGATGTGTAATTTATGCTCTTAGAATGTCTAACGGTGCTCCCTGCATATTGGGTCTCTGTATGTGGCTAGGCTGTGTAAAAGTCTCACACATGTGTTATAACCATACTCAGGAGGAGTAGCAGAATGTTTTTTGGGGTGTAATTGCAAATATGCATATCCTGTGTGTGAGAAATAACTTGTTATTATGACAACTTTGCGTAAAATAAATAAATAAATAATTTCTTAGTTTTCCCAAGAATTGTGGGAAAAAATTACAACTTCAAAAACTCACCATGCCTCTTACTAAATACCTCAGAGTGTCTACCATCCAAAAAGGTGTCATTTGTGGGGTATTTGTACTGTCCTGGCTTATTAGTGTCTCAAGAATTGAGAAAGGCTTTCACTACATCAGGTGTGATCAGGTGTGATCAATTTTAATGATTGACACCATAGCTTGTGGACTCAATAACTTTCACGCAGACTAAATAATATACACTTATTTTGGTTATTTTTATCAACGATATGTAGCAGTATACATTTTGGCATAAATCTATTAGTTATTTTCAAAAGTTTATAATAGAAACTTAAAAAAAAGTATTTTTTCCCAAAATATTCGCTCTTTTTTCACTGATATCGCAAAAATAAATAAATAAAAAAAAAAGTGGTGATTAAATACCACCAAAAGAAAGAGCTATTTGTGTGAAAAAAATATATAAAAAATTTGTTTGGGTACAGTGTTGCATTATTGAGTAATTGTCATTCAAAGTGTTGGGGCACTGAAAGCTGAAAATTGGTCTGGGTAGGAAGAAGGTGAAAGTGCCCAGTATTGAAGTGGTTAATGTAATGCAATTACTTGAATGTCCATAGCCTGGCCACAATCTTGCTTTAAATCAGTGTATATTCTTCCTACAGTTCTCAAATCATTTTACTTATTTCCAATAAACAGTTAACAAAATGATTTTGAGAAAAAAAAAATCTAAATATATAATCCTAACATAAAAAATAATGAGCCCTGTGAAATTATCATTAAATGCTTCCAGTTCCCAGGGATTTTATGTAATTTAATTTACTTCTATATAAAGGAACACTATTCTATGTAATTAGTCAGTTCAACACTGAAGGGCAAACACTTTGAGATGCACTGAATTCCTTTGAATTTTTATTTGTAGCATTAAATCATTATCAACAAATTATACAATACTGTAAGTGCATGAGAATAAATTTTATATAAATATTTTTTGATTGATAATAGTTTGGTTAAAGAAGACCTAATATCACAAAATGCCTTGAGGTCAGACTCTGCCTGATCTGTCTTTTTTCATGAAAACTTAAAGGACCAGTCAGTGTATTTGCCTTTTACATTTCTGGTCCCTGGGTCATGGTTTTTGGCATGCTGTATCAGGGAATCAGCAACTCCAGATCAGAGGTAAGTATTTGGTTGGTCTTCTTAGCTTTGACCGGAGAAAGGAAGCATGGAGTGGGGAGTGGGGCAGGTGGACCTTAATTCCGTTTTTAGCTTTAGGTCTAAAAAAAGTCCATTGAAAAATGGATTGCGTCTTTTTTGTTAACCTGTGCAAAAAATGTCTACCTTTTCTCTTGAATAAATTAAGCATACTTTACTGATTTTATTGTATTTCATTGCTTGATTGATATACACAGATCAGCCAAAACATCAAGATCACTGACAGGTAAAGTGAATAAGATTGATTATACCATGACAATGACATCTGAAAGTCTTTGGGATATATTGGGCAGCAAGCAAAAATGGTGTCCATGAGGTTGATGTATTGAAAGCAGAAAAAATGGGCATCGCAGTTGGTTGTGAATGGGGTTGCATAGTCGTAGACTGATCATGATGCCCATGCTGACCTGTGTCCACAACCATAAACTCCTGCAATGAGCATCAGAACTGGACCATGGAGCAATGAAAGAAGGTGGCCTGGTCTGATGAATCACATTTCCTTTTACATCATGTGAACAGCTGGGTTTGTGTGCATCGCTTGTGATGTGATGCTTTGGGCAATGTTCTACTTGGAAAACTTGGGTCCTGCCAGTCATGTGGACGTTACTTTGACATGCACCAGCTACCTAAACATTATTGCTGACCAAGTACACCCTTTCATGGGATTGGTATTCCCTGATGGATACGACTCCTTTCAGCAGGATAACCTACCCTGCCAAACTGCAAAAATAGTTCAGGAATGGTTTGAGGAATAAAATAGTTAGTATATATGGGATGTGCTGTAAAAACAAGTCTAATACATTAACCACTTAACAACCGGCCCATAGCCGAATGACGGCTACAGGGCGGTTGTTTAACTCTGGGAGGACGTCATATGACGACCTCCCAGAATTCCGCTCTCGCGCCCGCCCCCTGGGGCGCGCACTCGAGAGCATCCGTGACCGCCAGGTCCACAGGACCCGGCGCATCACGGTAAACGGCCGCTCATCGTGACCGTTTACCATGTGATCGCTCCGTCAAATGACCGAGTGATCACTTGTAAACAAACCGGCGTCATGTTATGACGCCGGTTCCTCCCTCCTCCCTCTCTGTACCGATCGGTACAGCGGAGGGGGAAGAGATCGGTGTCAGCAGCGCTGTGGGCTGCATCTGCAGTGCCCACATCGCTGCTCACCGAAAATTAACCCCTCAATTCCCTGCCAATACTCTGCAATACCCTGCAATACTCTGCAATGCCAGCTAATACTCTGCAATACCCTGCCATTACTCTGCAATGCTCTGCAATACCCTTCAATACTCTGCAATACCCTGAAACACTCTGCAATACCCTGCCATTACTCTGCAATACTCTGCAATGCTCTGCAATACCCTGCAACACTCTGCAATACCCTGCAACACTCTGAAATGCTCTGCAACACCCACCAATACCCTGCAACACTCTGCAATGCTCTGCAACACCCACCAATACCCTGCAACACTCTGCAATGCCCTGCAACACTCTGCAATGCCCTGCAACACTCTGCCATACCCTGCAACACCCGCCAATGCCCTGTAACACTCTGCAATGCTCTGGAACACCCGCCAATACCCTGCAACACTCTGAAATGCTCTGCAAAACCCGCCAATATCCTGCAACACTCTGCAATGCTCTGCAACACCCGCCAATACCCTGCAACACTCTACAAAGCTCTACAACACCCGCCAATACCCTGCAATGCTCTGCAATGCAATACTCTGCAACGCCATACTCTGAGATACCCAGCCATACTCTGAGATACCCAGCCATACCCAGCCATAGTCGGTGATACCCTGCAATACCCAGCCATAGACATCCCCCCCTCTCCCGCCGCCCTCCGGTGCTTCTATCAACTCGCCAATACCATCAAAGCCAGAATCTTTTTTTTTTTCAGGCTTCCCAGCTTAGAGGTGAGATGTGGGGTCTTATTGACCCCATATCTCACTGTAAAGAGGACCTGTCATGCCATATTCCTATTACAAGGGATGTTTACATTCCTTGTAATAGGAATAAAAGTGATCAAAACATTTATTTTTGGGGAAAAAAATTTCAAAATAAAATAAATAAAGTAAAATGAACAATAATTTTTTTTTTTTTTTAAAGTACCCCTGTCCCCATGTGCTCGCATGCAGAAGCGAACGCATACGTAAGTCCCGTCCACATATGAAAACGGTGTTCAAACCACACATGTGAGGTATTGATGTGAACGTTAGAGCGAGAGCAATAATTCTAGCCCTAGACCTCCTCTGTAACTCAAAACATATAACCAGTAAAAGAAAATTAAATCGTCGCCTTTGGGGATTTTTAAGTAGCGACGTTTGGCGATTTCACGAGCGTGTGCAATTTTGAAGAGTGACATGTTAGGTATCTATTTACTCAGCGTAACTTCATCTTTCACATTATGTAAAAATTGGGCTAACTTTACCGTGTTTTTTTTTTTTTTTTTTTTTAAGCACAAAACTGTTTTTTTAAAAAAAAAAACATTAAAAAAATTGCTGCGCAAATACAGTGTGAGATAAAAAGTTGCAATGACCACCATTGTATTCTCCAGGGTGTTTGCTAAAAAAACATATATAATGTTTTGGGATTCTATGTAATTTTCTAGCAAATAAATGATGATTTTTACATGTAGGAGAGAAATGTCGGAATTGTCCTGAGTGCTCCAGAACGCCTGATGGCGCTCCCTGCATGTTGGGCCTCTGTATGTGGTCACACTGTGTAAAAGTCTCACACATGTGGTATCGCCATACTCGGGAGTAATAGCAGAATGTGTTTTGGGGTGTAATTTGTGGTATGCATATGCTGTGTGTGAGAAATAAACTGATAATATAACAATTTTGTGGAAAAAAAAAAGTAAAAAAATTCTTGATTTTGCAAAGAATTGTGGGAAAAAATGACAGCTTCAAAAAACTCATCATGCCTCTTACTAAATACCTTGGAATGTCTTCTTTCCAAAAAGGGGTCATTTGGGGGGTATTTGTACTTTTCTGGCATGTTAGGGTCTCAAGAATTGAAATAGGCCGTCAGTACTTCAGGTGTGATCAATTTTCAGATATTGGCACCATAGCTTGTGGACTCTATAACTTTCACAAAGACCAAATAATATCCACCAATTTGTACTTATTTTTACCAAAGATATGTAGTAGTATAAATTTTGGCCAGAATTTATGAAGAAAAAATTAGTAATCTGCTAAATTTTATAACAGAATCAAAGAAAAATTCATTTTTTTACAGAATTTTCTGTATTTTATCTTTTATAGCACAAAAAATAAAAAACCCAGCGGTGATTAAATACCACCAAAAGAAAGCTCCATTTGTGTGAAAAAAGGGAAAAAAATTTCATATAGGTCCAGTGTTGCATGACTGAGTAATTGTCATTCAAAATGTGAGAGCACCGAAAGCTGAAAATTGGTCTGATTATTAAGGGTGTTTAAGTGCCCAGTGGTCAAGTGGTTAAGGCCCCAACTCACAACTTACAGGACTTAAAGGATCTTTCAGTGTTTGGCTTGGTGTCAAATACCACAGTATACCTTCTGTGGTCTAGTGTCTTCCATGTTGGGTCAGGGCTGTTTTGATGGCAAAAGGAAGACCTACTCAATATTAGGTGGGTCATTATAATGTTATAGCTGATTGATGTTTAACCTTCATATCCAGTAATTAGGCTCAAACATAAGCAGCTAGCTCAGTGTTATATTATGGGTCTTGAGTAGAGCTACTGCTGGGGTCTAAAATTTGGAATTGATATTACAGCTGAGCTGTTAATTTTAACATTATAAGGCATAGACTCAAAGGCTGGGGCATTACAATGTAAGAAATGGCATCATGACTAGTTAGGTTAGGATTACCAGGGATTACATGATTAAGACAAAATGTTGCCTCTGAACAACGCTGTTTCCTTTTTGTGTTCTCTCTTCAGGTTATGGTGGAGAAAAATGTGTCCCGTATTACCATGATCCACCTATTAGGACTTCAGACTCCACACAGTATAACATTTCTGATCTTTTTTATTTTCCTTTTGATTTATTGTGTGACAATATGTGGAAACCTCCTGATCATCACATTGGTGTCCTACAGCAAATCCCTCCATTCTCCCATGTACTTCTTCCTCACCCAGCTCTCTGTATCGGATATCTTACTGGCAACTGACATTCTTCCTAACATGCTCCATGCTGTTTTGATAAAAGGAATCGTAATATCATTTTCTGATTGCATATCCCAGTTTTATTTCTTTTGTGTTTCAGAAATGTCAGAGTGTCTTCTTTTGACAGTGATGTGTTATGACAGATATGTGGCCATCTGTAGACCATTACATTATACTTTATCAATGAACCTCCAGCTCTGCTGGTTGATGATTATCACATGTTGGGTGTTAAGTCTTTTAGTTGTGCTGATTCCCACTTTAACAGTATCACAATTACATTTTTGTGGTCCCGATATTGTCGATCACTTTTTCTGTGACCTTGATCCAATCCTACAACTCTCCTGTTCTGATACTGCTAATGTTCTACTTGAAGTGACAATAATGAATTTTGTTCTTGTTGTCATCCCATTCTTTATAATTATTATATCATATGTATATATTATAATCACCATTTTTAATATCCCATCTATTGCCGGCAAACAAAAAGTTTTCTCAACATGCAGCTCCCACCTGACTGTGGTTTGTATTTATTATGGTACTCTAGTTTGTGTTTATTTGGTACCCCGTAGAGGACAGTCAGTGGATATCACTAAATTCTTGTCATTACTGTACACTGTGATCACCCCACTGATGAATCCAATTATATACAGCCTGAGGAATAAAGAGTTAAAAAAAGCTGTAGCTAAAATTTTCAACCACTGCCTGCACTTGCATTTCAATGAATAATAATAATAATAAAAAAAAAATGTAAGTTTAAATTGAAGTTGGATGTCAGATCTTGATACCAAAGATGAAATTCATTAGACCTGACCACATTGTTGTTTTTAAAAATATTTGCAATCATAGATTGATCATTGTAATTCTCCTAATCTATACTAATCTATACTATATTATCAAAAGTATTGGGATTCCTACCTTTACACGCACATGAACTTTAATGGTATCCCAGTCTTAGTCCGTAGGGTTCAATATTGAGTTGACCCACCCTTTGCAGCTATAACAGCTTCAACTCTTCTGGGAAAGCTGTCCACAATGTTTAGGAGGAATGTTTGACCATTCTTCCAGAAGCGCATTTGTGAGATCAGGCACTGATGTGGCTGAGAAGGCCTGGCTTGCAGTGTACCCTCTAATTCACCCCAAAGAGTTGTTCTATCGGGTTGAGATCAGGACTCTGTACAGGCCAATCAAGTTCCTCCACCCCAAACTCGCTCATCCATGTCTTTATGGACCTTGCTTTATATATAATGTATATCATTCCCTGTAAATTTGATGAAATCATTTATTTAACTCTTCTTAGTCTAAATAGTTTGTGTAAAAAGGTTTTTCTTATCTATGCCCTGTTTATGAAGACTTGATACTGATACCATACTTTCACTGTACTCTAATGTTTCAGACTCTTAAATCTATTTGAGACTTTGTTCAACATCTTTAATAAAAGGGTTGTTACAAAAATTATTTATACACATAATTTTTATGCAGCCTACATGTAGACAATTATGGTGACCAGAAAGAAATTATTTACATTGCTCCTTCATTTTCACATTGGCCTTCCTTAAATGTGGAGAAATGCAGATCTGAGGACAGTAGAAAACCAATGGCTGCTTTCTGTTCCCAATTAAATTATTATTTTTTTCCATAAAAGATTTTATCGAAAACTTCAAAGCTCAAGAACATGCACGGCAGGTATACAACAAATACAGAAAGTGCAACCATGACTCTTTTGTACAGAACAAAAAAATGCGGGTGAATCAGTGCTAGACATGTGCAAAAGGAAAAAATTCGTTTAGTTTCGTTTCGTTTTAATTCGTTAATTCATTAATTTCGTTTAGTTATATTCGTTAACTTCCTTAAATTCGTTTTCGGATTTCGTTTAGTTTTCTGCCGAATTCGAAAAATCGGCCACATTCGAAAATATTTCAACGAAATTCGAAAATATTTCTACCGGATTCGAAATGATTTCAACATGATTCGACATTATTTCAACCACATTCGAAAATATTTTGTGACCTGACTTTAGGGCCATGTATCTCGGGATCACTTGGTGCTAGAAACTCCAAATTTGGATATGTTATATTGCTAGTATTATTGTGTTTGCATACCAAATTTGAGGTTTCTAGCTATAAGTGACCCCGAGATATCTGGCCCCAAAATCGGGTTGCAAAATGTTATTAGTTAATAGAGCAGAGAATGCCATTTTGCGACCCGAATTTGGGGCCACATATCTCGGGGTCACTTATAGCTAGAAACCCTAGAAAATTTGGTATGCAAACACAATAATACTAGCAGTACAACATATCCAAATTTGAAGTGTCTAGCACCAAGTGACCCGAGATACATGGCCCTAAAGTCGGGTCACAAAATATTTTCGAATGCGGTTGAAATAATGTCGAATCATGTTGAAATCATTTCGAATGCAGTTGAAATAATGTCGAATCATGTTGACATAATTTCGAATGCGGTTGAAATAATTTCGAATCATGTCGAATTCATTCGAATTCATTCGTTATATTTCTTTCGTATTCGTTGTAATTTGTTATTTTTTTATTCGGACATTCGGATGCATCCGAATGTCCGAAAGATGCAAAATTCGGCCGAATTTCGATTCGTTACGAAACGAATTGCACAAGCCCAATCAGTGCCACACTGGTCATGGTAATAAGAGCAGTGCTATACAAATATAGTCCTAACTTGTCAACAAATGTATCACCAGGATAATGATATATTAGAAAAGGGGCACCCAAGTTGGGTCAGGTAGTGATGTAGATGGGTGCCGGACCCGTGAGACCAATATCATGATTGATTGATTGATTTTTTTCCCTTTGACATTGGTTGGCTAAATGGTATCTTAAATTGTCACAGAGTACCAATACATACAAATCATTTTCCTATCAGACCAAACTTATCCAAGTCCGGTCAAAATCACATCAGTTTACTTTGCAGACCGTATGAGTATTAGGCACTGGCTGTAGACTAGATTAAAATATAGATTGTTTGAAAGTTTTGTGCTGCTTCTGCTCTATTCTGTTTACACCTCTCTTCTGGCTTTCTTTTTACTATCTGTTTTCTGTTTTATACCTCTTGCATGTCTACTGATCATTACTTAATGGGGTTGATTTAATAAAGAAAAATAGGTTGTTCACTTTACAAGTGACTTTTCCCTTAGCTTAGTGAATGTGGTGAAAATTCAATTTGAAACAATTTTCAATTGTGTGCAAGGAAAATAATAAAAATGGTAATTCTGCTTTTACATTTGGATGATCGATATAAGCAGAGCTTCACATCCTTTCCTAAGCTAAGGAAATTTCCATAGCAAGGAGAACATTTCCTGGCAAAGTGAATACCTATTTGCCGATGGTAAATCAACCCCAATGCCTCTGCTCAGTTATTTCCCATTCCCACATTTTCTGCCTTTCTGTTGTTTCCACTCCTCCTCTTTCTATTTAATGCAATGTGTCTATTTTCCTCCTCCTGGAACAAGCTTATTTGATCTATAACTATCTTCTGTCGCGCTGTTTGCTGTGGGCTAAGCATTTTATCTTGTTTTTGACTTGTCCTTTTTCTACCAGTCATCTGTGCCAGTGCAAGCTGTTGGGTTGCTTCTGTCCGTGAGGTCTCATCTAACATAAAGTACATCTGTCCTGGTGAAAGTTGTTGGATTTCTTCTGATCTGGCAACCTACCATTCTACTTCCAGTTAATCGTTTGCAAACGTCCTAAATGTCTGTTAACTGTCCTGTCAGACTTTTGTCTGGTACTAGCTGTTGGAATATTCTGTGTCTGTATGGTTGTTCCCAAAATCTTCAAGGGTAATCCAAAGTTTATTTGTCTTGAGTCAGTCTCTGTTGAGGCAAGGACAAATCCTGGGAGCATCAGCAAAACAACTCTATCACCACCAGCATCGGCTCTGGTGTAGACTAGATCAGACCAAATCCTCTTAGGCCTCTCATTCTACCCTTGTCTCTATTACCTCTATTTCAAGTTATCTAAGTTATCTAGTATTGGTTTGTTCGCATGCAATTCCTCGGTCTGCTCTGTATTTCCTCAGCAGGTGGCACGGGTTCCCCATGCCCAGAACTGTAGATTTTTGATACTATGTCATGAGGCTAGAAAGCACTCAATCTCCAAGTAAAGTGCTCCAAGTCTCCCCAAGCTTTCAATGAATTTTATTTTGCAAGAAGAAAGAAGAAGAGTAAAAACTGTGTTGGCCAACAAGTTCTAGTCATCAGTCCTCAGGAAGGATGCACTTGAATTGGAATTGGAGATAGCTCAAAAAAGGGTTACAAACTAATACGGGGGCTGATTTATCAGGAATTATTAACCACTTCAATACCGGTCACTTAAACACCTTCCTGCCCAGACCAATTTTGAGCTTTCAGCGCTGTCGCACTTTGAATGACAATTGCGCGGCCATGCTACACTGTACCCAAATGAAATTTATATCATTTTTTTCCCACAAATAGAGCTTTCTTTTGGTGGTATTTTATTACCTCGACGGTTTTTATTGTTTGCTAAACAAATAAAAAAAGACCAAAATGTTTAAACAAAATATGCTTTTTTTGTTTCAGTTTAAAAACTTTGTAAATAAGTAAGTTTTCTCCTTCACTGATGGGCACTTATGGGACTGCACTGATGGGCACTGATGAGCTGGCATCAATGAAGTGGCACTGATGAGGTGGCATTGATAGGCACTGATATGTGGCACTGATAGGCGGCACTGATGGGCACTGATAGGTGGCACTGCTGGGTGACACGGATGGACACTGATAGGTGGCATAAATTGGCACTGATAGCTGGCACGGATTGGCATGGATAGGCAGCATGAATGGGCATGGATAGGCGGCACAGATGGGCATGGATAGGCGGCACATATGGGCATGGATGGGCACTGATAGTTGGCATGGATGGGCACTGATAGTTGGCATGGATGGGCACTGATAAGCGACATTGTATTGCATTGTTTTGTACTGATGGATGCCAATCAGTGCCAAACAATAATGCATGCCAATCAGTGATGCCCATTGTGGGCACTGATTGGCATCCAATGTGGGCACTGACTGGCATCCCTGGTGGTCTAGGGTGGCATACTTGGTGCTGGGCATCCCTGGTGGTCTGGTGGCATCCCTGGTGGTCCAGTGTGGGCATCCTTGGGGAGGCTGTGCTGATAATCAATCAGTACAGACCCCCCCTGTCAGAGGAGCAGCCGATGGGCTCTCCTCTACTCGCGTCAGACCACTTTGCAGCCGTCATTTGTCATATTGGCAGACGGCAAGTGGTTAACCACTTTCAGACCGGACCAATTTGCTGGTCAAAGACCAGACCACTTTTTGCGATTCGGCACTGCGTCGCTTTAACTGACAATTGCGCGGTCGTGCGACGTGGCTCCCCAACAAAATTGACGTCCTTTTTTTCCCACAAATAGAGCTTTCTTTTGGTGGTATTTGATCACCCCTGCGGTTTTTATTTTTTGCGCTATAAACAAAAATAGAGCGACAATTTTGAAAAAAACGCATTATTTTTTACTTTTTGTTATAATAAATATCCCCCAAAAATATATAAAAAAACATTTTTTTCCCTCAGTTTAGGCTGATACGTATTCTTCTACATATTTTTGGTAAAAAAAAATCACAATAAGCGATTATTGATTGGTTTGCGCAAAAGTTATAGCGTTTACAAAATAGGGATAGTTTTATAGCATTTTTATTAATAATTTTTTATTATTTTTTTTTTTACTAGTAATGGCGGCGATCAGCGATTTTTATTGTGACTGCGACATTGTGGGGGACCCATCGGACATTTTTGACACATTTTTGGGACCATTGTCATTTATACAGTAATCACTGCTATATAAATGCAGTGATTACTGTGTAAATGACACTGGCAGTGAAGGGGTTAACCAGTGGGTGGCAGTGTAGGGGTTAAGTGTTCCTAGAGGTGTGTTACTAACTGTGGGGGGGTTGGGCTTTCATTTAGTGAACACTGATCTCTGCTCCAATCACATGGAGCAGAGATCAGCGTCACTAGTTGCTAGGCAGAATGGAGAAATGCTGTTTACAACGGCATTTCTTCATTTAGCCACTCCGTGAGATGATCGCGGGTATGCCCGTGGTGATCGAGTCCGCGGGCCCCTCGACCGGACTCACGGGGGTCCCGACCAGCGCGGGCGGCAAATTTAAAGGGACGTACATGTACGCCCATTTGCCTGCCCGTGCCATTCTGTCGACGTACATCATCGTGCACTGGTCGGCAAGTGGTTAAAAAACATTAAACTTATTCTCACTGGGGAAGAGATTATTAAGAGGGGATATGATCACAATATACAAATATTTGAATCATGACTCTAGCCTTGGGAGGAAATCATTTAACTCAAGGTCCCTAAAGAAGACAAATGGCCACACAATGAAGTTGGATGAGAATGTGTAGAAGAATACGTATCGGCCTAAACTGAGGAAAAAAAAATGTTTTTTTTATATTTTTGGGAGATATTATAGCAAAAAGTAAAAAATATTGCATTTTTTTCAAAATGGTTGCTCTTTTTTTGTTCATAGCGCAAAAAATAAAAACTGGAGAGGCGATCAAATACCACCAAAAGAAAGCTCTATTTGTGGGAAAAAAGGGGTGCCAATTTTGTTTGGGTGCAACATCGCTTGACCGCGCAATTGTCAGTTAAAGCGACGCAGTGTTGAATCGCAAAAAGTGCTCTGGTCAGGAACGGGGTAAAATCTTCCAGGGCTGAAGTGGTTAAATAAAAAAAAACTGACAAAGAACTGTTCCGGGCCTACCCAGGCCTTGAGCAGTTGTTTTTGAGCCTAGAGAGTAGTCGTTTCTTTAAAGATCAGGCAGGACAATCCCCCTTTCGCCCTTGTACACACGATCTGAGATTCCGACGGAATGTGTCCGATCGGAGCGTTTTGTCGGATATTCAGATTGTGTGTGGTCTGCATCGGACTGTTTCCGTCGGAATATCCGTCGGACCAAATTTTCCAACTTGCCGGAAATATTTTCCGACAAAATGCTCCGATCGGACATACTCCGATCATGTGTAGAGAATTCCGATCGGACAAAGTCCCACGCATGCTCAGATCAAATTCCTACATCAAAGCTATTGGCTACTAGCTTGAACGTAGTCTAGTCGTAATGAAATAACATCATCACGTTCTGAACGATCGGATTTTCCGACAACTTCGTCCGACTGTGTGCATACAACAGTTTCGGACAAAATCCGTCGGACAAAATCCGACGGATTTGGTTGTCGGAATCTCCGATCGTGTGTACAAGGGCTAACTCATGCCTCAGTGTTGGAATTAGGGATGGTCCCAAAGTTTGAATCTAACTTATGTTAGACTTGAACATCGGGTGTTCATTTGTTTATAAACTAACCAAACATATGGGGCGTTCGTGGCAAATTTGAGCACCACGGATTGCCCCATAATGCACTAGGAGATCGCAGTGCATTGACGGCTGCTGATTGCAAAGCATGCACCTGACCTGCATGCTTTGGCCAATCACTGCATGATCTGCTGTGAGAGCCATGATTGGCCAAGGGCAGGGTACCTTTGGCCAATCATGGCTCATGGGGCTAAGTTCATGCCCCACACTATATAAGGCTGCTTAGACGGCGGCCGTACGTAGTGTGATAACGTGGAGAGATTGAGAGAACTTGAGTTGATTAGGCAGGTTA
The DNA here is from genome assembly GCF_037356315.1 of Lithobates pipiens. Classification (NCBI taxonomy): domain Eukaryota; kingdom Metazoa; phylum Chordata; class Amphibia; order Anura; family Ranidae; genus Lithobates; species Lithobates pipiens. The sequence goes on from NW_027507903.1 coordinate 624,531,726, forward strand.
GTTAGCGGCATGCAGGCAGTTTAGTATCTATATACTGTATATATTGTAGTCAGTGTATATATATATATATATATATATATATATATATATACATCAAAATAACTCAACACACGGCCATTAATGTCTAAACTGCTGGCAACAAAAGTGAGTACACCCGTAAGTGAAAATGTCCAAATTGGGCCCAATTAGCAATTTTCCCTCCCTGGTGTCATGAAACTTGTTTGTGTTACAAGGTCTCAGGTGTGAATGGGGAGCAGGTGCGTTAAATTTGGTGTTATAGCTCTCACTCTCTCATACTGGTCACTGGAAGTTGAACATGGCATCTCATGGCAAAGAACTCTGGGTATCTGAAAAAAAAGAATTGTTGCTCTACATAAAGATGGCCTAGTCTATAAGAAGATTGCCAGAACCCTGAAACTGAGCTGCAGCACAATTGCCAAGACCATAAAGTGGGACAGGTTCCACTTGCCATGGTCGACCAAAGAAGTTGAGTGCACATGCTCAGCGTCATATCCAGAGGTTGTCTTTGGGAAATAGACATATGAGTGCTGCCAGCATGGCTGTCATCCCAGAAAGAAGCCTCTTCTAAAGATGATGCACAAGAGAGCCTGCAAACATTTTGCTGAAGACATGTAGACTAAGGACATGGAATACTGGAACCATGCCCTGTGGTCTGATGAGACTAAAATAAATGTACTGTATTTGGTTCAGATGGTGTCAAGCATGTGTGGCGGCAACCAGGTGAGGAGTACAAAGTGTGTCTTGCCTACAGTCATGCATGTTGCTGGGGGTGTCATCGTCTGGGGCTGCATGAGTGCTGCCAGGACTAGGAAGCTACAGTTCATTGAGGGAACCATGAATGCCAACATGAATTGTGACATACTGAAGCAGAGTATGATCCCCTTCCTTCAGAGATTGGGCCGCAGGGCAGTATTCCAACATAATATCGGTGAGCGGATCCCCCGTGATGTCAGACGCCGCCGTTTAGCAGCGTGCACTGACGCGGGAAGGGTTGGGGAGCATAGATAGTGGTCTGTGTTAGACCGCTGTTGAGCAGTTTCCAGGACTCCACATGCCGGGTTGTGCTGTTGGACATGCTTATACAGGTTAGTGTATTGCTGTTTTAGTACCCGATGACTAGGACCTCTAGTATCCTAGGTCTCCTAGTCTGATCTTATTGTATGCCTTTTTATATGTGCTTACAGTGATTGCTCTGTGTGTACCCCCACAGATGGGGATCAATGCCCAGGTTCATGTTTGTTTCCTGGCTAATGAACTACCATATCAATTATCAGGATCACCTGATGTGCTAACCTGCAATACACCTGTGGTGTCCATCTACAACAGCAACCTGTGCATACATGCTTACCAGTTCCTCTCTTTGGTGAGTGTATTATATATATAGTAGGCGATACTTGCCCTGCACACTATTACATTTGTATTCTCTGGTTACTATGGTGTTGCCTTGTTTGATCTCCTTCTATAAACATGGGTGGTGTGCACTGGATAATACATCCCAAACGGTATGTTTGGCTTTCATTTTCACTCTTATTTCACTTATATCCTTTTTATTCTATTCTTTGTGGTGGTTCCACTTTTTCCACAGATTCCTAATTTCTTATTCCCTTTTTCCTAACTTGGTTAGGTTCTTTGGTAATCTTCGTATGCTTAGGAAACCTTAGGATGCACAATTAAGCACCCCTTTTTCATAGGCTCTTTCTGTAGCCCTTATGCACACAGTCTATTTTTCATCTCTTTTCACCTATATATTGCTCTTTAGGTGTGTATAGGTTAGTGTCTCATTTTACTATAACTTTCATACCATATATATCTGTTTAAATTTGAAGAGTCCTTTACAATCCCCCGCATCTGCCGTGGGAGGAAACCGATGGGTCCTGTGATCTACTGCTTCCTCTTCTGTGGGTGAGCTGATCCCCTCACTATTTAAATTATTGTAAATATTCTGTTATGTCATTATGAATTCACTGCTATTTGATTATTTGCAAATATTTTTATTTATTCTGTAGACTATCCTCCTGAAGAAGCGGTTCTCCGCGAAACCCGTAAAGGAAACGTTTCTATACCCCTCTTCAACAGAAACCTTACGGGGTCACCCGTCGGTAGTTTGTTAAACTGTGGTGTATATGATTTTAGCAATATGGAAGTTTTGATGGATTACATTTTTTTGCCTTTATTAAATTATTTGTAATTTTTTATAATAAAGTCTTCTGTGAATTTTCTATCTAGTACTGCAATAGTCCCCTCAACAAACATTTTTGGGTGTGGATACCAAGGGAGCAGCCTCAGCAACTGCCCCAATATTCTTAATATTCCCATTTTTGACAATTATCAATTGGGATGATGGTACTGTTATATGTATTACGTATATTTTGTATTTGAGGCTATACTCAGTCTATGGCTATAATATCAATCCCTAACACACCTCCAAGATGACCACTGCCTTGCTAAAGAAGCTGAGGGTAAAGGTGATGGACTGGCCAAGCATGTCTTCAGACTTAAACCTTATGGAGCATCTATGGGGCATCCTCAAATTGAAGGTGGAGGAGCAAAAGATCTCTAACATCCACCATGATGTTGTCATCACAGAGGAGTAGAAGAGGACTGTGTGAAGAGTGCTGGAAAATAATGGTGGCCACACAAAATATTGACACTTTGGGCCCAATTTGGACATTTTTACTTAGGGGTGTACTCACTATACTAAGGGGCGTACTCACTTTACATTGTAGCAAAGTGTAATTTCTTCAGTGTTGTCACATGAAAAGATAGAATAAAATATTTACAAAAACGTGAGGGGTGTACTCACTTTTGTGAGATACTGTGTATATATATATATATATATATATATATATATATATATATATATATATATATATATATATATATATATATATATGTAGTGCAGTCAGTGTAAAGTATATAATACAGTGCATTAAAAAAATGGCGTGGGGTCCCCCCCCAAAAATATAACATACCTGGCCCTTTGGGTCTGGTATCGATTTTAAGGGGAACTCCATGCTGAAATAAAAATAAAAAAACAGTGTGGGGTCCCCCCCAAAATCCATGCCAGGCCCTATGCATCTGGCATAAATTTTAAGGGGAACTGCACGCCAAAATTTAAAAGAAATTGCCGTGGGATCCCCCAAAATTCATACCAGACCCTTATCTGAGCAAGCAGCCTGGCAAGCCAGGAAAGGGGGGGAGCGAGTGCCCTCCTGAACAATACCAATTGCCCTCAACATGGGGAGAGTGCTTTGGGGTCCCCCATGTTGATGGAACAAGAACCTCTTCCCGACAACCCTTGCCATTGGTTGTCAGGGTCTGCAGGCGGGGGACTTATTGTAATCTGGAAGCCCCATTTAACAAGGAGGCCCCCAAATCCCAACCCCCCTTATGTGAATGGGTATTGGGTACATTGTACCCCTACCTATTCACCAAAAAAATGTCAAAAAGTAAAAACCACAATAGACAGTTTTTGACAATTCCTTTATTAAAAAAACAAAAAAATAAATAAAATGTCCTGTGATGTACATCCATCTTCAATCATGCTGCCCAACAGCCCTAAAAAATAGAAAGAAAAAAGCCCTGCCTCGATGAGAGGCCTCCTGGTGACTGCTGTCTCTTTGCTGTGACAGCTGTTATATAGGCAGGAGCGGGGCCACCCGGTGATGTAACCGAGTGATCCGTCCCCTTCTTATGTCATATGACATCAGAGGGGGTGTGGTCATCCAGTTACATCAGCCGGTGGTCCCACCCTTGCCTGTATAACAGCTGTCAAAGCCAAAAGACAGCAGTCGCCTGGAGGCCTCCCATGGAGGCAGAGTTTTTTATTCTTCTTTTTCTATTTTTTGGGGCCATCAGGCAACATAATTGAATATGGATGAACATTGCGGGACACTTTTTTTTTAATAAAGGAATTGTCAAAAATTCTATTTTTTTTTACACTTCTTTTGGTCATCAGATGCTGTGATCGAAGATGAATGGACATTGCGGGACAGTTTATTTATTTATTTTTTAATAAAGGACTTGTCTCAAATTGTCTACTGTTATTTTTAACATTTTCACACTTTTTTTGGTGAATAGGTAGGGGTCCAATGTACCCCTACCCATTCGCATGGGGGGGGGGGGCGGATCTGGGGCCCACCTTGTTAAAGGGGACTTTCAGATTCTGATAAGCCCCCTACCTGCAGACCCAGACAACCAATGGCCAAGGTTGTCGGAAAGAGGTCCTTGTCCCCATCAACATGAAGACAAGGTGCTTTGGGGGACCCCTAAGCAACCTCCTTATGTTGAGGGCATGTGGCCTGGTATGGTTCATGAGGGGGGGCTCCCCTCTCCCTATCCTGTCCCCCAGGCTGCATGCTCGGATAAGGGTCTGTATGGATTTTAGTAGGGAACCCACGCCAATTTTATTTTTATTTTGGTGTGGAGTACCCCTTAAAATCTATACCAGACCCAAAGGGCCTGGTATGGACTGGGGGGAACCCACGCCAATTTTTTCTTAGATTTTTAACTATATTGCTGGGAGCCGGCAATACATTACAAGAGCAAGTTTAAATTATATATTTTCCTTTAGAAATTTAATTTTGCTGCAGCACTGTTCTACACATTACACAGATGCACCAATTTACAGACAGGCTAAGGGGACCCCCCAGGCACAATATTTAAAAGATTTTTTTTTTTTTATTGTTACACTTTAAGCATTATTAAGATCATTGCTCCTGAAAAAATGGTTGTTTTAAAAATGCTTCTTTTGCTGCAGCACTGTTCTACACATTACACAGATGCACCAATTTACAGACAGACTAAGGGGACTCCCCAGGCATGATATTTAAAGGAATATTTCATTTTTATTGTTACACTTTAAGCATTATTAAGATCATTGCTCCTAAAAAAATGGTTGTTTTAAAAAAAATTTTTTTGCAATTATACATGTCCCCTGGGCAGTACCCGGGTCCCCAAACACAAATAACTTGCATTAAAATGAGCACTTTTGATTTTTCATGTTCGTGTCCCGTAGACTTTAACCACTTGAGGAACGGTCCTCTTTGTTAGATGTGTTGTTTACAAGTTAAAAACAGTTTTTTTTGCTAGAAAATTACTTAGAACCTCCAAACATTATACTTTTTTTTTTCTAACACCCTAGAGAATAAAATTACTGACGTTGCAATACTTTCTGTCACAATGTATTTGCGCTGTGGTCTTACAATTGCACCCGTTCGTGGAATGGCAACACACTTTTACCCTTAAAAATCTCCATAGGCGACATTAAAAAAATTCTACAGGTTGCATGTTTTGCGCTACAGAGGAGGTCTAGGGCTCTCACTCACTTGCTCTCACTCTACTGATCATGGCGATACCTCACATGTGTGGTTTTAAGATTTTCGTATGCGGGCGCTACTCACGCTAGCTGCTGCCATAACACTGATATCCGTCCTCAAAAGTAAGAACTTACATCGGCATGTGGCTGTCCGCAAGTGGTTAACCATCGTTATATGTTTGTACTTTGAAGAGGGATATCGTTGTTATGTCAACAGCTAGCTGCCATAACACCGGTATCCTCTTCTTCAACGGGCGGATAAAAGTGGTCTCTGCGGCAGATTCCTGATGTACCCCTACTCATTCACATAGGGGGACTGGGATTTGGGGGCTTCCAGATTACGATAAGCTTTTTTTACTGCTGGCAATTTTTTTTTTACTTTCAAAATATTTTATTTTCAAAACAAAGCAAAAGGAACATGACATAGGCCTACATGACCAACAGATGACTTGATACAGCACTTATACAAAGCATATTAAAACAATTACTCAATACAACCTTATGAAAAATTGTGCTGAATCTACCCACCTATGGCTACAGGAGAACCAGTAAAACTACCCTAGCCAGTACTCAGTCAAGGGAGCTTCTGCTGAGATACCAGGTCAAGGCTACTCCATGGTAACAAAAAAAAAGGAAAAGAGAATTTGACAAAACATAAAAAGGCAGATCAAACCCCACAAGGGGATTTCCGTGATACTATAAGAGCACTGTCTAAGGTAGGGGCGAGATAACGTGGTACCAGCTGTAAATCCCTGCCAGCGGGGCAGAGGAAGAACCCCAGCGGCCCCTGGGTCACTTGACACCCCTCGCAGGATCATACTGTGCCGAGTGAGGGACCCAACCAGGGAACCCCCCGCTCCCGAGAGACCACCCCTCCCGCCCCTATTATCACCCATCCGATCCCTCCTGTTATGTCTGCTTCAACTTATGTTTGATTTGAGGTCAACCGTCGGCCATCTGGGCCATGCATGAAAGGAAAGAGGAGATAAGAAAGAAGAAGGGGTGGAGAGGGAGAGAGAGGGAAGGGTGAGGGACCCAGTAGAGTAAAACCAGAAGTTAAAAGGACCGTGCTATCTGCTCGATAACCATTGTTCTAAACCATACTGCAAGTGCTCATCGCCCCAAAGGGGTGTGAGTCAGGGAGATGCCCATATGAAGGGCCCAAGGTTCCCAAATAATATCAAATTTGGAGAATTGGGAATAGGTTCATTAAGGAGAGCAATGGTAGGGGACCTGGGGACATGGCACCCGGCGACCCCATCAATAATTTTAAAGATTTTTCTCCAAAAGGGGCGTAGCCTGGGGCACTCCCACCATATGTGGATCAGAGTGCCCGTGAGGTGACAGCCTCTGTAGCATAGCGGGTCTGCCGAGGGGTATATGTTGGCCAACCTGACTGGAGTGTAGTACCATCGCAGAATGACTTTTAAACTAGCCTCTGCAAGAGACGTGTGTAGGATCCCTTTGTAGGATGAAAAGACCGCCGCGTGCCAGGACCCCAGGTCCCAATTAAACTGCAATTCTTCCTCCCATTTTTCCATAATCGAAGACTTAGATTTTGGCTGCGTCAGTGAAGAGTAAATGCTGGAGATACCTCCCCTCTGCTCCAGGCCCTGTCCACACCAAATCTCATAATCTGTGAAGCTAGGAGGGAGAGGTTTTTCGGTCCAAATGGAGTGTAGGAAGTGAGAAATTTGATGGAATCTGAATCGCTCCATCATTGGTAGATCCAGTTTCTTAATGAAGTGTTTGAGAGGGAAGGGGCCTGTCCTAGAGAAGAAATGCCCAATCTGGTACAGCCCCTTGTCCAGCCACCATTTAAAAGCTGATATATTTTGTCCCGGAGAGAAAGCCGGGTTATTGAACAGGTGTGCTAGCGGGGTAACAGGAGACGAGATGGAGCTCAAATTGCGTGTCCTGTCCTAGAGGGCTAGAGAGTGTGATTGGGTGGGCGCTAATATTGGGGGCCCCTCTTTTGGGGGAGACCACATTAGAAAGTCTAGAGTGTGGCATGGAGTAGCTTGTCTCTATCCCTACCCAGTCCGGTTTTTCAAACTTTGAGTAAATTATCGAGATCTGTGATAACCTGGCCGCAACGAAATAGTGTTGGAGGTTGGGAAGACCGAGTCCTCCCCTCTTCCTATGATGATATAAAATGCATTGGGGTATCCTGTACCCCTTCTTGCCCCATACGAACTGAAGTAGCTTACTCTGAAATGACTTTATGTGACTTCTGATGATTGGGATGGGCAGGGAACGAAATAAGTATAGAAGTCTGTGCAGGAGGGTCATTTTGATAGAGTTAATCTTCCCTAACAGTGAGAGATTGTGACTGGCCCAAGTGTTCTGATCTGTGGATAGCTTTGAGAACATAGGGGGATAATTGGTTTTGTAAAGGGATTCAATTTTAGGCGTTAAGTATACCCCAAGATATTTGATGGCTGTGTCATTCCATTCGAAGGGAAAGGACTGGCGCAGCTGGGCAACTGTTTGCGGAGGGAGAGAAATGTTCATAGCAAGGGATTTGTTATAGTTTACTAGCAACCCAGAGATCTTAGAGAATTCTCCAAGGGTGTGAAGAAGATTCAGAAGGGAGGTGATGGGGATGTGAGGAATAAAAGGATATCATCCGCGTATAACCCACATTTATGTATTTGCGACTCGCAGTTTACACCTTTTATATTTTGGTTTTCCCTCAGAGCGATAGCAAGTGTTTAGATTGCTAGGGAAAAAATCAGCGAGGAGAGAGGGCAACCCTGTCAGGTCCCTCTCGCAATCTGTATAGGCTCAGAATAATAGCCCTGAAGCCGAATCCTGCCTTGGGGGGTGGAATAGAAGGATTTGATCAGCCTCTGGAATCTATCTCCAAATCCCCACCTTTCCATGAGCAACAGGAGGTAGATCCAAGAAACCGAGTCGAAGGCTTTTTTTAAGTCCAATGATAGGAACATGCCCTCTTGTTTAGGCCCACCGTCCCAATTAGATTGTAGGATAGAAATAATATCAAGGGCCCTTTCCAACCTAGGCACACACACATACCACTACATCCCAACGACACGGACCCCCAACAACCTGTCACTACAGCCTTTATCCAAGGCACTTTTTCAGGAAACTACATGAAGCGACCTGAAAATCTGTTACCTAATTTGTCCTATCATTTGCCCCTAGACCTCTCTGGAACGGATCCATCCCCTCATGCTTTGGGCTCCGACCCTGTCCCCCAGATGGACCCCCTTATCTCACTGGGACGGATATCTCTTTAACTCCTTGTTGCGGACCATACCAAACCCTTCTTATGCTCCTCTCAGTCTCTACTCCCCCTCTCTCTCACTCTTGGTAGTTGACCTGTATCTAGCAGTCTGTACCTATACATCTCACACTTTTATGGTCTTTTCAGTTTAGGAATGTTTACATGCACAGCCTTACTGAACTCATTGCATGTTTAATTTGAAATTTTGTTGGCATCTTACTCCTCCAATTGTTGGGGATCTCTCTGTACGTCTGTACTTTTGTGCCTACTATTTATTTTCAATAAAAATTGTTTAAAAAAAAAATATATCAAGGGCCCTTCTGATTTGGTCTGGCCCTTGCCTCCCAGGTATGAATCCCACTTGATTTTTATTGACATATAGGGATATGAAGGAAGCCAGTCTGTTCTAGCATTTTAGTTAGGATCTTAAGGTCACAATTAATAAGAGAGATCGGACGATAATTGTCCACTATTTCCGGGTTCTTGTCTGGTTTGGGGATCACGGAGATAAAAGCTGAGTTCAGGAGCGGGTCAAGCGGATCCCCTTTTGTCTTGGAGTTACAAAATTTGGCCAAGTGCGGAGCTAAAGTGTTTGCAAATGTTTTGTAGTAGGGGTTGGGTAGCCCATCTGGACCGGGGGCTGAATTGCATTTTAACCCCTTTATAGTGTCAAGTACTTCCTCTTCCAGAAAGGGGGCTTCAAGGATGTCCCTGTGGTCTTTGGAAATACGTGGGATGGGTAGTTTGTCTAGAAAGGAGTTGATGGCCTCCTTATTGTTTGACGGGGGCGCAGAATAGAGGTTCGAGTAAAAGGTTTGGAAGGCCTCCAGAATTTTCACTGGATTGGATGATAGGCCTGACCCTGGGAGTCTTATACGGGGCATATTGTGAGATCTTTGTCTGGGGGGTCAGTTTGGAGGCGAGCATAGTGCCAATTTTATCCTTCCGCTCCATCTGATACTTTTTTCTGCCCGGGTTGTGAGGGCCAGGTTAAGTTCCAACTTTATTTTATCTATTTGGGGGATGTTTTCTCTCAGAGGGTTTCTCTTATGTTTTGCTCTCAGAACTGCATATTCCTTCTCTAGTCTATCAATGTCGGCGGTTCTTTCTTTTTTCAATTGTGTGGCCAACCTTATGAATTCTCCCCTAATAAAAGCCTTGTACGCCGCCCAAACTGTCTCCATAGATGTATCTTTAGTCGTGTTCAGTTTAAAGTATTCCTTTAGAGCTGTTTCTATAATGGGGATTCTGCTAAGATCCGTGAGGAGGGATTCATTGAGTCTCCAGGGTTTGAAGCTCGGGGACTGGTTTGTGAGGCGTAAGTACATCATCACTAACGCATGGTCTGAGAGAACAGTATCTCTAATCTGTGAACGCTCAGCAGATGGAAGTAAATGACTTTGTATGAGAAGGTGGTCTCTTCTTGCAAAAGTATTATGGGGGGCTGAGAAATGTGTGTAGTCCCTGGCGGTCGGATTCAGTTCCCTCCATGCATCCGTCAAGCCCTGAGAATGCAACAGTTTTGCAATTCTATGGCTGACTTTGCCCGGGCGAATGAGCTGTTGTCCCAGTGGTTTAGTTCTATCCAATTCCTGTTCAAATGCGACGTTTGAATCCCCTCCCAAAATTACTTTCCCTTCAAGCATGGGGTTGAGGGTGTGGAAAAGGCTCATGAAGAACTTGTCTTGCCCTTTGTTTGGGGCATAGTATACTAGTGAGTACATTTGTCCTTCCACCAGGCCTTTTACTAAAATAAACCTGCCTTCATTGTCCCTGAAGACCGAAATCAAAGGCCGCGTACACACGGGCGGACTGTATGGCCTACTTAGTCCGTCATACAATCCGACGGACAGTCCGTCATACTTTCGAATAAACTGACTTGACCACACACGGATGCACAAACAGTCCATCGAAAGCTTGCGCGATGACGTGTACAGCACGTACGACGGGACTACAAATAGGAAGTCCAATACACAGCAATGCAACCTTCCGCCGTGTAAATCCTTTCTGAGCATGCGCCATTCTTAGTCCGTCGAACTAGCCCACACACGAGCGAATTGTCCGCTGAAACCAAAGTATGACGGACAGAATTTTGAAAAATCCGAAATACTTAGTACGCCAGACTGCACGCTGAAAAAGTCCGCTGAAGCCCACACACGAGCGGACTGTCCGCTGAAATGTGTTTCGATGAACTAAGTAGGCCATACAGTCCGCCCGTGTGTACGCGGCCAAAGAGAAGCCGCAGTCCTTAGCAAGAAGGACCGCGACCCCCCTCGTCTTCTTTTCGGCGTTCACGAGGAAAAAATTAGGATAGTGAGTGTGCAGAAAGGACGGGCTGTACCGGATTGGGAAGTGCGTCTCCTGTAAGAATACAATATCTAATCGAAGGGATTTATACAGGCTGAACAGTTTCTTACGTTTAAGGGGAGAATTTAGCCCTTGTACATTATGAGAGGCCAGCTTCAGAGGGTCAGATCGCGTAAACATTCACCTTCACTTACCATTGGAAGAATTCTTTTGGGTCCGGTGAGGAACCTCCCTGACTCTGTGGGAATCGGGCTGTAAAGCATCTCTTGCGGATGAACATCTGTAAAGTATGCAAAAATTAATATAGGCAGTCTAGATAGCGCATAGCATTTCAACTGGGGGGGGAGGGGAAGGAATAGAAAAAGAACTCCCAAGAAAAGCGCCGCCCTCCGGAGGGGAGAAAGAAACTCCGGGGATGGAAATCTCCAAAAATGATCGAATAATCTCCGAGAGAGGACTCTCGGAGGTCCTAGCCCCTGAAAGCCTGAAGAATTACAGGGGGAAGGCAGATGCACATGTGTACCACCCCGGACCAAGGGGCTCCTGAAAATTAGATTAGTATGTTAATAAAACGGCAAAGAAGAAACTTATGCTTGTAAAGTCTAACCACTGTAGTGTGATTTAAGCAAATAACCCCGCAACAAGAATTGGTAGCAAAAACAAACAAAACCATGCAAAAAATAAAAAAAAGGTAAAAAAAAGTTCTCGATCTGCTAGCACCAGGACAGTAACTAGTCTCGTAAGTGTTCAGACTTCTTTAGCTAACAGACAGAGTCAGCATAGTAAGATACCTTGAACTCCTAAACAATCAAAAAAAAAAAAAAAAAAAAAACAGTGGCAGAATAGGAGATACAGGACCGCTCCATAAATGGGAAAACTCTGCGATGAAGCTATCCAGAGGGAGTCAACAGAGGGTGGGTCGGGTTATGCGACCATTCCCGAACAGGTATCTTGCAGGCGGTGGTCGTTCCGAAGGAACTTCAGGTGTGGCCAGTGTCTCCAGAGCGTCTCGATTTGGGTTTGGACCAAAGTGGAATAGAAGGGCTGACTGGGGGAGGTCTTTTCGCAGACCTCGCTGGAGCAGCAGACGTATCCATTCCGGCGTCTTGGGAAATAATTTTCAAGCGAAGAAGGTTTTGTTCTCCAGAGGGAAAGTTGGCAAAGGAGTAGTTTTGGCTCTTGCATGAGAACTTTACCGCAAAGGGGAATGCCCATTTGTATTTGATGTCCTTCTGGATTAGAGCACTCAATAGTGGTTTCAAGGCACGTCTGCGCTGAATGGTTGAAGGGGCAAGATCTGCAAAGATTTGAATCGCATGGCCTTGGCATGTCACCTGGGGAGCGGACCGGGCCTGCTTCATCACTTCTTCTTTAACTGCATAATGATGCGGTTTGACAATTATGTCTCTGGGGAGGCCATCTTTCCTGGGGGGGCCCAGGGCTCTATGCGCTCTGTCCAATTCCAGGCGTTGAGGGTCAATGTTGGGCAATAGCGATTTGATCAGGTCTTGTGTCACAGCAGTCACGTCCGTGATTGATTCAGGCAACCCTCTGATTCTGAAGTTGTATCGTCTCGACCTGTTCTCAAGGTCGTCAATACGCGATAAAGCTGTGTCCAGCTGGTCCTGCATCAAATGGATCATATCAGAGTTCTGATTAGCAGCTGCGGCTGTAATGTCCAGTTTAGATTCTATTGCCTCTATTCTATGGCCAATGTTTTGTAGGTCTGATTTGATCTCGCCGGTAATTTTTGCTGCTGTAGAGGCCAGACCCCTTTCTAACAGCATAGATAGCATTACAAAAAGGTCCGCTGTGGAAAAGTTTTGCTCCTGGGGGAACTGTTCTGTTGTGGGGGGTCCCGGGGGGGAGGGCCTGAATGCCTCCGTGGGAGACAGGGCCTGGTCTGCCATGGTCAGTCCTATCAGGGACTCTGTGGAGGCCGGCGAGGGGGTTCCCAGCTGGGGGAAGTTCCCATGGAGGATAGGGGTGTAATTCAGGATGGCCGGGGAGAGAACTTGCCTGTGTTCCGTGTTGAGATCCATGCTGTGAGCATGAGGCTGCCTGTGTGCTTCAGCCGCCGTGGCCATCTTGGTACACCCCGCTCGGGAAGCCGCTTCGAATTGTGTCCCCAGATCACGTCTGGTTGCGGTGGCGGTCATTGGGGGGAATCCCTGGGTATTCAGGAGTCAGGGGCTACGAGTTGTCACCTCCCTGGTTCGTGTCTGGCCGTTCTGTGAGCTCCATTGGTCCGGTGTGGTGCGGAGGATCAGGCGCTAGTGGCCATCTTGGATCCTTCGCGCATGCGCACTCCCGCTGGCAATTTTTTTTTATTCAGCTGTCAGTGGGGAAGCCCGTTGACAGCTGATGACTCATTGATTGTTAAGGACATGGCAGCCAGCTTCCTGGCCCTCCTCCTTAACAACCAACCATCCACTGCACCATGATTAGGCAAAGCTTTGGCCAATAATGCCGCGTACACACGATCAAACTATCCGGTGGAAAAGTAGAAAGTAGTTTTGACTCAAAAACTGTCTACTGGACTAGCAGTCCAGCAGACAATACGGCTGTGTGTGTGCTAGTCCGCCTTACTTTTGAAATGAACGGACTTTCCCGCACGGAGGAAAGTCCGTTCATTTTGAGTGTGGCTCCAGGTAGCCGGGACTAGCGAAGGAAATCAATGTCCTTCGGCGGCGAGATTGACACGTCGCTGGCCGCGTCACCTGGTATGGACTTAAAGGGGAAGCCCTACGCCAAAAAAACAGCGTTGGGGTCCCCCCCAGGTCCATATCAGACCCTTATCCGAGCACGCAGCCCGGTCGGTCAGGAAAGGGGTGGGGACGAGCGAGCACCCCCCTCCTGAGCCGTACCAGGCCGCGTGCCCTCAACATGGGGGGGTGCTTTGGGGAAGGGGGCCGCGCGGCCCCCCTCACCCCAAAGCACCTTGTCCCCATGTTGATGAGGACAAGGGCCTCTTCCCAACAACCCTGGCCATTGGCTGTCGGGGTCTGCGGGCAGGGGGCTTATTGAAATCCGGGAGCCCCTTTAATATGTGAACCCTATGTGAATAAGTATGGGGCACAATGTACCCCTACCTATTCACCTGAATATCCGACTGTGTGTACAAGGGCTATGACTTCCATTATTTGTAAGGACATCCCCAACTTTTCTAGGCATGGAATGAACAAGTTGGTGACATATTGCAACATCATTCTTTTTCCATTGTTCAGGAACAACCTCTTTTAGAGCATAGATGCTGGCTGAAGAGTGATGCTCAACTTGTCTCTTCAGAATTCCCCATAGGTGTTCGATTGGGTTCAGATCAGGAGACATACTTGGCCACTGAATCATGTTTACCCTGTTCTTTCAAAATGCAAAAGTGGCCTTAGATGAAAATGCATCTTTCCTTTCAATATAGAGCAGTATATTTGTGAATTCATGATACCATCAATGAAATGCAGCTCCCCAACACCAGCAGCAATCATGCAGCCCCACAGAAGGACATTGCCACCACCACATTTCACTGTAGGCACCATGCATTTTTCTTTGTATTGCTCACCTTTGCGATGCCATACACTTTTGAAGACATCAGTTCCAAAAACATTTATCTTGGTGTCACCACTCCAGAGTCTCTGTAGTCTCTTCTTTTTAGCATGGGCCCTGGCAAACCCTAGGTGGGCTTTTTTGTGTATTGGCTTTAAGGGTGGCTTCCTTCATTGGCGACACCTATGCATGCCATTCCTATGCAGTGTACACCATATTGTGTCACAGGAAACAATCACCCCAGTTTGGCTTTCTAATTGTTTAGCTAACTGCAGTGAACTTGCATGCCATTTTTCTTTAACCCTTCTCATCAGAAGATGCTCCTGTTGTTTTGTTATCTACAGTGGATGACCTGGACGTCTATGTGAGATGGTGGCAGTTCCATCTTTGTTCAATTTTTATGTCACATTTGCTACAATATTCTGACTGATAAGTAAAGCTTTGCTGATGTTTATGTAACCTTCACTTTTCTTGTGTAAAGCAATTATTTTCTTTCTCAGGCCTTGTGACATTTCTCTTCCATGTGATGCCATTGCTGACAGCATTAAATAGGAAGGGGTTTATTTGTTAAATAATGCCCTTTTATAATCAACTGTCTGCTGGACATCTATTTAATGAATAATTAGACTCACCTGTAGTTGGATTCTTGTTAATAAGGATTTTATTGCAGGGCGTGACTTGGCAACGGATGTAGCTAAACACACGGGGTGCAAGCTCCGCCGAGCATCTGTAAAGATATCCTGAGGGAGCAATTCCTGTACCTTCTACTGAGCTACAAACGGCACCGCGAGCCTCCTCAAACAGCAGACTACATGTAGACACCTCTATCTATCTGTTCTGACATGTCTAAGTGCTGCACTGGCACCCGGCTGTCCCTGGACCCAGCTGCCCAAGATGGTGATGCTGCCACAAGATAGGCAAAGGAGAAATACAAGTAGGCAGCCTCCAAGTTCTTTACCAAACCTGCAGCAAAGGACCCACCCACACAGCCCAAACCCACAGGGACAGCGGTGATAGCCATATGGATGCACATGACACAGAACCATTGGAAGAGCTTCATGTCACCCTCCTGGATTGGGACACAGTGAGTAACCCTGCTATTACTCCTGCCACACGGGTTGTTCAGGCCTCTGACCCAGATGGGCCAGAACTCGCCCAGAGGGACATACTTTTAGCTGCTACCTTGTGTAAATCCTCCATTACTGAACTTACATCAAAGATCAAAGGGGTGAAAACTGAAATTTCCTTTATTCAGCATGCCATGCAAAAACTGGTTGATGGTATGGAAGCTCTGGAGGGGTGCCTGAGGACTCTGGAGGATGAGTGGCCACCATTACAATGCAGGGTGCATTATGAACAATCCAAAACATGCCCCTGTCTGAACGACAGGGAGAACCGCCTACACAGAAACAATATATGGGACATTGTGTCAGGGCTGGGATAAGCCCTTCCTTCTCTTAGCTGGACACTCAGCTGTTGGCTACTGTAATTGCCAGCTCCTATCTCTCCACAGTCACACAGCTGTTGATGATATCCTGCTCATCAGTGTTGCCTACTTAAGTCATCCAGTCCAGAAGATCTCTGCCTTTGCCTTGGTCAACATCACAGAAATCTCCTACGATCCTGTGCAAGACTTGCTTTGCTGATATCCCTACTGTCTCCAGACCCTGCTTGCTGTTCCACTACATTGATCCCTGACTTATGGCTTGGCTGACTATCCATTCTGGTTACTGAACTTTGGCTATGTTTTGACTACGTTCATTCTTTTTACTTTTATTATTAAACAAGTGTGATTTAACTGTACTTCTGTCTCAGCCTGATTTAATAGTTTCTGACACATTGAAAAATTTGAAGGGAAGAATCCTGTCACTTTCATTGAGAATAGGCTGTGTACCATATTTGGGTAGGACACCTTCTCTTACATGTTTTCGGTGGAAAGGGCACACAGGGTGCCTCCTCATCCCTTACTGCCAGGAGATCCCCCTAGGCCATTTTTATTAAAAATGCTGAATTATAAAGTCTGAGACGAGATTCTATTCAAAACAAGGTCTTGGTGGGCGACCATAGTGATTGACAACTCCAAAGTTTTGTTGTTCCCAGACTCTTCTACAGGAGGTCCAAAAGCAAAGATTCCAGTTTACAGAAGTGAAGAAATGACTCAGCACTATGGATCTTCAGTATGCATTTCTTTATTCTGGTGGAGATGGGCCCAGGGGATGTATGGTGAATTAGGAACCCACAGGTCCTCTTGAGGATAGATCTTGGCCTCTGTAACGAGGAGATGTCCCACTAGTCTCTTCAACTCAATATGAGCCAAGGGGTATTTCTGACTACTCCCCCCTCTGGGTACAGATTATGACCTCGGGCATCTCTAAAAAAAACCTACTGAAAAAATAACCAATTTTGATTGTCCCTATTCCTTGGCTCTGACCCCATTAACAGTACACTGCCCAGCTTCATAAGTATTAATGGGGATACGGTGGATTCTAGTATGTTATGGGACATCTTGAAAGCTTTTTTGAGAGGCTAATTTATTACTACCATCTCCTCCATAAAAACTAAGATCAAATCTTGGGAAAACCTGGTGTTGCAGGCGGGTAGGAAGGCAGAGGCTGCTTATATTGATTCCATCTAGGAACATTCTGAGAAGCTGTGATTGGAGGCACAGAGTATGGTTAAGCAATTGCTGTTAACTGAAGCTGAGGATAAGAGATTCCTTCTTCAGCAAAAGTTTTTCAAGGAGGGTGAAAATACATCCATATGCTGGCTATGCTGGCAAAGTCCTAGAGAGGTTTCTCATATGTATCAGCTGTTTGAACTACTTCTGGGGATACAGTTTGCACATATTCTGATATACTCTTAATGCCACGTAAACACAACCAGTTTCGATCGAGTTCCGCTGAAACGGACTTGCCTACACGCGATCACACCAAAGTACGATCGTTTATAACGTGGTGACGTACAACACATATGACGGGACTAGAAAAAGGAAGTTCAATAGCCAGTAGTTGCCCTTGTTTTGTTTTTAGTCCATCAGAACAGCATACAGACGAACGGTTTTCCAGATAGAAAAGATTTAAAACATGTTCTATTTCTAGGTCCCTCAAAATTTTAGGAAAAAAAAGTCCGCTGAATCCCACACATGATCGGAATATCCGATGAAATTATTCCGTCTGACTTTTTCTGCTGGAAAGTCCAACCGTGTGTATGGTATAACTTTCCATGACTTTTATATGGACTTGTATTTCCCTAAGGTAACACCTTCTACTGATGATATCCATGCTTTTTTGAACACATGTGACTTACCTAAATTAACAAGATCTGATAGGGGTATGTTGAACGCCCCTCTCATGAGCGATGAGTTGCTGGGGGCATTGGCCCTCTCTCCCTCAGGGAAATTCCCAGGGGCAGATGGGCTGCCTGTGGAGGTTTACAAGAGATATGCTTACCAACTTATACCCTGTTTGAAGATGTTTTTTAATGATGCAATGGAACAGGGATGCTTGCTGCCCTCAATGAACAGTGATTGTCCTTCTACTTAAACCTGGCAAGGATGATCGACTTCCTGATTCATATAGGCCCATTTTATTGCTGACCTCAGATGTTAAGCTTTTGGCTAGAGTTTTGGATATGCGTTTGGCAAAAGTAATCTCCAAAATTATACATAGAGACCAATCAGGATTTATTACTGCTAGGTCTGCAGTGTTAAAAATTTGCTGTTTATTTCTAAATCTACAGGTCCCCGTAGACAACTCTGGAAATAGAGCGATATTGTCTCGACGCTGTCAATGTCCCATTTTGACTTCCCTTGGATGAGTTACAAGCTCAGTTGCCGGAATGTGCCCGATCACTGAACTTAGTAACCAAATTTAAATATTTAGGTGTCCAGATCTCTCCAGACCCCCCCCCTCCCCAAATATTTGGAACTCAAATTGCTTGCATTGTTTAAATGACTGCAAGCTAAATGCATGGCATGGTGAAAACTCCCCTTATCAATTATTGGAAGGGTCAATTTAATAAATATTGTTTGTTCCCTTGAATTGCTCTGTATCCTTCACAGTGCCCCTCAATGGATCCCTCATCGCTGGTTTGTGTGCATCAAAACCCTCTCCAGACTTCTAATTTGGAGGAAAAAAAGTAGCTAGAGTGTGTCTTTCAACGCTACAGTATATTAAGGATCGGGGGGTCTGGCAGTCCCAATACCTAAACTCTATTTTTTAGCCTCTCAACTCTAGCACTTGGGTGGGTGGGGTCTTCTAGGTCCCTCCGATCCGCAACATTATGCTCACCAACAGCTCCAACTATACAGCTCTTTCCTGCCTAGAAACTGTTTTTTTTTCCTTTCAAATTGTTTTTATTTTATTTGTACATTATATGAAGATATGTATAAACAGAATATCCATAATCCAAATGCATATCAAAAATAATAACTGTTTTGGAAAGGCAGGGTTACTAGCTTCTGAGTCAGATCCCTCTTCACTGTAACAACCTCTGGCCAGAAGGATTTAGCATCCAGGGACCTGGGGAGGCTCCTCCGTCACCCCTAAAGGGAACGTACTGTGCCTGGTGGATCCTCCCCAAGCTCTCATAGAATCACATTTTCAATGGTCTAGCCTAGAGTCTAACGCCAAGTTTAAGGCTTCAGGAGCTTAACTAGGATGTGCCCTCTAGTAAAAAAGACTAAAGGCGCTTAAGTCGGAAGGGTCTCTCTGGTTGTTGTACAGTAGAAGGCCATAATAGGGATGGGAGAGGAGGGGGAGAGGGGGGTAGAGGAAGGTTAGAGTGAAGAAGTAGGGGGAAATAGAAGTAATATCCAATCAACAGGAAAAGACTGGAGGGCCCAGTGAGGGCAGATAGTAATTATGGCTGTACCCCTGGTATAAGGGAGATGCCCATATGTAGAGCCCAGGGTTCCCAGGTTGCTTCAAACTGGGCTGTAGTGTTTAGTAAGATGCTAGTCAATTTCTCTTGGGACATAATCCAAGATATTTTAAGTTTGGCAGCTGATAGGGAGACCCTGGATTGTTTCCAGGCTTTGGTTATTGTCAGCTTTGCGCCTAGTAAAATTAAGTGGATTAATTTGCGGTTGGATTTAGAAGTCTTGGGGAGATTGAGAAGGATGAGTTGTTGGTATTTGGAGATCTATCACTTTTTGGATCAGTGAAAAAATCCTGCTCCAGAACGACCTTATTCTGGGGCACTCCCACCAGATGTGGGCCATGGATCCTGTAAGTTGGCATCCTCGGAAGCACCGAGGGTCTGCTGTTGGATACATATTAGCCAGTTTGGCAGGGGTAAGGTACCATCTGGTCATTACCTTAAGGTTAGATTCAATTAGTGATATATTCCTAATGCCCTTAAAGGTTCTAGAGTAGGATGCCCGCCATCTCTCCATGTCCCAATGTATTGAGAAGTCATTCTCCCAAGAGACCATATATAGGGTTTTACATGATTGATGAGCAAGTGACTGATATATAATGGAGATTCCACCCCTCTGCTCAGTGGTCTGCCTACACCATGTTTGGAGGGTGTGAATCTGGGTGGAGAGGGTTTCTCCAGACAGATTTTGTGAAGAAGATCATGTATCTGGTGAAAACTGAAGTGTTCTGACGTCGGAATCTCTAACTGTTGTGCACAAAAATTCAGGGAAATTGGTCCAGTGGAAGTGAAGTCCCCGATTCCATAAAACTCTTGTCCAACCACCACTTAAGGGCTTTTATATATTGACCTGGGATGAAATTTGGGTTGTTAAAGATATGAGCTAGGGTCGGCACCCCAAGATCAGCATAGGTTTAGATCTCAACTTATCCCAGAGGTTTAGTGATTGCGAGAGGATTGGGGAGAGAACTGGGGGTCGGTCCTTGGAGGGGACCCATAACAGAAAGTCTAAGGTGAAGGTAGGGTATTTGTATCCAGTCTGGTTTCTCTAGTCTGGAATACACTGTGGAAAGCTGTGCTAATTTTTATGCTTGATAATACTAAAATAAGCGAGGTAGCCCCAATACCCCTGTGGTCTAGTCAGAAATATGTTTTTTTAGGGGAATTTTGTGTCCTGTTCCTCCCCAGATTAATTTATTGACTTTTCTTTGGAAGAATTTCAAATGTTTATCGGGAGGGCCCTGAAGAGATAAAGTAGTCTGGAGAAGAGTGTCATTTTTATAGAATTAATTCTCCCTAGCCAGGAAAGTTCCCCTTTGGTCCAGTTTCCAAGGTCGACTTCAAGCTTGTGGGTGGGAAGTTAGCTGAGTAGAGGTGTTCTATTTTAGCTGTGAGTTTAATCCCTAAATAGTCTATGAAGGAGTCACTAAATTCAAAGATGCTCTGTAGTGTCGCTACTGTGTCTGGCTTGAAGGAAATGTTGAGTGCGTAGGACTTAGTGTAGTTCACCTGTAGCCCTGCGATCACTGTGAACTCTTTCAGGAGTCTGGATATGTTTGGAAGGGAGGTGATTGGGGAGGTAAGAGCAGCATAACATCTGTGAACAGTCCGCATTTGTGAATTTGCATCCCACAGTCATGCCTTGGATGTTGGGGTTGGAGCTTATTGCTATCGCTAGTGTTTCAATTGCAGCTGCAAGAAATAAGGGGGAAGAGGACATCCCTGTCTAGTGTCTCTAGCAATACTGAGGGGATTTGAATAATGACCTTGTAGGCGGATCATAGCTTTCAGGGTGGAGTATAGGGAGTGGAGGACCCCAATGAAGCGGCTGCCGAAGCTCCACTGTTCCATAATGGTGAAGATGTAAGGCCATTCGATTGAGTCGAATGCCTTATGTAGGTCGAGGGAAAGGAACATTCCCTCTTGTTTGGGGCCTTTATCCCAGTTGGATTGCAAAAGGGAGACAATGTCATCCACCCTCCTGATTTGATCTGGCCCCTGTCTTCCCAGAATAAATCCTACTTGGTCCTTGTGGACATAGCGATTAATGAAGGTGGCGAGTCGGTTGGCAAAGATTTTTGACATTATCTTCAGGCCATTATTTATGAGGGAAAAAGAAAAGAAAAACTGCGCTAAGGTGAACCAACCAAAAAATATATAGATGGGTCTCAAAAGACCAAATTCAGCTGCGGCTTAACTGTATTACATAACTACAGAAAAAAACTAAAGAAAAATAATAAGCTGTGCTAAATACCACATAGACCAAAATATGTGTAAATAAATGAAGTCACAATAAATAATGGACTTTAACCGGCCTCTAACCATTAATTAATAGAGACCCAATCATAAGTAATAAGTACATATAAATACTACAATCCTAGACCATAAGTGCTGCTTGCCCCCTAACATATGAGACAAAGCCACACCCCCGTATGTTAAAAAACTGTAGAGGCACCCAGTGAGTAAACTAAGAAGTCTATATGCAAATGTCAAAACAGTCCTTATATAATAAATCAAATGTGAATAGGGTCCTCCACAGATGAACAGTGCTTGATCCACCACCAAATGATTAGATTTGCCGCTTACCGAAAATTCATGACCCCCCACTACAGAGGGTCACAGAAGGCATGTAAATATATAGTTGTCTCCCACTCCAAAGGGGTTCTCGATGCTCTCTTTACACCACCACTTCAGTATGAGGATTGCAGAAAAAACTTCCAAAAATTCTTCCCATAAATTTAAAGGGGCTCAAGGTGGATGCACCAAAACTATAGAAGAGAAATAGAGCTCCTGAGTCGAAGGCCTTATGTAGGTTGAGGGATAGGAGCATTCCCTCTTGTTTGGGGCTTTTGTCCCAGTAGGATTGTAAAAAGGAGACAATGTCGACCACCCTCCTGATTTGGTCTGGCCCATGTCTTCCCAGAATAAATCCTACTTGGTCCTTGTGGACATAGCTATTAATGAAGGAGGCGAGTCGGTTGGTAAGGATTTTTGACATTATCTTCAGGTCATTATTTATGAGGGAGATGGGCCTGTAGTTTTCAACTTCTTCTTGATTTTTTGGGGGTTTGGGGAGCACTGTAGGCAGTAATAAGTTGAGGATCTAAGGGGGACCCCAGTGTTTTGGAATTAAAGAATTTCGCCATATGGGGGGCTAAAATGTCCCCAAAGGCCTTATAGTAAGGTACTGAGAGTCAGTCTGGCCCCGAGGCTGAACCCTTCTTAAGGCCTTTGATAACCTCCATTATCTCTTCCAATGAAAAGGCTTAAGTCTTTGTGTTCCTAAGATAGGGAGGGTATCGGAAAGGTTCTGGAGGAAACTAGAGGTCAATGGGCCCTTGTGTGTGGATTATTTTACATAGAGAGAAAAGATTCAACATTATAGAGAAAATAGTTAAAAAGGTTGAATGTGCATAATCTAACTCTATTAGTCCAAGATTATTCGACATAGAGAGAAAAGATTCGACATGAAGATTCAATGAACCAGTCGCCGCGAGCGGACAGTTATGGTCAAATGCTCCGCCCATAGGCTGTAGAAGAATTCTAATGTTGGTTGACTAGTAATAATAATTAATAAATAGAATTCTAATATAGCTTGTAGGCGGAACATTCGACCAGAAATGTACGATTGCGGCGACGTACAGTTTAGCTGCTCCGTTGAATCTTCTTAGAACATTCAACAAACACCATAAGCCTTCAGTGACAAATTCTATCTTAATTATTTCAGATTTTCAGAAGAATGCATTTTTTTTTTTTGTAAACATTTTATTGAGGTGAAATGCAAAATAGGAATAAACAGTTGCGGACACAGCCGCTAAATGCCTTGTACTTCAGGAGAACAAAGATTGTACAGTATGGTTTAACATGTTGATAACATTAAGTCTATGCAATTAAAACTTAGCAAGAAATTCGATAGTTAGCCAAAAGTCCCTACATGTTAAGAATAGCATTGTTGTTTACGCCTGAATTAGCATTAGTTGCGGGGTTTGAGGTTGAATGAGTGGTAGGAAAGTTTTCCTATGAATAATCAATGGTCAAACACAGTGACTTGGGGTCATGGACTTCAAGGTGTATGTCCATATACATGGACTCTCCAGTATGTCAACACAGCTCCTACTGCGAAATTATGTGAATATATTACTGGAATCGTTTGTGGTACGAAAGTGTAGCCAACATGATCATAATTGAGTGTATTTGATAGGGGTGTTTCTAGCCTGGTGGATTAAATCCTCCATTTCTGCGGTTTTGTTAATGCGATGAAACCAATCTCTTAACCACTTACAGACCGGACCATTTTGCTGGTCAAAGACCAGACCACTTTTTGCGATTCGGCACTGCGTCGCTTTAACTGACAATTGCGTGGTCATGCGACGTGGCTCCCAAACAAAATTGACGTTCTTTTTTTCCCAGAAATAGAGCTTTCTTTTGGTGGTATTTGATCACCTCTGCGGTTTTTATTTTTTAGGCTATAAACAAAAATAGAGCGACAATTTTGAAAAATATGCATTATTTTTTACTTTTTGTTATAATAAATATCCCCCAAAAATATATTAAAAATTTTTTTCCCTCAGTTTAGGCCGATACGTATTCTTCTACATATCTTTGGTAAAAAAATCGCAATAAGTGATTATTGATTGGTTTGCGCAAAAGTTATAGCGTTTACAAAATAGGGGATAGTTTTATGGCATTTTTATTAATAATTTCTTTTTTACTAGTAATGGCGGCGATCAGCGATTTTTATTGTGACTGCGACATTATGGCGGACACATCAGACATTTTTGACACATTTTTGGGACCATTGTCATTTATACCGCAATCACTGCTATATAAATGCAGTGATTCCTGTGTAAATGACACTGGCATTGAAGGGGTTAACCAGTGGGTGGCATTTTAGGGGTTAAGTGTTCCTAGGGGTGTGTTACTAACTGTTGGGGGCTGGGCTTTCATTTAGTGAACACTGATCTCTGCACCAATCACATGGAGCAGAGATCAGCATCACTAGTTGCTAGGCAGAATGGAGAAATGCTGTTTACAGCGGCATTTCTTTATTCGGCCGCCCCGTGAAATGATCGTGGGTATGCCCGCGGCGATCGAGTCTCCGGATCCCACGACTGGACTCACGGGGGTATGCTCCCGATTGCCGGGCGGCAAATTTAAAGGGACGTACAGGTACGCCCATTTGCCTGCCCGTGCCATTCTGCCGACGTACATCGGAGTGCACTGGACGGGAACTGGTTAAAAAAGGTGGTTCAGATGATTTCCATTTAGAGGGGATTCACATGTTTGCTGCCATAATCATGTGCATGGGTAAAGATTTTAGGTATGTGCAGTTTGGTGGAGTCGCTCTGTGCAGTAAGGGTTGTTCAGGGGAGTATTTCAGAGTGTAAGTAGTGATTTGTTGAGTCAGTCTATGTACTTCTTGCCCGAATGCATTTTTTAACGAAATGAAATAAATAAAAAATAATTTCAGAAGTAAGTAAATAAATTTATTTTTCAGACGAAAACTAAATTCCGAAACAAAATATTTCAGTGTGCACATGTCTAGATTATTGTGCCTCTGATGGTGACTTTGTGGGATGCCCAAAGGATTTCCGGAGAGATATATCTACGTCAGACAAAAATATTCCTTAAGGGAGTCAGCAATTTCCTTGGCTTTTATAGGGTCACTAAGGAGCGAGTTGTTGAGTCCCCAGTGTGTTCCCTGCGTCGTGGTGAGGGTGTTCCACAGGAAGAGGAGGACCATCGAGTGGTCCGACCATGCCATGTCTACAATGGTTGCCTTGTTCGTTGAGGGTATGAGGTTGGGGGTATCAGAATGTGGTTGATCTTGGTATAGGACTGGTAGGGGGAGGAGTTGTGTGTGTAGTCTCTTCTCTTAGGGTTTAGTTCCCTCCAAATGTCTACCAGGCCATGAGAATGGAGGATTTTAGCTAATCTATGGCTCGCCTTCATAGGCCGTGTTAGCTGGTCCTTGGAGGTTTTGTCTTGTCAAGTCCCTGGTCGAAAGCAACGTTGGAGCCCCCTCCAAAGAGAAGTTTAAGGTTGTAAGGAGGGTTCGCAAGAAATTGACTTTATAGATGATAGAATATACTATTCTTTTAATTGTACCCTTTACAAGAATAAACCTACCCTCGGGGTCTCTGTAGGAGAGAATTTGCTATACTTTGAAAATAGTATTGCTAGCCCTTTTGTCTTGTTAGCTGCGTTAGCGAGGTAAAATGTCGGGTAGTGTGAGTGGAGGAATTTGGGGTTGTATTGAATCGGAAAGTGATTGTATTGCATGCGCCATAGACAGCGGCGCGCAGGCGCACTGAGCTTGCCATTGCTAATGGCGATCCTGCCGCTAGCAGCGGCTAACATGCGCACTCGCAGGAGTGATGTCATTGCGGCTCTGACCAATTACAGCGCCGGAGTTGCAATACCTGGAAGAATGATGGATGCTTCATGGAAGAGGGGACAGCAGTGACATCGCTGGCTCCTGTGTCAGGTAAGTGATACATAATGGGCTACTATGCGATGCATAGTAGCCCATTATGCTTTACCTTTACAGGGAAACAAAGAGGAAGTAAAATCCATCAGGGTTTACTTCCTCTTGAAGCAACACTATGTCCAAGATCGCTAGTGGTCAAATGTTATTCTCCTTTTCCTGGGGGAATTTAGTCCCTGGACATTGTGCAAAGCCACCCTGAGATTTGCGACTATATTGTTTGTATCAGCCATTAGAACAGATATCGTATACGCTATCGTATCTACCGTCACTTACCCTTTGCCGTCTTCTACCTTTTAGGAGTGAGTTGGGAGTGTTGCGGGTAATGGCGGTAGTTTGGAGTCTGAGATGGTTCTTCACCTGTTGATTGGCTTGAGAAGAAGAGAGTTAATAATAACTAACTATTAAATTATAGGTATTGGAATTTCCTTTCAAATTTGGCTGTTAGTGAACATAATGAATACAAATTTATCCACAGTTACAAATGATCAAAATAATTATCCTAAACAAATAGAATGGAACAAATTAATAATAAATTAGTTTTTATCATTATTAGTGTTATGTATTATTATTATTAATTTGTTACATTCCATTTGTTTAGATATGGCATTTTTTATTTCATATAATTTGTAACTTTGGATAAATTTGTATTTGTTACGTTCACTAACAGCCAAATTTGAAAGGAATTTCCAATACCCATAATTTAATAGTTAGTTATTATTTATTTTGAATTTACGACTTTGCGAATATTAGAATTTATGAATATTTGGAAAAATTCATTAAATAGGTTTTCATTAATGCAAATGAAATTCATTAAAAAATTTATTTGGAACAAAACGAATTACACATGTCTATTGTCTGTAAAAATATTATTGTGTAAATCAATACATATTCTTCGTAATGTTTTAATGTCTTAGAATCCCATTGAATTATTAACAATTCTTTTTTTAAAAGAAAATAAGATCTAAAAATAATTTCTACACATATCAACAATAACGAGTCTCATGACAATATCATTGAGCACGTCCTACAATTTCATCTACTAACATATAAAAGCAACGCAATTCTATCATCAGTAGCTTTAACTGAGGATAAATACTTATTGCCATACTTATTAATCTAATTATTGTTTATTGCATTATTCAATTTTCATCTGATTTTTATCTTGTTCTTTGCAGATTAAGGTTGGCTAATTGACATTTTTGAGTGTTTAAAGTGGAACTAAATTTCAGAAACTGACTGCACTAAGTTCTCTCCATTGATCTGACAATGTTACTGAGTCTTCTACTTCCATCCTAAACCTGGAAAGAACCAGAAGTGTGAGAGACTGAGGAAATTATTGGCTGTTTGACATTTATTGTCTTTTAGCCATGGCTTTAGAGCTCCAGGTCACACATAAGTATTTGAGTGGTCATTATTTAGCTTTTACTGAAGTTAAGGAGGAAAGTAAAGGGGGACAAACAGGCAATTGAAGTATGTTCTGGTGTTAGCTCTGCTTTAAAATAACACCGGTTCCTAGGGTTTGCACTGATCCCGGTTTTGTATCAGTACTAGAATCAATACTTTCAGTCAAGAACTTGCCAATACCAAGTACCGATACTTTGAGGTACAATTTCCCCCACTACTCTTGTGTGAGTGTTTGTGTAGAAAGGGAAAAGCACCATCATGTGGGCAGTTTATTAAAAGTGTTAGAACTCACAGTAAATATCTGGCCAAATGCAAAATCTATGTCCTGGTCCCACCAATGATAGCAAATTATGGCCGCTGGAGGTGCTCACGGGGCTGGAGGAGAAGTTTTGGGACTCTGTAGGTATAAAGCAAAGTGTCGGTTTTGGAATCGGGAGCATTTGCTTGGTATTGGCACCGATACTGCTATCAGTATCAGAGTATCCCTACCAGTTACATATTAAAACTCTTCTCCAGGAAGGTTTCCCTTACAAACCACACCACCCCACCCACTTTAACAACTTTGTGTCCTTAGCACATGTAAAAACACTGTAGACTTGAGGTGCTCAATACAAGCTCATTGATGCAGCTGCAGCCATGAGTTTTGTATCATTTGTTTAGAGCCAGCCATCAGCTGTTCAGTAAAGGTGACTAGAGTGGCTCTACGGCCACCCAATCATTTTTATGATAGTGAGAATGGCCCTTTTTCCTTGCCACCACCCTCAGTGGCTACAGGGCTCTCCCATTCCTCTGAAGAGCCCCCGCTGCAATGGCTGGAATAGTTAGATACAGAGGAGATTATGGAATATCTGTTCTCCAATATTCTTTGTGATTTATGAACCCTGAAGAGACAAGGAATTGTATCACTTCTTGTTTCAGAGCTGTCATTATCTGGCTACTGTAGTTGGAGAAACAGTGTCAGACCCTCAATAAGGCACTGAGGGTCTAATCAATCCCTGATGTCTTCATAAAGAGGGTCTGTCACATGCCCATACCCATAGGTATGGCATAAATATGGCATACCCATACACATGCCCATACCCATGTCCATAGGGTGCTTGTTAGCCCCTAGGTACACACTTTAAATGCATTGTACCACATAGGTGAAGTGTCATTGTCAATGTTGTAGTGAGAACAATAATAATAATTATTATTATTATTATTATTATTATTATTATTATTATTATTAAGGCCATAGAGAGATTATTTTGTCACTTCTAGTTTCAGAGCTGTCATTGCCTGGCTGCTGTAGCTGAGGATGCAGCTAATCAAGCATGATATGTGCTTGATTAGCTGAATTGGATTGCAAGGGAGACATTGGTGGTCTCCATAAAAAGAACCTGTCACCTGCTCATGCTATCACATAGGGATGTTTGCCATCTTGTGATAGCAATAGAGTTAAATGAAAAAAAAATAAAAAATAAGAATTTGAATAAATGAATGAAATAAATAAAAATGATAAAACATATTTTAAAAGCATCCGTGCCTCCCCCATGCATGATAGGGCCATTATCCATGTCTAAACTGATTACCTTATAGGATTTTAACCACTTGCTTACTGAGCACTTATACCCCCTTCCTGCCCAGGTCAATTTTCAGCTTTCAGCGCTGTGACAATTGCGCGGTCATACAACACTGTACTCAAATGAAATTTTCATAATTTTTTCACACAAATAGAGCTTTCTTTTGGTTTTATTTAATCACCACTTGGGTTTTGTCAGGAAGGGCATACCAGCAACCAAGATGGTAGCTACAGAAGATGTCCTGAGCCTTCAATTCCTGTAAGAAGAATTCCACGGGTGCGCCTGTGCCTGTCCGTGGTGTGCGCGTGCCGCAGCGTGCGCGCACACCTTGAGACAGTTCATGGCACCAAATGGCGATCCGGCCAGTACCTTGACTCCGCTCTAGCCTCTGCATCGGTTCCTGACCAGTGTATGACTTGGCCTGCCTGTACCTGCCTTCTCTCCAGTCCTCTGGAAGCTGTCGTCCCTCCTGTAGCAGCATCTGTTTCCCAGCCTGTGGTGTTCCAGTGTCAGTCTGTTCCAAGCTTCCAGCTTACCCTCTGCTCCTGGTCTTCCTCTGTATCTCAATTCCACAATGACTCTGCTAGGAGTTCCAGCCCAGCTCTGCCACCAGTGATCCTGCCAGGCACTTGTGCGACTCTGCACTCCTGCGCCACCTGTCTGTTCTACCAGGGGCCTCGAGTCAGAGGTGTAAGAGAGGCTGTCCTCTGCATATCAGGCTCTATCACCAGGTACATGACAGTTTTTTTTTTTTTTTTTATAAACAAACAAAAAAAAAAGACCAAGCACTGATGGGCACTGATAGACATCACTGATATGCACTTATAAGGCAGCACTGATGGGCATTGATGAGGCAGCGCTGGTGGGAACTGATGAGGCTGCACTGATTGGTGGCACTGATGGGCACTGATAGGCACCGGTAGAGGACACTGATAGGCAGCACTGATAGGGGGCACTGATGATGATGCACTGAATGGCAGCACTGATGGGAACTGGTAGGTGGCACTAGTGGGCACTGCTTGTGGGCACTGATGTTCCGTTCACTCCAGACAATAATCTGCTTTTTTTTTCTCTTCGTGCTTTCAGCGTGAGAAAAAAAAAGCTGATTACCGGCTCTGTTTACATCTCATGACCACTTGTCATTGGCTGACAGATGATCATGTGGTAAGGGGCCACGATCAGTCCCTTACTCAGATCTGTGATCAGCCGAGTCGCATTGACTTGCTAATCACAGGATGAGTCACGCGTGCCCCGCAGCTCATGCACGGAAGGACGTTCGCCATGGATGCCCTGCTGGCAATGTAACCGCAGGAAGAGGTGAAAGCATCATATATAAAAAATATTAGTGTTTGTGTAGCTTGTCGGCATTTCACAGGTATGCACAAATTTGGGTTTTTATATGTTTGGCATTTATTTACTCAACACAACCTCAGCTTTTATATTTTACCAAAAAGGGGGTATTATTCTTTGTTTGTGTGCATTAGAATTCAGCATTTTTTCCAGAAAATATGAGTTTGATAAATGGATGTGTAAATATCGTGTGGCATACAAAACAGCACCAGCCTCCATTTTATTCCCCAGGGCTTCAAAGTAAGTTATTCAGAAGATATATAATGTTTTATGTATTTTCTATAAAAAAATTTTAACCAATTGACAAAAGACTGTAATCACTTGACCTCCAGAAGGTTTCATCCTGTTCATGACTAGGCCATTTTTTGCTATTCAGCACTGCGCTATTTTAATTGGCAGTGGCAATGTCATGCTACATTTGCGCAAATTAATTGTATATCATTTTTTTTTATACAAATAGAGCTTTTGTTTGATGATATTTGATCACCATTGTATTTTGAATTTTTTTGCTATATAAACAAAAAAAAGACCAATATTTTTTAAAACATATCCAATAAAATCAAACTTCTTCATACATTTAGGCTAAAATGTATTCTGCTATATGCCTTTAGTAAAGAAAAAATCCCAGTAAGTGTATATTAATTGGTTTGCGTGAACGTTATAGAGTCTACAAACTATAGTACTGTCTATACTGTATATTTGAAAATTTATCAATTATAATGTGCTGATGGCCTATCACATTTCTCGAGGCCTTAAAATGCCAGGACAGTAAATTACAAATTTTTAGAAAGTAGACAGTCTTATGTATTTAGTAAGAGGCATGGCAAGTTTTTTTAAGTAATTTTTTTTTTTTTCCACAATTTTTGAGATAATTAAAAAATGTTATACTGTTGTGGCAGTGATCATGAATACTGACTGGTGACAGTATGCTAAAAAAAATACATAACTAAAAAAAAAAGCTAATCATAATAATTGTCATTCAATAAAAAAAAAATATATATATATACATTTATTTATTTCTTTTTTAACCACTTCAATACAGGGCACTTAAACACCTTCCTGCCCAGACCAATTTTGAGCTTTCAGCGCTGTCGCATTTTGAATGACAATTGCGCGGTCATGCTACACTGTACCCAAATGAAATTTTTATCATTTTTTTCCCACAAATAGAGCTTTCTTTTGGTGGTATTTGATCACCTCTACGGTTTTTATTTTTTGCGCTACAAATAAAAAAATACCGAAAATTTTGAAAAAAAAAATGTTTTTTTTTTTGTTTCAGTTTCAAAACTTTGTAAATAAGTACGTTTTCTCCTTCACTGATGGGCACTGATGGGGCTACACTGATGGGCACTGATAAGGCGGCACTGATAGGCACCAATGTGGCACCAATGAAGTGGCACTGATAGGCGGCACTGATGGGCGACACGGATGGGCGACACGGATGGGCGACACGGACGGACACTGATAGGTGGCACAAATTGGCACTGATAGCTGGCATGGATGGGCGGCACGGATGGGCGGAACGGATGGGCGGCACGGATGGGCGGCACGGATGGGCACAGGTGGGCATGGATAGGCGGCACAGGTGGGCATGGATAGGCGGCACAGGTGGGCACTCATAGGCGGCACAGGTGGGCACTCATAGGCGGCACAGGTGGGCACTCATAGGCGGCATCGGTGTATAGTAATGGATGCCAATCAGTGCCAAACAATAATGCATGCCAATCAGTGATGCCCATTGTGGGCACTGATTGGCATCCATTATGGGCACTGATTGGCACCCATTGTGCTGACTGGCATCCCTGGTGGTCTAGGGAGGATTATGACCTTTATTACCTTTTCCCTGGTGGTCTGGTGGCATCCCTGGTGGTCCAGTGTGGGCATCCTCGGGGGGGCTGTGCTGATAATCGATCAGCACAGACCCCCCCTGTCAGAGGAGCAGCCGATCGGCTCTCCTCTACTCGCGTCTGACAGACGCGAGTGAGGGAAAGCCGATCACCGGCTCTTCCCATTTACACTGTGATCAGCCGTGATTGGACACGGCTGATCACATGGTAAAGAGTCTCCGTCGGAGACTCTTTACCGAGATCGTAGTTGCCGGGTGTCAGACTGACACCCCGCAACAACGATTGCCTTGATGCGCGCCCCCGGGGGCGCGCAGCGGCTCATAATCCTGATCACGTCATATGACGTCCGGTCAGGATTATGAAACCACTATGCCGCCGTCAATTGCCTATAGGGCGGGCGACAAGTGGTTAACTATTTAATTTTTACTTTTTTCATCAGAGTAGCTCAGTGTCACTGTATGGTCACACTGAGCTACTCGGATGGAGAGTATGTAAAAAAAAAAAATCTCTGCTTGATCATTGTAACAGCAATGGGGGTTATTTACGAAAGGCAAATCCAATTTGCACTGCAAGTGCACTTGGGAGTGCAGTGGCCCTAAAGCTAAGGGGTGGATCTGAAATGAGTGGAAACTCTGCTGATTTTATCATCCTTCGTGCCAAGCAGCCCCATATTTGCATGCAATGGCGCAGATAGAGCTGTGCTGAAAGCGCCCACCCTGCGAGCTCCCGCCACAGTTACCAGTGCCTAAATTAAAGCTTCCATTCAATGCTTGCAATTGGGAGCTTTCTGATCCTGTGACCACTATGACAGCCAATCATGATAGTCATAACCATAAGCCCTGCCCCACCCCCCAGCATTCTAAAGCCCTTAAAGGTCTGGCAGGCACCATCTCTAAGGGGTTAGGCAGCAGGAATCTCTCAGGATCCAGAAGACTGCAGCTGTTTTATGACATTACGAAGGAAGGACCAGTCTGAAATAGGCAAATATTGTCCAAATTCAAAAGGATCCCTGCGATCACCTCACGGAGAGGAAGAATGGTGAGATGCTAAAGTAAACAACCATATCCCTGTGCTGCCTAGCAACAGTGACACTGATTTCTGCTCCCTGTGATTGGAGCAGAGATCGGTGATGTGCAAAACACAACCATGCCCCCACAGTTAGAAACACTCCCCTAGGACACGCTTAACCCCTACACTGCCACCTAGTGGTTAACCCCTTCAGTGCCAGTGTAATTTACACAGGAATCAGTGCATTTGTATAGCACTGATTGCTGTATAAATGACAATGGTCCCAAAAAATATGTCAAAAATGTCTGATGTATCTGCCATAATGTCGCAGTCATGATGAAAATCACTGATCGCCGCCATTTAAAAAATAAATAAATAAATTATATATATATATATATATATATATATATATATATATATATATATATATATATATATATATACATGTGTATATTAATAAAAATGCCATAAAAATATCCCCGATTTTGTAAACGCTATAACTTTTGCGCATACAAATCAATAATCACTTATTGCGATTTTTTTACTAAAAATTTGTAGAAGAATACGTATTTGCCTAAACTGAGGAAAAAAAAATCTATATTTTTGGGGGATATTTATTATAGCAAAAAGTAAAAAACAATGTGTTTTTTTCAAAATTGTCGCTCTTTTTTGGTTTATAGCGCAAAAAATAAAAACCGCAGGGGTGATCAAATGCCACCAAATAAAAGCTCTGTTTGTGGGAAAAAATAGACATAAATTTTGTGTGGAAGCCACATCGCACGGCCACACAATTGTCAGTTAAATCGACGCAGTGCCGAATTGCAAAAAGTGCTCTGGTCAGGAAGGGGGTCAATTCTTCCGGGGCTGAAGTGGTTAAATGTGATTCAATAAATTTTGAAATGTTATTATAACATGAGACCATTTTCTTTCCTGTTGGGATTATAGTGGCAACCTTAAAAGTCTGTTTTCTATTTTGTCTTTTTTTTGTGCTTAAATAATTGAATGTGGCGCCATAAACTTTCATAGTTTAACCGCTTGCTGACCAGCCGCCGCAGTTTTACTGCAGCAGAATGGCACTGCTGGGCGAAATGACATTACCATGCGTCACTTCGCCTCTTGGCCACTAGGGGCACGTGCGCCCGCAGCGTGTGCGCAGAGCTGATGTGAATGCCTGGTGGGCGCAATGACTGCGGGCCACCCGAAATCGCTCATGACAGAGAGAGAAACCGGATGTATGTGTGTAAACACACACATATCCCAGCTCTTTTAGGGAGTAGGGACAGATCGTGTGTTCATACTAAGTATAAACACCGATCTCTCTCTCCACCTAGACAGTCCCATCCCCCCTGCAGTTAGGACACACACTAGGTAACACAATTATCCCCTTGATTGCCCCCTAGTGTTAACCCCTTCCCTGCCAGTGCCATTTATACAGTAATCAGTGCATTTTTATAGCACTGATCGCTGTATGATTGTCAATGGTCCCAAAATGTGTCAAAAGTGTCCAATTTTGTCCACCGCAATATTGCAGTCCTGTCAAAAATCACTGATCACCACCATTACTAATAAAAATAATAATAATAAAAATGCCATAAATCTACCCCCTATTTTGTAGATATTTATAGCTTTTGTGCAAACCAATAAATACATGCTTATTGTGATTTTATTTTACCAAAAAAATGTAGAAGAATACATATCATCCTAAACTGAGGAAAAAATGTGTTTTTTGATAAAAAAAAAATGTGGGATATTTATTATAGCAAAAAGTAAAAGATATTTTTGTTTTTTTTCAAAATTGTCGGTCTTCTTTTGTTTATAGTGCAAAAAAAAAAAACTGCAGAGGTGATCAATTACCACCAAAAGAAAGCTCTATTTGTGGTAAAAAAAAAAGGATGTCAGTTTTGTTTGGTTACAGCGTCGCACGACCATGCAATTGTCAGTTAACCGGTTCCCGACCAGCGCACGCCGATGTATGTCGGCAGAATGACACGGGCAGGCATATTGGCGTACAGGTACGTCCAATCTTCAATGTCGCCCTTCTGTGCCAGTCGGGACCCCCGTAAGTCCGGTCGCGGGTCCCGTGGACTCAATCGCCGCGGGCATACCCGTGATCATCTTACGGGAAGGCTGAATGGAGGAAATGCCGTGTAAACAGCATTTCTCCATTCTGCCTAGCAACTAGTGACGCTGATCTCTGCTCCATGTGATTGGAGCAGAGATCAGTGTTCACTAAATGAAAGCCCAACCCCCCCCCCCCACAGTTAGTAACACACCCCTAGGAACACTTAACCCCTACACTGCCACCCACCGGTTAACCCCTTCACTGCCAGTGTCATTTACACAGGAATCACTGCGTTTAAATAGTAGTGATTACTGTATAAATGATAATGTGTCAAAAATGTCCGATGTGTCCCCCACAATGTCGCAGTCACAATAAAAATCGCTGATCGCCGCCATTACTAGTAAAAAAAAAAATAATAAAAAATTATTAATAAAATGCCATAAAACTATCCCTATTTTGTAAACACTATAACTTTTGCGCAAACCAATCAATAATTGCTTATTGCGATTTTATTTTACCAAAAATATGTAGAAGAATACGTATCGGCCTAAACTGAAGGAAAAAAATAAGTTTTTTTTATATATTTTGGGGGATATTTATTATAACAAAAAGTAAAAAATAATGCGTTTTTTTCAAAATTGTCGCTCTATTTTTGTTTATAGCGCAAAAAATAAAAAAAGCAGGGGTGATCAAATACCACCAAAAGAAAGCTCTATTTGTGGGAAAAAAAGGATGTCAATTTTGTTTGGGAGCCACGTCGCACGACCGCGCAATTGTCAGTTAAAGTGACGCAGTGCCGAATCGCAAAAAGTGGTCTGGTCTTTGACCAGCAAAATGGTCCGGTCTGTAAGTGGTTAAAGCGACGCAGTGCCGAATCGCAAAAAAATGCTCTGGTCATTGAGTAGCCAAATTTTCCTGGGCTGAAGTGGTTAAAAAAATTATTTGACTTTTTTTTTCCTCAGAACTATTCAATATTAATGTATCAATCCAATCCTAGATACATGTGTACTATTTTTTCTTCTTTTAACAAAACATAGTAAATTTATGTCATAGATATCTTAAAAAAGGCCCTTATCTTTTTGTTTGCATTTATTTAAATGAAATGTTAATATTTTGCTTTGGGTTAGTACACTTTGAGTATCTAATATATCATTGCATCACTGTATTTACTATTAATGAAAAAAAGAAATGTGTACGTAAGATTACTTGGCTTTAATAAATTCATTGCAATTTAAATCAAATAATTGTTGCCCATTAAAAAAAATACTGTTTTCGTTTTTTTTCGTCTTCAGATTATGGACGAGAAAAATGTGACCACTTTAACCATGATCCACCTGTTAGGATTTAATACTCCACAAGGTATAACATTTTTTATCCTTTTTCTTTTCTTCGTCGTTTATTGTCTGACGATATGTGGAAACCTCCTGATCATCACATTGGTGTCCTACAGCAAATCCCTCCATTCTCCTATGTACTTCTTCCTAACCCAGCTCTCCATATCAGATATATTATTATCAACTGACATTCTTCCTAACACACTCCATGTCGTTTTGATGAAGGAGATCATGATGTCATTTTCTGATTGCATCACTCAATATTATTTCTTTGCTATCTCAGAAACTTCAGAGTGTCTTCTTCTGACAGTGATGTGTTACGACAGATATGTGGCTATCTGTAGACCATTACATTATACCTTAGCAATGAACTTCCAGTTTTGTTGCATAATGATCATCACATGTTGGGTTTCAAGTGTTTTAATAGCATTGATTCACACTTTAACAATAGCCCAGTTATACTTTTGCGGTCCTAATACTATGGATCATTTTTTCTGTGATCTTGACCCAATCCTAAAACTCGCCTGCTCTGACACAAGCATTGTTCAGCTTGAAGTGATATTGTTGAGTTTTCTATTTGTTGTCATCCCTTTCTTTATTATTATTATGTCATATATTTGTATTGTGATCACCATTTTTAAAATCCCATCTATGAAGAGCAGGCAGAAAGTTTTCTCAACATGCAGTTCCCACCTGACTGTTGTGTGTATTTATTATGGGACTCTGGTTGGTGTTTATTTAATACCTCATAGTGGACAGTCATGGAATATCATGAAGTCCCTATCATTGCTGTACACTGTAGCCACCCCTCTAGTGAATCCAATTATTTACAGTCTGAGGAACAGAGACTTGAAAAAAGCTTTAGATGAAATTTTCAGCCGCTATCTGAGCTTGCCTTTGTAGTAAATGATAAAATATGTGCTTAAAGGGTAAGTTCACCTTTACAGAAAATCTGTAGTGTGAACTTACACTGGACCCCCTCCCCATCCCCCCTGGTCCCGCGATCACTTGCTGTGACACATCCGGTCGCCACTTCACTAGTCTGGGGATTTGAAATCCATGTAGCTTCATCTCCTAAACATACCACATAAAAGGTATGTATAGGAGGCATTCTAATTGGTAGTGATGGACGAACTTCCGACGGGACGTTTCGCGAATGCGAACCGTGAACGCGGCCAAAAGTTTGCGGACCCCATTGATTTTAATATCAGGTGAACCTTAAAAACCTCCAGGTCATATTTTCAGCCACAAAATACTTACTAGCTGTGCACACATAGTCCCACAACATGGACACTGACATAGCAAAAGTATTACGTGAATCTAGGATCGACAATGACAAGCATTTTTTTTTATCTGTGAAATTTTGACAACTCAGGAGCTCATGAAGGCCATGGAGGAGAGGCAAGGTCAGGGCAGTCTATGAAGTGGGTGCTGGAGATGATCAGTGCCACAGTCAGGGCAGCGCAGTCCTGTGCCAGTGTCCCAGTGTGCCAACCTGTGCTTGAGCCCCTCCCTCTGCCCGACCCTTACCTCCACCTAGGCAGGGCTCCACTGCGGTGGCCCGGAGATGCCAGTCCAGTTCTGATCCTCAGCCATGGTGCTGGCACTGCCTGCTGATTGGCTTCTCCACTGCTATCTCCCTCCCTGTCTGAAACCAGCACTGCGATAGAGACTGAGCACTGATACCAGCACCGTGATAGAGAGCACTGACACCAGCCCCGAGATAGAGAGCACTGACACCAGCACCGTGATAGAGAGCACTGACACCACACCAGCACCGAGATAGAGAGCACTGACACCAGCACTGTGATAAAGAGCACTGACACCAGCACTGTGATTGAGGGCACTGACACCAGCACCATGATAGAGAGCACTGACACTAGCACCGTGATAGTGAGCACTGACACCACACCAGCACCGTGATAGAGAGCACTGACACCAGCACCGAGATAGAGACTGAGAACTGACACCAGTACCGAGATAGAGAGCACTGACAGCAGCACTGTGATAGAGAGCACAGACACCAGCACCGAGTTAGAGAGCTCTGACACCAGCACCGTGATAGAGAGCACTGATACCAGCACCATGATAGAGAGCACTGACACCAGCACCGTGATAGAGACTGAAAGCACTGACACCAGCACCGTGAGAGCACTGACACCAGCACCGTGATAGAGAGCACTGAAACCAGCACCATGATAGAGAGCACTGACACCAGCACCTTGATAGAGACTGAGAGCACTGACACCAGCACCGTGAGAGCACTGACACCAGCACCGTGATAGGGAGCACTGACACCAGCATTGTGATAGAGAGCACTGACACCAGCACCATGAGAGCACTGACACCAGCACCGTGATAGAGACTGAGAGCACTGACACCAGCACCGAGATAGAGAGCACTGACACCAGCACCAAGATAGAGAGAGAGCACTGACACCAGCACCGAGATAGAGAGCACTGACACCAGCGTCAGCACCGAGATAGAGAGAGAGCACTGACACCAGCACTGTGATAGAGAGCACTGACACCAGCACTGTGATAGAGAGCACTGACACCAGCACCGTGATAGAGAGCACTGACACCAGCACCGTGATAGAGAGCACTGGCACCAGCACCATAAGATCACTGACACCAGCACCATGATATAGAGCACTAAGACCACACCAGCACCGAGATAGAGCAATGACACCAGCAATGATACCAGCAACTCGCTGCGGGACCCAAAAATATGACACCACTCAACCTCTTCAAACAGGAGGGTACGGGCATATAGTACGGTGTGCTTTTTTTGTACAAGAAAGTGAGCCAAAGGTAGAAAAAAGGTCCGTGTGCTAGATTAAAATCGTTTATAGAGTTATGCATATACATGGTCTACTGGTCACATGTATTGAATTCCCCCGAGATCCATGCCTCATTCCTTTTTATAAATGTGAGGTACTCAACACTGTCGTGAGCTAGGCGAGTGTGCTTATCGGTCACGATCCCCCTGCTGCACTGAACGTCCTTTCGGACAGGACACTGGACGAGGGGCAAGCCAACAGTTTCATTGCAAATTGGACAAGCTCTGGCCAGAGGTCAAGCCTGTCCACCCAGTTGTCCAGGGGTTCATCACTTCTCAGAACGTCCACATCGGCCGTTAACCCAATGTAGTCAGACACCTGTCGGTCTAGGCATTCCCTGATGCTGGATCCAGATGAGACCTGTCAATGGGTCGGCCGAAAGAATGATCTCATATCGGAAGTCACCAACACATCTTCAAAACGCCCTCTTCTTGCAGGCGCTGTTGGATTGGTACCCGCAACTCTTTCTCTGGGAGTGGGAATTCCTCCTCTGCCAGCAAAAGCAGAATGCAGCATTTCTCGAAGCAAGGCCTATAAGTGCTCCATTCTGACAGCCCTCTGTGAGGGTGGTAACATTTCCACCATGTTGTGTTTGTAGCGCGGGTCTAAGTACGTTGCCACCAAGTACTGGTCCTTGACCCTTATGCTTTTTATACGGGGGTCCCTGTTAAAACACTGGAGCATGAAGGCCCCCATTTGCACTAAACTGGAAGCGGTGTGGTGGCCTGGCTCCTGCTCATCATCCAGGATAATGTCGTTCTCCTCGTTCTCCTCTCCCCATCCATGTACAACAACAGGGATCCCAGAAAGGTTTAAAGCATGCTCTTCTAGCTCCTCCTCATCCGCCCCGACACCATCCTCCTCTGACTCCTCTTCAGACTCCTGTTGTTGACTTGTCTCAGATAGAGTAGCCCCCCCTGGGAATTCATCCAGCATTGCGACTTCCTCATCTTCCCGCTCCTGCTCCTCCATGGCTTGATCAATGACAAAACGCTATGCACGCTCCATAAAGAAGGCTTAAGGTACCATGTCACTGATGGGGCCATGGCTGCGACTGACCAGTTTGGTGATCTCATCAAATGGCCGCAGAAGTCTGCATGCATCGCGCATGAGCAGCCACTGGCGCGGTTAAAAAAAAACAGCTCTCCAGAACCTGTTGTGCCGCAGAGTTCATACAGGTAGACGTTAACTGCACGTTTCTGCTGGAGTAGCCTATCAAGCATATAGAAGGCTGAGTTCCATTGCGTCGGGCAATCGCAAACAAGACGTCTGACCGGCAGATTGTGTCACCGCTGAATGTCAGCAAGGCGAGCCATGGCCGTGTAAGATCTTCTGAAATGAGCCGAGATTTTCCTTACCTGCCACAAGATGTCCTGGACCCCAGGGTATTTGACAATGAATCGCTGCACAACCAAGTTTAAAATGTGTGCCATGCATGGCATGTGCGTAATTTTGCCCTGTTTCAACGCGCTAAGCAGATTGGCACCGTTGTCACACACCACTTTACCAACTGTCAAATTGAGCGGTGTTAGCTACTGATCTGCCTGTGAATGCAAAGCTGAAAGGAGTGCCGGGCCAGTGTGGCTCTTGGCTTCCAGGCACAACAGACGCAGCACGGCATGGTAACATCTCACCTGACATATTGAATAGGTTCTGGGGAGCTTGGGTGGTGCAGCGGAAGAGATGCTAGCAGCGGAAAAGGAGGAGTCAGCCGAGGAGGAGAGGGAGGAGGATGGAGTAGGAGGAGGAGGAGGAGAAGAAGAGGCAGGCCTGCATGCAATCCGTGGCGGTAAAACCAAATCTACGCGGGTGCCACGGGTTACATGCTTGACGGCTGTCAGAAGGTTCATCCAGATGGCAGTAAAAGTGATATACGTTCCCTGTCCGTGTTTGCTAGACCACGTGTCTGTGATCAGATGTATCTTGGCACCGACACTGTGAGCCAGAGATACATTCACTTGCCGCTGAACATGGCCATATAGCTCTGGGATGCCTTTCTGTGAGAAATACTTCCTTCCTGGGACCTTCCATTGTGGTGTTCCAATGGCCACAAATTTTCGAAAGGCCTCCGAGTCCACCAGTTTATATGGCAGTAGTTGGCGGGCTATCAGTTCTGACAAGCCAGCCGTCAACCATTTTTTTACGCAGTTTTTTACGCTCGAACATTTGGCCCACGGAAACCTGACTTTTTCCAGAAAAATGTGAGCTTGGCATGATGAAAGGTGGAGTGGAGGACAATTGTGAGGAGAGAGGAGAAGGAGAAGTAGAAGACGAGGCTGGACGGTGAGAGCCTGGACTGTGGCTTTGTGTGTTCCATTGCTCCCAAAAGGCTTGGTGATGGCAGCTCATGTGCCTTCTTAAGGCGGTCGTCCCTAGGTGAGTGTTGGGCTTAACGCAACTTATGCTTTGACTGCAAAGATTGCAGAAGGCAACACTATTGTCTGCAGTGGACACGTTTAAAAAAAGCTGACATTGCAGAGCCATGTGCCGGCGTCCTGGGAGGGCCAGATGTGACCGTACATGGTTGATGCCTCGCTCCTGATACATTTGCAGTCTGCTTTGTCCCTCCTGTGCAATCTAAGTTCCTCCTGCTTCTCCTCCCTATCTGCTAGTCCATATCTCCCTCTGAACTTCCCTCCTCTTCCTCTCTTGTGGGCAACCACGTGGCATTACTAGACACGTCATCATCGATGTCACCTTCCCCATCGCTATAATTAGAGATCTCGGAGTAGGCAGCAACAGCAGGGACCAACCTCCTCCTTGGGCTGATCTGGGTACTGTTGTCAGACTGCTGAGTGGCAGTTGTTGCTACATCTTCTTCCTGATCCAATGCCAAGAGTGGTTGCACATCGGAAATTTCTTGATATGGATAGGAAAATAATTCCTGTGACTCAAGCGGAAGGTATATGGTGGTGGATTTGTTGGTGGTAGTGTCTTTGGGGGTGCACAAAGCAGAGAGTGAAGAAGAGGGTGCAGATCGAGAGGATGAGGAGGGTGCAGAAGAGTAAGGCTGAGTGAGCCATTCAACCAAGTCTGGTGCGTCCTTTGACGTAATTGCATGCACCTTCTGAAATGTGCCACTTTGGAACAAGTCTGTTGCTCCTGCCCTACCCCTACCACCCCTGCAGAAGGGCCTGCCTCTTCCTCTGCCTGTCATTTTTTAAATGACCCTGTGATAAAAGTCTCTAGAGAAGTGCAGTATGTATGTGGAAGAAGGTATGTAAGACTCTGCTTCAATCTGTTGTTTTTGGGGGCCACTGGTCTATCACACCAGTTATAATACTTTTTTTTATTGCGTTTGCCACTCTTTGTAGTATCGCTGCAGAAACGCTGAGCAGTCACAATGCTGCACGGTGGAAATGCACTATACTATGCTTTCTATATGTACAAGTATTTTATACGTGTATTACACACCTATATACTACACACCAAATAGTACACCTATACCAGTCCTTACAAGGACCTTTGTGGACCTAGTAGCTAGTGATTTACAGACTGTACCTCAGTCCCTACACTGATAAAGGACTGCTGCAGAATAGGGCAACAGTCAGCAGCAGTGCACCACAACCCTATATATTGTACACCTATACTAGTCCTTACAAGGACCTTTGTGGACCTAGTAGCTAGTGATTTGCAGACTGTACCTCAGTCCCTACACTGATAAAGGACTGCTGCAGAATTGGGCAGTAATCTGCAGCACAGCCCTGCACCAGCACCCTATATATTGTACACCTGTACCAGTCCTTACAAGGACCTTTGTGGACCTAGTAGCTAGTGATTTGCAGACTGTACCTCAGTCCCTACACTGATAAAGGACTTCTGCAGAATAGGGCAGTAATCCGCAGCACAGCCCTGCACCAGCACCCTATATATTGTACACCTATACCAGTCCTTACAAGGACCTTTGTGGACCTAGTAGCTAGTGATTTGCAGACTGTATCTCAGTCCCTACACTGATAAAGGACTGCTGCAGAATAGGGCAGCAGTCAGCAGCAGTGCACCAGCACCCTATATATTGTACACCTATACCAGTCCTTACAAGGACTTTGGGGATCTAATAGCTAGTGATTTGCAGACTGTACCTCAGTCCCTACACTGATAAAGGACCACTGCAGAATAGAGCAGTAATCTGCAGCACAGTCCTGCACCAGCACCCTATATATTGTACACATATACCAATCCTTTCAAGGACCTTTGTGGACCTAGTAGCTAGTGATTTGCAGACTGTACCTCAGTCCCTACACTGATAAAGGACTGCTTCAGAATTGGGCAGTGATCTGAAGCACAGCCCTGCACCAGCACCCTATATATTGTACACCTGTACCAGTCCTTACAGGGACCTTTGTGGACCTAGTAGCTGGTGATTTGCAGACTATACCTCAGTCCTTACACTGATAAAGGACTGATGCAGAATAGAGCAGCAGTCAGCAGCAGTGCTCCACAACTCTATATATTTTACACCTATACCAGTCCTTACAAGGACCTTTGTGGATCTAGTAGCTAGTGATTTGCAGACTGTACCTCAGTCCCTACACTGATAAAGGACTGCTGCAGAATTGGGCAGTAAACTGCAGCACAACCCTGCACCAGCACCCTATATATTGTACACCTATACTAGTCCTTACAAGGACCTTTGTGGACCTAGTAGCTAGTGATTTGCAGACTGTACCTCAGTCCCTACACTGATAAAGGACTGCTGCAGAATAGGGCAGTAATCTGCAGCACAGCCCTGCACCAGCACCCTATATATTGTACACCTATACCAGCCCTTACAAGGACTTTTGTGGACCTAGTAGCTAGTGATTTGCAGACTGTACCTCAGTCCCTACACTGATAAAGGACTGCTGCAGAATAGGGCAGTAATCTGCAGCACAGCCCTGCACCAGCACCCTATATATTGTATACCTATACCAGTCCTTACAAGGACCTTTGTGGACCTAGTAGCTAGTGATTTGCAGACTGTACCTCAGTCCCTACACTGATAAAGGACTGCTTCAGAATTGGGCAGTAATCTGCAGCACAGCCCTGCACCAGCACCCTATATCTTGTACACATATACTAGTCCTTACAAGGACCTTTGTGGACCTAGTAGCTAGTGATTTGCAGACTGTACCTCAGTCCCTTCACTGATAAAGGTCTGCTGCAGAATAGGGCAGCAGTCAGCAGCAGTGCACCACAACCCTATATATTGTACACCTATACCAGTCCTTATAAGGACCCTTGTGGATCTAGTAGCTAGTGATTTGCAGACTGTACCTCAGTCCCTACACTGATAAAGG
Organism: Lithobates pipiens; assembly: GCF_037356315.1. Classification (NCBI taxonomy): domain Eukaryota; kingdom Metazoa; phylum Chordata; class Amphibia; order Anura; family Ranidae; genus Lithobates; species Lithobates pipiens. The sequence continues at coordinate 624,576,217 of NW_027507903.1, forward strand.
ACTGCTTCAGAATTGGGCAGTGATCTGAAGCACAGCCCTGCACCAGCACCCTATATATTGTACACCTGTACCAGTCCTTACAGGGACCTTTGTGGACCTAGTAGCTGGTGATTTGCAGACTATACCTCAGTCCTTACACTGATAAAGGACTGATGCAGAATAGAGCAGCAGTCAGCAGCAGTGCTCCACAACTCTATATATTTTACACCTATACCAGTCCTTACAAGGACCTTTGTGGACCTAGTAGCTAGTGATTTGCAGACTGTACCTCAGTCCCTACACTGATAAAGGACTGCTGCAGAATAGGGCAGTAATCTGCAGCACAGCCCTGCACCAGCACCCTATATATTGTACACCTATACCAGCCCTTACAAGGACTTTTGTGGACCTAGTAGCTAGTGATTTGCAGACTGTACCTCAGTCCCTACACTGATAAAGGACTGCTGCAGAATAGGGCAGTAATCTGCAGCACAGCCCTGCACCAGCACCCTATATATTGTATACCTATACCAGTCCTTACAAGGACCTTTGTGGACCTAGTAGCTAGTGATTTGCAGACTGTACCTCAGTCCCTACACTGATAAAGGACTGCTTCAGAATTGGGCAGTAATCTGCAGCACAGCCCTGCACCAGCACCCTATATCTTGTACACATATACTAGTCCTTACAAGGACCTTTGTGGACCTAGTAGCTAGTGATTTGCAGACTGTACCTCAGTCCCTTCACTGATAAAGGTCTGCTGCAGAATAGGGCAGCAGTCAGCAGCAGTGCACCACAACCCTATATATTGTACACCTATACCAGTCCTTATAAGGACCCTTGTGGATCTAGTAGCTAGTGATTTGCAGACTGTACCTCAGTCCCTACGCTGATAAAGGACTGCTGCAGAATTGGGCAGTAAACTGCAGCACAGCCCTGCACCAGCACCCTATATATTGTACACCTATACTAGTCCTTACAAGGACATTTGTGGACCTAGTAGCTAGTGATTTGCAGACTGTACCTCAGTCCCTACACTGATAAAGGACTTCTGCAGAATAGGGCAGTAATCTGCAGCACAGCCCTGCACCAGCACCCTATATATTGTACACCTATACCAGCCCTTACAAGGACTTTTGTGGACCTAGTAGCTAGTGATTTGCAGACTGTACCTCAGTCCCTACACTGATAAAGGACTGCTGCAGAATAGGGCAGTAATCTGCAGCACAGCCCTGCACCAGCACCCTATATATTGTATACCTATACTAGTCCTTACAAGGACCTTTGTGGACCTAGTAGCTAGTGATTTGCAGACTGTACCTCAGTCCCTTCACTGATAAAGGACTGCTGCAGAATAGGGCAACATTCAGCAGCAGTGCACCACAACCCTATATATTTTACACTTATACCAGTCCTTACAAGGACCTGATAAAGGACTGCTGCAGAATAGGGCAGTAATCTGCAGCACAGCCCCGCACCAGCACCCTATATATTGTACACCTATACCAGTCCTTACAGGGACCTTTGTGGACCTAGTAGCTAGTGATTTGCAGACTGTACCTCAGTCCCTACACTGATAAAGGACTGCTGCAGAATAGGGCAGCAGTCAGCAGCAGTGCACCACACCCCTATATATTGTACACCTATACCAGTCCTTACAAGGACCTTTGTGGATCTAGTAGCTAGTGATTTGCAGACTGTACCTCAGTCCCTACACTGATAAAGACTGCTGCAGAATAGGGCAGTAATCTGCAGCACAGCCCTGCACCAGCACCCTATATATTGTACACCTATACCAGTCCTTACAAGGACCTTTGTGGACCTAGTAGCTAGGGATTTGCATACTGTACCTCAGTCCCTACACTAATAAAGGACTGCTGCAGAATAGGGCAACATTCAGCAGCAGTGCACCAGCACCCTATATATTTTACACTTATACCAGTCCTTACAAGGACCTGATAAAGGACTGCTGCAGAATAGGGCAGTAATCTGCAGCACAGCCCTGCACCAGCACCCTATATATTGTACACTTATACCAGTCCTTACAAGGACCTTTGTAGACCTAGTAGCTAGTGATTTGCAGACTGTACCTCAGTCCCTACACTGATAAAGGACTGCTGCAGAATAGGGCAGCAATCAAGTATAATATTCTTTCTATATTTGGAAGAAAGTATATTATACGTGTACAACCCTATATACTGTACACCTATACCAGTCCTGTCCATGTGCTGAAATGTCTCAATTGGCTGTCCTGTACCCCATGATGGATGTGTCATCATGGGTCAAAGTTCTTTCACACTGTAAACACATAAGTCCGCCGGGCGAACAGCGGCAATAGTCCGCCGATCGGGCGAATCGCGAACACACAAAATTTGCCGCGAACCGACCTCCAGGCGAATAGTTCGGCCATCCCTAGCGGTGACATAACTGGCTCCTGTGTCAGGTAAGTGATGCATAATGGGCTACTATGTGATGCATAGTAGCCCATTATGTTTTACCTTTACAGGGAAACAAAGAGGAAGTAAAACCCATCAGGGTTTACTGCCTCTTGAAGCAACACTATGACCAATTTAAGGGATCGGTAGTGATCAAATGCTATTCTCCTTTTCCTGGGGGAATTTAGTCCCTGGACATTGTGCAAAGCCACCCTGAGATTCGCGACTATATTGTTTGTATCAGCCATTAAAACAGAGGCGTAAAAAGCTATTGTATCGTGCAGAGGGGTAAAAAGCTATCGTATCTACCGTCACTTACCCTTTGCCGTCTTCTACCTTTTAGGAATGAGTTGGGGGTGTTGCGGTTAATGGCCTCAGTTTGGAGTCTGAGATGGTTCTTCACCTGTTGATTGGCTTGAGAAGAAGAGAGGGTTAAGAGGGAGAAAGAAGGGGATTGGGAACAAAACATATAAACACATCTTCTTATGCCCCGTACACACGATCGGACTATTCGGCGGTGGAGGTCCACCAGACTTTCCGAACGAACGGATTTGCCCACACACAACCACATATGAACTGACTTTTCCGGTGGACTTTTGGGAAGAAAAAGTCAGCCGGAAAGCATACACGGTCGAATTATCTGGCGGATAGTCCGATCGCGTGCACGCAGCATTAGAAGACCAACATTGAGCATCGGCTGCCTCTAGAGGCGGTCCAACAACACATTCTACAAAAGCTGCTTCTAAGGGATGGTTAGAGGTGCAAATGAGAGTTCTGAGAAAATTTGCATCTGGTGTCCCTGGTATGGTAGTTTAGACTTTGTGTGTGATTGTCGCATGACCTCCTCCTTTAAAGCATAAAAGTGAGGTTTAATGATGTAATCTCTCAGGGTGCCATCTTTTCTGGGGGGTCCCAGGGCCCTGTGTGTCCTTTCCAGCTCCAGGTGGTGGGGCAGTGTGTTATTAATCAGCTTGGTGATAATGTCACGCACAGTGAGGGGGATATATGTAATGGCTTCTAGGAGGCCACAGATTCTAAAGTTATATCTCCTGGACCTGTTCTCAAGGTTGTCAATCCTGGAGAGGGCCGTGTCTAACTGATCCTGTAGGACCTGTATATGCACTGCATTCTGGTTAGTTCTGAACACTGTAATATCCAGTTTATTTTGTATGGCCCCCATCCTGGATCCAAGGTTAGCAAAGTCAGATTTGATATTACTTGTTATTTGGGCTGCTGTATTGGCCGGTCCTCTCTCTAGAAGGTCAGAGAGTTTAAATAAAAGTTTAGCTTACAATGTGGTGTGGTCCTGGTCTGGCAAGCCTGGGGAAGGGCTAGCATGAAGGAGGGGCAGAGAAGGCCCAGCCAGGGACACGGTAAATTCCTCCGTTGTGAGACCCAATAAGAACTCTGTGGAAGCCAGTGAAGGAGCCTTGGGTTGGTGTTGGCTGAGATCCTGTGTCCTTTTGGTGTAGGCCACATGTGGCTGTTGCAGCGGTGGTGGCAGCCATCTTGGTACACCCAGCCTCCCCAGCCTTGTTAAAAAGTGGCAGAGATCCCATCGTACGGGGGGAACCAAACATCCAGGGTTGTTTCTGAGGCTCTCCTGAAGGCAGGCAGGTCAGTGGTGAACGTCCGAGGGGATATATCGCTGGCTGTGCGGCTCGTGGGTCTGGGGTGAAGTGGAGCTTCTGGCTCAGGTGGCCATGTCGGAACTCTCGCCATGCGAACCTCAGAAACTGTTTTTTTTTATATCACATCCACAGGAAAATTTAGCTTTGCTCCTATGACTTTCATTGGGGTGTATTCATTTTTGCAACATGATCTTGAATGAATATGTTAGGAGAAAAAACTTTTTCGTGTGTGCAAATTAACAAATCTTGGTTGCAATCAATGGCCTCCATTTGTGGGAGTATTTTATAGTATAGTTTCCCATAGAAAATGTTGATTCTGAAAGGAAAGCAAAGGTTTTCTGACAAATCTGTTAGGGTCTACTCATTTATGCTGAGCATTGTAAATCCTTTATAATAATAATAATAATAATAATAATAATATGTAAGTGATATTGAGCACACATTCTCTGTTGTGATTAAAAATAAAAATATCAAAAAGTAGCAATTTAAAAATGTTGTCTGTTATGCCGCGTACACACGATCGGAATTCTCGTTGGAAAAAGCTCTGATGGTTTTCCCGACGGACTTCCGACGGAATTTGGCTCAAGCTGTCTTGCCTACGCATGGTCACATCAAATTCCGATTTATTCGTTTATAACTCAGTGACGGGACTAGAAAAAGGAAGTTCACTAGCCAGTAGCCAATAGCTTCTGTCTCGTAGTTGAATCTGAGCATGCGTGATTTTTGTGTCAGAATTGCATAAACACGATCGGAATTACAGATAGAAAGTTTTTCCGCCTGGAAAATTGAGAACATCAATCTCGGACAGCTAAACTCCGATGGAGCATACACACGGTCGCATTTTCCGATGAAAAGCTCTCATCTGTCTTTTTCTGGCTGGAATTCCGATAATGTGTACGCGGCATGAGACATGTGCACTGCTGAAAAATTTGTTTGGTTTCGATACATTTTTTTTTTCGGGTCATTCGCTATGATTGCAATTCAAAAATTGGTAAATTCAAAAATTCGTAATTTCATAAATTTTAAAATTCATATATTTGGAAATTTGAAAATCTGAAAAAAAATGAAAATTTGAAGAACGAAAATCCTAACTAACTAACAATAACTAACTATTAAATTATAGGTATTGTAATTTCCTTTCAAATTTGGTTGCTAGTGAACATAATGAATAAAAATGTATCCAAACAAATTATCCAAAATAATTATCCTAAACAACTAGAATGGAACAAATTAATAATAAAAATTTTTTTAAGGGGCGTGGCTTGGCGCTGTTCCGAGATGGCCACTTGATCCCTAAACACCCGTCCATGAGACCTGGCTACATTAGCACAGGCAAGTGACAGTACGCCCTTTACCCCCGAATTGCGCCCTTGTTTGCCACACCATGTCAGCGTATATTGGCCCCCGATCGCCTCCGGAGCCTGACGTCCACCTGAATAGGCAAATCCCGCAGATCTTCAGATCTCGGCCTACTGGCAGCTCCCGAGCCGCGGCCTCGAGTGAATCGCGGTCGCATAGCAGAAGCCTGCTACGCACCAGGCCGGACACAAACACCCGGGAACAACCAGCGATTAGCCTGGACGATCTGCGCAATGTTGCTGCAGACATTAAACACACCCTATCTGCTGCAATATCTGACCTGCAAGCTGACATCCATTCCATGACACTGCGGGTGGATGAGATAGAAGCTGTGCAGGCCCGCCATGATGCCTCCCTCTGTCAAGTACATCAACTTACTGAGTCCCATGCTATACAAGGGACATCAACAGACACATGGAGGACCTCGACAATCGAGGGAGACGATGGAACCTGGGAGTAAGAGGCATACCAGAATCTTTAGACCCTGGCCTCCTGTCTCAGAGAGTGATCAACATTTTCAACGATCTCCTTGAAAGGCCCCCAGACACCCCGATAGTATTTGAGCACATTCACAGAGCTCTGCGCCCCAGAGGCCATGATACCGACCCCCCGAGGGATGTAGTTTGCTGCCTTGTTGACTTTCCTCTAAAGGAAGAAATTCTGCATAAAGCTAGGGAAAGAAATCAGATTACCCACAGAGGGGTGACCATCAAGATATTCCAAGATCTATCTAACATAACCCTTCAGCGTAGGAGGGAACTCCGACCACTGCTGGAAGTTCTGCGAAATAGAGCCATTCCATACCGTTGGAAGTACCCCTTCTGCTTATCTGTCTCTCACCAAGGTCGCATGGAAAATCTAAGAGTCCCAGAGGACCTTGACCACTTCTGCACCGCGCTTGACCTACCTTCCGCAAGACCTTCCTGATTGGTACAGTGACTTCAGATTGCCTACTCTCCGCAGAGCAACCTCCATGGAGGGAGTGGACGAAGCAGGTAACTATGCCATTGGGAGGCGCCGTAGGCTCGCACAACAGCCTCCTCTCCCACACTCCCCACAGAGAAATGCCACTCCACCAAGAAACGGCAGCCCCACTGCTTCACCTGCCCACCGCAGGCCTCGCCGTAGTTGAAGAAGAACCTACCCTCACTTCAGTTTGATGAATGGCACCTGTTGTTACGAATGCTGGCTATAGTTATGCTACCAACCTGCTGGCACAATCCTCTTGACCCCTACACCTGTGGGCACACGTATGTGCCAATGATGACTTGCGATCGGCGACTACACACTGAAGACTTTTACCCATCAGGAGATCCCCAGTTCGACTCTCAAAGACTCCCCATCCGACCTATCAATGCAATGATGGACCTTCACCTTTGCCAAGGACACGGATGAGATGCCTCTTGTTATCGGAAGCCCCAACATGTTCCATGGGGCCTTTGACAGCCTTAACTACCTCCACCAATTGCTTGCCCCCCACAGTGCACCCCCCACAGCTTGCCTTAGATGGCTGCGATCATGGAACTTTTACCCCGGCAGACGGTATATCCACCAGACTTTCTGCTTCTGCCTCCCCTTTTCTCCCCCTCCCTTTTCTTTTTCTCCCCCCTTTTTTTTTCTCTTTTTTTTTTCTTCTTTCCCAATTTCCGATGTTTAGATTTGTCTGCAAAACCACGGACTGAATCGTGCTGAGCCGAGGCCTACAACTGAGTCGGGAGTGAGGTATATGGTAAGAATAGTTTCTAACCCCATTGGCCAGTTGCAGCCATAACGTCACTTTATATCCTTACTGGACACCCTATTATAGCACGTATTGATGCATAATGCTTATTATTTACTTTTCAAGGTAATTGAACAGCCTTTAAGGCTTCCCCCAATGACGTGGGTAATTCTAGGAGATTTTTGTAATAGTCGAAAAGGTGCAGGGAGGGAACCACACACTGGATGTATACCACGAAGGGCGTCCCAACTTACGCTGTAAGAAGGGAGAATAGACCAGATTTCAATAGGTGGGAGGGGAGATTTAAGACCCATAGTGAGGAGTTCCCAAGCAGGAAACTGGGAGTAGCGAACATTAAAGATCTACCTCACTAGTCTACAACGAGCTCCCCATTTGGGACGCACTGTACTCCTATGAGTTGGCCACCCCCTCACTCCCGGCTCCATATAGTGCATTAACCTTTAATGTGTTTTACATATATGTCACATGTCTCACAGGTGTAGTTGGTATTGCATTTCCTCTTTTTTTTTCTTTGTATGCCTCCAGTGTGCCTCCAGTGTCTGTTTCACTTAATAAAGCATTTAGTTGTGCCATTCTGAACCTCTGTTTTTAGAATTTGTTAACTGTCAGTTACTTACTTGAGAATATAACTATTCTTTATTAACGCGCTTTTCTCTAGAACTCTCCCCTAAACATAGCTCTGTATGCCTAGCTTATTTCTCCCCTTTCCCTGCCATAGCATGACCAATCCCCCTCATGCAACCCTCACGGGCCCCCGATTATTTCCGCGCTTGACTCCCTTAGGATATTGCCTCCATCTACCATCGCCATCTGCCTCCTTATTAGTCCCCAACCTTAATATTGAGCGCTGGCCCTCACGCCTTACTGATCAGATGCTGCTAGCTCTGCCACCCTCCCCCTCCCCCATATATGTCTCGGCGTGGCTATTATATTACGAGCTCTCAACCCACTGCCACATCTAACTGCCGATCTTACGCTCCCTCAGGTCTCACCATGACGGAGACCTCCCAAATCTTGTGTAACCTCGTCCGCCACCCCCAAGCATCGTACGCTGGTAGTCAGAGTTGACTCGACTGGTGCCTCTCTCGGGAGCCCGAGGGGTTGACAGGTGCTCCCCTTTCCTGAGACCCCCCTCTCGGTAACACCCTAAGACACCCTTACTCCTGTCAAAATGCCAACGCTGTTACAAAGCTCCACGAATTTATCCTTGAAGATTGTTTCTCTAAATGCCAAAGGCCTAAACACCCCAGAGAAACATCACCAAACATTGGTACTAATGCAAAAACTGAAGGCAGATGTGATCCTCCTTCAGGAAACCCATTTCAGCACTAAATTTGCCCCCAAACTGTCTAACCACGCCTTCCCAGTAGAATTTCATGCAACATGTCCTTCTTCTAAATGCAAAGGGGTCTCCATACTTCTTTCCAAACACTTTGACCTCCAATTATCGGATACCCTAGCAGATGATAACGGGAGATTCCTCTTCATCAAAGGAACGTACAAAAACAGAGTGATCACATTCGCTAATATATACAGCCCCAACTCCTCCCAGGTACCCTTCTTCAGGAAGGTGGTGCACACACTAAACTCTTTTATGGAAGGGATGCTGATTCTTGGTGGCGATTTCAATGTCCCCTTGGATCCTTTACTGGATACCTCCTCTGGGTCCTCCAGTCTGACATTCCGAGCTCTCAAACAAATTAAGAAAAGCCTCCAAGAGCTACTGCTCCATGACACGTGGCGAACACTTTATTCCAAGGACAAGGACTTCACCTTCTTCTCCGCCCCCCCACAATAGATACTCCCACATTGACTACCTTATGGTCTCCCAACGGAACCTACACAATCTGACCAAGGCCTCAGTTGAACCTATGACGATCTCTGATCACCACCCCATCACAGCCCTATTCACCTTCCCTGAAAAGCTTGACCGGGGCAAAATCTGGAGACTAGATGCGAGCATTCTAACGGACGAGTCCAGAGTAACAGAAATCCGAGACTGTCTTTCCCACTATTTCACAGAAAATGACACACCGAATGTCTCCCCCCTTACGCAATGGGAGGCACATAAATGCGTAATAAGAGGCAAGTTTATTTCCCTTGCAGCCGCGCTCAAGAAAGAAAGAGCCACCACTCTGGCAGACCTATTCTCGAAACTCAGTTCACTTGAAACACAACACAAGAAAACTCTAGCGTTAGACACCCATGCTGAACTAACGAACACCCGTACCCAGATCCAAGATATACTAGGATACCAAACAAAAAGGAGATTCACCCTTTCCCAGAAGCTCTTCTACGAGCACGGAAATAAGTCAGGCCATCTTTTAGCACAAGCACTGCGATCAAAAAGAGCTAAACGAACAATCCACCATATACACTCCCCTGCAAGTTCAGTCCTTGAGACCAATGCAGCTATAGAACGTTATTACACCTCCCTTTACAACCTCGGCTCCGCAAACCCGCAATCTTCAGATCCCCAAAGACGGTTACACGACATTCGAACGTATCTCGCCAGGCTCCCACTCAAGACAATCCCCTCTGACACCCTCCAATCCCTGGAAGCCCCAATCTCATCTTCAGAATGGTTACAAGCCATAAAACAACTGATACCTGGTAAGAGCCCTGGCCCAGATGGGCTGACCTCGGCGTACTACAAATTGTTCGCAGAGACGCTTCAAACACCCTTCTTAAAGGCCTTCAATTCCACTCCCACCTCAAAAATCCCTCCCCCGCGGTATTTTAGAAGCCCACATTACTGTTATACCCAAACCTGATAAGGATCCCACAATCACAAGTAGTTATAGGCCAATTTCCCATCTTAATGTGGACATTAAAATATTCGCCAAAATCCTCGCCAATAGATTCCTTCCACTCCTCCCGACCCTCATATCCCCCGACCAAGTACGTTTCGTCCCTGGACGCGAAGCAAGGGACAACACCCTGAAATCCATCAACATACATCACCTGATAACTCAATCTAAACAGAAGGCCTTCTTCTTATCCCTGGATGCGGAGAAGGCGTTTGACAGAGTGGCGTGGGACTATATGGAAGTGGTACTTACCAACTTAGGACTCGGCCCCCACATGACCAACATGATCATGTCCCTATACTGCACACCAACAGCAAGGGTGCGAGTTAACAACACTCTGTCAGACGCCTTCTCCATCTGGAATGGAACAAGACAGGGATGCCCCCTCTCCCCGATCCTATTTGTCCTCACTCTAGAACCCCTCCTTCAGACCCTTACCTTAACTAGTGATATCAAGGGTGTCCAAACACCGCTCAAAGAGTTCAAATATGCGGCATTCGCCGATGACATACTAATGTTCCTTACTGAACCCATCACCACCATCCCAATCGTCCTCTCGGAGTTCCAAAAGTTTCAGACCATATCTAACCTCAAAATAAACTTTTCTAAATCTTACGCTCTTAACATCTCCCTCCCAGAGACGCTCCAAACACAATGTGAAACAAATTTCTCAATTCGCTGGAAGAACGACTCTATCACTTACCTGGGTACCCAGATCACACGGAAAATAGCCGACTTATATACCAAAAACCATCTCCCTATCCTACACAACTTAATGGCTGACCTCGAGAGATGGAACAAACAAACACTCTCCTGGTTCGGCAGAATCGCTGTTCTCAAGATGAATGTCTTGCCCTGTTTGCTTTATATTCTCCAAACAGTGCCCATACAGGTCCCCCAGTCTTTCTTTAAAACGTATAACGGCATCTGCTCCAGGTTCCTCTGGGGGAATCGGAAACCTAGAATTTCCCTCAAAACTCTTTCTCGTCCAAAGCACCTGGGAGGCCTGGGCTTCCCAGACATACTCAAATACTACAGAGCGGTTCACCTAACTAGGATCGTGGACTGGAACGCCTGTGACCCCTGTAAAGAGTGGGTTCCTTTAGAAGCATCCTTCTCAACCTTACCCCTCGCCTCTTTACCCTGGATACCACCTACCCACATCCCCACCTCCGTCAATCTACACCCTCTCTTACACCCTACTCTAAAATGCAGACTTGCTCCCGTACAAAAATCTCCTCGATACCGTGCCCCCTAACCCCGATCAAATGCAACCCTGACTTCCCGCCCGGCATGTCTTCCGAATTTTTATCTACCTGGACACAAGACAGATACCTGGACACAAGACAGATTAAATGCCTGCCACCTGTATGAAAGAGGAAAACTCATCCCCGCACAAGTCCTTGCGAACAACTTAGCCAGACCACCTATCCCCCTTGGACTTACCTTTTAATTGCATACTATCTGAAATCTTTAAATAGAGACTCCCAATGCTCTAGACCACTGCCTCCCTTTGAGAAGCTATGTACCCAGTCAACCCCTCAAAGGCACCTAATAGCACTCACTCACAACCTGCTATTTGACGAAGAGCGTCCTGGTTCCACTATCGCATGCAAACATTGGGAGGAAGATCTCTCCCTGTCAATAATCGACGAACAATGGAGCTCCATTTTCCATACCATCCACAGAGGCTCCCTCAATGTTAGTACTCAGGAAAATGGCTATAAGATTCAATCGGGATGGTACCGCACACCATCGCTCTTACACAAATTCGCTCCTGATACCACTGATACCTGCTGGAGGTTCCAGCAAGATAAGGGAACGCCAATATACATCTGGTGGTCCTGTGTCCCTCTACAGAGCTTTTGGAGAGAAGTATGTAGAATTACTACCCACGTTACCACTTATAACATAGAGCCCACCCCGTCCCAATGTCTTCTCCATCTATCACCCTTACCGAGACGAGTCTACCATGGCTCCCTAGCGATGTATATGCTTAATTCAGCGAAACTTTGTATCCCTGTGCACTGGGGGACGCCCAGACTTCCCTCCATTAAGGAATGGTTTACCAGAATCAATAAAACGGGCGAGATGGAAAAAGTGATCCATATATCCAGGGATACCCCCTCGAAATTTAGTATGAAATGGGCCTGTTGGAAACACTTTCAGACCACCATGGATTACACAGATGCGTACAAGTAAAGACCCCAGATCCATAGATCTCAGACCTTTGATTTATAAGGTCTAGCATACACATAGGGTACTGACTCTGTGCCTACAGAAACCGGGAGCCGAATAGAAACTCAAGCTGTATACCAACCGATCTGCTCCGAGGGGGGTCACAGGTAAGGGGACCCCCTTGACCCCTTGACATGGTCCCTCCCTGTCACCCGCCCCCCCCCCCCTTTTTTTTTATTTTCTTTCCCTCTCTCTTTCCCCCCCGGTCCTATTCCTCAGACTTATCCTTATAACATAACTCTCCAGATTAAATGCACGCGCACACCATTTTACCTTATCATCACAGGCGTCCAACAACACTTACCTTTCTTCATCTCAGGTGGGATTCCACCCGGGAATCCCCTGTTGCGATCCGCTAAGTTAGAAACTAAACAGGTCTCTCCGCCCGCTCCATGACCACATGAGGGATGAATCAACATTCCATATTTTTTGTTCCTATACCCTCCCTCGAACCGACCTCTTCTTAGACCCAGGGGCAGTGACCTCCGGAGTGCTATGTTGCGAATCATACCAGACCGCTCCCTTTTTCCGACCCCCCTCTCCTTTTTTTTTTGCTCTCTGATTACTGAGCTGACAAGCACTTAGCTGGATCATGGCATGAACCTATACGAATATGTGATCCTAAGAATGTTTATATGCAATGTGCACTCTGTTTACTCTGTAATTTAGCTGGTTTCACCTTTAACCTGTTGTTGGAAATGTCTGTTCTTCTGTTTTTTTTGTGCTTTCTTTACAATAAAATTGTGTTTAAAAAAAAAAGTTTTTTATTTTTATTAGTGTTATTTATTATTATTATTAATTTGTTACATTCCATTTGTTTAGATTAATTAAACAGGTTTTCATGAATGTGATCAAAATTCATAAAAAAATTTATTTGGAACAAAACGAATTGCACATGTCTATTGTCTGTAAAAATATAATTGTATAAATCAATATATATTCTTCCTAATGTTTTAATGTCTTAGAATCCCATTGCATAATTAACGATTCTTTTTCTAAAAGAAAATAAAATCTAAAAATAATTTCTACACATATCAACAATAACGAGTCCCATGACAATATCATTGAGCACGTCCTACAATTTCATCTACTAACATATAAAAGCAACGCAATTCTATAATCATTAGCTTCAACTAAGGATAAATACTTGCCGTACGTATTATTCTAATTATTGTTTATTGCATTATTCAACTTTCATCTGATTTCTGTCTTGTTCTTTGCAGATTAAGGTTGGCTAATTTATATTTTTGAGTGTTTAAAATGGAACTAAAGTCAGAAACTGACTGCCCTAAGTTCTCTCAAGTTCTCTCAATTGATCTGACAATGTTACTGAGTCTTCTACTTCCATCCTAAACCTGAAAAGAACCAGCAGTGTGAGAGACTGAGGAAATGATTGGCTGTTTGACATTTATGGTCTTTTTTTAGCAATGGCTTTAGAGCTTCAGGTCACAAATAAGTATTTGGGTGGTCATTATTAAGCTTTTACTGAAGGTAAGGAGGAAAGGAAAGGGGGGCAAACAGGCGATTGAAGTATGTTCTGGTGTTAGCTCTGCTTTAAAAAACAATGGTTCCTAGGGTTTGCACTGATCCCCGTTTTGTATCGGTGAGTACTAGAATCGATACTTTCAGTCAAGAACTTGCCAATACCGATACTTTGAGGTACAATTTCCCCCACTACTCTTGTGTGAGTGTTTGTGTAGAAAGGGAAAAGCACCATCATGTGGGCAGTTTATTAAAAGTGTTAGAACTCACAGTAAATATCTGGCCAAATGCAAAATCTATGTCCTGGTCCCGCAATGATAGCAAATCATGGCCGCTGGAGGTGCTCACAGGGCTGGAGAAGTCCTGGGACTCTGTGGGTATAAAGTAAAGTGTCCTTTTTGGCATCGGGAGCATTTGCTTGTTATTGGCGCCGATCAGTATCGGAGTATCCCTACCAGTTACACATTAAAACTCTTCTCCAGGAAGGTTTCCCTTACAAACCGCACCACCCCACCCACTTTAACAAGTTTGTGTCCTTAGCACATGTAAAAACACTGTAGACTTGATGTGCTCAATACAAGCTCATTGATGCAGCCGCAGCAGTTTTGTATAATTTGTTTAGAGCCAGCCATCAGCTGTTCAGTAAAGGTGACTAGAGTGGCTCTACGGCCACCCAATCATTTTTATGATAGTGAGAATGGCCCCTTTTCCTTGCCACCATCCTCAGTGGCTACAGGCCTCTCCCGCTCCTCTGAGGAGATTAAGGAATATCTGTTCTCCAATATTCTTTGTGTCTTATGAACCCTGAAGAGACAAGGTTTTTTTTATCACTTCTTGTTTCAGAGCTGTCATTATCTGGCTACTGTAGTTGGAGAAACAGTGTAAGACCCTCAATAAGGCACTGAGGGTTTAATAAATCACTGATGTCTTCATAAAGAGGATCTGTCACATGCCCATACCCATAGGTATGGCATACATATGGCATACCCATACACATGCCCATACCCCTATGTACACACCAGAATGTAAACGCATTATACCACACAGGTGAAGTGTCATTGTAAATGTTGTAGTGAGAACAATAATTATAGGGCCATAGAGAGATTATTTTGTCACTTCTAGTTTCAGAGCAGTCATTGCCCAGCTACTGTAGCTTAGGATGCAGCTAATCAAGCATGATTTGTGCTTGATTAGTTGAAATGGAGGGCAAGGGAGACATTGGTGGTCTAATAGCCCCCTGATGTCTCCATAAAACATACCTGTCACCTGCTCATGCTATCACATAGGGATGTTTGCCACCTTGTGATAGCAATAGAGTTAAATGAAAAAAATTTGAATAAATGAATGAAATAAATAAAAATAATAAAACATATTTTAAAAGCATCCGTGCCTCCCCCAAGCATGATAGGGTCATTATGCATGTCTAAACTTATTACCTTATAGGATTTTAACCACTTGCTTACTGGGCACTTATACCCCCTTCATGCCCAGGCCAATTTTCACCTTTCAGTGCTGTCACACTTTGAATGACAATTGCGCGGTCATACAACACTGTACCCAAATGAAATTTTCATTTTTTTTTCACACAAATAGAGCTTTCTTTTGGTTGTATTTAATCACCACTTGGATTTTGTCAGGAAGGGCATGCCAGCAACCAAAATAATAGCCACAGAAGACGTCCTGAGCCTTTAATTCCTGTAAGGAGAATGTCATGGGTGCGTCTGCATGCGCCGGTACGGGCACATGCACACGCATGTGCGCGAGCGCCGTGGTGCATGTGAGCACCTTTTGATGGTTCATAGCACTAAATGGGCTATTTAAACTGGGTCAGCACCCGGATTCAATGCTGTCTGCTCTACAGCGCCCCGTGTGTTCCTGCTTCCATTATCTGATACCTGTTCCAGTTGTTTGACCTGGCTTGTTCCTGACGTTCCCTGCTGTCTGCCTGCATCCGACCCCAGTTTGTCTCTGATTCCACACCTGCCTGCTCCTTCTGCTACCTCGCTGCCAGCCTGATACCAATCCGGTCTGTACCTTGACTCCGATCCAGCCTCTGCATCAGTTCCTGACTTACTCACCAGTGTATGACCTGGCCTGCCTGTACCTGCCTTCTCTCCAGTCCTCTGGAAGCTTTCATCCCACCTGTAGCAGCATCTGCTTCCCAGCCTGCGTGTTTCAGTGTCAGTCTGTTCCAAGCAAGGTGGGCACTGATGAGGCTGCACAGATAGGTGGCACTGATGGGCACTGATAGGCACTGGTAGGGGACATTGATAGGCAACATTAATAAGCAGCACTGATAGGGGCCTCTGATGATGAGGCACTGATTGGCAGCATTGAAGGACACTGGTAGGTGGCACTGGTGGGCACTGCTTAGAGTGTGCAGGACTGATGTCCCATTCACTCCAGACAATAATCTGCTTTTTATTCTCTTTTCGCTTTCAGCACGAGAAAAAAAAGCTGATTACCAGCTCTGTTTACATGATGTGACCAGCTGTCATTGGCTGACAGCTGATCACGTGCTAAGGGGCCACAATTGGTCCCTTACTCAGATTTGTGACCAGCTGAGTCTCATTGACTTGCTAATCAAAGAGCGAGCCATGCGTGCCCTGCAGTGGACAGGAGGATGTTCATGGATGCCCTGCCGGCAATTTAGGCCTGCACTGTAGCCGAACTGTAGCCACAGGAAGAGGTTAAAGCATTGCCTATAAAAAAATATTAGGTTTGCATAGTTTGTCGCCATTTCACTGGTATGCACAATTTGGGGTTTTGATATGTTTGGTATTTGTTTACTCATCACAACCTCAGCTTTTATATTTTACCAAAAAGAGGGTATTATTTTGTGTTTGTGTGCATTAGAATTCAGCTTAGTGCTTTTTTTCCTGAAAATATGAATTTGAAAATTGGATGTGTAACTATCGTGTGGTATACAAAACAGCAACGGCTTCCATTTTATTCCCCAGGACTTCAAAGCAAGTTATTTAGAAGATATATTATGTTTGTGGCTTCTAAGTATTTTCCATTTAAAAAAAAGGAGATTTTAACCACTTGACCTCCAGAAGGTTTCATCCTCTTCATGACCAGGCCATTTTTTGCTATTCAGCACTGCGCTATTTTAACTGGCAATTGCGCTGTCATGCTACATTGTACGCAAATTAATTGTATATAATTTTTTCATACAAATACTTTTGATGATATTTGATCCCCAATGTATTTTTATTTTTATTTTTTTGCTATATAAACAGAACAAAACCAAATTCTTCATGAATTTAGGATAAAATGTATTTTGCTACATGTCTTTGGTGAAAAAAGAAAAAAAAAATCCCAGCAAGTGTATACTAATTGGTTTGCATAAAAGTTATTGAGTCTACAAACGATAGTACTGTATATAGTGTATAGTTGAATATTGATCAATTCTAATGCGCTGATGGCCTATCACATTTCTCGAGGCCCTAAAATGCCAGGACAGTAAATTACCCATTTTTAGAAAGTAGACAGTTTTATGTATTTAGTAAGAGGCATGGCAAGTTTTTTGAAGTTTAAATTTGTTGTCACAATTTTTTGGATAATTAAGAAATTGAATACTGTTGTGGCAGTGATCATGAATACTGACTGGTGACAGTATGTTAAAAAAAAATACATAACTAAAAAAAAGCTAATCATAATAATTGTCTTTCATTTTTTTTTAAACGATTTTATTTATTTTTTAACTATTACATTTGTACTTATTTTACTGTATTTACTGTATGGTCACACTGAACTACTATGATGGAAAGTATGTAAAAAAAAAAAAAAAAAAGATCCCTGGTTGATCATTGGTGTAACAACAATGTGTTATACATTCCTGACTGTAACTTTACATTCCTGACAGCTGTGGTTACTATTGTGTGCTGTTATTGGCCCACAGCTATAACATTGTACAGGGTGCTATGATTGGCGTAGGTACCATGTGATAGCGGTGGACCAATCACATCATCACTATAGTAATCACAGCTGTTATAAATACAATTTATTCACAACAGCTTTTGACATTGTCATTATATTATCGCATATCGATCACATGATTCCTGGACGCTCAAAGTGGCTTGATACTGAGAGTTGCAATCTACTGTGTCTGGTGGACACAGTGGGTGTGGGAGTGGCATGCTGCTGGCACCTTAGCTAGATGATCTAAATGTACTGTGGCCAGGCGGCAACCGGTTAACATGTGTAAGAAGTTTTAAAAATTGCCCCGGTCAAAGTGGTCAAACTAAAAGCCTTCTCTATTCCTTACTGCAGGCGTAAAGTGTCCTTCTGAACCTAGGAGCGCCCCTGGGTGATGTAGATGCCTTGTATTGGCTTTTAACCTCTTTGTGCTGAGTGCATGCAAGTATGCGGCCTCACGGTAGCCTGGCCTTGGTGCCAAGCAGCCCCATATTTGCGTGCAATGGCGCCGATAGAGCTGTGATGAGAGCAACCCCCCTACAAGCTCCCGCACTACCGGTGCCTAAATGAAAGCTCCCATTCACTGCTTGCGATTGGGAGCTTTCTGATCATGTGACCACCATGACAGCCAATCATGATGGTCACATGACCAAAAGCCTTGCCCCACCTCCCAGCATTCTAAAGCCCTTAAAGGTCTGGCAGGCACCAGCTCTAAGGGGTTAGGCAGCAGGATGTTCTCAGGATCCAGAAGACTGCAGCTGTTTTATGACATTAGGTAGGAAGGACCAGTCCAAAATAGGCAAATATTGTCCAAATTCAAGAGGCATATGTTATTACAAGAATCTTGGCATGCTTTATTCCATATCTTTGCAATAACCAACTTTGCATCTGTGCAGGAATTTCCTGTAATAAAGACCAATCAATCCTGCTCTCTTGTATCCTACCTTCACCCTTATGTTGAAAACGACATGAGGGTGATATATGTAATATCATGTAATATATAGGGCAGGCTGGTCCATCCGAAAGCTCTACTTTTTGCAAAAAGTTATATATAACACAGTAATGGTATCACAGCTACTTTTAAATAGTTAAGAAGACAAATGGTGCGCAAACGTGGATTTACATCCTTTGTGGATATTGAGAAATATAATTAAATTAAAGTTTGTGTGTCCTGAGTCCTAGTTTAAAAAATGAGTACAAAAAAAAGAAAAAATAGAAAATAGATTTTTAAGGTTGCCACTATAATCCCAATAGGAAAGAAAATGGTCTCACATTATAATAAAATATCAAAATTTGTTGAGTCCCATTTAAAAAACATATGACAAAAAGAATACATAGACATGTCTTATTGGTACACTCCCTTAGGACACGCTTAACCCCTACACTGCCACCTAGGGGTTAACCCCTTCACTGCCAGTGTCATTTACACAGGAATCAGTGCATTTGTATAGCAGTGATTGCTGTATAAATGACAATGGTCCCAAAAAATGTGTCAAAAATGTCAAATGCCATAAAACTGTCCCCTATTTGTAAACGCTATAACTTTTGCGTAAACCAATACATTTTACCAAAAATATGTAGAAGAATATGTATCGGCCTAAACTGAGGAAAAAAAATGTTTTTTTTATATATTTTTGGGGAATATTTATTTTAATAATTGAATGTGGCGCCATGCTCTGCAGTATATGTCTTGATCACTTTTCATAGTTTAACCGCTTGCTGATCAGCCGCCGCAGTTTTACTGCGGCAGAATGTCACGGTGTCAGAAACTATGAAACAGACTGAGACAGAAGTACAATCAAATCACACTTGTTTATTAATAAAAATAAAAAGGTAAATAGAAAAAGGCGTAGTCAAGCATAGCCAGAGTCCTGTAGCCAGATCGGATAGTCAGCCAGTCCAAAGTTCATTAACCAGATCGGGTAATCAGCCAGGCCGGAAGTCAGGGATCCAAGGAGAGCAACCGCAAGCAGGATAAGAAGCCAGGTGGGATGTCAGCAAGCCAGTCTTGAAACAAACAGCAGGAGATGGTTCCTTGCGATGTGACCAATGCGAAGGCAAATGAAAAAGTGAGCAGGAAGGCTTTAACCTCCCTGGCGGTATGATTATTTCGGATTTTAGGTGCTAAAAGCGGTACCATTATTTTGTATGAAAATTTGGCGTTTTATATTGTAGTCCTGCAATTCTTAGGAATAACTCTCTTAAATCTGTCCAAACCAGAGTCTAGCAGACATCCCGGGTATGATAAAGTTTGAAAAATTAAATCATAAATTATAATATAATAAATAATTATAAATAATTGTACCAAATAATAATATAACAATAATAAAAATTATTCAATAATGTAATCAAATCAAAAACACTGAAATTTGCTCAGTTGCAGAATTGTCACTGTCATTACTTTTCAGTATTTGATGACGGATCTCCCCACAAATCGCTATCGCTCAATTCTGCGAGTGATTACAATTTATTATCGCTGTTTTCTAGCTGGTCTAAAATCATTTTTGATGTACAGTGACAGTTTTGGTTGCTATGGGCAATCTCCAGTTTCCAGGCATAAAGAACAGTTTTTATTATATAAAACTGCATGCAGGACACTGGGCAGACCACTAGGGACAACGGGGATGTGAAATATTTACATACAGCAATGTAATCTGTAAGATTACATTATACTGTATGTTTACTGTTTTTTTCACTTTTTGAATTTGGCGCCGATCTCCGTGCCCGTGCGTCGCAACGCTCGCAGGGCACGGAGATCGGCGATGTAATGCATCGAGCGAGACACGGCTCGCTCTTACAGCGGGGAGACAACGCTGGATCCGAGGGAGAAGGTAAGTAAACCTCCTCCTGGATCCAGCGATGCAGTCCCGAGTCTGACTCGGGGATACCGCTCTTGGTATAAAAAATCCACCCCGAGTCAGACTCGGGAATACCGTCAGGGGGGTTAAATAGGCAGGTCAGACGAGCATCATCGGGAACAGCTGGTAACTGTGGACAAAGAAGAGAGCTGGCAATTAGCTGACAGCTGAGCAGCCAGCCCAGAGGAGGAAGGGCTAAGCCGGCCCTTACACACGGCTGGGCGAAATGACATTATCTTACGTCACTTCGCCTCCTGGCCACTAGGGGCACGTGCGCCCGCAGCATGTGCCCAAAGCCGATGTGAGTGCCCAGGGGGCGCGAGGACCACTGGGCACCCGTGATCTCTCATGACAGAGTGAGGACCGGGATGTGTGTGTGTTTCATGTGTGTGTGGTTCTTTCAGGGGAGTAGAGACGGATCGTGTGTTCATACTAAGTATGAACACCGATTTCTTGCTCCTCCTAGACAGTCTCATCCCCCCTACAGTTAGAACACACACTAGGGAACACACTTAACCACTTGATTGCCCCCTAGTGTTAACCCCTTCCCTGCCAGTGACATTTATACAGTAATCAGTGCATTTTTATAGCACAAATCGCTGTATAATTTACAATGGTCCCAAAAATGTGTCAAATGTGTCCAATTTGTCCACCGCAAAATTGCAGTCCTGATAAAAATTGCAGATCACCGCCAATACTAGTAAAAAAAATAAAAATAATAATAATAAAAATCCCATAAAGCTATCCCCTATTTTGTACACGCTATAACTTTTGTGCAAGCCAATCAATATATGCGTATTGTGATTTTTTTTACCAAAAATATGTAGGAGAATACATATCAGCCTAAACTGAGGAAAAAAATATTTTTTTTGATAAAAAATGTGGGATATTTATTATAGCAAAAAGTAAAAGATATTGAGGGTTATTTACAAAAGGCAACTCCACTTTGCACTACAAGTAAAGTGCAGTCGCTGTAAATCTGAGTGGTAGATCTGAAATGAGGGGAAGCTCTGCTGATTTTATTATCCAATCATGTGCAAGCTAAAATGCTGTTTTTTTTATTTTCCTTGCAAGTCCCCCTCGGATCTACAGCGACTGCACTTCCAACTGCACTTTCAGTGCACTTGTAGTGCAAAGTGGATTTGCCTTTTGTAAATAACCCCCATTGTGTTTTTTTTTTCAAAATTGTCGCTAGTCTTTTGTTTATAGCACAAAAAATAAAAACTGCAGAGGCAATCAAATACCACCAAAAGAAAGCTCTATTTGTGGGAAAAAAGGAACGTCAATTTTGTTTTGGTGTAGCATCGAACGACTGCGCAATTTTCAGTTAAAGAGACGCAGTGCCAGATCGCAAAAAAAAAAATGCTCTGGTCATTGAGCAGCCAAATCTTCCAGGGGTGAACTGGTTAAAAAAAGATTTAACTTTTTTTCTCCTCAGAACTATTCAATATTAATGTATCAATCCAATCCTAGATACATGTATACTATTTATTCTTCTTTTAACAAAACATAGTAAATTTAATTCATAGATATCTTAAAAAAAGACCCTTATCTTTCTGTTTGCATTTAATTAAATGAAATGTTAATATTTGCTTTGGGTTAGTACACTTTGAGTATCTAATATATCATTGCATCACTGTATTTACTATTAATGAAAAAAAAAAAGTGTACATAAGATTACTTGGCTTTAGCAATTTCATTGCAATTTAAATCAAATAATTGTTACTGTTTTCGTTTTTTTCATTTTTTTAAAAAAACAAAAATTTGTGTTGTGTCTTCAGATTATGGAGGAGAAAAATGTGACCACTTTAACCATGATCCACCTGTTAGGATTTAATACTCCACATGGTATAACATTATTTATCTTTTTTCTTTTCTTCGTCGTTTATTGTCTGACAATATGTGGAAATGCCCTGATCATCACATTGGTGTCCTACAGCAAATCCCTCCATTCTCCAATGTACTTCTTCCTCACCCAGCTCTCCATAACAGATATATTATTATCAACTGACATTCTTCCTAACACGCTAAATGTCGTTTTGATGAAGGAGATCATGATGTCATTTTCTGATTGCATCACTCAATATTATTTCTTTGCTTTCTCAGAAACCTCAGAGTGTCTTCTTCTGACAGTGATGTGTTACGACAGATATGTGGCCATCTGTAGACCATTACATTATACCTTAGCAATGAACTTCCAGTTCTGCTGCATAATGATCATCACATGTTGGGTTTCAAGTGTTTTAATAGTATTGATTCACACTGTAACAATATCACAGTTATACTTTTGCGGTCCTAATACTATGGATCATTTTTTCTGTGATCTTGACCCAATCCTAAAACTCGCCTGCTCTGACACAAGCATTGTTCAGCTTGAAGTGGCATTGTTGGGTTTTCTATTTGTTGTCATCCCTTTCTTTATTATTATTATATCATATGTTTGTATTGTGATCGCCATTTTTAAAATCCCATCTATGAAGAGCAGGCAGAAAGTTTTCTCAACATGCAGTTCCCACCTGACAGTTGTGTGTATTTATTATGGTACTCTGGTTGGTGTTTATTTAATACCTCATAGTGGACAGTCGTGGAATATCACAAAGTCCCTGTCATTGCTGTACACTGTAGCCACCCCTCTACTGAATCCAATTATTTACAGTCTGAGGAACAGAGACTTGAAAAAAGCTGTAGATGAAATTGTCAACCGCTATCTGAGCTTGCCTTTTTAGTAAATGATAAAATATGTGCTTAAAGGGTAAGTTCACCTTTACAGAAAATCTGTAGTGTGAACTTACACTGGACCCCTTCCCCATCCCCCCTGGTCCCGCGATCACTCGCTGTGACACATTCGGTCGCCGCTTCACCAGTCTGGTGATTTGAAATCCCTGTGGCTTCATCTCCTAAACGTACCACATAAAAGATATGTATAGGAGGCATTCTAATTGGACACATGGACGGAGCTGACCAATCAGAACTTGCCTAACCCATCCTGCCAGCGCTGAAGAAGAGGAGAGAAAACCACTGGGATTTTAAATCCCTGGTCAGGTAATACGCCGACCCTATGTCTTACAGCGGGTGTTCGTGGGATTCAGGTACAGTGGGACCAGGGGGGGGTGAGGAGGGGGTCCAGTGTACGTTCACCTTACAGATTTTTAGTAAAGGTGAACTTACACTTATATATTGTTCTGCATGATAAAGTGATAACAAAATTATGTTTTAGCCTTAAACCCCTGTCAGTTTATATTTTTGTTGTCTATGTGCCATGTATAAATTTTACTTCAGTTACTGAGATGTTATCAGGAAATTGTAAGAAGACAGACCCAATACTCCTACAAACTCCATAAATCACAACAATACATATGTAAGTCCATAAAAGTCCCAAATGGAGTACTAAAGATCGTGTTGAAAAAAGAAGTGACACCAAAGGAAAAAATAGTGCTCTTCCTTTTCTCCTAGATAGAAACACTTCACATTCACCAGAAATATGTGACCTCTTTTCTCAAAGAAGGTCAAAATTGCTTTTGGTAGGTATATTCCCAGATAGGTATCCTGTACTCGAGTCACCAGTGATGTCCTAAGCATCAGAACAGCTGAAAACCATTATCTCCTGTAATGCGCCCCTGTGTCCTGTGTAAATCTCGTCAACAAAGTAGTAGAGCTGACTATTCCAAGCTGGACCGATGCAACTCCAGTCACCCTAGATCAGGCACTGGCTAGGACTGGATCCGAGACAATACTCCCCAGAGAATAACCTGTGTGTGTGGAAAGATCCAATGATGAAAGTACAAAGTTGGAGGATACAACAAGAAGCAGTGGCATAGCATGGGTGGGGCCACAGGGTTGGTTGCCTTGTGCACAAAATTTGTTAGGGCACAACATTTCAAAACAGCAAAGCCACACGGGGGGGGGGGGGGGTGGATCAGCATCAGTGACAGAGTGGACAGCTTCCAACAGCTGTCACCCAGGTGGGGGCAATGCATGTGGGCACACCAGTATACAAGTGCACAGCTACATTCATAGGCTAGCAGAGAGACCTTTGCCGGGGCATGAAAATATTTTAATAGATTTAGATAGAAGGTAATGACAACCCTGGAACATGGTGGCATGGTAGGCTAGTTCCATTGCACAGAGAATAGCTGGCACATGTGTACTTGTGGGCATGTTGTACAGGTTGGAGACAGGTAATGGGTGGTTAGATGAGCAAACAGAGCAGTCTGGAAGATGAGCAGCAGGCCATGGTGGACCCATGGCCCCTGTGAGTAGGGCCTACAGGCCCTTGAAGTGCTGGTTTTGTTCTTACATCACTGATCCTGAACTCAGAGAGGATCTCTGTGGTATTACAGAAGATGAAATACCAAATATAAGGAGGCCAGCATACATAGGGGACATTGAGGTGGTACTCTTTGACTACAAGCTGAATCAGGGATGGGCTACACCCAACTGGATATATTAATAGTGCAAGACCCTACCACTTTGAAAATGGATGCAAAAGTGACACATATTAAGGTCCCATCCCACTAAAGTGAATTTGGTGCTTTCAGCTGAGATTCAAGTATAGGCAGTCCCCGGGTTGCAAACATCTGACTTACAAATGACTCCTACTTACAAACAGAGAGAGACAACAGGAAGTAAGAGAAAATCTACTCCTAGGAAGGGAAATTCACTCCAGTAAGAGTTATCGTGGGAAAAATATGTCTCCACTGATGCTTTACTATCCCCAATTCTTGTTTCCCCAACAACTCAAAATTTGCAAAATCCATAGGGACAGAAAGTGAGGTGAAATCTTTTGAACAGGGACACAGACAGAAAAACAAACATTACAGAGGTGTTAACCATTCCCTATGCTATTCAAAAAGCTTAAAATAGTTTTTTTGATTGGAGTAACACTTAAAAAACTGACCCGTTCTGACTTACAAAAAAATGTAACTGTAAGTTAGGTGCATTGTCATTCAACAAAGTGGGGGGTTTAACCACAAGTCTTCAGTCTTACAAGTATAAATCTCTTGTGAGGGTCTAGAACTGAGGCAGTAAAAAAGATGAGAAAATCCCCTCTTGAAGGTGGGTTTTCCTGAAAAATATCACATAAGCATAGGGTAACTTAAACTCCTTCAAAGTTAACCATCTCTCCTTGTTGAATTGAAGCCTTTTTACATTTTAGAATAATACTCTGAGAGGCATATTAAGAACTTATTAGACAAAGGCACTAATAAGTAATACTGATTTAAAACTTTTTTTTCCTGGTGGAAAAGGTGGCTTAGGACCCAGGCAGTGGTGTGCTCTGTCCAAAAGCCAATCTATATCTGGAACATTAGGCACCAATATTATGAAGACCCAAAAGATATGATTGGCGATCAGTGTCACTTCTGCTTCAGGAACCCCTCTTACACACAGGCTTTGACAGCATTCTATGTTTTCAATATCCACCTGTTGTAATTGGAGCTGGGAGATAAAGAGGCTGTTTTACTAAAACTGGAGAGTGCACAATCTTGTTCAATTAAGCTTTGAAACAAATACAAATTGGAAGATGATTGGCTTCTATGTACACCAGAGTTTTCACTTTCCAGTTTTAGTAAATCAACCATATTATGTCTAAGTGAGAGGTTCCTTTCTTCCAGCACATGTATATATTAAACTCATCAACTTTGTTGAAAGATGTCGGTATGACGCTGCTATTTGCAACATATGTCTCAAGCGTATCTCGCATGGCCAAAACATCAGCCGCTTGGGCACCACATACTTGACCAGACATATGTTGACCTACCATGCAACTCGTTGGCAAGCATACCTCAAAGACCCACACCAAATAACAAAGCAGACCTCTCCTTGCTCCTCATCAGCTGGGATCTCCAACCCCACTAGACCTTCAGTCCTCTCTGAAACCTGCTCTGAGAGGAATGAAGGTGTAGAATTAGGTGTGTCACAGCCAAGTGCTTCCGGGCACTCTGCTAGCAGTACACCCACGTCCAATTATAGCAGGCAAATGTCCCTGCCCCAGCTGCTGGACCGTCGAAAGAAGTTCACTCCCAACCATCCACATGCCCAGCGGTTGAATGCTAGCTTGGCTAAATTTCTAGCACTTCAACTGCTGCCTTTTCAGTTGGTAGACTTGGCCCCCTTCCGTGAGTTTGTACAATGTGTGGTTCCTCAGTGGCAGGTCCCCAAACGCCACTTTTTCTCACGGAAGGCGATTCCGGCTCTCTACCGGCATGTGGAAGGCAATGTCCTTGCCTCGCTGGACAGGGTGGTCAGTGGTAAGGTGCATATTACCGCTGACTCATGGTCCAGCAGGCATGGACAGGGACGTTACCTGTCTTTCACGGCCCATTGAGTCACTCTTCTGGCAGCTGGGAAGGATGCAGGACAAGGTGCAGTAGTGTTGGAGGTTGTTCCGCCACCACGCCTCCAAAATGCTATTATTGGTTGTGACACACCTCTCTCCTCCACCCCCTCCTCTTCTTCTTCCTCCATGGCCTCTTCCATTGCTCTGTCCTCAGAACCAGCGGTGCTCCGTAGGCGTTCCAGGGGCTACGCAAGTACGCAGGCAAAACAATGCCATGCCGTGCTTGTGCTGGTTTGTTTGGGGAACAGGAGCCACACAGGGGGAAAACATGTTTTGTCAGCTCTGCAGGGGCAGGCCGAGAGGTGGTTGACGCCATGCCAGCTTAAGCCAGGAATGGTGGTTTGCGACAATGGCACCAACCTCCTCTCCGCCCTCCGACAGGGACAACTGACCCATGTGCCCTGTGTGGCTCCTGTCCTTAACCTGGTGGTGTAGCGGTTCTTGGGCAGGTACCCGGGCTTACAGGATGTCCTGAAGCAGGCCAGGAAAGTCTGTGTGCATTTCTGCCGATCATTTAATGCCTGTGCTCGGCTGGCTGAGCTCCAAAAGGAGTTGAACCTGCCCAAGAACTGCCTTATATGTGACATGCTCACCAGATGGAACTCAACGTTGGCCATGCTGCAGCGGCTGCACACGCAGCAAAGGGCCATCAATGAGTACCTGTGTGACTAAAGCACCAGTACAGGGTCAGGGGAGCTCGGTTTTTTCTCACCACAACAGTGGGGCATGATCAGGGATGCATGCACTGGCCTGTCACAGTTTGAGGAGGCCACAAGGATGGTGAGCAGTGACAGTGCATGCATCAGTGACACTGTACCTCTTGTCCACCTGTTGGAGCATACGCTGCATGGAATAATGGACAGGGCACTTGAGGCAGAACAGAGGCAGGAAGAGGAGGACTTCCTTGCCTCTCAAGGCCCCCTTTATCCAGACAGTGTTCCTGCTGTGCCACCCATCACACAGGAAGAGGATGAGGAGGAGGATGATTGTGTCAGCATGGAGGTGGAGGCTGGCACTCAGCATCAGCAGCAGCAGCAGTCTTGTAGGGATCATTTATAGTCCCAAGAAACCCGTGGACTTGTACGTGGCTGGGAGGAGGTAGCTGCGGATCATGTTGTCCTTAGTGACCCAGAGGACTCCGGACCGAATGCCACAGCTAACCTACGCTGCATGGCCTCCCTGATCCTGCAAAGCCTGCGGAAGGATCCTTGTATTCTTTGGATCAAGGAGAAGGACCATTAATGGCTGGCCACTCTCCTTGATCCACGGTACAAGGGTAAGGTTGGCGACCTTATCTTGCCATTGCAGAGGGAGCAGAGGATGAGACATCTCTGGGAGGCCTTGCAGAAAGGTCTGTGCAACGCGTTTCTAGAGACTTTGAGGTTACAAACTCCTGGTCCTGGACAATGTGTTGCTGAGGCATCAGTCAGGAAGGGCGGTGGAGAAGGTGGCCGTCTGACCGATGCGTTCAGACAATTTTTTAGTCTGCAGCCCCAAGGTATGATCGGTTCCAGCAACCATCGCCAGCGTCTGATTTACATCAGAAATACCTAGGGGCAAGGTCAGACTTGGACACCTTTCCCACCGAAAATCCTCTGGCTTACTTGGTCTTGAGGATGGATCACTGGTCAAATCTTGCACAGTATGCAACTGAGCTACTGGCCTGTCCTGCATCCAGCATTCTTTCGGAACGCTCCTTCAGTGCTGCTGGTGGCTTTGTTACCGACTTAGTTGATCGACTGACCTTCATCAAGATGAATCAGTCTTGAATCACCCACAGCTACCAAGCACCTGAAGCTGATGTTACTGAATATTTTTTTTTAAAATATCCCATCCCTTCAAGACTGCCTATGCTGATGCTGAGTGACTGTCCTGTTATGTTGATTGTCTATCCTCTTCCTCCTCCGCTGATATGTTGGAAGAACATTTTTGGTTCTGGGTGATGCCACCAGCCCAATTTTTCAGCCTCTGTTTAACAGGGGCGTTTAATTACAATTTTTGATGCAATGCTTTGCAGCAGGGCTCATTCCTGCACCACAACTAGAGTATAGGGGAGATGTTGCAGTGTCGTGGCACCAGCACCAGTGCCTAAGGCCCAATTTTTCAGCCCCTGTTTAACAGGGGCGTTTAATTACAATTTTTTTATGCAATGCTTTGCAGCAGGGTTCATTCCTGCACCACAACTAGAGTATATGGGAGAGGTTGCAGTGTCGCGGCACCAGCACCAGTGCCTAAGGCCCAATTTTTCTGCCCCTGTTTAACAGGGGCGTTTAATTACAATTTTTGATGCAATGCTTTGCAGCAGGGCTCATTCCTGCACCACAACTAGAGTATAGGGGAGATGTTGCAGTGTCGTGGCACCAGCACCAGTGCCTAAGGCCCAATTGTTCAGCCCCTGTTTAACAGGGGCGTTTAATTACAATTTTTTTATGCAATGCTTTGCAGCAGGGTTCATTCCTGCACCACAACTAGAGTATATGGGAGAGGTTGCAGTGTCGCGGCACCAGCACCAGTGCCTAAGGCCCAATTTTTCTGCCCCTGTTTAACAGGGGCGTTTAATTACAATTTTTAATGCAATGCTTTGCAGCAGGGCTCATTCCTGCACTACAACTAGAGTATATGGGAGAGGTTTCAGTGTCGTGGCACCAGCACCAGTGCCTAAGGCCCAATTGTTCAGCCCCTGTTTAACAGGGACATGTAATTACAATTCTTGATATAATAGTTCACAGGAGGGCCCGTTCCTGTGCCCACCTAGAGTAACTGTGAGGACTTATAGTGTTGTGGTGCACCACAACCACCAAAGGTCAATTTTTCTACCACTGTTCAACAATGGCATGTAATTACAATTCTTGATATAATCGTTCACAGCAGGGCGCTCCAGCGCCCACCAAGAGTCACTTTGAGGGCTTACAATGTTGTGGCAACACCAACACCTTGTTCTGCCGTTTCTGCAGAGCATATAGGGCAGGCCCCTACTTTCAAACATCCAACTTACAAACGTCTCCTACTTGCAAACGGAAGGAGACAACAGGAAATGAGATGAAAACGGACAGCAAAACAAATTATACAGGGGTGATAACCCTTCCCTATCTTTTCCAAAAAGCTTAAAAATAGATTTTTTGACTGGAGCTACACTTTAAAAATGTACCAGTTGAAAATTACAAACAGATTCTACTTAACACAACAAACCTACACAGTCCCTGTCTTGTTTGCACCGCCTGTATACTGCTGTTCTGAGTATATAGGGCCTGGGGGCCACACGTATTTCCTTTTTTTAATATGGGTAGGGGGTTCCCCTTAATATCCGTACAAGACCCAAAGGAGCTGGTAATGGGCAGGGGGGGCTACCCATGCCATTTTTCTCAATGATTTTCATCCATATTGCCGGAACCAGATATAACATTAAAACCGCAAGCAGTTTTAAATGACGTTATTTCCGTTAAATGTCATTTTGTGCAGGGACTGTTCTAAACACGGGAAACACATGCCACTTCACAGGCATACTATAGACACCCCCCAGGCACGATATTTAAAGGAATATTTCACTTTTTTTTTTCACTTTAATCGTCATTAAAATCAGTGCTCCCGAAAAAACTATAGTTTTTAAAAAAAATTTAGGCATTGACCCATGTCCCCAAGGGCAGGAGCTGGGTCCCCAAACCCTTTTTAGGACAGTATCTTGCATATTATCCATTAAAATTAGCAATTTTTATTTCGAACGTTCGAGTCCCATAGACTTCAATGGGGTTCTAACGTTTGTACGAATTTGCGGTCCGTTCGAAAGTTCTGATGCGAACCGAACCGGGGGGTGTTCGGCTCATCCCTAATCCTCACTAATATGAGATGGTGGCTGTGGGAGATCTGCCACAGGGTCCTGTGTGAGAGAAACAGGAGATGGGGGCTGTAGGAGAAAGTGCCCCATAGTGGGATCCTGTGTAGGCTAGGATTGTCAAGGTGGTGATGTAGAAGACTTTTTCTGCAGACCAGCAAGGCGTATTTCTGTATTGCATTGATTAGTGTGGACCAATCTCCACCTGGATCTCCACTAAATCAAATTAGAGAACACCTTTTATTGATAGAAAAAATACTAGGTGTTCTGCAAATGGAGATGGTGCTCAGTATGTGACTCCCTGTTGTCAGGGTGCGAAGGGGAAGCTGGACCAAACCTTCACTCTTTGGGCGTACATTGTACACCCAAAGAGCTGGACTGGATAAGCTGTTAGAGACTGCCTGACATCCTACTGACTGAGTCCATGTTCAAATGTTTGAGGATGATTTATTTCAAAGTGCATGCAGCTAGAGGCCAAATGGCTTTTCTTAAAGTTCTTTTACTGCTGGGCAAAGGTGAAACATAAAGTGGATCTAAAGACACTGGGGGGTTATTTACTAAAGGAAAATACACTTTGCAGTACAAGTGCACTGCTGAAAGTGCACTTGGATGTGCAGTCGCTGTAGATCTGAGGGGGACATGCAAGGAAAATAAAAAACAGCATTTTAGCTTGAACATGATTGGATGATAAAATCAGCAGAGCTTCCCCTCATTTCAGATCTTCCCCTCAGATCTACAGCAATTGCACTTCCAAGTGCACTTTCAGTGCACTTATATTGCAAAGTGGATTTGTCTTTAGTAAATCAACCCCAAGGTTTTCACCTTAATGCATTCAATGAAAAACCTTCTGTGTTTAAAAATCCCCACCCAGCCCCCCCATACGTACCTGCACCCAATCTGATCCAACGATGTGCATGAGAATAGCGGTTCTTGCCACTGTTTCCTTTCTCCCCTGGGTGGATTGATAGCAGCGGGAGCCATCTGTACATTAAATGCAGAACTGAGTGAGTGGGGGATGGGGCCAAGCCGCCCGCTCTGTGTCAATAGATGCAGGAAGGGCGACTCGGG
Organism: Lithobates pipiens; assembly: GCF_037356315.1. NCBI lineage: Eukaryota > Metazoa > Chordata > Amphibia > Anura > Ranidae > Lithobates > Lithobates pipiens. Next base: position 624,607,905 of record NW_027507903.1, read on the forward strand.
AGCAAGCATGCACGGGTACAATATACCCTACCCAAATACTGGTTTTCCCATCTCCCCGCAGGCCATTACCATGTCTGGAAGGCCAACAAGGAGAGGCAGACAGTCACGAGCCAATAAAAGAGGGCAAGCAGGGTCTGTGTCTAGAGACAACAGTGCTGGTCATGGACGCTTTGCATTGTCATCAGCACGTGGCCATGGGACACGCTTGTCCTTATTTTCGTCAGCTGGAGGAAGGCAGTAGCGTGAACGCAGAGAGAGGGGATGCTCAAGAAGGACAGCAATCTGGCAGTCATGTTCCACCAGCTGCAGCATACTGCCAGGTTTGCTCCAGTGATGAAGAGGGAGGGGATGATGAGGTCACTGACTCCACGTGGGTGCCTGATAGGAGAGAGGAGTAGGAGGAGGCACATCTCCAACGAGGCACGATGCCCTCCGGGGGCCAGCTTAGGGGCAGCACACCAACTGAATCACACCGCAGAGCTCCACCTGTGCAGGATGCTGCCTCTGCACGTTATTCTAAAAGTTCTTTGGTGTGGGCCTTTTTTGAGACCAGTGCATCAGATCGCACCATGTTGACCTGCCATGCAGCTCATTAGCAAGTGTACCTTAAAGACCCATACCAAAGAACAAAGCGTACCTCTCCTTGCTCCTCATCAGCTGGATTCTCCAACCCCACTAGACCTTCAGTCCCCTCTGAAACCTGCACTGAGAGTAATGAAGGTGTAGAATTAGGCATGTCACAGCCAAGTACATGCAAGCACTCAGCTAGCAGTACACCCACGTCCGATTGTAGCAGGCAAATTTCCCCTGCCCCAGCTGCTGGACCATCGAAAGAAGTTCACTTCCAGCCATCCACATGCCCAGCGGTTGAATGCTAGCTTGGCTAAATTGCTAGCACTTCAACTGCTGCCTTTTTAGTTGGTAGACTCAGCTACCTTCCGTGAGTTTGTGCAATGTGCGGTTCCTCAGTGGCAGATCCCCAAACTGCACTTTTTCTCACGGGAGGCGATTCCGGCTCTCTACCGGCACGTGGAAGGCAATGTCCTTGCTTCCCTGGACAGGGCGGTCAGTGGTAAGGTGCATATTACCGCTGACTCATGGTCCAGCAGGCATGGACAGGGATGTTACCTATCTTTCACGGCCCATTGGGTCACTCTTCTGGCAGCTGGGAAGGATGCAGGCCAAGGTGCAGTAGTGTTGGAGGTTGTTCTGCCACCACACCTCCTGCTACTACTGGTTGTGACACACCTCTCTCCTCCACCCCCTCCTCTTCTTCTTCCTTCATGGCCTCTTCCAGTGCTCTGTCCTCGGAACCAGTGGTGCTCCGTAGGCATTCAAGGGGCTACGCAGTATGCAGGCAAAAAGATGCCATGCCATGCTTGTGCTAGTTTGTTTGGGGGACAGGAGCCACACTCGGGCAGATATTTTGTCAGCTCTGCAGGCGAGAGGTGGTTGACACCATGCCAGCTTAAGACAGGAATGGTGGTTTGCGACAATGGCACCAACCTCCTCTCCACCTTCCAACAGAGACAACTGACACATGTGCCCTGTGTGGCTCACATCCTTAAGCTGGTGGTGTAGCGGTTCTTGGGCAGGTACCTGGACTTACAGGATGTCCTGAGGCAGGCCTAGGAAAGTCTGTGTGCATTTCCGCCGATCATTTAATACCAGTGCTTGGCTGGCTGAGCTCCAAACGGAGTTGAACCTGCCCAAGAACCGCCTTATATGTGACATGCCCACCAGGTGGAACTCAACATTGGCCATGCTGCAGCAACTGCACACACAGCAGATGGCCATCAATGAGTACCTGTGCGACTAAAGCACCAGGACAGGGTCAGGGGAGCTCCGTTTTTTTTCACCATGCCAGTGGGGCATGATCAGGGATGCATGCACTGTCCTGTCACCATTTGAGGAGGCTACTAGGATGGTGAGCAGTGACAGTGCATGCATCAGTGACACTGTACCTCTTGTCCACCTGTTGGAACATACGCTGCATGGAATAATGGACAGGGCACTTGAGGCAGAACAGAGGCAGGAAGAGGAGGACTTCCTTGCCTCTCAAGGCCCCCTTTATCCAGATAGTGTTCCTGCTGTCCCACCCATAACACAGGAAGAGCTACCAATGCCATTTTTCTCAATGATTTTCATCCATATTGCCAGAATCAGATATTACATTAAAACCGCAAGCAGTTTTAAATTACTTTTTTTTCCGTTAAATGTCATTTTGTGCAGGGACTGTTCTGAACACGGAAAACACGTACCACTTCACAGGCATACTATAGACACCTCCCAGGCACGATATTTAAAGGAATATTTAACTTTTTTTTTCACTTTAATCGTCATTAAAATCAGTGCTCCCGAAAAAAACGATAGTTTTTAAAAAAAAATTAGGCATTGACCCATGTCCTCAAGGGCAGGAGCCGGGTCCCCAAACCCTTTTTAGGACAGTATCTTGCATATTATCCATTAAAATTAGCAATTTTTATTTCGAACGTTCAAGTCCCATAGACTTCAATGGGGTTCTAAAGTTCACACAAATTTTCGGTCCGTTCAAAAGTTCTGGTGCGAACCGAACCGGGGGGGGGGGGGGGGTTCAGCTCATCCCTAGTAGCTGTGATTAAACCAAAAATAATTGTTGCCCATGGCCATCCTCAATCCCTCCAGTATAAACCTCCTCTGCTTTAATCTTAAATCTGAAAAATATTTCATAGCCCACGCAACTGCTGCTAGGGCATCTGTTTGTTTAATATTGGTGTACAACGACTCCACATCTATTGTTACCAACAGAGTGGAGTCGCTGACCCTTACATCCTTAAGTCATTTTATTACATCTTTGCTATCTTTTATAAAGGACTTTCCTTTGCTAGCTAGAGGTTGAAGGAAAGTGTCAAGATATTCCCCTAACCTAGAATGTACTGACCCTATCCCACTTATAATGGGTCTCCCTGGTGGTTTGGTCTTGCTCTTGTGGACTTTGGGTACCTCGTATATTATCGGCAATTTGGGAGCTTCTGGTAACATATACCTTGCTTCATTTTTATTCAATATCTTATCTGCAATCCCCCCATTTAGAAACTCCTTTAGTTTAGATTTCAACTCTTTGCCTGGATTTTTCTTCAATAGTTGGCATGTGGTTACATCTCCAACCAGTCTACCTAGTTCCAACTCTTAGTCCTTTTTATTCAAAATTACTAGCCCCCCTTATCGGCGGGTCTAAAGACTATATTTTTGCGTTTCTCTAATTTTCTTATTCCCTGCCATACCCTGTCCGTTGTACTCAATTTATCCGGTTTTATACCATTGATTTCTTTCTCCATCATTTTTTTTTAAAAACTGCAATATGATGATTTGAATTCAATTTGGGGGTGAATGTAGACTTATTCCTTAACTGACTGTGTGAATACACTGTGCTGCTGGGCTGTGTGGCATTATCTCCCTTCTCTAAAAAATATTTAGTTTAGTTTCCTTATACATTTTTGAAGGTCAATAAAAGCTTCAAATTGGTTAAAAATCCTATTCAGTGCATACTTTATCCCTTTATCCAATACTAATAATTCTTCCTGCGAGAAAATTATGTCTGTTAGATTAAAGATGCCTTGGCCTAGTTGTCTCTTTTTCTCCCCCCCCCCCCCTCTGCACCCTCTCCTCGTGTGTTTCTGTTTATTCAATTCCCCTGTGGTGGCCTGTGTGTACCATTGTCCTGTATCTGTTCGCTTCATTGTCTTGAGGAAAACGGTTCCACCAAACCCCCCCCCCCGCTGGTCTGAAATACTGGCATTTGCGGTCTGTAGGGTTCCCTCCAGTCCCTCCAAAATTTTGCCATTTCCAGGCGGAAGAAGGGAACAGTCTACAAGGCATGCCAGCAAACAAAATGGCAAATCCGTAACTTCCAGAGGTAAGATGGTGATGGCGCCACTTCCAGTGACACGAGATTTGAAATTGGAGCGAATGGAACACCTGCAAGGTACAGTAGGTGTATAAAAAGCAGGGGGGAACAGGGACCCAGCAGCTTCCTGACGACTGCTTGGACTTTTTGAACAACACAAATGCCGGTAGCAGGGACCAAACAACTTGGAATACATGCAACACAGAAGACACCTTCAGGGAATACATGTTGACCTAGATGGAAGCTACATACATGGCTGGATAAGCTTGGTGTTGGCTTGTTGACACCGCAAAATGTGAGTGCAATATATTTTAAATAATTTTTTAATAAACACATTGAGAAATACTACACCATGATAGTTCTACTTGTTTTCTTATGAGTTTAAATATCCAGTGGTCTGACCATTGGGGAGATTGATAATTTTTTAAGGAGTGGTTCTCCATCTAATGACCCAAAGGTGAGCATTCAATTGATATCTGGTGAGTGGCCATTTCGCAAGGTGGTGGTGGCACTTAAGGGTGAATTTCACTGTGAAAGCAGGAATAACAGAAGTGCGAACAGAAGTCACAGATTGTTAGAAAACAATTCTTTGTTTTTCTGGACTTTAAATGGAGGAGTTTCAGATATAAATCCACATGCTTTATGAATTTTTTTGTTTTGCTTATTAACACTGGGTCTAGCAGTTGGTGTTTATTTATAGCACAGCGGCACAGAAAATAATTGATATATTTGTTTTTTAATATTTGTTTTTTTTAAGCATTGGTGGTAATATCACATGCTCTGCACATATAGCACAGCAGAAGGGGATTATTTAGATTGAGGCCTCTGTAGGACTGCTGAAAGTTTCTCTGGGTCCATTGAAAAAAACATCAGTGGAAATGACATAACCCAGGAATTTAACCTGTTCACGATGGAACACTTCTCCAATTTACAATAGAGATTGTTCTCTCTCAGCTTCTGAAACATATGACAGACATATATGTGGTGGCTTTCTAAGGACTTGGAAAAAATTAGGATATCGTTGAGATAAACCATCACACATAGCCGCAACAAATCTCAGAGTACATCGTTGATAAATTCCTGGAAAACTGCCAGAGCGTTGCAAAGGCCAAATGGCATTATGAAGTACTCACAATGGACTGTTCTGGCATTAAACACAGTTTTCCATTCGTCACCCTCCTTGATCCTCATGAGATTTCATGCTGCTCTCAAATCCAGCTTTGTGAAAACTGCTGCTCCCTGAGGTGGTCAAATAACTCTGTAATCAGCGGAATTGGATAAGCATGCTTAATTGTGAGACGATTGAGACCCATTCTTCTTCTTCACAAAGTAGAAACCAGCACCAGCAGGAGATGAGGACTTGTGAATGAATTCTCGAGAAAGTGCATCTGCAAAATATTCCTCCATGGCCTTATCCTCTGAAATCGACAAAAAGTAAACCCAGCCATGAGGTGGTATGACTGGTGTGGAGGTAAACTACTGGCTTGACTTTTGTTAAAGACATCACTAAAATCGTGGTACTCCTCCGGCAGGGAGGAGAGTGAAGAGTTGCATAGGACCTTAACCATATTCTGGAAACATGTCTTGCTGCATTGTGGCAGCCAGGAGAGAACCTCAGCACACAGCCAATCAAAAGAAGGGTTGTGCCTCTGTAAGCAAGGATAACCAATAACCAGCAGAAACGTAGGTGAGGAAATAACTTGGAATTGGATTATCTCATGGTGAAGAGCCCCTACAGCCATAAACAATTGAACAGTCTCATGAGTCACATAGGCAGGCTATAAAGGGCTCACGTCAAGAGCCTCAATGACAAGTGGAGCGGCACGAAGCTGCAGCGGAATCGAGTGCTTAGATACAAAGGCAGCATCAATGAACAGGCCTGCAGCCCCAGAGTCGATTAGAGCTTGTATCTTGATGGACGACCAAGAAAGGATAACCGGGACCAGAGGTGTATCCTTCTGTATAACTGGGGACAAAAAAACACCTAAGGTCTGTCAGCTACAGGACATCAAGGTTCGGGTATTCTCTGGACAGGTCGGACAAGACTTCAAAAAGTGACCTGCCTGGCCACAATAAAGGCACAATCTCTCCCTCTTCCTAAAGGTTCTCTAATCCTCAGAGAGACGGGTCAAGCCTAAAAACATGGGTTCATCTTCACTGACCAACTCCTGGAGGAATGGGAGGTAAGTGAGGAAAGGGTGGAATTGTAAAGCTCAGAGACAAATGTACAGGAGACTTCCTCAAGCGCTTCTCAAAAGAGTCTTTCTTTGAGTCTGGAGTCAGTGAGCATGGCAGATGTGATCAACCTCTCCAGCTCAGTTGGGTATATGTCAGGCTGCTATCTAATTGTCATGGTTATGCAGTAATCTTCCTGTGTTTGCTTACCTTCCCTCATGTCTTCAGACTAAGAGGTCAGCCACTTCCACCTGGTGGTTTTTATAACCTCTCCTCTAAGCATGGCTCCACCCCAGGCCCTATCAGGGAGCCCTATATTAACCTGTGCACTGCAGGCCATCAGTGCTGATCAACCATTGTGTATTCCTTTGTGTGCTAGCTTCCTGTTTCCTGCCGTGTGCTCTGCTTCTGTTTTCCGTTACCGACTTTGGCGTGTCTTGACTATCCCTGTTTGCCTGTGATCCTGACCTTTTGGCGTGTGCCCGACTATTCTTGTCTGCTTGTGGCCCGACCTTGGCTTTGTCCCTCACCATCCCTATCCTCCTGTTGCCTACTGTGGGTGTGAGCTGGGGGACCCTTGGGGTCGCGACCTGGAGCCAGTTGCAGCCAAGTCCATCCTCACCACTGGAGGCGCTGGTGAACACCTGCTGGCTCTTAGACTCCGCGCCCCAGGGAATCTTACACTCTAACCCCAGTGGGATCTGTCCCCCGTCTGCAGCAGTCAGCCGTAGGGTCCACAACCTTGCGGTGCACTCCTGATCCTACGGTGTGCACCTGTCACCTCGCCTCAAGGTGACCTGACAGTTTGATCAGCCATGGATCCGGCTGACGTGCCACTTCCTGCAGATAATCCATTGCAGAGCTTAGCTCGGCGACTTGAGACCCAAGAATCGCATCAGACCCAGGTGATGCGATTCCTTCAGGATTTGGCATCCCGTGTTGAACAGGTTCAGGCCTCATTAGGACCCCCGGTTCAACAACCTCAACCGCTATCTGCCGCTGCACCTATCGCATCAGTCGCAGTCACACATTCATTACAACTACCAGCTCCGGTCCGTTTCTCTGGGGACTCCAAGGCTTGCAGGGAGTTCCTTAGCCAGTGCACTATTGATTTTGAACTTCAGTCCCAAAACTTCCTGTCCGATCTATCTTCGAGGAACCGGGTCATGTCTCCTCAGCGGCTAGCGCTCTTTTACGTCTCCGTCAAGAGTCTGCGTCTGTGGGACAGTATGCTCTTCAGTTCCGTATCCTCACAGCTGAATTGAGCTGGAATAATGAGGCCCTAGTTGCAACCTTTTTACATGGCCTCTCTGATAGAGTGAAGAATGAATTAGCAGGAAGATCCCTTCCTGCTGATCTGGACAGTGTCATCACCTTGTGTAACCAGATCGATATTCGCCTTCAGGAGAGGGCCCTGGAAAAAAGACGCCAGCACTCCTCGTTCTTTAGGCAGCCTGAGCCCCCAGTCCTTTCTCTTCGATCCGAGGAGCAACCCCTGCCTGCTGAGGAACCTATGCAGTTGGGCCGGACAAAGTTATCTCCCGAAGAATGTGCTAAGCGCAGAACTCTGGGCCTATGCCTCTATTGTGGGGCCAAAGGTCATTTCCGTGATACTTGTTCTCTTCGTCCGGAAAAGCGCTCAGGGCTAATACATCTGGAAGGTGGAGTATTAGACCCTGAAATATCACCTTCACTTTCTCGTCTTCTCCTTACTGTGTTGCTTCATGTCGGTGTTTCCTCTCGTTCGGTCTCAGCATATCTGGATTCCGGAGCACCTGCCTATTTCATGGATTAGGAAACTGCATCCTCCATGAGACTTACCCTTTTGCCCCTTACAACGCCATTGGTGGTCTTGGCGATTGATGGCACTGTTCTCCCAGGGGGCCCTATCCGCTTCCAGACTCTTCCTGTTAAGATGTCAGTAGGGACACTCCACCAGGAGTGGATATCCTTCCTTGTCTTACCTAAGGCTTCATCTCCTATCATATTAGGTCTTCCTTGGTTACGGCTCCATTCTCCACATGTCGACTGGTCTGCTGGTCAGCTCCTGGCTTGGGGTTCCTCCTGTTCCTCTTCCTGCTTACTCAAGGGTACCCCAAAAGAGAAACTTCCTGTTACCACCATCCCAGTATCTTCTGCTATTCCCACTGTATATAGCGATCTCTGGGACGCATCCTGCAATAGTTGGACTGATGCACTCTCTAGGTCATATGGTACTCTGGATGAGGAGCCCATCTATGAACCTGAGCCGATCATTCACTCCGGTTTGCATGACCATTTACCTTTGTCTGTCCCTAATTTCCCATTGACGCACAGCCAGGCTAACTTGTCTGCAAGTTCCACAGTTGCTATGCCCTGTGATGCAATTGAGATGGTCGCTACACCTGACAATACTATTCAGTCGACCTCTGCACCAGTTATGCCAGTCCAGCCCATGCCCAATGAGCTCCCTGCTTCTTCAGCACCTTCGGTGACCTGGCCTCACCCTACTGCTACTATGTCCGTTCAAACCCGTTTAAGAGGCTCAATCCATCCTTTGGATAGAATACCTCATTCGGCCAGGAGGGGTTTTCAATCTTTTTCTCAGGGTTCTCTGCATTCTGTTTGTGTTGAAGCTATCCAGCTTGACTCTTGTGACATGTTACTTTCTAACCAACCTGACCTCAGGGATCCACTGACCTCTGCCCAGTCTGGTGGTCCTGTTATGGATGCCCAGCTCATCTTTAAGAGTCTGGGTGACCCTGCTCAAACTCCTGATCTTCTCATGCCCTTACCCATTCCTAAAAAGCCTTTAGTCCTCAAGTCCTCTCGTCCTCTCCCTACCTCTGTTTCGGTCTCTGAGGATAATCTAAAATACGAGGTTAGTCAAGTTTTGGATTCCCGGCTCCATAAAGGCATTCTTCAGTACCTCGTACTTTGGAAAGGGTTGGGTCCTGAGGAGAGGTCTTGGATCACTGTATCTGAGGTCTTTGCTCCCTGTCTGTTAAGGAGGTTACATCTGGAGTTTCCCTTTAAGCCTGGACCCAGGCGGGGGAGGGGGAGGCCTCGTAAGAGGGAAGGTACTGTCATGGTTATGCAGTGATCTTCCTGTGTTTGCTTACCTTCCCTCATGTCTTCAGACTAAGAGGTCAGCCACTTCCACCTGGTGGTTTTTATAACCTCTCCTCTAAGCATGGCTCCACCCCAGGCCCTATCAGGGAGCCCTATATTAACCTGTGCACTGCAGGCGATCAGTGCTGATCAACCATTGTGTATTCCTGTGTGTTAGCTTCCTGTTTCCTGCCGCGTGCTCTGCTTCTGTTTTCCGTTACTGACTTTGGCGTGTCCTTGACTATCCCTGTTTGCCTGTGATCCTGACCTTTTGGTGTGTGCCCGACTATTCTTGTCTGCTTGTGGCCCCGACCTTGGCTTTGTCCCTCACCATCTCTATCCTCCTGTTGCCTACTGTGGATGTGAGCTGGGGGACCCGGGGGGTCGTGACCTGGAGCCAGTTGCAGCCAAGTCCATCCTCACCACTGGAGGCGCTGGTGAACACCTGCTGGCTCTTAGACTCCACGCCCCAGGGAATCTTATGCTCTAACCCCAGTGGGATCTGTCCCCCGTCTGCAGCAGTCAGCCGTAGGGTCCACAACCTTGCGGTGCACTCCTGATCCCTACGGTGTGCACCTGTCACCTCGCCTCAAGGTGACCTGACACTAATCTTTGTTGGTATCTGAGAGACCATGAGAAAATCAGCCATGAGGGCCTCATTGTTCTATGCAATCTCTGCTGCCAGAGTACGGAATTCAATGGAGTAATCAGCAATAGTTCTCTTACTCTGTTTGATGGACATGAGGCACTTGGCAGCAGAAGGGGAGCGTGCAGGGACGTCAAATACCCTTTTAAAGGAAGCCACAAACTCTGGGTAACTCAGGACAATGTATTTTTTGCATTTCCCATAGAGGGTTTGTCCAGGCCCCTCTCAGAAAGCAAAGATATCACAAAACCTACTTTGCTTCTGTCTGTGGGAAACGCCTGGGGCAGCATTTCGAAATATATCTCAACCTAATTGAGAAACCCTCTGCATTGAACTGGATCACCCCCAAATCTCTGGGGAAGAGGAGCGGAACCAGACATACCTCTTATAGAAGCAATACTCAAGGCGGGTGCCTGCACAGGGACTAGAGAAGCAGCAGGGATGGCCTGCAACACAGGTTGTATCGGAGCAGCCACAGAGGGAGATTCCAGGTCCAGATCAGCTAAGAGTAAAGATGGCCAAAAAAGTTAGAGGGGTTTTTAAACGGGGGGAAGGGTCCAGTGATTCCAGAGGGGTAGTATTAGTTCTAGGTTGACTAAAGCACATAAACCAAGGTAAGTATAGTAACAAGTCCTTATTGCAATCTCGGAACACCCAATAAGAGGATAGTATGCCACTGATCTAAACTATGTGACATTTTCACCAATGCCAGGAGCCTGGTGGAGAAGATTTGTGAACTAGAGATACTTTTGTACGACCAGGATTTGGATTTTGTGGGAATTTCAGAGACTTGATTCAACAGCTCTCATGATTGGCTGGCAAACATTCAAGGGTATACCCTTTATCGCAGGGATAGAGAGGGTAAAAAAGGGGGAAGAGTATACCTATATATCAATAATATACAAGTGAACATGAAAGATGACATCACTAAGGGAGCTAGGGAGGAGGTGGAATGGGTAGAGCTCCAAAGGGATGAAGCTAAGGAGGAAATAATACTGGGAGTATGCTATAGGCCCTCTAACCTGAGGGAGATGGGGGAGATGGATCTCCTATCACAAGTTGGATTAGCAGCAAGGATGGAAAGTGTTATCATAATGAGCGATTTTAATTATCCAGACACGTCCGGAGATCACGTGACGTCACCCGCGGTCATTGTTCATTTTAACGATCGTATGAAGCTTCATTATTGTAAGTGTGTTTTTTGTGTGTATATTCATCATTAAAACGTTTTTCTATGAAGAGCACTATGGCCTGTCTTTCTATCCACCTGGTCTGAGGAAATGTGAATACTGCTATATACCGATCCAGTGTGGGTATTCCACGAACGTGTCAGTTCATTTGACTCTGAATGGGAAAAAGCTGTGTTTTCGTTTGTGAACCAGTCGGATATTGTCCAAGAGGAGTACAGTGATTGGACGAGTTGATAAGCATTCGTTGATATTTAAGTGCATACGACCCTCTGTAATTTAAAGGGTCCATACGATGAGGTGAGCAGCCAATTTTACCATTGGTGGTGGTCCCCCCCCCCCCCCTTGGCACTAAGTCACTTTATGCATGAACTGACTGTATACCACTGAAGATTCCTCACGTGGACTTTTTGACACAAAAGCGATCTTTGGACTTAAATAATTTTAATATGTTAGTAATCATTTTATTTTAGTTAGAGCGCTGTACCATCTGTTTGATATATTGTATTTTGGGATTTTGTAATTGATCCTTGGTGTTCAGCAGCTTTTCATAAAGGGGTTGTACTGTGCTGATTTTTTCTGTATTTATATTTTTTCCTTTATAGCGCAAAAAATAAAAACCTCAAAGGTGATCAAATACCACCAAAAGAAATCTCTATTTGTATGAAAAAAAGGACGAAAAATTTATTTCGGTACAGTATTATATGACTGAGTAATTGTCATTCGAAGTGTGAGAGCACTGAAAGCTGAAAATTGGTCTGGGCAGGAGGGGGGTTTAAGTGCCCAGTAGGCAAGTGGTTAAGTAACAAGCAGGACTGACTAACAGGATATCATCATCAGGTGAGTCACTGTGGAAACAGCTGAGCGGCCTGCTCTGAGATGGAAGGGCTGAGACCAGCCCTGACAGGTACCTTTGCAATCTGTATCTACTCTCTGTGGTTAATTTATCTCTACTTCATACACTTGCCATTAGCAAAGAAAAATCCACACTATTATATCATAATGCAGTATTTATAGGAATCCACCAAATATAAAAACATATACTACTCATTACGTATAAAAAGGGAAGTTTGGGACCTTAAATGAAGCACTTGGATAGTGGAGGAGAATTTTAACCATGTTTATTTATTTTATTCATTATTCAATAAAAAACTATTTATTATAAATAAATCAAATTCATAATATATATAGACGTCAATACAGTAAAAACATGATATATAGTATCCACATATAGCTGCACATGATAATAATAATTAAATGAATAGGGTAATGTGGCATAATAATGCCTATGACAGCATGCCTGACATCGGCAGATATATCCACATGGTAAAGATGCATCCAATAGATGTAAAACAAAATTCAATATATAATAATTAGTCAAGAACTGATAAGTATGGTTCCGTATACAGTGTGACTAGGACATCAAATTAAAAAGCTTGACGCGTTTCGTGGGTGTCTCCCCACTCATCAGGAGCTGATGCTACCACAAAAGTTCCTGTAGAATAAAGTAAAAAATGTATAAATAATGTACTAACCAATAGATAGAAATAGACTAATGAGAATGTGATACAAGTAGGTAGTTTGGCTAGGGTGGACTCACCAGTCCGGACGACAAGTGCAGCGCACGGCGGTGGACGCTGGGCGGGCCAGGAGCACACTCCCTACACGGGAACTGAGGCGGCAAAGAGATGGATGCGATATCCGGCACGGAAAAAATGCACCAGCATGGGAAGGTGTACCCAAGGGTGGAAAGTGTAGTAATTGTTGAAACCAAAATGTCTGGGGACAAATTAGTGATTATAGGTATGCACAAAAATAATGTTGTTACAAAGAATTTAAAAACAAAAATAATAAAAATGAGCATAAGCCCCACAGTAGCCTAAAAGGGTGATAAGCAAAAAACAGTGTGATGCTATGTTGTGGGTTTGTAAAAATAAATAAATATCATCTTGATAAGGTGTAGGTAAAGGGGAATAAATTAAATATGTGCATGGGAGTATGAGTACGTGAATACAAGTAAGTGAGGGAATAATGGATTAGGTGTGTGTTAATGGTGATAGACAAAAGGGAATGGCGAAATTACCCATGAGGAAAGATATGTAAGTTAGAATAAGAAAAAAGAAAAAAAGAAGTGTCTAAAAGGACTGGCGCCAGTGTCTACAGCTAAAATAGCAAGTGGCCATTCCACTTCCTAGAGCCAGCGTGTGTTCCAATAAACGGGAGTCTGTAACCAGATGTGACATCACTTTGAGACCGGAAGTGATGGCTTGGGCCACCTCAATGCATTTCATCAATGTGATGTCTTCAGGAAGCTCTGTACTATGCTATGATGTAATATTCTGGCTTTTTCTTGGTTACTGGTGAGTGTATGAAGTATATTTGTGGTGAGCATGCACTTTTAACTCATGTGCTGATGCAAGCATGCAAGTGTGAAAAGAGAAAAGGAAGGACTATCAGTGCATCACCATCATTCGGGGTTCGGTCTGTAAATAATTTAATGGACTTATTACGATTTGAAGTTTAATGTGTATTTGGTTATATATTTGCACTTAGGGGAAGCACCGGTACCTTACATATTTTGATTGTCATATAAGTGGCATACATTTAGGCTGGGTTCACACTATTGCGAATTGGATGCGTGTTTCTCTGCCTCCAATTTTACATAGCAAGAGATTGTGACCGGCTCTCTATAGAGCTGGTTCACACATCTCTGCAGCGCCTCTGGTGCGTCTTGCACGGGAGCCCTGCTCGTCTTTTGGTCCGTTTCAGGTCCAAATTCAGCCAAAAATTCAGGCTAAACTTGGATCTGAGACGGTGAATGGAGATGCACTGGACTACTGCTGTGAGCTGCTGCATTTTCCAGTGTGAATCCAACCCTAAAGGGGCTGCTACACTTATTTACAATACTGTAAAAAAAGCACCCTTTCCTGATTTTTTTATTTTTTTTGCATATATTTGTCACATTTTAATTGATTCCGATCATCAAACAAATGTTAATATTATACAAAGATAGCCTGAGCAAATACAAAATTACATTTTGAAATTATTTTTTCATTTATTAGGGGAAAAAAGCTGTCCAAACCTGCCTGGTCCTGTGTGAAAAATGAATTGCCCCCTAAACCCAACAGTGCCATCTTTGGCAGCAACAACTGCAATCAAGCTGTGATAACTGGCTAAGAGTCTTTGACATCACTGTGGAGGAAATTGTGGTCCACTCTTCTTTGCAAAATTGTTTTAATTCAGCCACATTGGAGGAAACACTATATACTTTCACATCTTTGTTGTTAACTGTCTAGAGCAGCCATTCTCCTTGTTAAATATTTTTATTGAATTTCAAAAAGAAAGGTTACAGATCATAGCAAGCATCATATCATGGGTATCGTAAATAAACAATATAGTTATAATCAGGTATTGATCACACAAATTAGGTATGTTATAAGTTAAAGTTTAAGTAACATAGAGATTATATAATATAATAATATAAGTGCTGAACTAAATTAGGATCGAACTATACAAGAGAATTTGTAAAATATGCCTCCAGACCACCTGCCCACCCCAAATGGGTTCAAGCTGTGAGCAGGTGGGGGCAAGTATAGTCAGAGCCTGAAATGTTATTATTACTAATAAATATATTATGGGATACATAACATAAAGGTAAAACTCTTTTCCTGGTTAACATTAGCTTAGCACAACCAGTACTTAAAGAAAGTTTTGAAGAACAAGTCCCCCCAAAAAAAGAGTGAATCTCTATGTTGATGAGGAATAAATCAACTTTTGAGATAGTAAAGTAACCCTTGTTTGTCCTTAGCATATGAAGCAAAAAGGGGATATAGAGAAATAAAACAAATAATAATTTTTTTTTTTTTTTTTTAAATAATAGATATACGAGTAGGTGAAATCTTATTTGCCTGGAATATCCGATAGGAATATATTATATTACCTTACTTATAAAGTATGTCATGAAAAAAAAAGATAACACATAAAAAAAAGAGAAGAAGAGGGATAGAAAAAGGGGAAAAGAGAGAAGAAAAAGAAATGAAATGAAATCTCTTGAGGTAATGACCCGGCTTATGACATGAACAAATATTACAACAATGATACACAAGGATTTTATTGTGGGAACAACAATGACTGGTCAAAATCAGAAGGAAAGAAATGTTTAACCCATGGTTGCCAAATCATGCAGAATTTGTTAATATTATTATCTTCAATAGCTGTCATTTTATCAAAAATGAGAGCTTTGTTCAATCTGTGTTTAGCTTCTGCCACAAATACATTTTTGGTTTTCCATGCCTTAGCTATGGTTTGTTTAGCTGCCGTATTAATATGAACAAGTAATTTGAATTGTGTCTGGGTGAGTGAATCTGGTTTGAGATTTAAAAGTGCAATAGCTGGGTCTGGGGCAATATAGATACCTAAAGTTTTAGAGGCCATTGCAAATATGTTATTCCAAAATTCTTGCGCCACCGGACAATCCCACCATATGTGAAGATGAATACCAGGAGTGGAGCAACCTCTAAAACAATTATTACGGTAAGATGGAGAAAATTTTGCAATCCTTGCTGGTACTAGGTACCATTGTGCCAGAACTTTGAAGTTAGTTTCCAAAGCATAACAGTTGGGAGATGATGATTTAATAGCTAACCAAATGTTAGACCAGTCATTGTTATTAAATATTCGACCCAGATCCTGTGCCCATTTAACAGAATACGATGGAAGTACCTCGTTAGGGGTAGTAATGAGGGTCTGGTACACATATGAAATTAAACCTTTAACTTGTGGGTCACTCATGCAAATGTGTTCGAATTTAGACATCTGACTAAGTGCTGCACCTGACCCAATGAGAGGCATATAGAAATTCTTAATTTGTAGATATCGAAATATCTCATTGCTTGAGAGCCCGTAGTTCGTACATAACATAGGAAATTTTTGAATAGTATTTGAGGATAGTAACTTATAGAATCTAGTCAAATTAGTAGAAGACCATGCTGAAAAAGATTTCAGAAATTTCCAGGTAGGATAAAAGGCTGGATTCCCTAGAAAGGAAAGAAGTGGATTATGTACTGATTGTAATTTATATGAGCTACCAAATCTGTCCCAGATAACCAATGAATGTTTCGTGATAGGGTTAGTCAGATGAGATCTATCTTTTGGCTGAATCCATAGTAGATTGGCCACTGATATGGGGTCACAATCAATGGCTTCAATAGATACCCATAAGGGTATGTCTTCTGTTAAATGATATTTAGTCAATTTTGATAATTGAGCTGCGTAGTAATAAGAAGCAAAGTTAGGTAGTCCCAAGCCTCCTCTAGATTTACTAAGATATAAAGTGGATTTAGGTATACGGGGTTTGATATTCTTCCAGATAAAAGACATAATTCTACGCTGTGTGAGTCATAAAAAATATGAGGGTATGGAAACGGGAAGTACCCTGTATAAATATAAAAACTTTGGCAGTATTTACATTTTTATTGCGTTAATCCTTCCCATCCATGATAATGGTAGTGTGGACCATTGCTTTAATAAGCCTGTAACTTGTTTCAACAAGGGTAAATAATTGGCTGCATTAAGATCAGAAAGTGAGGATGTAAGGTACACTCCTAAATATGGTAATTGGCGGTTGACCCAATTGAAAGGTGAAGAGGATTAAGCCTGTAAAAGGTCAGAGTGTTTTATAGAAATATTCAGTGCATTTGATTTGGTGGGGTTTACGAAGAGACCAGAAATATATGAAAATGTATCCAATATATTTAGAAGAATTGTTGCCGAAATGTGGGGATGAGATAGATAAATAAGTATGTCATCCACATAAAGACAAAGTTTATGGTGATGTCCACCTAGTTCAATACCTTTTATATCTGGGTTGGATCTAATTAATTGTGCCAAAAGTTATATAAGTAGGGCAAAAAGTAGATAAGAGACAACCCTGCCTTGTGCCTCTTCTGATATCTATTATTGCTGATTTATAACCTGCATATTTAATATACGCCCTGGGATTGTTATAGAGGGAAGAGACCCAAGTCAGGAAATGGTTACCAAAACCCCATGACTGAGTCAAAAGCCTTACTGATATCCAAAGATAGAAGGCAAGTTGGGATACGTCTGTTTTTAGTGGCTTGAATAAGTAATAGTGTCTAATATTGTCTCCTGCCTGTCTCTTGGGTATAAAACCTGTTTGATCTTGGTGTATTAGGTGGCCTATAAAATTATTCAAGCGAGACGCAAGGACCTTAGCTAGTATTTTAATGTCTAAATTAAGGAGAGAAATGGGACGGTAATTAGACCAGGTAGTTAAATCTGATCGTGGTTTAGGTAGCATAACTATAATAGAAGATAATGACTCAGGCTGAGATAAATGACCCGACAGAAGAGAGTTGAAGGCTCTAGTTAAGATTGGGGTTAAAATATTCTCAAAGTTTTTATAGTATGATGCCAAGTAGCCATCAGGACAAGGCGTTTTATGTGATTTTAGGCCCTTTATAGCAGTCTGAACTTAGCAGTAATAGGGCTTTCTAGTCTCTCTCGTTGTTCAATATCAAGAGTAGGGAGTTTAATATTAGAAAATAGCCTGTCCGCATTGGCCTGATTGAAATCAGTAGCAGGGGAGTAAATTTTAGCTAGTTTGGAATGAAACACCTCTAATATCTTAATTGGATTACTAGTATATGAATCACGGGACGTTTTCAATCTTATGGAGGACCTAATTTGATTTATTGATTTTAAACTTCTAGCCATAAGGGAGTCTGGTTTATTAGCTTTGAGGTATTGTGTATGTTGGCGTTTACGTAGGAGTTTATCTGCTAAATCCGTTAAAAATAGATCTAAATCCTAGACGGGCTTTATCTAATTTAGCATTATTAATGGCGTTGGGGGAAGATTGAAACATATCATGACAGGAAGTGAAGTTAGCTTCCAGCTTTGCAAACACGAGTTTACGTTCTCTTTGAAGCTTCGTAGCTAATTGTATCAACTTTCCCCGAACAACGGTTTTATGGGTTTCCCACAACGTTAGATCAGAAATATTGCCAGTATCATTAAACGAAAGATAGTCGTTAATCTCTTTTTCTATCTTCTGGCGATGGAGAGGGTTAGCTAATGTAGAGTCGTTTATACACCAGGTGGTGTCATGTGATCTGGGTATTATAGAAGCAATAGTTGTGTATACGGCGCAATGGTCAGACCATGTAAATGGGATAATGTTAGAGCATAAAATTTAAGGCATCATACTAGAAGGGACTAGAATATGGTCGATGCGGGAGAAAGATTTATGTGGGTAGGAGTAATATGTAAAACGTCTACTGGTCAGATTGGTTTCACGCCATGTATCGACCAGATTATATTTGGCAAGTAAATGTTGAAGATTAAGCTTATTAGAGCTAGTGATAGGGGCTGAGGGAGACTTATCTAGGAAAGAAAATATCATCGTATTCACGTCACCACATAGGACTACAGCACCAAATTTGTGTGTCTCAACCACTTGGAAAAGATGGGATAAAAAAGATTCTGTTTTTTTATTCGGAGCATAGTATGATACTATGGTAATAGCTATATCTGCTATATATCCAGTAAGAAGTATATATCTACCTTCAGGATCATTAAGTTGTGTTAAGAGGGTGAATGGCATGGATCGGTGAAACCCAATAAGAGTTCCACGTTGTTTAACCATGGTAGAGGCGGTATAAAATTGTGGGTATGAGGAGGAAAGAAATTTAGGAGCAGCTTTGTCAATGAAATGGGTTTCCTGCAAACAGATTATGTGCGCCTTCTTGGCCAAAAAAAATCTCATTGCTTTTGTTTGTTTGTGTGGGATATTAAATCCTTGTACATTAAGAGATAAAATATTTATGGGGCCATAAAAAGTCTAAGTTAACTAGCTCAAAATAAGAAATATGGCCTGAAATTAGAGTACATGACACCAACTCGAGAGAAAAAAGAAGAGAAGAAAGAAAAGAATAAAGGAGAACATAGCTTGTTATAATAACCCTAATATGAAAAAACTTTGAGTTTAAGCAATAAAAAATCACTAGGGTATGAGAGCAACTCATGGGAGTGGACAAAGGACTCCCAGGGGCTCCAAAGCCATCATCAGAATCTCGTATAATAAAAGCAAGGGTCTGAAGATGGCAAAAGGGCAGCAAGTAGTTCCAAAAGGGACAAACCACGCCGGAGAACCACAGGAACTATACAAAAAGCTTCTATACTATTATAATAACAAATGTATATGTAATAAAAAAAAAGGGGGGGGGGCTATCAAAGCCATAACCTATCAGGAAATTACCACATAAGTATCGTTAACTGATATGAGAGAGAAAACAAATACAAAAAAAAATATTTTTTATAAAAGAGGGCCATCAAAGAATTATAAGCCAAAGGGCCATAGAGTTGCAAAAATTAGTAACTTAAAAATTAAGTTGTTTCAGACAATGTAGTATCATGTGGTTCTGAAAAAGAGAAAATGAATCAAAAGAAGAAAAAAAAAATTAAACTCAGTCCATAGAGTCTTCGGTATTAGGAGGCAGATGTTCAATTCAACCATGTTTATGCTGATTCTGGCGAGAAGAAGTAGATGATTTAGAGCTAGTTGTAGTATTTTGTTGAGGGGACCTGGAAGCTGATCTTCTACGGGATTGGTTTTTAATTGTAGTTTGATCTGCAAGACCCAATTCGACCAAGGCTGACTGTAAGTCCTCTGAAAAACGACATACATATCTGGTCTCCAAATGTGTAAATTTGAGAGAGAAAGAAACCCCCAATGATAAGTGATCTGGTGCTGTTGAAGTATTTGTAGCTGCGGTTTGAGAGCTCAGCTTTTAGCCACTGTAATAGGAGATAAATCTGAAAAGAGTTGATATACTTGTCCTTGGAAAAAAAGGGAGCACTTTTCTCTTGCTGCTGCTAACAATTGTTCTTTTGCATGAAAATAATGCAGCTTGGCAATTATGTTCCTGGGAGGGCTGTTTGGTTTGCGTGGCGCTAACGCTCTATGCACTCTATCCATCTCTAATCTCTCCACAGGAATACCAGGGTGTAATTCCTGAAATAAAGCAATAATAGTGGCATGCACATCCGTGACAGTCTCTGGAATTACCCTGATCCTCAAGTTGGCCCTTCGGTCCCTATTCTCCTGATCCTCTAAACGTGACTGTAATATGACATTTTCTTCTTTAAGAGTATTAAATTCAGAAATGTAGTGCTGAGTTTGGCTTTCGATATCATCAACACGTACCTCTAATTCAGCTGTTCTCAGACCCAGCTCTCTAATTTCTCTAGTCAGTTTGTCAGTGATATGATCTGATGTCTGTTTTAGAGCCTTCTGTAAAATATGCTCAAATTTTTTAAATATGACAGATTGAGATTCTGATACCGAAGCACCAGAGTCAGAGTCCTCAATAGTTTCAGTGGTATTTGTATTCAATTTAAGAGATTTAGCCTGTTGTGAGGAACAAGGCTGTGAGGAGACTGCCACCGCCATCTTGGAAGACAGCCGAGGTGACTTCTCTTTGCTTATGCCACTTTTAAGTTTAGCTTTTGTGCCCTTCAAAACCATACTCCTATATGCCTGAGGCTTTGTGGTAGGTTTTTCTGTAGTTTTGTAAAAGATTAGGGACTTCTGAGACCTGTAGTCCTCTGGCGCGGCCGTCACAGGAGCGGAGCTCTAAGCCGGCATTACTGTCCTCCTAGGCATGTGGCTCTAGAGCAGACATTCTCAACCAGGGTTCTGTGGATCCCTGGGGTTCCTCCAGAGGTTGTTAGGGGTTCCTTGAGCTGTGGCTGATAAACCACCTTTTTGATGGTGCCTACAAAGTTCAAGGTTCAGCATCACTTAGCAAAGCCAGCAGCATGACACCAAATATCTTTTTAGCTGTCTTTAACCACTTGCTTACTGGGCACTTAAACCCCCCTCAGTCCCAGACCAATTTTCAGCTTTCAGCGCTGATGCACTTTGAATGACAATTGCGCGGGCATACAACACTGTACCCAAATGAAATTTTTATCATTTTTTTCCCACAAATAGAGCTTTCTTTTGGTGGTATTTAGTTACAGCTCGGAGTTTTATTTTTTGCTAAACAAAC
Source organism: Lithobates pipiens (assembly GCF_037356315.1). Lineage (NCBI taxonomy): Eukaryota > Metazoa > Chordata > Amphibia > Anura > Ranidae > Lithobates > Lithobates pipiens. The sequence continues at coordinate 624,628,965 of NW_027507903.1, forward strand.
AAAAAAAGATGCAAAAAAATAAAAATAAATAAATCATGTTTTAATAGTTTGTTATAAAATTTTGCAAACGGGTCATTTTTCTCCTTCATTGAAGTGCGCTGATTAGGCGGCACTGATGGCTGCATTGGTGGGCACTGATGGGCTGCATTGGTGGGCACTGATGGGCTGCACTGGTGGGCACTGATAGGCATAGTTAAGGCGGCACTAATAGGCACAGATAAGGCGGCACCGATGGGCACAGATAAGGCGGCACTGATGGGCAAAGATGGGCACAGATAAGATGGCATGGATGGGTGGCACGGATAAGTGGCACGGATGGGTGGCACGGATGGGCACTGATAGGTACCACTGATAGATGGGACTGATGGGCACTGATAGGTGGCACTGATAGGTGGCTCTGATAGGTGGCACTGCTGGGCACTGATGGGCGGCACTGCTGGGCACTGATGGGCGGCACTGCTGGGCACTGATGGGCGGCACTGGGTCGCAGCACCTTTGAGGCAGATTGTGGGCACTGTGGGTGGCACTGTTGGTGGCACTGCTGGATGGCACTGTGGGTGGCATTGTGGGTGGCACTGTAGGTGGCACTCTGGGCACTATGGGCACTGATGGGGGGCACTGATGGGGGGCACTTACTTTTATTCAGGATGGCACGGCGGTGGGCAGGTGGGCACTGGCAGGGGGCAGGTGGTCAGCTGTATTGCTGGCCGTGATCGGGACTGATGTCCCGATCACGGCCGCCGGTGATCGGCTTTTTATTTCTCTCCTCGCGCTGTCAGCGCGAGGAGGAATAATAGCCGATTACCGGCTCCGTTCTATCACATGATCAGCTGTCATTGGCTGACAGCTGATCACGTGATAAGGGGTCGGGATCGACCCCTTGCACGGATCGGTGATCAGGCGAGTCTCACGGACTCGCCGATCACAGAGCGCGCCGCGCGCGCCCCTCAGGGGGCGCGCAGGCCGCTCGTATCCGGGACGACGTCAATAGACGTAGTCCCGGAAATGTAGGTCCGCGCTGATGCCGTCATTTGGCAATAGCGCGGATCTGTAGTGGTTAAGGGGGCAATCTGAGCATCACTTTAAAGGGAACATTCTTCAGTTTGGCCACCAGGCATTGTTCCTATTGTCCCTGATAAATTGGTTTTAGTGAGGGTTCCTCGAGACCTGAAAATAATTTTTGGGGTTCCTCTAGGGTTAAAAGGTTGAGAAAGCCTGGTCTAGAGAGTTGTGCCTTCCAGGGATTTTGTTTGTACATTATGAATAATTAACAAATGGTTTTCTGAAAGAAAAATATCTAAAAATAATTTCTCTACATAAAAAATAATGAGTCCCATGAAAATATCAGAGAACACATGAATATATCAGAGATCACTTCTTTTCCCAGAAGTCCATATATTTCATCTGCAGTAACATATAAAAGACAACAGTATTCCAAATCAGTACATTTATTAGTGGCAAACACTTTTTGCTACACTTAATATTTCTGGAATTTGTTTCCATCATTTAACAATCAACTGCTTATTTTAATGCATGCTGCTATTAAATAATGATTACTTAATATTTTTGAATGCTGCTTTGAGTGAATCCCAAAGGCAGAATTGTCCTCCTGCTCACAGGTCTCCATCCAGATCTACAAACTGAATAATTCTCTACTAGTTCCAGCCTAAACTCAAAGTTGAAGAACAAAATATTTTTGAGATAGAGGAATTGACTGGCTACCTTTCCTTTTACTTGTCTCTTGGCCATAACTTTAGTGATTCAGGTCAATGGTAAGTATTTGAAACATGAAAACATAGAGGGGGGGGGGGGGGCATTAGAAAAAAAACAAGTGGTCTATTAAATCTACCCCCCTTTTTTTTGCTTTTTTTGTCTGTTTTTAAAGGATTTGTTTCTTTTTAAACCATTTTTTCTAAGTATAGATTTATGCTTGTCCCACCATGTTTAAATTCACCTACTGTTTACTAAATCACTACAGTACCTCTGCATGTCTCTTCTTTTGGTAAGAAATACTGAAATGCCACGTACACACGATCGGAATTCTCGTCAGAAAAAGTTCTGTCTTGCCTACACATTGGCCACATCAATTTTCAATTGTTTATAACACAGTGACGTACGACGGGACTAGAAAAAGGAAGTTCAATAGCTAGTAGCCAATAGCTTCTGTCTTGTAGTTGAATCTGAGCATGCGTGATTTTTGGCGTGTCGGAATTGCATACACACTATTGGAATTGAAAAGATAAAAGTGCAGCGCTTACCACTAGATAAATTGTTATATGACTTAGTGAAAATTGATAAACTTTCATGAAAAACCCAAAATTGAACAAATCTGAATATTAGTGAGTCCAAATAAAGTGAAAATCAATAGTGAAAAGTATTTTCAAAAATTAGTTGTCAAATAAAGAACAATCATCTGTAACTCAAATGTCTAATACATTTAAAAATGTGAAAAAATTCAAAAGTGTATAATAATGCAATTATTATATACTTTAGAATTTTTTCACATTTTTAAATCAGTCATATAACAATTTATCTAGTGGTAAGCGCTGCACTTTTATCTTTTCTATTTTGTTGTGCCCAGTATCCTGGTTATAGTGTTCAGCTGCTGTTTCTTTAATTTTTCACCAAGCGCAGATTTTTTTTTTTTTTTTTTTCTTACACTATTGGAATTACCGATAGAAAGTTTTTCCGTCTGTAAAATTGAGAACATGCTATCAATTTTTGGCTCGTGGAAATTCGGACAGCTAAATTCCGATGGAGAATGCACATGGTCGCATTTTCCGATGAAAAGCTCCCATCTGTCTTTTTCTGGCCGGAATTCCGATCGTGTGTACGCGGCAAAAGAGTAGAGGATGCCTGGAAAATATAAAGGTTAGTTTTGCACTTTCCTGCTGCAATTTTGATGTCATGTTCTCTTGATCTGCCCTGAACTTTATTACCCTGTAAGGTTTAAGTCTTGTCCTCCCCTTCTTTCCTCAAAACTGTATATATTACATTTCTGCAGTCTTTCTGATATGTTTTTTTCCTCCGCACTTTCACCATGTTTGTTGTTCTTCTATGAATTTGTTCTTATCTTTTTGTAAGTGAGGTTCCCAGAAATGGACACAGTATTGTAAATAAGATCCAAATAAAAATCTATATAGACGAATCAGACCTCCTTCCTTCCACTGGTGATACTTCTAGTGAGTCATCCCAAAATTATTTTTACTTTCCTCTCTGTTGGGCCACATAATTTGCATCTTTTTGTAATCATATGAAATAGCATCCTCATTTTGTTCCCCTCTGTAGTTTTGTCCGAAACTTTAGCCCCATTATTGTACTCTGTCATGGAATGTTTCATTATACAGATGCCTCTTAGAATACTAACCCTATTGCACACCTTTGTGTCATCAGCAAAAAAGAAACATACCTTGCCCACCAAATCCTCAGTTATATCACTAAAGAAAAGATTACATTGAACAAGAGCTTGTAAAGAGCCTTGTGGTGCACCACAGCCACCCGATGGTTAAGTCCTAGCTTGTATATATTTTTATGAGATTGTTATGTGGAATCTTAACAGATGTTTTGCTGAAGATAGGCTATGTTCAGATCCCAACCCTGCTCCCCAACATTTGTGATCTATTGAAAAAAAATGAATAAATCAGAATAGTCCGACATGATCTGATCTCAGTAAAGTCCTGCTGCTCTGGGTCTGTGTTTTTAAACGATCATGGCATTTTTTTTTTTTTTAGTAACTGTATAAATGTGTTTGATGCTTCAGATGTTAAACTCACTGACCTGTGAGTTACCAGCATTTCCCTTAATATCTTTCTTGGTGTATAGGTTCAACATTAGCTGTTCATCGGTAATGGTTAACCTCTCCTGTTAGAAAAGCAAAAGTAAAAAGATCAATTATTGGTCCAATAACTATACCACAAAGTTCTCTAATATGAATAACACCAGGACCTGTTTTATTAAGCTGCAGGGGAGCTAGTTCATCTACTTCCCATGCCTCTTGGTGTCCTGAACCTTCACTGCTATAACCAATATGATCCCTCAACTTATTTTTGTTCGTGTCATATTTCTGAGAAAACTGAACAGAAGTAATCATTTAAATGGTTTGTTACATCCAGCTTTTCCTACCCATAAGAAGTACACCCAGTTTATATTTTTGCTATCAAATAGTATCTTTTATTCTTATCACGGATATACCTAAAACAGGTGTCTGATTTATACACTTCTTTATCAGCTACATTTTTAGGTTCCTCGTACCTCCTATATGTTGATGTTTTTCTTCTTTACTATCCTTGTTATCTGTATACTGAACTATAATGGCTTTTTCTTGTGTTTACTTTTACCAATTGAAAGAAAGCACTGAGAAGGATGCTGAGGTTAACACAAGCCAAAATACCTTTATTAAAAAAATGCACACTTACTGTACATGTAAAGTTAATACCAATCTGCCAGACTGAGAGCTCAGATGAATGTGAAACTAGGGCACAAGGCAGCTAAAGAACAGGGCACAGGGCACAGATGATATTGATGCAGGGATTTCCCCCGCTGTTCTATTGCATTCTGATAGGGGGGTTCCTCCTTTCTGCCATAATTACACAGATCAGCACTGCAGTCATTGGCTGCAAGCACAGATCGAAAACAGCAATGACTGTACCAATGGATGCTGGTCATAAGACCAGCTTCTGTTAAACAGACATTGGTTCACATGCTGAACCAGACAATTTTTGGAACATGTATACCCAGTTTAAGGATGATCCCTCTCTGGTTTGTAGGCAGACCCAGAGTAGGCAGTCTTCTTTTGGCTTTTACTGAAGGTAGGCAGAAAATGTGAGAGCAGAAATATATCAATTATGATCTAGTTTTAGATCTGCATTAAGAAATACCTATATTATGTTTAAGTTTGGCTCCAAGAAGGTTTCCTTTCACCTAAAAACAGTACCCTCACCCCCCTCTAACTAATGCCTACACACCAAAATACTTGTCTTTGTCATGGTAACATGACATGCCAGGTGCCGAGTCTTCTCTTTTTCTTACCTTAAAGGGGTAACCAGTTAACCAGTCCTTCCTCTGGTGTACATGTTTCTGACTGGTTGATGTGGACCCTTTCCATTTACTTTTCAGCAGTAATGCCCCATACACACGAGCAGAATTATTTGGGATCAGATGGCGCAAAAAATCAGTCACTGTATAGTCTCTATTTGAGTATGAGTATTTTAAAATGTCAATAACAATAGCATTTGTAATAATATAGGGGAAGCACCGTTGGCAGCAACAGTCTTGAGAGGAGAAGCAGGGCTCTCTAAAGAATTCGAAAACACAAAGAACAGGGAGAAGTTGCACCAGACTAAGTGCAGTATAAAAGATAAAGTATTTATTAAAATGAAAAATATACAGCCAAATGGCTACTCACAAAGGTCAGAGAGATTTAAGCATGTACATGAAATAGGGATGCATCCATGTCTCAATCCGGTCCACGGGGTTTGCAGAGCTGATGGAGTATAAAAGCAGACAGGGGAACGACGATAGGCTTGCCTCTGTGTTCCAAAAGCTGATTTGGAGCAGCACCTCTGTATTTCCAATGGTTTTCATTGGTTTCCAGGTTTGTTAAACGTCCGGATGGTCGGATGGCTGGAACCGGAAGTGAGTTCCAGCATGGAACGCAAGCTCTGGGATCCCGAAGTGAATCGTGGGCCAATCAGAAGACGCGTTTCACAACTTCAGTTGTTTCCTCAGTTCTAGTATTCTAAACAGGAAGTGATGCATATATACACAGAAGGAGTGGCGGACCTGTGATACTATTGGAAAACGGGCTTGTATAGATATATTACCAAACAAATAACTGAATGAAATGAGAATAAAAATTCCTGTAAAATCTCGAAATAATGTTGAAACATAATGCATATAAAAAAAATTAATTATATATAAAAAATATATAATAATAATTTAAAACATGCGGGCAGCACTATATGAGACCATATAAATATTTTTATATATATTTAGGAGAGGGACTGAGATTTTTTATGTACAGTGGTGTGAAAAGTGTTTGCCCCCTTCCTCATTTCCTGTTCCTTTGCATGTTTGTCACACTTAAGTGTTTCGGAACATCAAACCAATTTAAACAATAGTCAAGGACAACACAAGTAAACACAAAATGCAATTTGTAAATGAAGGTGTTTATTATTAAAGGTGAAAAAAAATCCAAACCATCATGGCCCTGTGTGAAAAAGTGATTGCCCCCTTGTTAAAACATACTACAGCTGTGGTTGTCCACACCTGAGTTCAATTTCTCTAGCCACACCCAGGCCTGATTATTGCCACACCTGTTCACAATCAAGGCATCACTTAAATAGGAGCTGCTTGACACAGTAAGGTCCACCAGAAGATCCTTAAAAGCTACACATCCTGCCGAGACCCAAAGAAATTCAGGAACAATTGAGAATGAAAGTAATTGAGATCTATCAGTCTGGAAAGGGTTATAAAGCCATTTCCAAAGCTTTGGGAATCCAGCGAACCACAGTGAGAGCCATTATCCACAAATGGCGAAGACATGGAACAGTGGTGAACCTTCCCAGGAGTGGCCGGCCGCCCAAAATTACCCCAAGAGCGCAGCGACGACTCATCCAAGAGGTCACAAAAGACCCCACAACAACGTCCAAGGAACTGCAGGCCTCACTTGCCTCAGTTAAGGTCAGCGTTCATGCCTCCACCATCAGGAAAAGACTGGGCAAAAATGGCCTGCATGGCAGAGTTCCAAGGAGAAAACCACTGCTGAGCAAAAAGAACATCAAAGCTTGTCTCAATTTCTCCACAACACATCTTGATGATCCCCAAGACTTTTGGGACAACATTCTGTGGACCGATGAAACAAAAGTGGAACTCTTTGGAAGGTGTGTGTCCGAGTATATCTGGCGTAGAAGGAACACTGCATTTCAGAAAAAGAACATTATACCAACAGTAAAATATGGTGGTGGTAGTGTGATGGTCTGGGGCTGTTTTGCTGCTTCAGGACCTGGAAGACTTGCCGTGATAAAAGGAACTATGAATTCTGCTGTCTACCAAGAGATCCTGAAGGAGAATGTCCGACCATCTGTTCGTGTACTCAAGCTGAAACGAACTTGGGTTCTGCAGCAGGACAATGATCCTAAACACACCAGCAAGTCCACCACCGAATGGCTGAAGAAAAACAAAATGAAGACTTTGGAGTGGCCTAGCCAAAGTCCTGACCTGAATCCTATTGAGATGTTGTGGTATGACCTTAAAAAGGCCATTCATGCTCGAAAACCCTCTAATGTAACTGAATTAGGACAATTCTGCAAAGATGAGTGGGCCAAAATTCCTCCAGGACGCTGTAAAAGCCTCATTGCACGTTATCGCAAACGCTCGGTTGCAGTTGTTGCTGCTAAGGGTGGCCCAACCAGTTATTAGGTTTAGGGGGCAATCACTTTTTCACACAGGGCCATGATGGTTTGGATTTTTTTTCACCTTTAATAATAAACACCTTCATTTACAAATTGCATTTTGTGTTTACTTGTGTTGTCCTTGACTATTGTTTAAATTGGTTTGATGTTCCGAAACACTTAAGTGTGACAAACATGCAAAGGAACAGGAAATTAGGAAGGGGGCAAACACTTTTTCACACCACTGTATATGTATGTATGGGACTATATATTGGTGATAACCGCAACCATTATATATCAATAGAGCAGAATTTCCATCGTAAAAATCTTTGATGGTTTTTCCGAAGGAATTCCGCTCAATATTGGCTTCCATACATAAGGTCACACAAAAGTTCTCTGAACTTTCTACCGTCAAGAACGCGGTGACACACAACACTACGACGAGCTGAAAAAATGAAGTTCAATGCTTCCGAGCATGCATCAAATTGTTTCCAAGCATGCGTAGGAATTTTGCACGTCGGAATTGGTACAGACGATCAGAATTTCCGAATGGAACTTTTTCCGACCGAAAAATTGAGAACCTGCTCTCAATCTTTTGCTGGCAGGAATTCCACAAGCAAATGTCCAATGTAGCATTTCCGGCCAAAACCTCACATCAGAATTTTGCCGGCGGAATTTACGATCGTGTGTACGGGGCATAATACTCTCCCAGGATCCAGAGGGCTGCAACTGCTTGATGACTTTAAAAAGAAGGACGCAGTCAACAGTGAGCACACATTAAAGAGCTAGCTAACTGATTTCCATACCTAGAAGAAGCACCACAAGGAACACCTATGCCCTATACAAATGGTCGGACATTCCAACGTCAAAATCCATCTGATTTTTACCGACAGATTTTGGCCCAAGCTTGTCTTGCATACACACGGTCGCAAAAAGTTGTCGGAAAATCTGATTGTTCAGAATGATGTGAAGTAAACCATGTATGACGGGACTATTAAGAGGCCAGTAGCCTCGTAATATATTCTGAGCTTGCGTGCCACTTTTGTGTGTCGGAATTGTGTACACATGATCAGAATTTAAACGATTGGATTTTGTTGTCGGAAAATTTTAGATCCAGATCTCAAACTTTGTGTGTCAGAAATTCCGACGGAAAAAGTCAGATGGAGCACACACACGATTGGAATTTCCGACAATACAGTTCGATCGCACATTTTCCCTCGGAATGTCCGACCGTGTGTACAGGGCATTCGAGAATTCAAGTAAAAAGAGGCTTTGTAAGGTTTCTATTTTTTAAATAGGGTAAATAGATGGGAATGAAATGTTGGGAGATAGGAGTGGCTGTTTTTTGCCGATTGGATTTCAAGAGAATAATTTGTAATAAAACAATCTTTGCCATTCTGAGGCTTCCATCAAACCACTTTCCATGTTATTTATATATACTGTGATTCTGTACTTGCCAAATATGTAGCAGAAATCTCCCTCAACTGAGCCTGGCTGCAGCCATTTTAACTGTGGGCAGCTGAAGCTGCTGTCTGTTCCCTTCCTGAAATTACACAGACACACTACTCAAGCTCTGCAGCTCTCATTGGCCCCCTCATGACTCATCCCCCCTCCCTTCCTGGTAAACTCTCATGAGAGTGAACGAGAGACCTGTGCATGATGTCATAAGCCTAGGCTTTTTACCAGACAAGAAACAGGAAGTTAACTGTATAAGGTATTCACTTGCAGACAAAAATGTTTTACTGTCCAAAGTTAAAACCACAAGGGCAGACGATTTAATAGATGGAAAGTTGGAAAAAAATAGCTGAAGGTCTGCTTTAAATAAAAAATGTATTGCAATTTTTTTTGGGCAACTTTTGCAGATTTTTTAATTTTTCCTCCTCTTTTTTTTTAAGATGGTAAATAAGTGGGAAAGAAAGGTTGGCAGATATGGGTGACAGTTTTTGCCAATTGGCTTTAATTAAAAAATGTATTGCATTTTTTTTTTTGGTCAACTTTTACAGAATTCACCATTTTCCTCCTTATAACTATTAAATATTAGCTTATGATATCTTTTTGTAAAAAAAAAATGAAAAACACACCTTTATTAATATATATATATATATATCAGTCCATATCTCTCTTTTGGCATCAGCAGAGCAAAATATGATTAACTGCCTTGGGTTATTGCACAATGAAAATCTTATATATCTTTATGCCACTATATGTACAATAAATACACAAAAAGGTTTCTTAAAACAGTTACTTAAAGGCTCAAGTTTTTTTACCTTTTTTTACCTGCTCATTGGCTAAGACAGCGAAGGGAGACATTGGCTCTCGCTGCTATTAATCACAGCCAGTGAGCCAATGAAGAGAGAAAGGGGGTGGGGTCGGGCTATGGCTCTGTGTGTAAATGGAAATACTGAGCCTTGGCTCAGGAACGAGTCTGTTTAGGTGCCCCCATTGCAAGCTTCTTGTTCTGGGGACACTCTTCAGGAGGGAGGGGCCATGAGCATTGGTGAAAAAACAAAAAAGAGGAGGAACAGATCACAGCAGAGAGCAGGTATGTATGACACGTTAAAAAAAAAAAAAAATATCTCATTATCTGTACTGTAAGTAAAGAAGTGGAGCATGGATACTCCCGTCCTAATTTGGGCTACAGGACACTCCCCCCCCCCCCTCATAAGCTTTACAACATGTGGAGTGTTCTGTAGTCAACAGAGCCAAAATATGCAATATTAATGATATTTAAGATTTTAGTGCAGCACAGCAAAAATGCATAGGAAATAAGGTGCTCATTGGATTTTTGGCATTATCAACATTTTGTTTTGCTATTACTTAACAAATATAACAAAACCTTTTTCTTTGTATATTTAATAGAACAAAAGTGAAATAAAAGAAGTTCATTGTATCAGTTTATAAAAGTGACATTGCCTAATGCCCCGTACACATGATCGTAAATTCCGCCAGCAAAAGTCCGGTGTGAGCTTTTGGTTGGAAATTCCGACCGTGTTTATGCTCCATTGGACTTTTGCTGGCGGAATTTCCACCAGCAAAAGATTGAGAGCAGGTTCTCTATTTTTCTGACCGAAAAAGAAAAAAGGAAAAAGTGCTGACCAGAAATTCCGATCGTCTGTAGCAATTCTGATGCGCAAAATTCCTACGCATGCTCAGAAACAATTTGACGCATCCTCGGCAGCATTGAACTTCATTTTCTCGGCTCGTTGTAGTGTTGTATGTCACTGCGCTCTTGATGGTTGAAAGTTCAGAGAACTTTTGTGTGTATGCAAGCCGAGCTTGAACAGAATTCCATCGGAAAAACCATCCAAGATTTTTCCAACGGAAATTCCGCTCGTGTATATGGGGCATAAGGTTTTGACAGTTTCATTGTTTTTACTTTAGACCAAATACTTTTTACCGACTCATTTTTTTTCATCATTTTCCATCTTTAGGTTATAGAGGGGAAAAATAGGAGCGCGTTAACCATCATCCACCTCCTAGGATTTCAGGCTCCACACAGTATAACATTTTTGATCTTTTTTCTTCTCCTCATAGTTTATTGTGTTACCATTTGTGGAAACCTTCTGATCATCACACTGGTAACCTACAGCAAATCCCTTCATTCTCCCATGTACTTCTTCCTCTCCCAGCTCTCCATATCAGATATTCTAATAGCAACTGACATTCTTCCTAACACACTTCATGCTGTTTTGATGAAGAAGACCATAATATCATTTTCTGATTGTATCTCCCAGTTTTATTTCTTTGATGTCTCGGAAACTTCAGAGTGTCTTCTCCTGACAGTGATGTGTTATGACAGATATTTGGCCATCTGTAGACCATTACATTATACCTTAGCAATGAACTTCCAGTTTTGCTACAAGATGGTCATCACTTGTTGGGTTCTAAGTGTTTCAATAGTATTGATTCTCACTTTAACAATATCACAATTAACATTTTGTGACCTCAATGTTATAGACCATTTTTTCTGTGATTTTTATCCAATCCTGCAACTCTCTTGCTCTGACACAAGCTTTGTTCAACTTGAAGTGACATTGTTGAGTTCTCTATTTGTTGTCATCCCCTTCTTTATTATTATTGTGTCATATGTTTATATTATTATTACTATTTTTAAAATTCCATCTATTTCCAGCAGGCAGAGAGTTTTTTCAACATGTAGTTCCCATCTGACTATTGTTTGCATTTATTATGGTACCCTGCTTTGTGTTTACTTGATCCCTAGCAGAGGGAAGTCATGGGATATCACTAAATTCCTGTCATTGCTGTACACTGTAGCCACCCCTCTAATGAATCCAATTATATACAGCCTGAGGAATAAAGACTTGAACAGATCTGTAGATAAAATCATTCACTATTGTCTGGATTTGCTTTGGCGTAAACAACACAATGTATTGTCAAATTAAACTGTACTGAAGTATAGAGTAATAATAAATTTAGTACGTTAAATTGGAGCTGAATGTTATATACTGTATATAGCAGTGAAAAAAGCACAAAAAGAATAGACTGCAAAACATGTTTTTCCCTCAAAAATATCAATGTTAAGTCTTACATAAGATTGGTATATATTTGCAGGACAGTATTCATTTTTGTGTATCTGGTAATATATAAAGCCTTATGCACCGTACACATGATCAGACTTTCCGACGGGAAATGTTGGATGTGAGCTTGTTGGCGGAAAGTCCCACAGTGTGTATGCTCCATCAGACAAATGTTGTCAGACTTTCCGCCCACAAATGTTGGATAGCATGTTCTCAAATTTTCCGTCAACAAATGTGTGTTGTCGGATTTTCCAATCGTGTGTACACAAGTCCTTTGGACAAAATTCTAAAGTACAAACACGCCTGCTAGGAAGCAGAAGCGGCCGGTCTTGTAAACTAGTGTTTGTAATGGAGAATTAACATCAAATTATGAAATCTCCAAATGCAGCACACAATTCTCTTCTTCTTTAATGGGATAATAATGAAGCTGCTTTGCTGGTGATACTGACGACTGAGTTATTGCAAATAATTTTTCAAAGGCTATTTTTTTCTAGTGATAGCAAGAATATTATTATTATTATGATTATTATTATTATTATTATTATTATTATTTTTATTTGTACATTAAAATATATATATATATATATATATATATATATATATATATATATATATATATATATGTATGTATGTGTGTATATATATATATATATATATATATATATATATATATATATATATACATATATACACTACCGTTCAAAAGTTTGGGGTCACATTGAAATGTCCTTATTTTTGAGGGAAAAGCACTGTACTTTTCAATGAAGCTAACTTTAAACTAGTCCTAACTTTAAACAAATATACTCTATACATTGCTAATGTGGTAAATGACTATTCTAACTGCAAATGTCTAGTTTTTGGTGCAATATCTACATAGGTGTATAGAGGCCCATTTCCAGCAACTATCACTCCAGTGTTCTAATGGTACAATGTGCTTGCTCATTGGCTCAGAAGGCTAATTGATGATTAGCAAACCCTTGTGCAATCATGTTCACACATCTAAAAACAGTCTAGCTCCTTCCAGAAGCTACAAAACTGACCTTCCTGTGAGCAGATTGAGTTTCTGGAGCATCACATTTGTGGGGTCAATTAAAAGCTCAAAATGGCCAGAAAAAGAGAACTTTCATCTGAAACTCGACAGTCTATTCTTGTTCTTAGAAATGAAGGCTATTCCATGCGAGAAATTGCAAAGAAATTGAAGATTTCCTACAACGGTGTGTACTACTCCCTTCAGAGGACAGCACAAACAGGCTCTAACCAGAGTAGAAAAAGAAGTGGGAGGCCGCGTTGCACAATTAAGCAAGAAGATAAGCACATTAGAGTCTCTAGTTTGAGAAACAGACGCCTCACAGATCCCCAACTGGCATCTTCATTAAATAGTACCCGCAAAACACCAGTGTCAACATCTACAGTGAAGAGGCGGCTGCGGGATTTTGGGCTTCAGGGCAGAGTGGCAAAGAAAAAGCCATATCTGAGACTGGCCAATAAAAGAAAAAGATTAAGATGGGCAAAAGAACACAGACATTGGACAGAGGAAGACTGGAAAAAAGTGTTGTGGATGGATGAATCCAAGTTTGAGGTGTTTGGATCACAAAGAAGAACGTTTGTGAGACGCAGAACAAATGAAAAGATGCTGGAAGAATGCCTGACGCCATCTGTTAAGCATGGTGGAGGTAATGTGATGGTCTGGGGTTGCTTTGGTGCTGGTAAGGTGGGAGCTTTGTACAGGGTAAAAGGGATTCTGAATAAGGAAGGCTATCACTCCATTTTGCAACGCCATGCCATACCCAGTGGACAGCGCTTGATTGGAGCCAATTTCATCCTACAACAGGACAATGACCCTAAACACACCTCCAAATTGTGCAAGAACTATTTACAGCAGAAGCAGGCAGCTGGTATTCTATCGGTAATGGAGTGGCCAGCACAGTCACCAGATCTGAACCCCATTGAGCTGTTGTGGGAGCAGCTTGACCGTATGGTACACCAGAAGTGCCCATCCAACCAATCCAACTTGTGGGAGCTGCTTCTAGAAGCGTGGGGTGCAATTTCTCCAGCTTACCTCAATAAATTAACAGCTAGAATGCCAAAGGTGTGCAATGCTGTAATTGCTGCAAAAGGAGGATTCTTTGACGAAAGCAAAGTTTGATGTAAAAACAATGTTATTTCAAATACAAATCATTATTTCTAACCTTGTCAATGTCTTGACTCTATTTTCTATTCATTTCACAACATATGGTGGTGAATAAGTGTGACTTTTCATGGAAAACACAAAATTGTTTGGGTGACCCAAAACTTTTGAACGGTAGTGTATGTATATATATATATATTTATATATATATTAGACATGCTATCTGCCAATAGAACTTAACCAAAAAGTGCATTCTATGCATCCAAAATATAAAAAATATACCAAATCAAATCATTATTCAACCAAAAAATAATAAGGCCAATAATAAATAACATGCTATCTCTTCTAATTCCGCAACATGTCTGGTTGACAACTGGTTGTTCAGAAACAAACTGAAAAGCACAAAATGAAAAACGCGAAAAGCGCGAATCAACACTCGAGCTGGACTCTAGTGGTGATTGGAAAGACTCTCTAACCGGTTTGGTAATCAAGACACCATGCACGATGTATGGCTTATCAAGAGTACAATTCTTTATTTCCTGAACATTGAATATATGCACTTAGATATTACACAAGGTACAAGGGGGAAGGCCCCTTGGACAGCCAATCATATACATCCACATATATGTTAGTCATACAATAAGAAAAGTCTTTTTGGGTGATTTCTGCCCAGAGATAATTTCTGTGGAACATGTCTAAATATATGTTTTTATAACCTTTAAGCTCTTATCATATTTGGAACATAAAACCGCAGTTCCTACTACTCCCCATATGTTCTATGTATGTAAAACCTAAATGTCAACTGTGACCACAGGCGCATCCTGCTTCTTGCACTTCAGAAGAAACTTGCAAAGCATGGTGTGTGAAGGAGTTTCACTAACCTTCAGTATATATCTGTTTTTGCAAGCAGATTATAATGTAATAAGATGTGTATAAACCAAAGGGTGACTCTTCCTATTCTTACAATCCCTCCTTTGATCATTCTCTGTACCATCTGTGTTCTGAGTAGAACATAGCCATGGCGGTGTCTGGGTCTGAAGCGGGAGGTTTGATTTTGGTGATCAGACAGAATACAATCTTGATGGTGGCATAAATTGCAACACCCAGGATGAGTATCATGATGAGGATCATCTTAAAGAAATTCATGATACTATCCCAGAACAAACCAAACCATCCTCCCACTCCAGAGAATGGATTCCAGGAGTCTTCCAAAAGGCCTCATTTGGTCCTGTAATTTTGCCCTTTTGTCATTGTGTCCCTTTATATGTTGTCAAATATACAATGTAAGCGCTAAACATGTGCTACTGTGGTAATCAAGAAAAATGTACCCACAATTTTTTTTTTATATAAATAAAATGGGGGTGTGGCCTAACTCCGGACTAAGATGGATGCCTAATCCCTTCTCTCCAGCACTCGGGAGAACAATCCTGCTAACACAGGGCCAATTGTAAGGTACCAACACCAGGAATAGGGAGACCGGAGCTCCCCAGCAACCCAGGCAACGATAGAGCAACATCAACAGCCGCCTGTAAGCATCCCAGCGATGTTCCGAACGGCGCATGGTGAAGGCCTCAAAGCCGCGGCCTCGCCTAAACCATCTATGCCGCCCGGCAGCTCCACACCCATCGCGGACGCCGCGAATAACGCGAACGGCGCTCAAAATCAAGCAGCTTCACAAGTACACTCCCTGAGCCTAGCAGACCTCCAAGCCAACCTGCAGGCTATGACAGTGGACATAAAATCATCCTTCTCTGCAGCTATCAACGAAATAAGGGCAGACATACAAGGGATTGCAGCAAGAACAGGAGCACTTGAACAAGCTAACACCCATCAAGCAGAAGCAATCAGACAGGTACAAAAAAATGCTGACTTGCACCTTAACCACATCATGACCATGCACCGCCACATTAAAGATTTGGACAACAGGGGAAGAAGACATAATATAAGGATCAGAGGTATCCCAGAAATAACTGACCAAAACCCGATTGAACAGACTGCAGCCACTCTATTTAATGAGATCCTAGACAGACCCCATGACTCCCCTATTGAATTTGAAAGGATTCACAGAGCCCTCAGGCCCAGGGGAAGAGATGATGATCCCCTAGAGACATAATCTGCTGCCTTGTTAATTTCCCCCTGAAAGAAGCAATTCTCAAAAAAGCGAGAGAAAAAGGCAGAATCATCTTTAATGGTAATGAAATTAAATTATACCAAGACTTATCAAACATCACGCTGCAACAACGCAAAGCCTTGCGGCCAATCACAGAGCAACTACGCACTAGGGGGATTCCATACAGATGGAAATTTCCCTTTTGCCTGTCAGCCACCTGGAGAGGCCACACAGCTTTATTGCGCACACCAGATGACCTTCAAACCTTCTACAAAACTCTCGATCTCCCCAAGATAGAGGTACCGGATTGGTATGACTCCTTCACACAGAATGAATTGTGGATCACAGTTTCTAACAATTATACCCCAAGGGCCCAGAGAAACAGAGACCGCCGCCGTAGATCACCTTCCCCGCACCACAGCAGAAGAAACGCTTTCCAGAGAAGCCCCGGGATCTCACCACCCAGACGCAGGGACCGCATGGACCATCGAGAACAAATGGACACTTGAAGAACCTGTCAACCAGAAACATTCAAACCTCTAGAGGCTCTTTCTACAACAGTCTTTGTCTATCCAACTCTTCTATTTCTCCCTTCTTGTTTTTTTTCTTTCCCCTCTTCCCCGTTTATGGTTGCTGTTTGCACCCCTCCCTCTCACAAAGCTGGACTTCCTATTCCAAGACTTGGCGTGATGACGAAAAGAAGAAGTGATGAGAGAGAGGGATAACGGAAGAGAGGAGAGAGTAAGCTTTTGTCTTGTTTATTTATTTGTTTTTTTATATAAGATCATAATGGTGAAGTCGTTTAGGTTTGTACACACCCCTCCCCCCTGGGCATTCACTTCTTGGGCCCCCACAGAAATTATTTTTTCTTCTATATCCAGACATTTAACCCGAACATTCATACCTATTAGAACCCAAAAGGAGAAAACCATAGCACATTTGTATGGATATACACAAGGAATGAGGGTGACGGAGGAAAAGAAAGAGAAAAAAGTGGGGGAAAGGGGGTGGAGATAAGGGTTAACAATGACTTAGTTACTTCACCGCAGATTAGTCTGCTGGGATCATATCCAGGTGGGCTGATATTTTCTACACAACTATGATTGGTGATTGAAGTAAGAGAATTCTACCTCCATGTATCCTAACATAAACTGAGGTGAAGAGGTAGATGCAGCTAGCTGGATGTGTCCCAACACTACATAGTATGGTTTGATGTTTACGTTTGACTACCAAAGTTATCGTTTCTCTATTGATAATGCACATTAAAAGGTTATTAATGTTTACGCATTGATGATGTTGTTTAAAATCATTTGTTATGCAGAGTTTCAATAGAATCAAAAGTTGTAATAGTAAGTTATGAAAAGGGCCTCTCTCTCTCAGAATTGAGAATTGATTAGCTTATACAGGTCGTCACACTCTAAACCAGTTTCCCCATCCTTTGTAAAGACCTAAAGGAGTATCTTCTAACTCCGAAAACAGTCAACAAACTCAATAATCAATTCCTTTTAGTCGCTATCAACATGGTTTACGAGTATCTGATCACACGCCATACAGTGCCTTTCCTGCTATAACAGCATTCATGTGTGTAGCTTTAAATAGAAGAAAAAAAATATTTATATGTATATTTAATAAATAAATAAAAGAAGAGGTAAGGGGAATAAAAGAAAAAAAAAAAAAAGAAGGGGAAATTTGCATACCATAATTGGCACCGCACAATTTCTAATACCACGGTTCCACTTAATCTCTACGTTATTAAACTGCTAGATTATTTTAGCTTTTGAAATCTCCAGAACCCTAAAGATACCATACTGCAAGATACATCCTCACAATCTCCACGCCAATATCATTCCTTACCCCCCCACTGGTGTCTAACACACATTAAGTTATATCTATTATTAACCAATTGATCTCAGAACACTCACCTGATTTTTTCCTGGTTCAACGTATATTGCAAACACCCTGTATTACCCAAACACATTATGCTAGATTCTCCCGAGTGCAGATAGGTAGGACACAGACCTTCCCTGTTTTATAAATCTTTGAATATATTTCTGTAACAATAAACTTCCATCAAGTCCTGTATAGACCCCGTTCCCACACAAAGGGCAAACTTAATTGCTCTTTGAAACCTCCGGATCTAAAGTAGGATAGAGTAGCAGGTCTACTTCTTCCCTCGGTTTATTTTTCATTACCCTATCCCTCTGCGCCCCCCCCCCCCTTTTTTTTTCTTCACGCTCCATAGAACCGTAATACCAAAGCCTAGGAATGACTAACTACAAACAAATTTCCACTCCACTAACGATTACATTACTCTCAATTAACGCCAAAGGACTTAACATACCTGAAAAAAGATCCAAACTCCTCAATGAACTACACATACAAAGAGCAAACATCGTTTGTATTCAAGAAACTCATTTTAAATCAGACAAAACCCCAAAACTACAAGATAAAAGATTCCCGATAGCATATCATGCCACAAACTCTGAAGGGGAAACCAAAGGAGTTTCGATACTGATCTCCAGGCAGACCCCATTTCAGCTACAGGACACAATGTCAGACCCTGGAGGCAGATACATATTTCTAAAAGGTAAAATAGGCCAGCGCCCCATAACGATCGCTAACATTTATGCACCAAACTCACGACAGGTAGCCTTTTTTCGTAAAATCAAAGACCTATTGACAACCTTTGCTTCAGGAATTATCATCCTAGGAGGGGATTTCAACATCCCACTGAATCCCACCATAGACACTTCGAATGGAGCATCGAGCCTTCCATATAGAGCATTGAAACAAATTAAAATCCAACTGCAAACACTAATGCTACATGATACTTGGAGGACCCTCAACCCTCAAACCAAAGACTTCACATACTTTTCCAATGTCCATCAAAAATACTCAAGAATTGACTACTTTTTCATATCACAACCAGACTTGACCCTTTTAAGTAACTGTACTATCGAATCCATGACAATATCAGACCACCACCCAATCACCATGACAATTACCTTCCCAGAGAAAAACATTTGCACCAAAACATGGAGACTAAATATATCCATACTGAAAGACCCTACAGACACATCAGAATTTAATGAAATACTAAAAGACTATTTCTTACGAAACGAAAATGAAGAAACCTCTTTTATTACACAATGGGAGGCACACAAATGTGTTATTAGAGGGGAATTTATTAAAAAACTAGCTAAAATGAAGAAAGAAAAACAGGCCAAAATAAAAACACTGATAGACCATATACACAGTCTAGAAATGACACATAAAAAAACAATTGCGGTATCAACATTCGAGGAACTTACAAACGCGAGAAGACTTCTTGCGGAAGAACTAAATATTAAAACTAAAAGGCAATATATCTTGAGACACAAGATCTACTATGAGCAAGGTAATAAGAGCGGTAAACTGCTTGCTAAAGCAGTCCAAAACAAAAAAATGTCAGCAACAATCCATCAAATAAAGGACAAACAAGGTAAACTACAATCCTCGAATGAGGAGATCGCAAAACAATTTGAACTCTACTATCAATCCCTATACAATATCCCATCCAATCCTAAAAGCCCACATAACTCAGACTCGAGAGCTAAACTTATCCAAGATTTTTTAGAAAGATACAGCCCACCCAGAATTTCAGAAAACACAGCCCTAGAACTTGAAAATCCAATCTCTGGCCCAGAATTTGACAAAGCGATAAAATAAATGAAAATAGGAAAAGCCCCAGGCCCTGATGGTCTACCCCTACAATACTATAAAACGTTCAGAGATCTATTAAAACCACGATTCCTGAAATCCTTCCAGTCACTACACACCGAAAATCACTCCCCCAAACAACTATTAGAGGCACACATAACTGTAATTCCTAAAGAAGGCAAAGACGTGACCCAGGTTACAAACTATAGACCGATCTCTTTAATTAACGTTGATGTGAAAATATATGCAAAAATTCTAGCGAACAGAATACTTCCTTTACTAACTTCCCTTATAGCTTTAGACCAAGTGGGCTTTATACCTGGCAGAGAGGGAAGAGATAACACAATCAAAGCCCTAAACATCAGTCATTGGCTAACCTCAAAACAAAAACAAGGTTTCTTCCTCTCCCTCGATGCAGAGAAGGCGTTCAATAGGGTGGCTTGGGATTTCATAGACGCATTTTTGAAACACATAGGCATCCTACCTCAAATGAGATCTTACATCAAATCACTATACTCTAACCCCACAGCTTGTGTCCGAGTGAACAGCCACCTATCGAATGCCTTCCAATTACGAAATTGCACCCGTCAGGGATGTCCGTTATCCCCACTTCTATTCGTCCTGACTCTAGAACCGCTATTGAATAAAATCAGAGCCAACAAAGACATTAAAGGGATCGAGATTCGTAACAACACATATAAAATTGCAGCATTTGCCGATGATATGCTCCTCTTTCTATCAGAACCACATATATCCTTGCCCAATCTCTTAAAAGATTTAGAACACTATCACCTTCTCTCCAACCTGAAAATTAATCACTCCAAATCAAGTGCCCTCAATATCACTCTTCAATCAAGTTCAATAGAAAAATTTCCCATTTTCGTGGGCTGATCAAAGCATTACATATTTGGGGATAAAACTCCCCTCAGACCTCAGTAACCTTTATCATCCAAACTATACACCCATATTAAAAGAAACAAGGGAAGATTTGAGGAGATGGAATTCGCTAAATATTTCTTGGTTTGCAAGAGCCTCACTAATAAAAATGACAATTTTACCTAGATATCTGTATGTAATGCAAACAATTTCCATTAGAGTGCCACTATCCTTTTTTACAGACTTCAGAAAAACTTGCTCCCTATTCATATGGAGGGGCAAAACCCCCAGAATAAAGTTTGCCAGGTTAAACCTTCCCAAACACAAAGGGGGTATAGCTCTCCCAGACCTAAGAAAATACCATCAAGCAACCCTCTTAACACGCATTGTAGATTGGAACATGCATCAATCTGTAAAAGACTGGGTGACACTAGAGCAATCCCAAACCACCCCCGAGATTAAGTCTCTTCCTTGGATTCACCCCAAATATCACTCTAAGGACATCAAAAAGCATCCTCTTATAGGGCCCACACTAGAAATTTTCCACGATACATTCAAACCCACAAATTCTACTCCATGGCAAAGCCCCCTCACACCTTTAAGAAACAACCCAGACTTCCCGCCAGGCCTAGAGGAAAACTTCCTCCTACACAACTGGCCAGACAAAGAAATCCTGACTAAGCATTTCTTTAAAAATGGGAAAATACTGTCTAGAATCGACCTTAATAATACCATTAATCCATTCCAAATATCTCAATGGAGTTACCTTCAAATTAGACACTTTATGACCGATAGACACACATCACACTTTTGGACACAACCCCTTACGACGCTTGAAGACCTTTGCACAAAAAAAAACTCCATACAGACACATTATCTCATCTATTTACAACTCCTTGTTTGAAGGGTTAACGGACTTCTCCAACTCAGCATGCCAAAATTGGGAAAGGGACTTGGATATATCTCTAACAAAAGAAGATTGGGAAAAAATTTACATGTACGCTCACAAAGGCTCACTGAACGTAGCCACACAGGAAAGTGGATTCAAGATTTTAACCATGTGGTATAGAACCCCCTCTATTTTACATAAGTTCTCTCCCCAAATCTCCGAAACATGTTGGAGATGCAGAAAAGAAGAAGGCTCTATGCTCCATATATGGTGGTCCTGCCCCCTAATTCAGGTCTTTTGGGAATCGGTTCATGAAACCATTAACAAAATTACCTCAGAACATTTGAACTTTAATGCAGCACAATACCTCTTACACATCAACGACATCCCCAGGAAAAAATACCTGAAATCTTTACCAATGTTCATGGTTAACGCTGCACGTCACTGCATCCCCTATCACTGGTGCTCTGAAACCATTCCAACAATAACGGAATGGTTCAGGAGAATTCATAACATAGAACAAATAGAAGAGCTTATAAGTATTTCTCAGGAAAACATTACAAGATTTTATGTAACTTGGCATGAATGGATAGAATTTAAAAAATCCCAGACATATAACTCAATAATCAAGTAGAAACAGGATCATTTCTTTTTTTTTAAGAGACAGCTAACCCAAAATTGAAGAAAAAGCAGGATACTGCTAGTCTTAACCTCAGTACAGTTCCTCTCACGATATTATTATTATTATTATTTTTTTCTCCCCCTCCACCCCCCCCCCCCCCCCCCTCATCCCAGACCCATATATCCCCGAACTTATCAATACATGACTCATCATTTATCTACTTTGTTCAGAAATGGTTGAATACTTTGTAACTAAGACTACACACTAAATGTTATATCCATTGGAATATTGTTACTTTTCTTCTATTTTAAGAGTACGTTATATCAATCATTTATTGTAAATGACCAATCTGTATATTTCTTGACTATGGTGTATTATGTTTTCTTTCTCACTCAATAAAACTTTGTGAAACAAAAAAAATAAAAAAAATAAATCAAACTCACATTCCCATAGTTGTAAATAGACATGTCACAGGAAATAGGCAGTGGTAGAGTCTTCCCAGGGACATGTGACATGTCTATTTACAACTATGGGAATGTGAGTTTGATATTTTATTTTTATTAAAAAAAACAAAATTTAAAACGTTATTACACCATCTTGGCTCTATCCTTCCATTTTTTATGTCTGAGCTGATGCCGGAGTTGTCTCTCTCTAAAAAACGGTGACCATACACAGTCCATTATATCATAAGGATTACCCATCCCGTGATCCACAGAAATATGGAATGGTGAATCCAGTGCCTCAGTTGTTGGAATTACAAGCTATCGTTGACCCCTTAGATACAAGTCTATTGGGGTCATTCCCATCTGGTAAGCCTGTGCTTCGTAAGGTGGTGGGAGTTGCACAGTGGTGGAATTGTCTATGGTTACATCAGATTGGGATCTTTGCCTTAACTAAAATTTGTTGGGATTCACATCTGCACATCTATGTTTACCAATATATGGACTTGATTGTTTATATATTCTTTTTTTTGCTTGTTTGAAGCTGTTATCCTCAGATTTGGGGTCATGGTTCACTAATAAGTTATAGTTACATTGATACACTATATTGTGTTTGTATATATTTCCTTTTTTGTACATATGCCGTTCACTTTTTTCACTATCTTTATGTGTTTTTATTAACATTTTGTGGGTACATTTTTCTTGATTACCACAGTAGCACATGTTTAGCGCTTACACTGTATATTTGATGTCTCTATAGCTAAAAAATCCTAGTTTTAGCGTGTTGGCAGCTTTCTCCTATACCTTGTATACTGCGCAGTATTTTTGTTTGCATATAGGTCCCTTTATATGTTGCTAACAATATGATTGCTGCTATGTTGCATGACCCATCTTTCCTTTGGATATGATACCCAGTAACTGCTGCAGCTTGTGCTTTGGACATCTTATGATCATTCAGCATGGATAAATATGGCCTGTTCCCATGAACGCAGCCCTGCCCTTCACTTTGACACTAACATTCTCCCCCACCCCACATGAAGAACTTATTCAACACCCAAAGACTGAGAGCAGGAATACCATGGTGGTTATGATAATTGAAAGAAGGAAAATTGTGCGGGTGGTACACCTTTTTGGCTCACGGGGAAAGTTTATGGCAAAAATGGTTTGGGTGGCTAAGGGGTCTCGTAGGAGGGGACGGGGGTAATAGTGGCAGAGTCTCTTTTTGAACAGTTACTGGTGGGAGCATCCCTTTTTCTGATTCCTTCATCTGTGGGCTTTTCTTCACCTTGATGCATGGATCCATTGCGGGCTTTGATCCATCAGCACTGCTGTCCTAGAAACCTTGAGGACTTCAAATGGACCTTGGAAGACCGGGCCTGGTTGCTTGCGGACTGCAAGTTGTTTGATCAGCACTTTGTCCCCCGGGATAAAAGGATGTGTTGGTTCTGTGGAGGAGGAAAGGTGACAGCAACCTTGTCATAAGTTTCAGCAAGGCTACTTACCAGGTTTTTCACATGCTCTTCCTGCAAGTAATATAAATTATATTCCTCACCTATCTTGGGGGGCTCTTTGAGCGGATTTTCCCATGAGGATTTCAAAGCGGGAGAGTCCTGTCCTAGCATGGGGGGTGGTCTTTATCTGGAAGAGTACCCCTGGCAAAAAATGGAGCCATTTTTTCATAGTACCTTGTGTGGCCTTCCTTAACTTTAATGTTTCTGTTCATTCTTTCCACTACTCTTGCACTCTGGGGATGGTAGGGGATGTGGAGCTTCCATTGTATCTCCAGAACTTTCACTAATTCTTGGGTGAGTTTTGCTGTGAAAGTGGGTCCCTGGTCAGAGTATATGGTAGCGGGTAAACCAAACCTACTAATACAATAATTGATTAAACACTTAGTGCCTATGCCTGCGGTCTCTCCTGTAACGGGAATAGCTTCCGGCAAGGAGGAAAATGTGTCCACTAAGATGTTTGATATTACCTTTCTGTTTGGGCATGTGTGTGAAATTAATCTGTAGATCCTGTAATGGGCCCAAAGGTGCCTTTAAGTGACCATAAAGGCCATACTTCGGCCCTTGAACATTATTCTGGGCACAAGTTCGGCAGGAGTCAATTAGTTGTTCGATCAATAGGTCAGTGGTGTTAGTGCAAAAATTCTGGTTATATATTTGCTGCAGGGGCTTTTTTCCTATGTGTCCGGGACCATGGAGATAAGATAAAATCAAAGGAGCTACTGTTTCAGGAATGCCTATAACTCCCTCCATGTTTGACCACAAGCCATCCGGGTTGCGTGTCAAATCATGCAATTGCCAACAAGTAATGTCAGAAAATTGTGCCCTCCTCTGAAGTAATGCAGCTAGGGCTGGAAAATCTGGAGAGGAAAAATCTGTAGAAAACAGTAGGTGGGTTGATTCTTTGACTGCCTCTTCAGCTGCAGTTTTGGCTGCTCTGTCTGCTAAGTTATTTCCCCTAGTAGCCTCAGATTTGTCATAGGGATGACCCTTTACTTTAATGATATTAATTTTAGAGGGCAAGTGAAGTGCACATAATAAATCCTCCACCCAGGATTGATTTGAGATTTTCTTATTATCTGCCGTTTTGAAACCGCGGGACTGCCAGATCACGCCATAGTTGTGTACGATGCCGCAAGCATATCTGCTGTCAGTGTAAATGTTTACTTTCTGTCCTTTGAACAACTGACATGCCCTAGTTAAGCATGAAGTTCAGCTTGTTGGGCGGAAGTGACTGTCAGTGATTTTGCTTCAATGACTACATCAGGCAAAGTCACTACGGAGTACCCTGTTTTATAGGTCTCATCTGATGGTCTGGAACAGCTTTCATTGAGATGTCCAAAAACTCAGGGTTGGGGGTGTCAGTGAGGTCCAGTCTCGATGAAGTTGTATTTGACATTTCTTCGGAACAGTCATGGGTGGGGGTTATTGCAATGGGCAGTCTGAGTAAGGAGTGTAGCAATCTGACTGCTGGGGTAGTTTCAGAGCATGATTTGACTGTAAGTCTGTGTGTGTTCAATAACACAATCTCATAACCACTAGAGCTTTCGGCTGTCATATGTTGAGTTGACATATTTTGTAGAAGATGTACTACAGTGTGTGTGGTATACAAAGTGGTGTCGGTGCCGAGAGTAATTTTAGATGCCTCCTTTACGGTCATTGCACAAGCAGCCACAGCTTGTAGACAGGCAGGCATGCCCTGGACTTGAATTGGTAATTTCTTTGAAATGTAGGCCACAGGGCAGTAGTGAGTGCTGTGCATTTGCGCTAGAAGCGCAGCGAATGCAGGACCCCTGGCTACACAGTATAGCACAAAGGATTTTTTGTAATCTGGTAAACTGGGGCTGGGGCCCTAGCCAAGGACTGTAACAAGGAGCTAAAAGCTTGTGTCATTTCCTCAGTATATGTGACCTGTTTAGGGGCAGTAAATGCGGCGGCAGGACGTAGGACTGAGTCATAAAAAGAGCAGTCTGGGATCCATTGCCTACAGAAGACGATAGAGCCGAGGAAGGAATGGAGCACTGCCTTATCCTTTGGGGGACCGAGACAGGTCAGAGTCTTGACTCATTCAGGGGACACCTGACGTGTTCCGCCTGAGATAATGCATCCTAGGTATTCCACTTTGTCCCTGCACCACTGGATCTTTTTCCAAGGCGTCAAGTGGCCCTTGAGGGCTAGATGGGTCATCAGGCTCTCAGAGACTTTGTCCAGCTCTCACTACACAACAGTAGGTCATCCACATATTGTAGCAGGATGGATCCCTGGGATGGCACCCAGTCATCCAATGTGACTTTCAAAACCATGGAGAAAGCTGCCGGACTGTCCACATATCCCTGACGGAGACACGTCCAGGTCAGTTGGCCTGAGCCCCAGGCAAAAGCAAAGATTTCCTGAAAATCCTCATGTACATCAATGCTAAATAAAGCATTGGACAAGTCTAGCACCATATAAGTGGTGGATGTGGCAGGAATGTTAACAAAGATTTTGTTATATTTTTGTTATATTTTATAAATACACTTCAATTTGTGGCTGTACACCCTGTAGTTTTTGAGTGGGTAGTGGGTATTGTTTCTGAAAGATGGGAATGGTGTTGGGTTTGAAAGTAGGGACATACAGTGTACAATGGATACAGTATGTCCTACGTTCCGTTTTGGAGACTGCCCAGATAGGGTGTGTTTCTAAGGGGGCCGGTATGGACATGAAGTAGTATGCCAAGTCCCTTTGTTTAGGCATAGTTAAGTCACAGTCAATTGCTTTGGCTATCATACCCCCTTGTAGGTCAAACTTGATGGTCAGACCTAAAGATGACATGAGGTCTGTGCCCAATAGACATAAAGGGCAATCAGAGAGGATGGCAAAACTTTGCTTGGTTAAGGGTCTATCCTGCAAGTCTGACACTTGAAGTGGTTCAGTTATTTTGTGTGTAACATCTGTCCCATTTATGCCGATAGAGCAGCCCTTGGTACATTTCTCAGTGATAAAACGGGGGTCATTACATAGGGGACAGGGGCAGAGGCCAATGTTGGCTCCTGAAGGAGCTTTTCTAGGGGATCAGGGAACCGTTTTCTATATTCCTTCAATGCTTTAGACCATACTTTATAACACTCAGTCATATATTCTTTTTCATAAGGGAACGATGGATAATTATACTGTTTATGTTGCCCACATAATTTAGTAACCTCCTCCCATTTTTCTGAAGAACAAGGTCCGCATTTGGTTAGCCCCACAATTTGTAGAGCATGTGCTCTAGTTAATATGTTTTTCCAGAAGGGTTCAGTATAATGTTTTCCATAGTTCCAAGACACGAAATCTAATGCCGCGTACACACGAGCGGACTGTATGGCGTACTTAGTCCGCCGAAACACATTTCAGCGGACAGTCCGCTCGTGTGTGGGCTTCAGCGGACTTTTTCAGTGTGCAGTCCAGCGTACTAAGAATTTCGAATTTTTCAAAATTCTGTCCTTCGTACTCGCATTTCGGCGGACAATCCGGCCGTGTGAATGCCAGTCCGCCGTACTTTTGAAATGAGCGGACTTTTCCCGCCCGGAGAAAAGTCCGCTCATTTCGAGCGGGTATCCAGGTAGGCGGGGCCCGCGAAGGAGACGTCGCTGGCCCCGCCGCCTGGTATGGACTTAAAGGGGAACCCCAACGCCAAAAAAAATCGGCGTGGGGGTCCCCCCCAAGTCCACAACAGACCCTTGTCCGAGCACGCTACCCGGCCGGCCAGGAAAGGGGGGCGAGCGAGCGCCCCCCCCCCCCCCCTCCTGAGCCGTACCAGGCCACGTGCCCTCAACATGGGGGGGTGCCTTGGGGAAGGGGGGGCCGCGCGGCCCCCCACCCCAAAGCACCTTGTCCCCATGTTGATGAGGACAAGGGCCTCTTCCCGACAACCCTGGCCGTTGGTTGTCGGGGTCTGCAGGCGGGGGGCTTATCGGAATCCGGGAGCCCCCTTTAATAAGGGGGCCCCCGGATACCGGCCCCCCACCCTATGTGAATGAGTATGGGGTACAATGTACCCCTACCCATTCACCTGTAAAATAAAAGTACAAAAAAAAACACAACACACGAGATAAAATACTTTATTGCACAGCTCCGGGGGTCTTCCGTCTTCGGGGGTCTTCTCGCCGGACTCCTCCGCTATCTTCTTGTAGCTCTTTTGCTAGCGGAGGAGTCCGGCTTTCTTCCTCGTCGCCGGCCTCTTCTCCCGACTTCGGGGGTCTTGTCCCCCTCTTCGGTTCTTCTGCCGGGCCACTGCGCCTTCTTATAGCTCTTTTACAGGCGGTGGCCCGGTCTTCTGTCGCCGCCGCCGCCTTCCGTTCTTCTTCTTCTTCTTCTTCTCCTTCTTCTCCTGGAGATGTTGACTCGACGATCTCTCCGGCCACAATGCCAGGGCCACGCTGCGCGGCCACTTATATAGGGACAAGGGGCGGTGTCACATGGCTTTATGTCACATGGGTTGGTCACATGGGTTGATGTCACATGGGGACTATGACATCGTAAGGGGGCGGGGTCACCATGTGACACCAACCCATGTGACATAAAGCCATGAGACACCGCCCCTTGTCCCTATATAAGTGGCCGCGCAGCACGGCCCTGGCATTGTGGCCGGAAAGAGCGTCGAAGTCAACATCTCCAGGAGAACAAGAAGAAAAAGAAGAACGGAAGGTGGCGGCGGTGGCGACAGAAGACCGGGCCACCGCCTGTAAAAGAGCTATAAGAAGGCGCGGTGGCCCGGCAGAAGAACCGAAGATGGGGACAAGACCCCCTAAGTCGGGAGAAGAGGCCGGCGGCGAGGAAGAAAGCTGGACTCCTCCGCTAGCAAAAGAGCTACAAGAAGATAGCGGAGGAGTCTGGCGAGAAGACCCCCGAAGACGGAAGATCCCCGGAGATGTGCAATAAAGTATTTTATCTCGTGTGTTGTGTTTTTTTTTGTACTTTTATTTAACAGGTGAATGGGTAGGGGTACATTGTACCCCATACTCATTCACATAGGGTGAGGGGCCGGTATCCGGGGCTTTGGAGTGGGGGCCCCCCCTTCCCCAAGGCACCCCCCATGTTGAGGGCACGCGGCCTGGTACGGCTCAGGAGGGGGGGCGCTCGCTCGCCCCCTTTCCTGGCAGGCCGGGTAGCGTGCTCGGACAAGGGTCTGTTGTGGACTTGGGGGGGACCCCCACGCCGATTTTTTTCGGCGTTGGGGTTCCCCTTTAAGTCCATACCAGGCGGCGGGGCCAGCGACGTCTCCTTCACGGGCCCCGCCTACCTGGAGACGCGCTCGAAATGAGCGGACTTTCCTCCGCGTGTGTGGGCGAGTCCGTTCATTTCAAAAGTAGGGTGGATAGTACGGTGGACTTAGTACGCCGTATTAGTCCGCTCAAAAAGTGCCGTGTGTGGGCAAGTAGCGCGTTCGGAAATTCCGACGGACAGTCTGGCGTACTTTTCCGCCAGACTAAGTACGTCATACAGTTTGACCGTGTGTACGCGGCATAAGGGAGTGGGCTGATCCGGCTTACCTTCCGAACCTCCCTTTCCTGGCAGATTTCCCATGTTTAATTCTTATACTTATAATTCTTATGCTTCAGAACATACAATTAATGACTTAGGACAAACCACAAATCTTTCACCAGTTCTAAATTAAATAGTACTCCTGACACCTTTAACAGTTAGACCTTCTTGAAATTCAAAAGTATTATGTATATTGAACCTTAATGTCTGTATCTGCAGTACCCCTTTGGGGGAACAAAGGACCTTTTCCCACATTATGATAATAATCATCATCAACACTAGCAACCAAATAGGTTTGTGATCCTTTATACACAAATAATAAGCCTGTTAAACACTCGGGGCAGCGTCCTGCCAACAAATACCCAGGACAATGTCCTGACATTGATTTAGAGGTTTCCAATGACCAGTCCTCTATAATCGAAAAATTAGAATTTTCAATTACTGTATTTGTTTATATTCTTATCCTTAATCCTGGCCAACCTAGCGAGGATTTCAATATTTCATTCTCCTTAATGAGCAAGCTACCTTATTTCAAAGACCGAGATTTTATCATCGTTTTGAATATCGCAAAGTGTCAAGGTACAGCATCAACGAGGCAAGCTTTTCAAAAAGACTTATAAAAAGTAATTTTAAAGAAAGCTTACCTTGTTTAATGACTGTACCCCACTTCTGGTGCCATTTCTGTAAGTCCCCCCCCCCCATAGTTCCGCTCAAGCTGGACTCTAGTGGTCATTGGAAAGGCTCTCTAACCAGTTGGGTAATCAAGACACCATGCACTATGTATGGCTTATCAAGAGTACAATTCTTTATTTCCTGAACATTGAATATATGCAATTAAAGATTACACAAGGTACAAGGGGGAAGGCCCCTTGGACGGCCAATCATATACATCCACATATATGTTAGTCATACAATAAGAAAAGTCTTTTTGGGTGATTTATGCCCAGAGATAATTTCTGTCGAACATGTCTAAATATATGTTTTTATAACCTTTAAGCTCTTATCATATTTGGAACATAAAACCGCAGGCCAATGTTCCTACTACGCCCCATATGTTCTATGTATGCAAAACCTAAATGTCAGCTGTGACTATAGGCGCATTCTGCTTCTTGCACTTCAGTAGAAACTTGCAAAGCATGGTGTGTGAAGCAGTTTCACTAACCTTCAGTATATATCTGTTTTTGCAAGCAGATTCTAAATATAATAAGAAGTGTATAAACGAAAGGGTGACTCTTCCTATCCTTACAATGCTATCTCCTCTAATTCCGCAACATGTCTGGTTGACACGGCCATTCAGAAACAAACTGAAAAGCAGAAAATGAAAAAGGTGAAAAGCACGAATCAACACTCACCAAACTTCTTCTAACACAAAATTAGCAGAAGGAGCCCAAAGGGTGGCGCTAAAGAGCTGAAACTACATAGTATGTCTAGTGCATCACTATGTTCGTAATTGTTGGCCAACATTTGTGTGACTGTGTGTATGCAAGACAAGTTTTAGCCAACACCCTTCGAACAAAATTCCATGGTTTTGCTGTCGGAAATTCAGATCGTGTGTACGGCGGCTTTATAAAGGAATCTATAAAGGACACATTTTCTTGATTTTAGTTGGAAATAAATGTTGTTAATCTTTGACTTTAGACCTAAATTTGAAGATTTGCTGTAAGACCTTTATACTGCAACCTTAGAGGGTTAGTTCATGTTTTTAAAAAAATATTTTGTGCAGTCCATGGACACTATTCCATATTTCTAAACAAATTCAATTAAAAAATGGTTTATTTATGCTCCTCCCATAACTATAGGCCGTTTTTGCATGCAGTGAAGCCTGCTCCAAATGCTTGTGATATTTTTCACAGCTCTGTCCTTTCCTCTCTAGAATGGACCAGCCATTAGGGTGAGTGCCCCCTAGAAGTAATATGTTTTTGGTCAGCCAATGCACTACAGTGTCTGGTTAGTTGATTTAGTAATTAAAAAGGTCAGGACAGAAGCAGATGCTTATCAAAGGTGAAAACCGTAGTGATTGCAGCAGAAAAATCTACTCTACATTTATGATCATACTACAGAGGTGCGTGGATTCCACATGCATGATAAGAACCTTGGCTGATCAAGCTGAAAATGACAATGCTCATACATGGCTGGTGGCCAAACAAAAATGTGATATCAACCATAGAGAATTTGGCTCCAGGACATCCCTCCAACCAGAATAAATAAGACATGTTGGGTCAATTGCTGTGAGTGGGGATACTCCCTATTGAGACCTTGATCACAACAAGACTTACAGGCAGTAACACATGCTGAATCAACCTTCCATCTACTTCATCTGCCTCCTTCCACACTCCGGTCATGCTGTCTATTCTCTTCCCCTTTCAAAATCCAGTCTTGTTGCTTCTTTCCCTCTCTCATCTGCAAACTCAGTACCCCCCCCCCCCCCCCCCCACACACACACACTAAAGCCCCGTACACACTATCAGATTGTCTGCTGAGTTTTTCCTTCAGATTTACCAAAACCATGTAGTAGAAGGGCCTGCCTGATTGCATACACATTGAAACTCCTAAGGTTTGACCTCATATTATATGGTTTTGGTAAATCTGAAGGAAAATCTCAGCAGACAATCTGATAGTGTGTACGGGGCTACACACACACACACACACACACACACACACACACACACACACACACACACACAAATTCTCCTCACATTCTGATCTTCCTGAAACATGTTCTTCTCTCTCAATTATTCAACCCATGTCACATAAGATGATAGCCACTTTTCAGCATGTCACCCACCAATTTCTGGGACACCCTGGCAAACTTTCTATCAGACAGTCACTTTCTGTAATGCACAGGAAACTGTCCCTACTTTGAAATGCTCAGTTGATTTTCTATGTCTACCAGACCAAAAGACCTCCACTGGATTTCAGTTTCTGACTGTGAGGGGGCGGGACAAGTGCCATCAGATTACATACAGTGAAGTCCCGTCTCCTGGGCCGGCATTGGACCAGTGTTCTGTCTATCATAGAAGTTTGTATTAAAGAGGCTGCTGAGTAAACAGGAGATTTGCGCTGTATGTAATCTCACAGCGCTCATCTCGCCCCCATCCCTGTCCCCTTCAAGGCAGCAGTAATCTGAGGTAAGGCTGCAGATGAGCACTGATCAGGCTGCATTAATGGCAAAGGTGAGGCTGCATGTGGGCATTGATCAAGCTGCATTGATGGGAAATGGTGAGGCTGTAGATGGGCATTGATCAGGCTGCATTGATGGGCAATTGTGAGGCTGCAGATGGCATTGATCAGGCTACAGATGTGAGGCTTCATTTATGGGCACTGACGCTTACTTTGCTTCAAAGTTCTTCATTTAAAAAAAAACTTCATGAAACTTCCCTACTAAAATGAAGGTGCGTGTTATAAGCCTGTGCGTGTTATATGCCGATAAATATGGTATATCATATTTACAACATTTTTTTTTCAGGCCTCACCCTGTGGAGGTATTATATTTGACTTATACTTGAACCATCCTCAAAGCTTAAAGTGAAACAACAATTTTTTTTATACTTACCTGCTCTGTGCAGTGATAATGTACAGAGTAACCCCAATCCTCTTTTTCTCAAGTCTCAAGTCTGCAAGCATTCTGGGCTCCTCCACCTGCCAAATGCCCCCATAGAGCAGGACATGCTATGCAAGCAGCATGCTATGTGTCCACTGATACATATACTGGGGCTAGGGTTGCGATCTGTTTTCTCCTGGACAGTCTGGTTTATGAATGATGTGTTCAGGTTTACTTCTGCCCCAGACCCAGACACATCATTCTTATGGGCTGCACAGAGAGTGGCATGTCTCCCCTCTCCCTGACAGCAGCTTGGTTGCTGTGTATCAAAGCTCCCCCCCTCCTCCTCCTTCTCCGTTCTTGATGGTGGAGGGGGAGAGAGCGGCTGGAAAGGAGGAAAAGGTGATAAAGGGGTTAGGAGGATATGTGCTGGGGGGGGCTTTGGCAGGAGGAAGATATGCTAGAAGTTTGGATTGGATTTGAAATCTGACAGCCCATCCTAACCCTATCTCTCTTGCTTCCCAAAGGACCCCTCCAGCACATATCCTACCCACCTCTCCTCCACCTTGCACTGACCCTCTTCTCTCACAAAGCACCCCCCAGCATATAGCTGACCCCCCAAGTGTTCCCAGCACATATCTGACCCCCCAAGCGCCCCCAGCACATATGGGCACAGGCTGCATATGATGGACACAGAGGCTGCATATGATGGTCTCAGTGGCTGTATGATTGGCACTGAGGCTGCATATGATGGGCACAGTGGCTGTATGATAGACACAGGATGCATATGATGTTCACAGTGGCTGTATGATTGGCACTGAGGCTGCATATGATGGGCACAGTGGCTGTATGATGGGCACAGGCTGCATATGATGGGCACAGAGGATGTATAATTGGCACAGAGGCTGCATATGATGGGCACAGGCTACATATGATGGGTACAGTGGCTGTATGATTGGCACAGAGGCTGCATATGATATTCAAAGTGGCTGTATGATGGGCACAGGCTGCATATGATGGGTACAGAGGCTGTATGATTGGCACAGAGGCTGTATGATTGGCACAGGCTGCAAGTGATGGGCACAGAGGCTGCATATGATGGGAATAGGCTGCATATGATGGTCACAGAGGCTGCATATGATGGGCACAGTGGCTGTATGATGGGTAAAGAAGCTGCATTTTATGGGCACAGTTGCTGCATATGATGGGCACAGTGGCTGTATTTATTAGGCACAATGGCTGAATTGAATGGGGCACAGTGGCTGCATTTTATGGGGCACAGTGAGGCTGCAATTGATTTTTTTTCAGAATTTTTCCGTTTGCTTGCGCCCCCCAAAGTTTTGAGCACCAGCCGCCACTGCTGCCACTGCCCCCCAGAAAATATCTAACTCTCCCCATCCCCCTGCTAGCACTAGCCCTCTTCCCAGGACATATCTGACCCCTATGCGCCACATTACTACACTCTATCAGGCCACCAAACGTGTCCCAGGTCTTTTACAATCTTATAGCGTATACCCCCCAAAAAATTGCTGTCGCTAAAGTGTTCAGGTTTGATTTGAAGAAAAGGTGGCAACCCTAAATGGGGCTCGGTCCTGCCCCCACTCCGTCTTTAATGGCTGTGATTGAAAATAGTGGAAGCCAATATCTCCCACTGCTGTGTCTGAGCGAATGAGGAGGGAGAGACCAGAGAGAGCAGCACATCATTGGATCGAGATTAGGCTCAGGTAAGCATAAGGTAAAAATGCATAGAATGCATGAAGGTAAAAAACCTTCAGCCTTTACAACCATTTGCATTTTATGTACTTTTTGGAGAGGATCCTGGGTATAAATCTAAGTTTAAAAAGCTGACACTACTCCCAGCAAGGGTAACCATTAAGCAACCTTGATAATACTATTACTTTGGCTTTTACATAGAGCGTGCAAGGTCCTAGAGAAGGTCCAAGTTGTTCCCTTAGGATTCCCAACTGTCTTCCCAGAGACTGCTCATAGGCACTAATATAATTTTCCACACAAATCAGTGCCTCCACCCACTAACTTACTCACTGCACAGGAGATCGTCAATCACTTCAAATGTAAGATTGATACAATTTGTGGAGAGATCTCCGTTGTACAAATACATTTTCCATTTAACAGCCCATGTCTACAGGTACAATCATTACTTTCATTTGTTCATTCAACGCCGCTACTGTAGATGAGGTTTCTAAACTTTTTACTAATGTCCACCTAACCACCTGCCCCCCTGGACCCTCACAATTGCTACGGCCACCCTCTGGCTCTATCCTACACTCTCCGACTCACAACTTCAATCTTCCCCAACTCTACAAATCATGCACTTGTCACCCCCAAACTTAAAAAGCCCTCACTAACCCCACCAATTCTAAAAACCTACACCCCCATCTCCTTGCTTCCCTATCCAAACTCCTTGAATGTCTAGTCTACAACCCACTGAGTGACCACCTCATGGAGAATAACCTTCTTGATCCCCCTGAGTCTGAATTTCACCCTCAATACTCCATAGAAACTTTTCGCCTAAAGCTCACAAATGATCTGATAGCAGCTAAATCCAATAGACACTACAGGTACTCCTCACTTAATGAACAGGTTCTGTTCCAACAACCAGGTCGTTAAACAAATTGTTTTTTTTAAATGAGGAGTCACAAGAAACCAATAATTTAAGCATTCTTAACTACTGTACTGTATTGTGAAAAAAGGTCTAAACACAAAATTCCAGCTCAATAACGTTGTTTTAATTTGCATAAGTACAGAACACAAATTAAAATTCTGTACTGCACAATACAAGGATGTACAGTGCATTGTTCAGGTGGGGAGAGCAGGTCATAAGTTTGAGCAGTCATTAAACAGGTAAGTGGTTAATGAGGAGTATATGTATTCTGTACTCTTACTCCTGGATAGGGATGAGCCGAACACCCCCCGGTTCGGTTCGCACCAGAACTTTCGAACGGACCCCAAATTCGAACGAACGTTAGAACCCCATTGAAGTCTATGGGACTCGAACATTCGAAATGAAAAGTGCTAATTTCAACGGCTAATATGCAAGATACTGTCCTAAAAAGGGTTTGGGGACCTGACTCCTGCCCCAGGGGACATGGGTCAATGCAAAAAAAAGTTTTAAAAACGGCCGTTTTGGCGGGAGCACTGATTTTAATGAGGATTAAAGTGAAAAAAAAAAGTGAAATATTCTTTTAAATATCGTGCCTGGGGGGTGTCTGTAGTATGCCTGTGAAGTGCCACGTCTTTCCCGTGTTTAGAACAGTCCCTGCACAAAATGACATTAAACGGAAATAACACCATTTAAAACTGCTTGCGGTTTTAATGTTATATCTAATTCCTGCAATATGGTTGAAAATCATTGAGAAAAATGGCATGGGTAGCCCTCCCTGCCTATTACCAGCCTATTTGGGTCTTGTACGCATATTAAGGGGAACCCTGTACCCATATTAAAAAAAGGAAATGCGTGTGGCCCCCAGGCCCTATATACTCAGAACAGCAGTATACAGGCGGTGCAAACAAGACAGGGACTGTGTAGGTTTGTTGTGGTAAGTTGAATCTGTTTGTAATTTTCAACTGGTACATTTTTAAAGTGTAGCTCCAGTCCAAAAAACTATTTTTAAGCTTTTTGGAAAACATAGGGAAGGGTTATCACCTCTGTATAATTTGTTTTGTCGTCCATCTTTTTTCATCTCACTTGCTGTTGTCTCCTTCCGTTTGCAAGTAGGAGATGTTTGTAAATTGGATGTTTGAAAGTAGGGGCCTGCCCTATATGCTCTGCAGAAATGGCGGAACAAGGTGTTGGTTTTGCCACAACATTGTAAGCCCTCAAAGTGACTCTTGGTGGGCGCTGGAGCGCCCTGCTGTGAACGATTATATCAAGAATTGTAATTACATGCCATTGTTGAACAGTGGTAGAAAAATTGACCTTTGGTGGTTGTGGTCCTCACCGTTACTCTGGGTGGGCACAGGAAGGGGCCCTCCTGTGAAATATTATATCAAGAATTGTAATTACATGTCCCTGTTAAACAGGGGCAGAAAAATTTGGCCTTAGGCACTGCTGCTGATGCCACCACACTGCAACCTCTTCCATATACTCTAGTTTTATTGCAGGAATTAGCCCTGCTGCAAAGCATTGCATCAAAAATTGTACTTAAACGCCCCTGTTAAACAGGGGCAGAAAAATTAGGCCTTAGGCACTGGTGCTGGTGCCACCACACTGCAACCTCTGCCATATACTCTAGTTTTATTGCAGGAATTAGCCCTGCTGCAAAGCATTGCATCAAAAATTGTACTTAAACGCCCCTGTTAAACAGGGGCAGAAAAATTGGGCCTTAGGCACTGGTGCTGGTGCCACCACACTGCAACCTCTGCCATATAATTACAAATGACATTTGTTCTGCCTATGAAGCAATAAAATATTAATTTAAGTGGGAGTTTAATGTAGTGGTACTGGAGAAAAGAAAGAAGAATGCAATAGGAAAATAATTAGAATGCATAATTTGCTGGATCCATTGGGCTCCCAAAATGTTTTCTCTACCTCTTCATTATTTGACTTAAATACCCACTATCTTTTTCTATTAGGCCTTTTCCCCCTTACTGTGTGAAGCCAGATATACCCACGTAAATCCCCAAACTAGATCCCACATCCCCACTGTTAGGTGTACCACCGACCCAGGGGACCACCAGTCTCCTCCAATCCTCTCTGCTGACGTCCACCTTTTTTTTACCATAGCCCATCCAATAGGAAGTGGCTACAACAGGCAGGGGTGTGGATTTTATCTCTGAGAGGGGCTTTAAATGAAAAGTATAACATACAGTGGCAGTGCGTCCGTAAAGGGTGCAGGAGCGCTGCCCCCTCTCTTCTGTCACCGCTCTATCACCATAGATAGATTCATGCCTTGCATGAATCTATTTATAGTGCCTGCTGACACCCCCTATTCAGGTGTCTGGCCCCTTTTCTGGCGCTGGGCACCTGAATTATAGTGATGTTTTTTTTTGGAAGCACCTGATTAGAGCCGTAGACTCTAATAGGCACCCAAAAAGGTGAACAGCGGGTGCAATGCTGTGCGTTTGCTGCTCACTCAATTGTTTGTTAGCAAAGCGAAGGAATTCACTTTGCTAACACTGAACCACCTCTCAGCCAATCAGGTGCTCGGGTCTGTTATCTGTCACCTGATTGGCTGAAACATCAGACGCTGTGATTGGACGCCTGATAGAGAGGACGGAAGAAGACATCAAGGAGCACGCAGGACACCGCCACTGACCCGCTGCGAGACAGGCAAGTGCCGGGGTGATACACACTGCCAGCATTTGATGGGGCACAGTTGCAGCGGCAAATGATGGGCACACTGGCAGCATTTGATGGGGCACAGGAGCGGCAATTGATGGGTACACTGGCAGAAATTGATGGGCATACTGGCAGCAATTGATAGGTATGGTAGTTGGCACAATGGCTGCTCTTGATGGGCACAGTAGCTGCCTTTGATGGGCACAGTGGCTGCGTTTCATGGGCATAATGGCAGCATTTGATGGCCACATTGGCTTGCGTTTGGTGGCACAGTGGCTGCATTTGATGGGCACAGTGGCGGCGTTTGATGGGCACAGTGGCTGCGTTTGATAGACACAGTGGTTGCATTTGATGGGCACGGTGGTGGCAATTGATGGGCACAGTGGCTGTGGTTGATGGGCACAGTGGTTGCATTTGATGGGCACAGTGGCTGAACTTGCTGGGCACAGGGGCTACGCTTGATGGGCACAGTGGCTGCATTTGATAGACACAGTGGTTGGGCTTGATGGGCACAGTGGCTTAGTTTGATGGCACAATGGCCGCAATTGATTTTCTTTTTTCAGTTTGTTTGCGCCTCCACAAAAATTTAGAGCACCAGCCGCTAGTGGCACCAGTAGCTGCGTTTAATGAGCACAGTACTTGCGTTTGATGGGCACAGTGGCTGCGCTTGATGGGCGCAGTGGCTGCGTATAAAGATCAAGTAGGCTTTGTCCATTTAAGGGGTACATGAGACAGCATTTGCAGAGCGATCCAATTGATTGATATTGCAAAATCCTACTCTAACTCAGCACGCACTATCTCCTAACACTACTGACTGCAAGCTCTATTATAAAAGATAGATCACTAGCTATATAGGTGAGGTGAATATAGCGGTGTATACTGCGGTCAGGGCACACAGACAATAACCACTACACAACAGCAAGATAGAAAATCGTCTGAAAACGATCGGTGTGTACTGTGTTGAAGGTACACAGAACACCCACTGCTTCAGACGCCAACACACTACACGAGGCCGCCGCGATGGCGGCCTTATATAGTGTGGGGCGTGCACTACACAGCCTGAGCTATGATTGGCCACAGGCATCCTGCCTGTGGCCAATCATGGCTCTCCTCGCTGCTGGCGCTGCGATTGGCCAAGCATGCAGGGTCATAAATGAGGAGTCACAAGAAACCAATAATTTAAGCATTCTTAACTACTGTACTGTATTGTGAAAAAAGGTCTAAACACAAAATTCCAGCTCAATAACGTTGTTTTAATTTGCATAAGTACAGAACACAAATTAAAATTCTGTACTGCACAATACAAGGATGTACAGTGCATTGTTCAGGTGGGGAGAGCAGGTCATAAGTTTGAGCAGTCATTAAACAGGTAAGTGGTTAATGAGGAGTATATGTATTCTGTACTCTTACTCCTGGATAGGGATGAGCCGAACACCCCCCGGTTCGGTTCGCACCAGAACTTTCGAACGGACCCCAAATTCGAACGAACGTTAGAACCCCATTGAAGTCTATGGGACTCGAACATTCGAAATGAAAAGTGCTAATTTCAACGGCTAATATGCAAGATACTGTCCTAAAAAGGGTTTGGGGACCTGACTCCTGCCCCAGGGGACATGGGTCAATGCAAAAAAAAGTTTTAAAAACGGCCGTTTTGGCGGGAGCACTGATTTTAATGAGGATTAAAGTGAAAAAAAAAAGTGAAATATTCTTTTAAATATCGTGCCTGGGGGGTGTCTGTAGTATGCCTGTGAAGTGCCACGTCTTTCCCGTGTTTAGAACAGTCCCTGCACAAAATGACATTAAACGGAAATAACACCATTTAAAACTGCTTGCGGTTTTAATTGTTATATCTAATTCCTGCAATATGGTTGAAAATCATTGAGAAAAATGGCATGGGTAGCCCTCCCTGCCTATTACCAGCCTATTTGGGTCTTGTACGCATATTAAGGGGAACCCTGTACCCATATTAAAAAAAGGAAATGCGTGTGGCCCCCAGGCCCTATATACTCAGAACAGCAGTATACAGGCGGTGCAAACAAGACAGGGAGAAGACAAAGAAAGAAGAATGCAATAGGAAAATAATTAGAATGCATAATTTGCTGGATCCATTGGGCTCCCAAAATGTTTTCTCTACCTCTTCATTATTTGACTTAAATACCCACTATCTTTTTCTATTAGGCCTTTTCCCCCTTACTGTGTGAAGCCAGATATACCCACGTAAATCCCCAAACTAGATCCCACATCCCCACTGTTAGGTGTACCACCGACCCAGGGGACCACCAGTCTCCTCCAATCCTCTCTGCTGACGTCCACCTTTTTTTTACCATAGCCCATCCAATAGGAAGTGGCTACAACAGGCAGGGGTGTGGATTTTATCTCTGAGAGGGGCTTTAAATGAAAAGTATAACATACAGTGGCAGTGCGTCCGTAAAGGGTGCAGGAGCGCTGCCCCCTCTCTTCTGTCACCGCTCTATCACCATAGATAGATTCATGCCTTGCATGAATCTATTTATAGTGCCTGCTGACACCCCCTATTCAGGTGTCTGGCCCCTTTTCTGGTGCTGGGCACCTGAATTATAGTGATGTTTTTTTTTGGAAGCACCTGATTAGAGCCGTAGACTCTAATAGGCACCCAAAAAGGTGAACAGCGGGTGCAATGCTGTGCGTTTGCTGCTCACTCAATTGTTTGTTAGCAAAGCGAAGGAATTCACTTTGCTAACACTGAACCACCTCTCAGCCAATCAGGTGCTCGGGTCTGTTATCTGTCACCTGATTGGCTGAAACATCAGACGCTGTGATTGGACGCCTGATAGAGAGGACGGAAGAAGACATCAAGGAGCACGCAGGACACCGCCACTGACCCGCTGCGAGACAGGCAAGTGCCGGGGTGATACACACTGCCAGCATTTGATGGGGCACAGTTGCAGCGGCAAATGATGGGCACACTGGCAGCATTTGATGGGGCACAGGAGCGGCAATTGATGGGTACACTGGCAGAAATTGATGGGCATACTGGCAGCAATTGATAGGTATGGTAGTTGGCACAATGGCTGCTCTTGATGGGCACAGTAGCTGCCTTTGATGGGCACAGTGGCTGCGTTTCATGGGCATAATGGCAGCATTTGATGGCCACATTGGCTTGCGTTTGGTGGCACAGTGGCTGCATTTGATGGGCACAGTGGCGGCGTTTGATGGGCACAGTGGCTGCGTTTGATAGACACAGTGGTTGCATTTGATGGGCACGGTGGTGGCAATTGATGGGCACAGTGGCTGTGGTTGATGGGCACAGTGGTTGCATTTGATGGGCACAGTGGCTGAACTTGCTGGGCACAGGGGCTACGCTTGATGGGCACAGTGGCTGCATTTGATAGACACAGTGGTTGGGCTTGATGGGCACAGTGGCTTAGTTTGATGGCACAATGGCCGCAATTGATTTTCTTTTTTCAGTTTGTTTGCGCCTCCACAAAAATTTAGAGCACCAGCCGCTAGTGGCACCAGTAGCTGCGTTTAATGAGCACAGTACTTGCGTTTGATGGGCACAGTGGCTGCGCTTGATGGGCGCAGTGGCTGCGTATAAAGATCAAGTAGGCTTTGTCCATTTAAGGGGTACATGAGACAGCATTTGCAGAGCGATCCAATTGATTGATATTGCAAAATCCTACTCTAACTCAGCACGCACTATCTCCTAACACTACTGACTGCAAGCTCTATTATAAAAGATAGATCACTAGCTATATAGGTGAGGTGAATATAGCGGTGTATACTGCGGTCAGGGCACACAGACAATAACCACTACACAACAGCAAGATAGAAAATCGTCTGAAAACGATCGGTGTGTACTGTGTTGAAGGTACACAGAACACCCACTGCTTCAGACGCCAACACACTACACGAGGCCGCCGCGATGGCGGCCTTATATAGTGTGGGGCGTGCACTACACAGCCTGAGCTATGATTGGCCACAGGCATCCTGCCTGTGGCCAATCATGGCTCTCCTCGCTGCTGGCGCTGCGATTGGCCAAGCATGCAGGGTCACAGTGCATGCTTGGCCAATCATGAGCCAGCAATGCACTGCGCCATCGCACACGAATTTGACGCGGACAGACCAAAATGTTCGGATTTCGCCAAACGGACGAACAGCCAATGTTCGAGTCGAACGTACGTTCGACTCGAACACGAAGCTCATCCCTACTCCTGGACCTCTCTGCTGCCTTTGACACAGTAGACCACTCCCTTCTCAAAACACTCCACACCTTTGTTCCTCATGACTGTGCTCTTTGCTGGTTCTCATCCTACTTATCCAGCTACACCCTTGTCGTTGCTTACAATTCTACTTTCTTCTCTCTTTCTCTGTCGGGGCCCCCAAGGTTCTGTTCTTGGACCTCTTATTCTCCATATACACCTCCTCCCTGGGCCAGATAATAGCCTCCCATGGCTTCCAATACCATCTCTATGCTGACAACCCCCTAATCTATCTCTCTACCCCTCAGCTCACTCCTCCAGTCTCCTCACGTATCCCTCATTTACTAACAGACAAATCAGCCTGGATGTCACACCACTTCCTTAACTACTTCCCACCCAGCCAATGTACATATACGGCCGGGAGGGAGCTCTCTACTTCTGAGTGGACGTTCCTGAACATCCATCAGAAATAGGGGGATCGCGTGCGCGCGTGCCCGGGCAGCGACACGATCCCGATGCGCCCGTGTCACCCAGACACGGCACATCTCGGATCGGCAGGAGGGCTCTGTGATTGGCCCTCATGATCACATGACAGCCGTGTCCAATCACGGCCATCATGTGATGTAAACAAACAGCCGGTTGCTAGGCAATTGGCTCCTCCTCTCCTCACACAGAAGTCATCGCTGAGGAGAGGAGAGCAGAGCAGAGCAGATCGCTGTAGCCGGCTGGTGATCAGTGAGTATGAGCTGTTTTTACAGCTTTTTACTCACTGATCATCAGTCTAGTGTAAAACACACAACACACCACACAGTATAAACACAATGTCCCCACATATGTTCCCAAAACACACATGTTCCCAAAACATACATGTCCCCAAATAATAAAAACACATGTCCCTAATAATAAAAACATGACCCCCACATATGTTCCACTAAAATCACACGTCCCAATTATTATCTGTACACACATGTCCGTGATCACCTGCACACATATGTATATGATCATTTGCGTACATATGTCCGTGATCACACAAACCAATTATTATACACTTAACCAATTTTTTTTACCAAAGACATGTACCAGAATACATTTTGGCTTAAATTTATGACAAAATTCAATTTTATTGGATTTCTTTTAAAATAGAAAGAAGAAAATATTGTTTTTTTTCCAAATTTCCACTCTTTTTTCGCTTATATCACAAAAAATAAAAAACTGAGTCGTTAATAAATAACACCAAAATAAAGCTCTATTTTAATCTCAGTACAGGGTAGCATGACCGCGCAATTGTCGTTGAAATTGCGAGAACGCTGAAATCTGAAAATTGGGCTGGGAAGGA
The DNA here is from genome assembly GCF_037356315.1 of Lithobates pipiens. NCBI lineage: Eukaryota > Metazoa > Chordata > Amphibia > Anura > Ranidae > Lithobates > Lithobates pipiens. The sequence goes on from NW_027507903.1 coordinate 624,673,025, forward strand.
AGGGGGCGAAAGTGCCCTGTATTGTAGTGGTTAAACTCAATCTATCCAAAACCACCACATGCCTTCCCCCCTGATTTCTCTGTCAAGATTGATAGCACTACTATCAGCCCGTCTTTACATGGCAAAGTGCTAGGTGTAATCTTGGACTCTGAAGTATGCTTTCAGTCCCATGTGCAATCACTGTCCTAACTCCCTACCCCAATCTGACCAACTATCTCCTACTTTATTTGCTTTTAGACGATCCCTGAAAACCCAACTCTTCAGAGAAGACTATTCTGCTCCTACCTAACAACTGTACTTTTATTTTCTCCATTAACTAATCCCCCACAGTTATTACCTTTTGTATCACTCGACCCTCCCTCCTGGATTGTAAGCTCTAATGAGCAGGTCCCTATGATTCCTCCTGTATTGAATTGCATTGTTACTGTACGGTCTGCCCTCATGTTGTAAAACAAACTGTTGGCGATATATAAATCCTGTTTAATAATATTAATAGTTATATATCACTAAACTGTCATTTTTTCATACATTTTTCAGGAAGCTCCCATTATCTTTTTCTTGGGAGAAACTTTTCCAGGAATAAAAACTCAAAAATTATTCAACATATAGCCTTGGCTGTCAAAATAAATATTGCTACAGAGTTGAAATTGACAACTCTGTACCCAGAAGCAGTTAAGATTCTCATCTCAAATATATCTTAAATCTTAACCACTTGCCGCCCGCCCTATAGGCAATTGACGGTGGCAAAGTGGTTGAATAATCCTGATCGGACGTCATATGACGTGATCAGGATTATGAGCCGCTGCGCGCCCCCGGGGGTGCGCATCGTGGCGATTGTTGTTGCGGGGTGTCAGTCTGACACCCGGTAACTACGATCTCGGTAAAGAGTCTCCGTCGGAGACTCTTTACCACGTGATCAGCCGTGTCCAATCACGGCTGATCACAGTGTAAATAGGAAGAGCCGGTGATAGGCTTTTCCTCACTTGCGTCTGTCAGACGCGAGTAGAGGAGAGCCGATCGGCTGCTCCTCTGACAGGGGGGGTCTGTGCTGATTAATTATCAGCACAGCCCCCCCGAGGATGCCCACACTGGACCACCAGGGACGGGCCACCAGACCACCAGGGATGCACAGCAAAAGGTAATCCTCCCTAGACCACCAGGGATGCCAGTCAGTGCCACAATGGATGCCAATCAGTGCCCATAATGGATGCCAATCAGTGCCCACAATGGGCATCACTGATTGGCATGCATTATTGTTTGGCACTGATTGGCATCCATTAGTACAGTATAACATAATACAATGCCGCCTATGAGTGCCCACCTGTGCCGCCTATGAGTTCCCACCTGTGCCGCCTATGAGTGCCCACCTGTGCCACCTATCAGTGCCCACCTGTTCCGCCTATCAGTGCCCATCTGTGCCACCTATCAGTTCCCACCCATGCCCATCTGTGCCGCCTATCCATGCCCATCTGTGCCGCCTATCCATGCCCATCTGGGCCACCCATCCATGCCAATCCGTGCCAGCTATCAGTGCCAATTTGTGCCACCTATCAGTGCCCATCCGTGTCGCCCATCAGTGCCACCCATCAGTGCCGCCTATCAGTGCTACCTATCAGTGCCACATATCAGTGTCCATCAATGCCACCTCATCAGTGCCACTTCATTGGTGCCACATCATTGGTGCCCATTAGTGCCACCTTATCAGTGCTCATCAGTGTAGCCCCATCAGTGCCCATCAGTGAAGGAGAAAACGTACTTATTTACAAAGTTTTGAAACTGAAACAAAAAAAACATATTTTTTTTTCAAAATCTTCGGTATTTTTTTATTTGTAGCGCAAACAATAAAAACCGTAGAGGTGATCAAATACCACCAAAAGAAAGCTCTATTTGTGGGAAAAAAATGATAAAAGTTTCATTTGACTACAGTGTAGCATGACCGCGCAATTGTCATTCAAAGTGCGACAGCGCTGAAAGCTCAAAATTGGTCTTGGCAGGAAGGTGTTTAAGTGCCCGGTATTGAAGTGGTTAAACTGCTTTAGGTTCTGGAGTATTTTTTTTTTTAAATATTAGTCATTATTATTTTGCTGTTTTTTTGTTTCTCCCTAAAAACCTAACCATTCTCTGTAACACCATTAATGATTTAACTTACTCCCAATGAACAGTTAATTTCTGAAAGAAAAAACGAATTGGAAAATAATTTACCTATGTATTGATAATAATGAGTCCCCTGGCCACATCAAAGAGCTCTTGTTATTCCCAGCGTTACAGATAATTCTTCTCTATGAATATACTAACGTATAAAAGCAGCAATATTCCACATGATCAGTACAATTGATAACACATGGATACATATCTCTACCCTTATTATTTTTATCAATGTTGGATACATTATGCAACTATCAACTGATTGTAACATTTCAAAAAAAAATAGGGTAATAGAAAATTGAGTGGTAAATGTGTAGATAAATTGGACTTAAAGAGACTGTCCACTTGCCTGCAGACCTCTAGTTCTAATGGACTCTACTACTTTCTGGCTAAAGACATGGCTGAGTAATTGCTTGGATTCCTCTTAAATGTATGGTCTCTTGTCCTTGGCTTGAGGGTTTTATGTGACTGGTAAGTATTTTACTGATGGAAGTCATAAAGAAACTGGAAGAGCAGGCAGATACTCTAAGCCGACATTCCGACTACATAATCCATCAGATAATTTCCGACGGATTTTGTCCGAAACTGGTGTTGCATACACACGGTTGGACAAAGTTGTCGGAAAATCGTTTGGAACGGGATGATGTTTGTTCGTTACGACGGGACTACGTTCAGGCTAGTAGCCAATAGCTTTGGTCTCGTAATTTGATCTGAGCATGCGTGGCACTTTGTCCGATCGGAATTCTCTATAAACGATCGGACAAGGTCCAATGGGATTTTGTTGTCGGAAAATTTGAGATCCTGCTCTCAAATTTTTTCCATCGGAATTTCCGACGGAAAAAGTCCGATATAGCCCACACACGATCAGATTTTCTGACAACATGATCCGATCGGACCTTTTCCATCAGAAAATATGATCGTGTGTAAAGGGCATTAGGTCTGTTTTAAAATAATACCCATCACACGGTATTAACCACTTAAGGACTGAGCCTCTTTCTTCGATTTGTTGTTTACAAGTTAAAAACATTTTTTTCTAACACCCTAGAGAATAAAATGGCGGTTGTTGAAACACTTTTTGTCACACCGTATTTGTGCAGCGGTCTTACAAGCGCACTTTTTTTGAAAAATACACTTTTTTGAATTAAAAAATAAGACAACAGTAAAGTTAGCCCAATTTTTTTATACTGTGAAAGATAATGTTACGCCAAGTAAATTAATACCCAACATGTCACGCTTCAAAATTGCGCCCACCCGTGGAATGGCGACAAACATTTCCGCTTTAAAAATCTCCATAGGTGATGTTTCAAAAATTCTACAGGTTGCATGGTTTGAGTTACAGAGGAGGGCTAGAATTATTGCTCTCACTCTACCGATTGAGGTGATGACTCACACGTGTGATTTGAACACTGTTTTCATATGCAGGTGCTACTCACGTATGCGTTTGCTTCTGTGCGTGAGCTCGTCGTTTTTTTTTTCTTATTTATTGTACCTTTTATTTTATTTTTTTACACTGTTTTAAAAAAAAATACAATTGTGTCACTTTTATTCCTATTACAAGGAATGTAAACATCCCTTGTAATAGAAAAAAGTATGACAGGACCTCTTAAAAATGAGATCTGGGGTCAAAAAGACCTCACATTGCATATTTACACTAAAATGCAATAAAAAAAATTGTCATTTAAAAAAATACGAAAAAAAAATTGTCCCTTTAGGAGCTATGGGCGGAAGTGACATTTTGATATTGTTTCCGCCATGCAATGATATGGAGACGGGTGGGGGCCATCTTCCCCTCAACCCTCTCCATGTCAGGCTAGAGAAAACATCTGATCTCCCCCGCCGCTGCCAACGGCTCCGGTAAGTGGCGGAGGGCACTGGAGTATGGCGGTAGGGGGGGCCGCCACCGATAAAAGTGATCTCGCAGTGAATCCGCCTGATATCTGAAACTGGACCGCTTACTGAGGATACCGGGTTAAGCAGGCTGGCTACTGCCATAACAAAGATATTCCTCTTCAAAGTACCGACGTATAACGATGTTGGGTGTATTAAAATGTATTGTACATTTTTTTGCTAACTTTTACAAGATTGCGATTTTCCCCATTCTCAGAACTATGAAGTATTACTTTGTTTTATTGTTTGTTGATACCAAAACACTTACATTAAACAACAGATAATCTATAGAGAGCTATGGTTCTCTTATTTGTCATTTGCCCATAGGGTTCAATATTGAGTTGGCTCACCCTTTGCAGCTATAACAGCTTCAATTATTTTGGGAAGGCTGTCCACAAGGTTTAGGAGTGTGCATTTGGAAATATTTGAACATTCTTCCAGAAGCTTGCAGTCTGCACTCTAATTCAACCCAAAGGTGTTCTGTTGAGTTGAGGTCAGGACTCATTCATGTATTTTTGGACCTTGCTTTGTGCACAGCCATGTTGGAACAGGAAGGGACATCCCCAAACAGAGTCCTGACCTCAAACTGATAGGACACCTTTGGGATGAATTAGAGCGGAGACTGTGAGCCAGGCCTAATAGTCCACATCAGTGCCTGACCTCACAAATGCACTTCTGGATGAATGGTCAAACAGTCCCATAGACACACTCCTAAACCTTGTGGACAACCTTCCCAGAAGAGTTGAAGCTGTTATAGCTGCAAAGGGTGGGCCAACCTAATATTGAACCCTACAGATTAAGACTGGGATGAGATTAAAGTTCATGTGCGTGTGAAGACGTGTGTCCCAATACTTTTAGTAACATAGTGTATATTCGCATCACCTAATTTAAAAAAAAAATCTAAAATAATCAGTATTTAAGAATACCTGAGTAGTAACTTGAATGGTTTCATGTTTTTTTTTTTATTTACTTTCATTGTTCTGCCTCCAGGTTATGGAGAAGAAGAATGTGACCAGTATTACTATAATCCACCTCTTAGGATTCCAGATCCCACACAGTATACGGTTTTTGATTTTTTTTCTTTTCCTTATAATTTATTGTGTGACAATATTCGTAAATCTCCTGATCATCATATTGGTGTCCTACAGCAAAACCCTCCATTCTCCCATGTACTTCTTCCTCACCCAACTATCTGTATCGGATATCTTACTAATAACTGACATTCTTCCTAATATGCTCCATTCTGTTTTATTTAAAGAAGTCATAATCTCATTTTCTGATTGCCACACCCAGTTTTATTTCTTTGCCTTCTCAGAATTGTCAGAGTGTCTTCTTCTAACAGCAATGTCTTATGACAGATACTTGGCCATCTGTAAACCATTGCATTATAACTTGGTAATGAACTTCCAGATCTGCTGGATAATGGTCACCGCATGCTGGTTTTTAAGTTTCTTAGCATTAACCATTCACACGTTAATGATATCCCAATTAAAATTTTGTGGTCCAGGTATTGTTGATCACTTTTTCTGCGATCTGGACCCGATCCTACAACTTTCCTGCTATGACACCACCAATGTTCAGCTTGAAGTGACATTTGTGAATGCTATAACTGTTATCACCCCATTCTTTATGACCATTGCATCATATTTTTATATTATAAGCACCATTTTGAAAATCTCATCTATTACTAGGAGGCACAAAGTTTTTTTAACATGCAGCTCCCACCTGACTGTTGTCTCAATTTTTTATGGTACTTTGATTTGTGTTTATCTTTTACCAGGTAAAGGACAGTCGGGGAACACTACTAAATTCATATCATTGCTGTACACTGTGGGCATCCCACTGCTGAATCCAATTATATACAGCCTGAGAAATCAAGACTTGAAACAAGCTGTAGCTAAAATCATCAACCGCAACAATCAATAAATAATACAATGTGTACTCAACTTACAATCTTCATTAGCAAACATTATTAAAATGTCAATGATCTTCTGTGTGTTTGGCAAAGTTGAAAAACTTTAGAGCTTAATTCCAGGTATATTTAACCACCTCAATACAGTGCAGTTACACCCCCTTCCTGACCAGACCAATTTTCAGCTTTCAGCGCTCTCACAGTTTGAATGACAATTACTCAGTCATCCAACACTGTATCCATATGAAACTTGCGTTCTTTTTTCCACACAAATAGAGCTTTCTTTTAGTGGTATTTAATCACTAGTGGGTTTTTTATTTTTTGTGCTATAAATAAAATAAAACGTAAATTTTGTGAAAAAAATGCCTTTTTCTTTGTTTCTGTCATAAATTTTTGCTAATTAGTAATTTTTCTTCATAAATTTTGGCCAAAATTTATACTGCTACATATCTTTGGTAAAAATAATCCACATTAGTATATATTATTTGGTCTTTGTGAAAGTTATAGCGTCTACAAACTAAGGTGCCAATCGCTGAAAATTGATCACTTCTGATCAGGCCTTCAGTACATCAGGTGTACCTCATTTTTTGAGACACTAACAAGTCAGGAGAGTACAAATACCCCCCAAATGACCCCTTTTTACAAAGTAGACATTCCAAGGTATTAAGTAAGTAGCATGATGAGTTTTTTTAAGTTGCAAAATGAAGATTTTTTTTTATTATTATTTTTTTTTACAAAATTGTCATACTATCAGGTTATTTCTCACACACAGCATATGCATACAACAAATTACAGCCCAAAATACATTCTGCTACTCTTCCCGAGTACGGCGATACCACATGTGTGAGACTTTTACACAGCCTGGCCACATACAGAGCACTAACATAGATGTAGTACCTTCAGACGTTCTACAAGCAAAAATGACTCATCTCATTTCTCAACCACCTATTACACTTTTGAAGGCCCTGGAGTACCAGGACAATGGAATTTCCCATAAAATGACCCCATTTTGGAAAGCAAACACCCCAACGTATAATCTGTGAGGCATAATGAGTCTTTTGAATGGTTAATTTTTTTCCAGAAGTTTTTGGAATACGTGGAAAAAAATTTAAACGCATTTTTTTTACACAAAATTGTCAATTTATGAGATATTTCTAACACATAGCATGTATATAGCAAAAATTACACCACAAAATACATTCTGCTACTCCTCCAAAGTATGGCGATACTACATGTGTAGGACTTTTACACAGCCTGGCCACATAGAGAGGCCGAACATTGAAGTAGTACGTTCAGGCGTTCTAGGAGCATAAATGACACATCTCATTTCATTCCTACCTATCACACTTTTGAAGGTCCTGGACCACCAGGACAGTGAAATTACCCCCAAAATGACCCCATTTTATAAAGCAAACACCCCAACGTATATTCTATGAGACATGGGCTGCAAATAGGTACTCGGGTACTCTGATGGGCTGGAGATAGGTATTCGGGTACTCTGATGGCCTGGTGACAGGTACTCGGGTACTCTGATGGCCTGGTGACAGGTACTCGGGTACTCTGATGGCCTGGTGACAGGTACTCGGGTACTCTGATGGCCTGGTGACAGGTACTCTGATGGTTTGGTGTCTGGTATTTGGGTACTCTGAAGGGCGGTGACAGGTACTCATATGGACTGTGACAGGTACTCGGGTACTCAGATGAACTGTGACAGGTACTCGGGTACTCAGATGAACTGTGACAGGTACTCGGGTACTCAGATGAACTGTGACAGGTACTCTGGTACACAGATGGACTGTGACAGGTACTCGGGTACTCAGATGGACTGGAACAGGTACTCGGGTACCCTGATGGACTATGACAGGTACTCGGTACTCTAATGGACTGTGACAGGTACTCAGGTACCCTGATGGACTGTGACAGGTACTCAGGTACTCAAATGGGCTGTGACAGGTACTCTGTACTCTAATGGACTGTGACAGGTACTCTAATGGACTGTGACAGATACTCGGGTACCCTGATGGACTGTGACAGGTACTCGGTACTGTAATGGACTGTGACAGGTACTCGGGTACCCTGATGGACTGTGACAGGTACTCGGGTACCCTGATGGACCGTGACAGGTACTCGGATACCCTGATGGACCATGACAGGTCCTCGGGTACCCTGATGGACCATGACAGGTACCCGGGTACCCTGATGGACTGTGACAGGTACTCGGTACTCTAATGGACTGTGACAGGTACTAGGGTACCCTGATGGACTGTGACAGGTACTCAGGTACTCAGATGGGCTGTGACAGGTACTCGGTACTCTAATGGACTGTGACAGGTACTCTAATGGACTGTGACAGATACTCGGGTACCCTGATGGACTGTGACAGGTACTCGGTACTGTAATGGACTGTGACAGGTACTCGGGTACCCTGATGGACTGTGACAGGTACTCGGGTACCCTGATGGACCGTGACAGGTACTCGGGTACCCTGATGGACCATGACAGGTCCTCGGGTACCCTGATGGACCATGACAGGTACTCGGGTACCCTGATGGACTGTGACAGGTACTCGGTACTCTAATGGACTGTGACAGGTACTCGGGTACCCTGATGGACTGTGACAGGTACTCAGGTACTCAGATGGGCTGTGACAGGTACTCGGTACTCTAATGGACTGTGACAGGTACTCTAATGGACTGTGACAGATACTCGGGTACCCTGATGGACTGTGACAGGTACTCTGTACTGTAATGGACTGTGACATGTACTCAGGTACCCTGATGGACTGTGACAGGTACTCGGGTACCCTGATGGACCGTGACAGGTACTCGGGTACCCTGATGGACCATAACAGGTACTCGGGCACCCTGATGGACCGTGACAGGTACCCGGGTACCCTGATGGACTGTGACAGGTACTCTAATGGACTGTGACAGGTACTCGGGTACCCTGATGGACTGTGAAAGGTACTCAGGTACTCAGATGGGCTGTGACAGGTACTCTGTACTCTAATGGACTGTGACAGGTACTCTAATGGACTGTGACAGATACTCGGGTACCCTGATGGACTGTGAAGGTACTCGGTACTGTAATGGACTGTGACAGGTACTCGGGTACCCTGATGGACTGTGACAGGTACTCGGGTACCCTGATGGACCGTGACAGGTACTCGGATACCCTGATGGACCATGACAGGTCCTCGGGTACCCTGATGGACCATGACAGGTACCCGGGTACCCTGATGGACTGTGACAGGTACTCGGTACTCTAATGGACTGTGATAGGTATTAGGGTACCCTGATGGACTGTGACAGGTACTCAGGTACTCAGATGGGCTGTGACAGGTACTCGGTACTCTAATGGACTGTGACAGGTACTCTAATGGACTGTGACAGATACTCGGGTACCCTGATGGACTGTGACAGGTACTCGGTACTGTAATGGACTGTGACAGGTACTCGGGTACCCTGATGGACTGTGACAGGTACTCGGGTACCCTGATGGACCGTGACAGGTACTCAGGTACCCTGATGGACCATGACAGGTCCTCGGGTACCCTGATGGACCATGACAGGTACTCGGGTACCCTGATGGACTGTGACAGGTACTCGGTACTCTAATGGACTGTGACAGGTACTCGGGTACCCTGATGGACTGTGACAGGTACTCAGGTACTCAGATGGGCTGTGACAGGTACTCAGTACTCTAATGGACTGTGACAGGTACTCGGTACTCTAATGGACTGTGACAGATACTCGGGTACCCTGATGGACTGTGACAGGTACTCTGTACTGTAATGGACTGTGACATGTACTCGGGTACCCTGATGGACTGTGACAGGTACTCGGGTACCCTGATGGACCGTGACAGGTACTCGGGTACCCTGATGGACCATAACAGGTACTCGGGCACCCTGATGGACCGTGACAGGTACCCGGGTACCCTGATGGACTGTGACAGGTACTCGGTACTCTAATGGACTGTGACAGGTACTCGGGTACCCTGATGGACTGTGACAGGTACTCAGGTACTCAGATGGGCTGTGACAGGTACTCGGTACTCTAATGGACTGTGACAGGTACGCTAATGGACTGTGACAGATACTCGGGTACCCTGATGGACTGTGACAGGTACTCGGTACTGTAATGGACTGTGACAGGTACTCGGGTACCCTGATGGACTGTGACAGGTACTCGGGTACCCTGATGGACCGTGACAGGTACTCGGGTACCCTGATGGACCATGACAGGTATTCGGGTACCCTGATGGACTGTGACAGGTACTCGGTACTCTAATGGACTGTGACAGGTACTCGGGTACCCTGATGGACTGTGACAGGTACTCAGATGGGCTGTGACAGGTACTCGGTACTCTAATGGACTGTGACAGGTACTCGGTACTCTAATGGACTGTGACAGATACTCGGGTACCCTGATGGACTGTGACAGGTACTCTGTACTGTAATGGACTGTGACAGGTACTCGGGTACCCTGATGGACTGTGACAGGTACTCGGGTACCCTGATGAACCGTGACAGGTACTCGGGTACCCTGATGGACCATAACAGGTACTCGGGTACCCTGATGGACCGTGACAGGTACTCGGGTACCCTGATGGACTGTGACAGGTACTCAGTACTCTAATGGACTGTGACATGTACTCGGGTACCCTGATGGACTGTGACAGGTACTCAGGTACTCAGATGGGCTGTGACAGGTACTCGGTACTCTAATGGACTGTGACAGGTACTTGGTACTCTAATGGACTGTGACAGATACTCGGGTACCCTGATGGACTGTGACAGGTACTCGGTACTGTAATGGACTGTGTCAGGTACTCGGGTACCCTGATGGACCGTGACAGGTACTTGGGTACCCTGATGGACCGTGACAGGTACTCGGGTACCCTGATGGACCATGACAGGTACTCGGGTACCCTGATGGGCCGTGACAGGTACTCGGGTACCCTGATGGGCCGTGACAGGTACTCGGGTACTCTGATGTGCCATGACAGGTACTCGGGTACTCTGATGGGCTGTAACAGGTACTCAGGTACTCAGATGAACTGTGACAGGTACTCGGGTACTCAGATGGGCCGTGACAGGTACTCGGGTACTCAGATGAACTGTGACAGGTACTCGGGTACTCAGATGGGCTGGGACAGGTACTCGGGTATTCAGATGGGCTGGGACAGGTACTCGGGTACTCTGATGGGCTGTGACAGGTACTCGGGTACTCTGATGGGCTGTGACAGCTACTTGGGTACTCTGATGGGCTGTGACAGGTACTCGGGTACTCTGATGGACTGTGACAGGTACTCAGGTACTCAGATGGGCTGTGACAGGTACTCTGTACTCTAATGGACTGTGACAGGTACTCTAATGGACTGTGACAGATACTCGGGTACCCTGATGGACTGTGACAGGTACTCGGTACTGTAATGGACTGTGACAGGTACTCGGGTACCCTGATGGACTGTGACAGGTACTCGGGTACCCTGATGGACCGTGACAGGTACTCGGATACCCTGATGGACCATGACAGGTCCTCGGGTACCCTGATGGACCATGACAGGTACCCGGGGACCCTGATGGACTGTGACAGGTACTCGGTACTCTAATGGACTGTGATAGGTACTAGGGTACCCTGATGGACTGTGACAGGTACTCAGGTACTCAGATGGGCTGTGACAGGTACTCGGTACTCTAATGGACTGTGACAGGTACTCTAATGGACTGTGACAGATACTCGGGTACCCTGATGGACTGTGACAGGTACTCGGTACTGTAATGGACTGTGACAGGTACTCGGGTACCCTGATGGACTGTGACAGGTACTCGGGTACCCTGATGGACCGTGACAGGTACTCAGGTACCCTGATGGACCATGACAGGTCCTCGGGTACCCTGATGGACCATGACAGGTACTCGGGTACCCTGATGGACTGTGACAGGTACTCGGTACTCTAATGGACTGTGACAGGTACTCGGGTACCCTGATGGACTGTGACAGGTACTCAGGTACTCAGATGGGCTGTGACAGGTACTCAGTACTCTAATGGACTGTGACAGGTACTCGGTACTCTAATGGACTGTGACAGATACTCGGGTACCCTGATGGACTGTGACAGGTACTCTGTACTGTAATGGACTGTGACATGTACTCGGGTACCCTGATGGACTGTGACAGGTACTCGGGTACCCTGATGGACCGTGACAGGTACTCGGGTACCCTGATGGACCATAACAGGTACTCGGGCACCCTGATGGACCGTGACAGGTACCCGGGTACCCTGATGGACTGTGACAGGTACTCGGTACTCTAATGGACTGTGACAGGTACTCGGGTACCCTGATGGACTGTGACAGGTACTCAGGTACTCAGATGGGCTGTGACAGGTACTCGGTACTCTAATGGACTGTGACAGGTACGCTAATGGACTGTGACAGATACTCGGGTACCCTGATGGACTGTGACAGGTACTCGGTACTCTAATGGACTGTGACAGGTACTCGGGTACCCTGATGGACTGTGACAGGTACTCGGGTACCCTGATGGACCGTGACAGGTACTCGGGTACCCTGATGGACCATGACAGGTATTCGGGTACCCTGATGGACTGTGACAGGTACTCGGTACTCTAATGGACTGTGACAGGTACTCGGGTACCCTGATGGACTGTGACAGGTACTCAGATGGGCTGTGACAGGTACTCGGTACTCTAATGGACTGTGACAGGTACTCGGTACTCTATTGGACTGTGACAGATACTCGGGTACCCTGATGGACTGTGACAGGTACTCTGTACTGTAATGGACTGTGACAGGTACTCGGGTACCCTGATGGACTGTGACAGGTACTCGGGTACCCTGATGAACCGTGACAGGTACTCGGGTACCCTGATGGACCATAACAGGTACTCGGGTACCCTGATGGACCGTGACAGGTACTCGGGTACCCTGATGGACTGTGACAGGTACTCAGTACTCTAATGGACTGTGACATGTACTCGGGTACCCTGATGGACTGTGACAGGTACTCAGGTACTCAGATGGGCTGTGACAGGTACTCGGTACTCTAATGGACTGTGACAGGTACTTGGTACTCTAATGGACTGTGACAGATACTCGGGTACCCTGATGGACTGTGACAGGTACTCGGTACTGTAATGGACTGTGACAGGTACTCGGGTACCCTGATGGACCGTGACAGGTACTTGGGTACCCTGATGGACCGTGACAGGTACTCGGGTACCCTGATGGACCATGACAGGTACTCGGGTACCCTGATGGGCCGTGACAGGTACTCGGGTACCCTGATGGGCCGTGACAGGTACTCGGGTACTCTGATGTGCCATGACAGGTACTCGGGTACTCTGATGGGCTGTAACAGGTACTCAGGCATAGTGATGGCCGAACGGTTCGCCCGGCGGTCGTTTCGCGGCGAATTTCCGACTTTCGCCGTCCGCGGGTTCGAACGCCTTTTTCCGTCGTTCGCCCCGGCGGACTTACGTGTTTAATGTATACAAGAACTTTAACCTTTCGTGACACGTTTATCATGTGTTACAGGACAACCAATTGAGACATGACAGCTCATGGACACTTGGACATTCCCCCTAACCTATAAATACACCCGATCCGGTGGCCATTTTACATTCTTTCTTCTGTCACTGTAGGGAAAGGATCCTGTGTGGAGTAGGGACAGAGAAAACGCTAGCTATTTGGTACACAAAAGTTCTTTTCAGGACTGGTATAGGTGTTAGGTCAGCAGCCTGAGTTTCTTTTGTCAGTTTAGATAAAGGGACAGAGCGCTGTATGCTGCTATTTTAGGGACAGCTCAGCCAGATTAGTCTTTCTTCATCATCATCATCATCATCATCATTAGCTGTTACTATCAGGTCCACAAAAGAGCTGTTCCAGCTAATCGTTCCAGCCTACTCTTTTTTGCCAATTTGTATAGGGACAGGCAGGAAGCAGTGTGTCAGGCAGTGAGGATAATTTTAAAGACTTGCTGTTACTATTAGTTCCACAAAGGTTCTTTTCAGGACTGGTATCAGTGGTACGGTAATAGGCTTGTACACGTATAATATTCTTTCTTCCAAATATAGAAAGAATATTATACTTGACTGCTGCCCTTCTGCTGCAGTCTGCTAATCATTCACAACTCACTTGTTCCACAAAGCTCTTTATCAGGACTGGTAACTTGGTCTGTCTAGGGTGCTACGGTACATAGGCTTGGGTGCGGTACAGTCTGCTGTTCTGTAAGGACCGCTATCGGTCCACAATACATAGGGTTGCCGTGCACTACTGCTGACCGCTGCCCTATACTGCAGCAGTCCTTCAGCGGTATAGGGACTGACGCACAGTCTGCTAAACACTAATACACAACCTGCTTGGTCCACAAAAGTTCTTATAAGGACTGGTAACTTGGTATAGGGTGCTACGGTACATAGGCCTGAGTGCAGTACAGTCTGCTGTTCTGTAAGGACCGCTATCGGTCCACAATACATAGGGTTGCCGTGCACTACTGCTGACCGCTGCCCTATACTGCAGCAGTCCTTCATTGGTATAGGGACTGACGTACAGTCTGCTAATCACTAACACACAACCTGCTTGGTCCACAAAAGTTCTTATAAGGACTGGTAACTTGGTATAGGGTGCTACGGTACATAGGCCTGAGTGCGTTACAGTCTGCTGTTCTGTAAGGACCGCTATCGGTCCACAATACATAGGGTTGCCGTGCACTACTGCTGACCGCTGCCCTATACTGCAGCAGTCCTTCATTGGTATAGGGACTGACGTACAGTCTGCTAATCACTAACACACAACCTGCTTGGTCCACAAAAGTTCTTATAAGGACTGGTAACTTGGTATAGGGTGCTACGGTACATAGGCCTGAGTGCGTTACAGTCTGCTGTTCTGTAAGGACCGCTATCGGTCCACAATACATAGGGTTGCCGTGCACTACTGCTGACCGCTGCCCTATACTGCAGCAGTCCTTCAGCGGTATAGGGACTGACGTACAGTCTGCTAAACACTAATACACAACCTGCTTGGTCCACAAAAGTTCTTATAAGGACTGGTAACTTGGTATAGGGTGCTACGGTACATAGGCTTGAGTGCGGTACAGTCTGCTGTTCTGTAAGGACCACTATCGGTCCACAATAGATAGGGTTGACGTGCACCACTGCTGACCGCTCACCTATACTGCAGCAGTCCTTCAGCGGTATAGGGACTGACGTACAGTCTGCTAATCACTAACACACAACCTGCTTGTTCCACAAAAGTTCTTATAAGGACTGGTAACTTGGTATAGGGTGCTACGGTACATAGGCCTGAGTGCGTTACAGTCTGCTGTTCTGTAAGGACCGCTATCGGTCCACAATACATAGGGTTGCCGTGCACTACTGCTGACCGCTGCCCTATACTGCAGCAGTCCTTCATTGGTATAGGGACTGACGTACAGTCTGCTAATCACTAACACACAACCTGCTTGGTCCACAAAAGTTCTTATAAGGACTGGTAACTTGGTATAGGGTGCTACGGTACATAGGCCTGAGTGCAGTACAGTCTGCTGTTCTGTAAGGACCGCTATCGGTCCACAATACATAGGGTTGCCGTGCACTACTGCTGACCGCTGCCCTATACTGCAGCAGTCCTTCATTGGTATAGGGACTGACGTACAGTCTGCTAATCACTAACACACAACCTGCTTGGTCCACAAAAGTTCTTATAAGGACTGGTAACTTGGTATAGGGTGCTACGGTACATAGGCCTGAGTGCGTTACAGTCTGCTGTTCTGTAAGGACCGCTATCGGTCCACAATACATAGGGTTGCCGTGCACTACTGCTGACCGCTGCCCTATACTGCAGCAGTCCTTCATTGGTATAGGGACTGACGTACAGTCTGCTAATCACTAACACACAACCTGCTTGGTCCACAAAAGTTCTTATAAGGACTGGTAACTTGGTATAGGGTGCTACGGTACATAGGCCTGAGTGCGTTACAGTCTGCTGTTCTGTAAGGACCGCTATCGGTCCACAATACATAGGGTTGCCGTGCACTACTGCTGACCGCTGCCCTATACTGCAGCAGTCCTTCATTGGTATAGGGACTGACGTACAGTCTGCTAATCACTAACACACAACCTGCTTGGTCCACAAAAGTTCTTATAAGGACTGGTAACTTGGTATAGGGTGCTACGGTACATAGGCCTGAGTGCAGTACAGTCTGCTGTTCTGTAAGGACCGCTATCGGTCCACAATACATAGGGTTGCCGTGCACTACTGCTGACCGCTGCCCTATACTGCAGCAGTCCTTCATTGGTATAGGGACTGACGTACAGTCTGCTAATCACTAACACACAACCTGCTTGGTCCACAAAAGTTCTTATAAGGACTGGTAACTTGGTATAGGGTGCTACGGTACATAGGCCTGAGTGCGTTACAGTCTGCTGTTCTGTAAGGACCGCTATCGGTCCACAATACATAGGGTTGCCGTGCACTACTGCTGACCGCTGCCCTATACTGCAGCAGTCCTTCATTGGTATAGGGACTGACGTACAGTCTGCTAATCACTAACACACAACCTGCTTGGTCCACAAAAGTTCTTATAAGGACTGGTAACTTGGTATAGGGTGCTACGGTACATAGGCCTGAGTGCGTTACAGTCTGCTGTTCTGTAAGGACCGCTATCGGTCCACAATACATAGGGTTGCCGTGCACTACTGCTGACCGCTGCCCTATACTGCAGCAGTCCTTCATTGGTATAGGGACTGACGTACAGTCTGCTAATCACTAACACACAACCTGCTTGGTCCACAAAAGTTCTTATAAGGACTGGTAACTTGGTATAGGGTGCTACGGTACATAGGCCTGAGTGCGTTACAGTCTGCTGTTCTGTAAGGACCGCTATCGGTCCACAATACATAGGGTTGCCGTGCACTACTGCTGACCGCTGCCCTATACTGCAGCAGTCCTTCAGCGGTATAGGGACTGACGTACAGTCTGCTAATCACTAACACACAACCTGCTTGGTCCACAAAAGTTCTTATAAGGACTGGTAACTTGGTATAGGGTGCTACGGTACATAGGCCTGAGTGCGTTACAGTCTGCTGTTCTGTAAGGACCGCTATCGGTCCACAATACATAGGGTTGCCGTGCACTACTGCTGACCGCTGCCCTATACTGCAGCAGTCCTTCATTGGTATAGGGACTGACGTACAGTCTGCTAATCACTAACACACAACCTGCTTGGTCCACAAAAGTTCTTATAAGGACTGGTAACTTGGTATAGGGTGCTACGGTACATAGGCCTGAGTGCAGTACAGTCTGCTGTTCTGTAAGGACCGCTATCGGTCCACAATACATAGGGTTGCCGTGCACTACTGCTGACCGCTGCCCTATACTGCAGCAGTCCTTCATTGGTATAGGGACTGACGTACAGTCTGCTAATCACTAACACACAACCTGCTTGGTCCACAAAAGTTCTTATAAGGACTGGTAACTTGGTATAGGGTGCTACGGTACATAGGCCTGAGTGCAGTACAGTCTGCTGTTCTGTAAGGACCGCTATCGGTCCACAATACATAGGGTTGCCGTGCACTACTGCTGACCGCTGCCCTATACTGCAGCAGTCCTTCATTGGTATAGGGACTGACGTACAGTCTGCTAATCACTAACACACAACCTGCTTGGTCCACAAAAGTTCTTATAAGGACTGGTAACTTGGTATAGGGTGCTACGGTACATAGGCCTGAGTGCGTTACAGTCTGCTGTTCTGTAAGGACCGCTATCGGTCCACAATACATAGGGTTGCCGTGCACTACTGCTGACCGCTGCCCTATACTGCAGCAGTCCTTCATTGGTATAGGGACTGACGTACAGTCTGCTAATCACTAACACACAACCTGCTTGGTCCACAAAAGTTCTTATAAGGACTGGTAACTTGGTATAGGGTGCTACGGTACATAGGCCTGAGTGCGTTACAGTCTGCTGTTCTGTAAGGACCGCTATCGGTCCACAATACATAGGGTTGCCGTGCACTACTGCTGACCGCTGCCCTATACTGCAGCAGTCCTTCATTGGTATAGGGACTGACGTACAGTCTGCTAATCACTAACACACAACCTGCTTGGTCCACAAAAGTTCTTATAAGGACTGGTAACTTGGTATAGGGTGCTACGGTACATAGGCCTGAGTGCGTTACAGTCTGCTGTTCTGTAAGGACCGCTATCGGTCCACAATAGATAGGGTTGACGTGCACCACTGCTGACCGCTCACCTATACTGCAGCAGTCCTTCAGCGGTATAGGGACTGACGTACAGTCTGCTAATCACTAACACACAACCTGCTTGTTCCACAAAAGTTCTTATAAGGACTGGTAACTTGGTATAGGGTGCTACGGTACATAGGCCTGAGTGCAGTACAGTCTGCTGTTCTGTAAGGACCGCTATCGGTCCACAATACATAGGGTTGCCGTGCACTACTGCTGACCGCTGCCCTATACTGCAGCAGTCCTTCATTGGTATAGGGACTGACGTACAGTCTGCTAATCACTAACACACAACCTGCTTGGTCCACAAAAGTTCTTATAAGGACTGGTAACTTGGTATAGGGTGCTACGGTACATAGGCCTGAGTGCGTTACAGTCTGCTGTTCTGTAAGGACCGCTATCGGTCCACAATACATAGGGTTGCCGTGCACTACTGCTGACCGCTGCCCTATACTGCAGCAGTCCTTCATTGGTATAGGGACTGACGTACAGTCTGCTAATCACTAACACACAACCTGCTTGGTCCACAAAAGTTCTTATAAGGACTGGTAACTTGGTATAGGGTGCTACGGTACATAGGCCTGAGTGCAGTACAGTCTGCTGTTCTGTAAGGACCGCTATCGGTCCACAATACATAGGGTTGCCGTGCACTACTGCTGACCGCTGCCCTATACTGCAGCAGTCCTTCATTGGTATAGGGACTGACGTACAGTCTGCTAATCACTAACACACAACCTGCTTGGTCCACAAAAGTTCTTATAAGGACTGGTAACTTGGTATAGGGTGCTACGGTACATAGGCCTGAGTGCGTTACAGTCTGCTGTTCTGTAAGGACCGCTATCGGTCCACAATACATAGGGTTGCCGTGCACTACTGCTGACCGCTGCCCTATACTGCAGCAGTCCTTCATTGGTATAGGGACTGACGTACAGTCTGCTAATCACTAACACACAACCTGCTTGGTCCACAAAAGTTCTTATAAGGACTGGTAACTTGGTATAGGGTGCTACGGTACATAGGCCTGAGTGCGTTACAGTCTGCTGTTCTGTAAGGACCGCTATCGGTCCACAATACATAGGGTTGCCGTGCACTACTGCTGACCGCTGCCCTATACTGCAGCAGTCCTTCATTGGTATAGGGACTGACGTACAGTCTGCTAATCACTAACACACAACCTGCTTGGTCCACAAAAGTTCTTATAAGGACTGGTAACTTGGTATAGGGTGCTACGGTACATAGGCCTGAGTGCGTTACAGTCTGCTGTTCTGTAAGGACCGCTATCGGTCCACAATACATAGGGTTGCCGTGCACTACTGCTGACCGCTGCCCTATACTGCAGCAGTCCTTCATTGGTATAGGGACTGACGTACAGTCTGCTAATCACTAACACACAACCTGCTTGGTCCACAAAAGTTCTTATAAGGACTGGTAACTTGGTATAGGGTGCTACGGTACATAGGCCTGAGTGCGTTACAGTCTGCTGTTCTGTAAGGACCGCTATCGGTCCACAATAGATAGGGTTGACGTGCACCACTGCTGACCGCTCACCTATACTGCAGCAGTCCTTCAGCGGTATAGGGACTGACGTACAGTCTGCTAATCACTAACACACAACCTGCTTGTTCCACAAAAGTTCTTATAAGGACTGGTAACTTGGTATAGGGTGCTACGGTACATAGGCCTGAGTGCAGTACAGTCTGCTGTTCTGTAAGGACCGCTATCGGTCCACAATACATAGGGTTGCCGTGCACTACTGCTGACCGCTGCCCTATACTGCAGCAGTCCTTCATTGGTATAGGGACTGACGTACAGTCTGCTAATCACTAACACACAACCTGCTTGGTCCACAAAAGTTCTTATAAGGACTGGTAACTTGGTATAGGGTGCTACGGTACATAGGCCTGAGTGCGTTACAGTCTGCTGTTCTGTAAGGACCGCTATCGGTCCACAATAGATAGGGTTGACGTGCACCACTGCTGACCGCTCACCTATACTGCAGCAGTCCTTCAGCGGTATAGGGACTGACGTACAGTCTGCTAATCACTAACACACAACCTGCTTGTTCCACAAAAGTTCTTATAAGGACTGGTAACTTGGTATAGGGTGCTACGGTACATAGGCCTGAGTGCAGTACAGTCTGCTGTTCTGTAAGGACCGCTATCGGTCCACAATACATAGGGTTGCCGTGCACTACTGCTGACCGCTGCCCTATACTGCAGCAGTCCTTCATTGGTATAGGGACTGACGTACAGTCTGCTAATCACTAACACACAACCTGCTTGGTCCACAAAAGTTCTTATAAGGACTGGTAACTTGGTATAGGGTGCTACGGTACATAGGCCTGAGTGCGTTACAGTCTGCTGTTCTGTAAGGACCGCTATCGGTCCACAATACATAGGGTTGCCGTGCACTACTGCTGACCGCTGCCCTATACTGCAGCAGTCCTTCAGCGGTATAGGGACTGACGTACAGTCTGCTAAACACTAATACACAACCTGCTTGGTCCACAAAAGTTCTTATAAGGACTGGTAACTTGGTATAGGGTGCTACGGTACATAGGCTTGAGTGCGGTACAGTCTGCTGTTCTGTAAGGACCGCTATCGGTCCACAATAGATAGGGTTGACGTGCACCACTGCTGACCGCTGCCCTATACTGCAGCAGTCCTTCATTGGTATAGGGACTGACGTACAGTCTGCTAATCACTAACACACAACCTGCTTGGTCCACAAAAGTTCTTATAAGGACTGGTAACTTGGTATAGGGTGCTACGGTACATAGGCCTGAGTGCAGTACAGTCTGCTGTTCTGTAAGGACCGCTATCGGTCCACAATACATAGGGTTGACGTGCACTACTGCTGACCGCTGCCCTATACTGCAGCAGTCCTTCAGCGGTATAGGGACTAAGAGTTTTGTCACAGGGTGATTTAAAAAATGACAGGCAGAGGAAGAGGCAGGCCCTTCCGCAGGGGTGGTAGGGGTAGGGCAGGAGCAACAGCCTTGAGCCAAAGTGGGAAGTTGCAGAAGGTGCGTTCAATTACTTTAAAGGACGCACCAGACTTGGTTGAGTGGCTCACTCAGCCTTATTCTTCTGCACCCTCCTCATCCTCTCGATCTGCACCCTCTTCTTCACTCTCTGCTATGTGCACCCCCAAAGACACTACCACCAACAACACGACCACCACCACCACCACCACATACCTTCCGCTTGAGTCACTGGAATTATTTTCCGATCCATATCAAGAGGACATTTCTGATGCGCAGCCACTCTTGGTATTGGATCAGGAAGAGGAGGTAGCAACAAGCGCTACTCAGCAGTCTGACGCCAGTACCCAGATCAGCCCAAGGAGGAGGTTGGTCCCCGGTGTTGCTGCCTACTCTACTTATAGCGGTGGGGAAGGTGACGTTGATGATGACGTGTCTAGTGATGTCACGTGGGTGCCCACAAGAGAGGAAGAGGAGGGGAGTTCAGAGGGAGATATGGACCAGCAGATAGGGAGGAGAAGCAGCAATGACTTACATTGCACAGCAGGGACAAAGCAGACTGCAAATGTATCAGGAGCGAGTCATCGACCATGTACGGTCACATCTGGCGCTCCCAGGACACCGGCACATGGCTCCGCAGTGTGGGCTTTTTTTAACGTGTCCGCTGCTGACAATAGCGTTGCCATCTGCAATCTTTGCAGTCAACGCGTTAGTCGCGGTAAGCCCAATACTCACCTAGGGACGACCGCCTTAAGAAGGCACATGAGCAGCCATCACCGAGCCCAGTGGGAGCAACGGAACACACAAAGCCACACTGCAGGCTCTCACCGTCCAGCCTCGTCTTCTACTTCTCCTTCTCCTCTCTCCTCACAATTGTCCTCCACTCCACCTTCCATCACGCCAAGCTCACATTTTTCTGCAAAAAGGCAGGCTTCCGTGGGCCTAATGTTTGAGCGTAAAAAAATGATGACGCCGGATAACCCTCTTGCCCAACGGTTGGCGGCTGGCTTGTCAGAACTCATAGCCCGCCAACTACTGCCATATAAACTGGTGGACTCGGAGGCCTTTCGCAAATTTGTGGCCATTGGAACACCACAATGGAAGGTCCCAGGAAGGAAGTATTTCTCAGAGAAGGGCATCCCAGAGCTATATGGCCATGTTCAGCGGCAAGTGAATGTATCTCTGGCACACAGTGTCGGTGCCAAGATACATCTGACCACAGACACGTGGTCTAGCAAACACGGGCAGGGAAGGTATATCAGTTTTACTGCCCACTGGGTGAACCTTCTGACGGCCGTCAAGCATGTAACCCGTGGCACCCGTGTAGATTTGGTTTTACCGCCACGGATTGCATGCAGGCCTGACTCTTCTTCTCCTCCTCCTACTCCATCCTCCTCCCTCTCCTCCTCAGCTGCCTCCTCCTTTTCCGCTGCTAGCGTCTCTTCCACTGCACCGCCCAAGCTCCCCAGAACCTATTCCACATGCCAGGTGAGACGTTGCCATGCCGTGCTGCGTCTGTTGTGCCTGGAAGCAAAGAGCCACACTGGCCCGGCACTCCTTTCAGCTTTGCGTTCACAGGCAGATGAGTGGCTAACACCGCTCAATTTGACAGTTGGTAAAGTGGTGTGTGACAACGGTGCCAATCTGCTTAGCGCATTGAAACAGGGCAAAATCACGCACGTGCCGTGCATGGCACACGTCTTAAACTTGGTCGTGCAGCGATTCCTTGTCAAATACCCTGGGGTCCAGGACATCTTGCGGCAGGCAAGGAAAATCTCGGCCCATTTCAGAAGATCTTACACGGCCATGGCTCGCCTTGCTGACATTCAGCGGCGACACCATCTGCCGGTCAGACGTCTTATTTGCGATTGCCCGACGCGATGGAACTCAACCTTCTATATGCTTGATAGGCTGCTCCAGCAGAAACGTGCAGTTAACGTCTACCTGTATGAACTCTGCGAAAGAAACGGTTCTGGGGAGCTGGGTTTTTTTTCACCGCGCCAGTGGCTGCTCATGCGCGACACATGCAGACTTCTGCGGCCATTTGAGGAGATCACCAAACTGGTCAGTCGCAGCCATGGCGCCATCAGTGACATGGTACCTTATGCCTTCTTTCTGGAGCGTGCATTGCGTCGTGTCATTGATCAGGCTGTGGAGGAGCAGGAGCGGGAAGATGAGGAAGTCGCAATGCTGGATGAATTCCCAGGGGGGGCTACTCTATCTGAGACAAGTCAACAACAGGAGTCTGATGAGGAGTCAGAGGAGGATGGTGCCGGGGCGGATGAGCAGGAGCAAGAAGAGCATGCTTTAAACCTTTCTGGGATCCCTGTTGTGCGAGGATGGGGAGAGGAGAATGAAGAGGACGACATTATCCTGGATGATGAGCAGGAGCCAGGCCACCACACCGCTTCCACTTTAGTGCAAATGGGGGCCTTCATGCTCCAGTGTTTTAATAGGGACCCCCGTATAAAAAGCATGAGGGTCAAGGACCAGTACTGGGTGGCAACGTACTTAGACCCCCGGTACAAACACAAAATGGCGGAAATGTTACCGCCGTCGCAGAGGGCTGTCAGAATGCAGCACTTCCAGGCCTTGCTTCGAGAAATGCTGCATTCTGCTTTTGCGTGCGCTGGCAGAGGAGCAATTCCCACTCCCAGAGAAGGATTTGCGGGTACCAATCCAACAGCGCCTGCAAGAAGAGGCCGGTTTGAAGATGTGTTGGTGACTTCGGATATGAGGTCATTCTTTCAGCCGACCCATCGACAGGTGTCATCCGGATCCAGCATCAGGGAACGCCTAGACCGTCAGGTGTCCGACTACATTGGGTTAACGGCCGATGTGGACGCTCTGAGGAGTGATGAACCCCTAGACTACTGGGTGGGCAGGCTTGACCTCTGGCCAGAGCTTGCCCAATTTGCAATCGAACTGTTGGCTTGCCCCTCATCCAGTGTCCTGTCCGAAAGGACGTTCAGCGCAGCAGGGGGGATTGTGACCGATAAGCGTACTCGCCTAGCTCACCACAGTGTTAACTACCTCACATTTCTAAAAATGAATGAGGCATGGATCTCGGAGGAATTCAACACATGTGATCAGTAGACCATGTATATGTCTATAAACAATTTTTGGAATCAAGCACACAGACCTTCTTAATTCATTTGGCTCACTTCCCTGACCCAAAAAAGCACACCGTACTATATGCCCCTACCCTCCTCTTTGAAGAGGTTGAGCGGTGTCATATTTCTACTGGGGCTGCTTATTATGAGGGGTTCCCACCATCCCTGTGCTGTGCTGACTTCCTCCTGGGTGTTCTTATTATGAGGGGCTCCCACCATCCCTGTGCTGTGCTGACTTCCTCCTGGGGGTTCTTATTATGAGGGGATCACACCATCCCTGTGCTGTGCTGACTTCCTCCTGGGGGTTCTTATTATGAGGGGATCACACCATCCCTGTGCTGTGCTGACTTCCTCCTGGGGGTTCTTATTATGAGGGGATCACACCATCCCTGTGCTGTGCTGACTTCCTCCTGGGGCTGCTTACGGTGCTGCTGTCAGCGCTGTATGTCACGGAGCTGCTGTCAGCGCTGTATGTCACGGAGCTGCTGTCAGCGCTGTATGTCACGGAGCTGCTGTCAGCGCTGTATGTCACGGAGCTGCTGTCAGCGCTGTATGTCACGGAGCTGCTGTCAGCGCTGTATGTCACGGAGCTGCTGTCAGCGCTGTATGTCACGGAGCTGCTGTCAGCGCTGTATGTCACGGTGCTGCTGTCAGCGCTGTATGTCACGGAGCTGCTGTCAGCGCTGTATGTCACGGAGCTGCTGTCAGTGCTGTATGTCACGGAGCTGCTGTCAGCGCTGTATGTCACGGAGCTGCTGTCAGCGCTGTATGTCACGGAGCTGCTGTCAGCGCTGTATGTCACGGTGCTGCTGTCAGCGCTGTATGTCACGGAGCTGCTGTCAGCGCTGTATGTCACGGAGCTGCTGTCAGTGCTGTATGTCACGGAGCTGCTGTCAGCGCTGTATGTCACGGAGCTGCTGTCAGCGCTGTATGTCACGGAGCTGCTGTCAGCGCTGTATGTCACGGTGCTGCTGTCAGCGCTGTATGTCACGGAGCTGCTGTCAGCGCTGTATGTCACGGAGCTGCTGTCAGCGCTGTATGTCACGGTGCTGCTGTCAGCGCTGTATGTCACGGAGCTGCTGTCAGTGCTGTATGTCACGGAGCTGCTGTCAGCGCTGTATGTCACGGAGCTGCTGTCAGCGCTGTATGTCACGGAGCTGCTGTCAGCGCTGTATGTCACGGAGCTGCTGTCAGCGCTGTATGTCACGGTGCTGATGTCAGTGCTCTGTATTACGGTGCTGCTGTCAGTGCTCTGTATCTCCAGCACCCTCTTGTTTGCCTACCCTGGTCCCTGACCTTCCCTCTCCTCCATTGCCTTCATTAGCTCCATAGTCCTGAATTGTCAGAACAATTTCCCAAATAAAAAAAAAATGCTTGTAGTTATCGATCCCAAATTCACCTCATACATGTATTATGCTATTGTCCAGGTGGTGGGACTACGTGCTACCCCCTAATAATTACCCCGTGGCCGCAAATTCGACCTAAAGGTTTGCGAAATTCGCCTCCCATTGAAGTCAATGGAGCCCGCGGCGAACGGTCGTTTTCGCGAACGTTTGTGCCCGTTCGCGTTTCGCGTTCGCGAAACGTCCCGTCGGAAGTTCGTCCATCACTACTCAGGCACTCAGATGAACTGTGACAGGTACTCGGGTACTCAGATGGGCCGTGACAGGTACTCGGGTACTCAGATGAACTGTGACAGGTACTCGGGTACTCAGATGGGCTGGGACAGGTACTCGGGTATTCAGATGGGCTGGGACAGGTACTCGGGTACTCTGATGGGCTGTGACAGGTACTCGGGTACTCTGATGGGCTGTGACAGCTACTTGGGTACTCTGATGGGCTGTGACAGGTACTCGGGTACTCTGATGGACTGTGACAGGTACTTGGGTACTCTGATGGGCTGTGACAGGTACTCGGGTACTCTGATGGGCTGTGACAGGTACTCGGTACTCTAATGGACTGTGACAGGTACTCTAATGGACTGTGACAGATACTCGGGTACCCTGATGGACTGTGACAGGTACTCGGTACTGTAATGGACTGTGACAGGTACTCGGGTACCCTGATGGACTGTGACAGGTACTCGGGTACCCTGATGGACCGTGACAGGTACTCAGGTACCCTGATGGACCATGACAGGTCCTCGGGTACCCTGATGGACCATGACAGGTACTCGGGTACCCTGATGGACTGTGACAGGTACTCGGTACTCTAATGGACTGTGACAGGTACTCGGGTACCCTGATGGACTGTGACAGGTACTCAGGTACTCAGATGGGCTGTGACAGGTACTCAGTACTCTAATGGACTGTGACAGGTACTCGGTACTCTAATGGACTGTGACAGATACTCGGGTACCCTGATGGACTGTGACAGGTACTCTGTACTGTAATGGACTGTGACATGTACTCGGGTACCCTGATGGACTGTGACAGGTACTCGGGTACCCTGATGGACCGTGACAGGTACTCGGGTACCCTGATGGACCATAACAGGTACTCGGGCACCCTGATGGACCGTGACAGGTACCCGGGTACCCTGATGGACTGTGACAGGTACTCGGTACTCTAATGGACTGTGACAGGTACTCGGGTACCCTGATGGACTGTGACAGGTACTCAGGTACTCAGATGGGCTGTGACAGGTACTCGGTACTCTAATGGACTGTGACAGGTACGCTAATGGACTGTGACAGATACTCGGGTACCCTGATGGACTGTGACAGGTACTCGGTACTGTAATGGACTGTGACAGGTACTCGGGTACCCTGATGGACTGTGACAGGTACTCGGGTACCCTGATGGACCGTGACAGGTACTCGGGTACCCTGATGGACCATGACAGGTATTCGGGTACCCTGATGGACTGTGACAGGTACTCGGTACTCTAATGGACTGTGACAGGTACTCGGGTACCCTGATGGACTGTGACAGGTACTCAGATGGGCTGTGACAGGTACTCGGTACTCTAATGGACTGTGACAGGTACTCGGTACTCTAATGGACTGTGACAGATACTCGGGTACCCTGATGGACTGTGACAGGTACTCTGTACTGTAATGGACTGTGACAGGTACTCGGGTACCCTGATGGACTGTGACAGGTACTCGGGTACCCTGATGAACCGTGACAGGTACTCGGGTACCCTGATGGACCATAACAGGTACTCGGGTACCCTGATGGACCGTGACAGGTACTCGGGTACCCTGATGGACTGTGACAGGTACTCAGTACTCTAATGGACTGTGACATGTACTCGGGTACCCTGATGGACTGTGACAGGTACTCAGGTACTCAGATGGGCTGTGACAGGTACTCGGTACTCTAATGGACTGTGACAGGTACTTGGTACTCTAATGGACTGTGACAGATACTCGGGTACCCTGATGGACTGTGACAGGTACTCGGAATTGTAATGGACTGTGACAGGTACTCGGGTACCCTGATGGACCGTGACAGGTACTCGGGTACCCTGATGGACCGTGACAGGTACTCGGGTACCCTGATGGACCATGACAGGTACTCGGGTACCCTGATGGGCCGTGACAGGTACTCGGTTACCCTGATGGGCCGTGACAGGTACTCGGGTACTCTGATGTGCCATGACAGGTACTCGGGTACTCTGATGGGCTGTAACAGGTACTCAGGTACTCAGATGAACTGTGACAGGTACTCGGGTACTCAGATGGGCCGTGACAGGTACTCGGGTACTCAGATGAACTGTGACAGGTACTCGGGTACTCAGATGGGCTGGGACAGGTACTCGGGTATTCAGATGGGCTGGGACAGGTACTCGGGTACTCTGATGGGCTGTGACAGGTACTCGGGTACTCTGATGGGCTGTGACAGCTACTTGGGTACTCTGATGGGCTGTGACAGGTACTCGGGTACTCTGATGGACTGTGACAGGTACTCAGGTACTCAGATGGGCTGTGACAGGTACTCTGTACTCTAATGGACTGTGACAGGTACTCTAATGGACTGTGACAGATACTCGGGTACCCTGATGGACTGTGACAGGTACTCGGTACTGTAATGGACTGTGACAGGTACTCGGGTACCCTGATGGACTGTGACAGGTACTCGGGTACCCTGATGGACCGTGACAGGTACTCGGATACCCTGATGGACCATGACAGGTCCTCGGGTACCCTGATGGACCATGACAGGTACCCGGGGACCCTGATGGACTGTGACAGGTACTCGGTACTCTAATGGACTGTGATAGGTACTAGGGTACCCTGATGGACTGTGACAGGTACTCAGGTACTCAGATGGGCTGTGACAGGTACTCGGTACTCTAATGGACTGTGACAGGTACTCTAATGGACTGTGACAGATACTCGGGTACCCTGATGGACTGTGACAGGTACTCGGTACTGTAATGGACTGTGACAGGTACTCGGGTACCCTGATGGACTGTGACAGGTACTCGGGTACCCTGATGGACCGTGACAGGTACTCAGGTACCCTGATGGACCATGACAGGTCCTCGGGTACCCTGATGGACCATGACAGGTACTCGGGTACCCTGATGGACTGTGACAGGTACTCGGTACTCTAATGGACTGTGACAGGTACTCGGGTACCCTGATGGACTGTGACAGGTACTCAGGTACTCAGATGGGCTGTGACAGGTACTCAGTACTCTAATGGACTGTGACAGGTACTCGGTACTCTAATGGACTGTGACAGATACTCGGGTACCCTGATGGACTGTGACAGGTACTCTGTACTGTAATGGACTGTGACATGTACTCGGGTACCCTGATGGACTGTGACAGGTACTCGGGTACCCTGATGGACCGTGACAGGTACTCGGGTACCCTGATGGACCATAACAGGTACTCGGGCACCCTGATGGACCGTGACAGGTACCCGGGTACCCTGATGGACTGTGACAGGTACTCGGTACTCTAATGGACTGTGACAGGTACTCGGGTACCCTGATGGACTGTGACAGGTACTCAGGTACTCAGATGGGCTGTGACAGGTACTCGGTACTCTAATGGACTGTGACAGGTACGCTAATGGACTGTGACAGATACTCGGGTACCCTGATGGACTGTGACAGGTACTCGGTACTCTAATGGACTGTGACAGGTACTCGGGTACCCTGATGGACTGTGACAGGTACTCGGGTACCCTGATGGACCGTGACAGGTACTCGGGTACCCTGATGGACCATGACAGGTATTCGGGTACCCTGATGGACTGTGACAGGTACTCGGTACTCTAATGGACTGTGACAGGTACTCGGGTACCCTGATGGACTGTGACAGGTACTCAGATGGGCTGTGACAGGTACTCGGTACTCTAATGGACTGTGACAGGTACTCGGTACTCTAATGGACTGTGACAGATACTCGGGTACCCTGATGGACTGTGACAGGTACTCTGTACTGTAATGGACTGTGACAGGTACTCGGGTACCCTGATGGACTGTGACAGGTACTCGGGTACCCTGATGAACCGTGACAGGTACTCGGGTACCCTGATGGACCATAACAGGTACTCGGGTACCCTGATGGACCGTGACAGGTACTCGGGTACCCTGATGGACTGTGACAGGTAATCAGTACTCTAATGGACTGTGACATGTACTCGGGTACCCTGATGGACTGTGACAGGTACTCAGGTACTCAGATGGGCTGTGACAGGTACTCGGTACTCTAATGGACTGTGACAGGTACTTGGTACTCTAATGGACTGTGACAGATACTCGGGTACCCTGATGGACTGTGACAGGTACTCGGTACTGTAATGGACTGTGACAGGTACTCGGGTACCCTGATGGACCGTGACAGGTACTTGGGTACCCTGATGGACCGTGACAGGTACTCGGGTACCCTGATGGACCATGACAGGTACTCGGGTACCCTGATGGGCCGTGACAGGTACTCGGGTACCCTGATGGGCCGTGACAGGTACTCGGGTACTCTGATGTGCCATGACAGGTACTCGGGTACTCTGATGGGCTGTAACAGGTACTCAGGTACTCAGATGAACTGTGACAGGTACTCGGGTACTCAGATGGGCCGTGACAGGTACTCGGGTACTCAGATGAACTGTGACAGGTACTCGGGTACTCAGATGGGCTGGGACAGGTACTCGGGTATTCAGATGGGCTGGGACAGGTACTCGGGTACTCTGATGGGCTGTGACAGGTACTCGGGTACTCTGATGGGCTGTGACAGCTACTTGGGTACTCTGATGGGCTGTGACAGGTACTCGGGTACTCTGATGGACTGTGACAGGTACTTGGGTACTCTGATGGGCTGTGACAGGTACTCGGGTACTCTGATGGGCTGTGACAGGTACTCGGGTACTTTGATGGGCTGTGACAGGTACTCAAATACTCTGATGGACTGTGACAGGTACTCTGATGGACTGTGATTGACAGGTACTATGAGGGGTGGTGACAGGTCCTCTTTATTGGGGGGGGGGCAGGCAGGCAATCAGTATGATTGGTGTACACTGTAGGCGGTAACGAGATGTTACCGTAATCTCCTCCTCACACACGATCGGTGTGTGAGGAGGAGAACGACCCGGTAACATCTCGTTACCGCGGTTTGTTTACATTTTAGTGATCGGCTGTGAAAGGATCACAGCCGATCACGTGGGTAAACAGCCGGCCAATGGCTGTTTGCCAGCATTGGTGACGAGCAGTGTTACCGGGGAACACGCCGCCACTGACGCGCACGCGCAGCGAGCTCGCGATTGCGCGCATGCGCCGTGCACAGTCGGGTTGTGACCATCTGTGATCGGCCGTGACTTCATCATGGCCAATCACGTGGTAAACAGCCATAACCAATGGCTGTTCACCCCCTTTGGTGGTGAGCGGTGTCTCCGTGACACGCCACCACCGAAGAAACAGGGATGCGTGCGCACGATCGCGCGCATTCCCTGATTAAACGGGAGGCCGTTATTTGACGGCCTCCCGCCGCAATAGGTGCGCCGCCTGCCCGTCATTTGGCGGCCGGCGGTCAGGATCTAGTTAAAGCTGAAGCTTAGGTATGGCAATTTTTATAGTTACGTTGGTCCAGGTTGAACCAATGTAATGCCGGCCATACACGGTTCAAATTTCAAAAGAATTTTCTTTTGAAAATCGTATCTAAGAATTTTCGTATGAATTTCGCACCATTAGTGGGCTGTAGCAACAGCCGATTTTCGTGTGGAAATAAAATTTGAGTAATCGGACATGTTGGAAATTTTTTGAAAAACAAATGATTTTCTAATCAACGATGGGAGAATCGTGCGAGAAATGTAATAAGAAAAGAAAATTTACGGAGAGAAAAGAAGATTCCCAGCCACGAAAATTCTTTTCTGTAGCAACATGAGGTGAAATTGAAGGCTTGGTTGGCCGAATTTCGAAAATCAATGGTGGCACCATCAGATCACAAAAAAAAATTCTGATTTTGAAAAGAAAATGTGTTCGAAATTCGACCATGTATGGCCTGCATAAGTGTGTATGTGCATTTAAAATTTAAAGAAATATGTGCAGCACTCAAAATTGTGTCCATGAAAATGGACTGTGACAGGTACTCAGTACTCTAATGGACTGTGACATGTACTCGGGTACCCTGATGGACTGTGACAGGTACTCAGGTACTCAGATGGGCTGTGACAGGTACTCGGTACTCTAATGGACTGTGACAGGTACTTGGTACTCTAATGGACTGTGACAGATACTCGGGTACCCTGATGGACTGTGACAGGTACTCGGTACTGTATTGGACTGTGACAGGTACTCGGGTACCCTGATGGACCGTGACAGGTACTTGGGTACCCTGATGGACCGTGACAGGTACTCGGGTACCCTGATGGACCATGACAGGTACTCGGGTACCCTGATGGGCCGTGACAGGTACTCGGGTACCCTGATGGGCCGTGACAGGTACTCGGGTACTCTGATGTGCCATGACAGGTACTCGGGTACTCTGATGGGCTGTAACAGGTACTCAGGTACTCAGATGAACTGTGACAGGTACTCGGGTACTCAGATGGGCCGTGACAGGTACTCGGGTACTCAGATGAACTGTGACAGGTACTCGGGTACTCAGATGGGCTGGGACAGGTACTCGGGTATTCAGATGGGCTGGGACAGGTACTCGGGTACTCTGATGGGCTGTGACAGGTACTCGGGTACTCTGATGGGCTGTGACAGCTACTTGGGTACTCTGATGGGCTGTGACAGGTACTCGGGTACTCTGATGGACTGTGACAGGTACTCAGGTACTCAGATGGGCTGTGACAGGTACTCTGTACTCTAATGGACTGTGACAGGTACTCTAATGGACTGTGACAGATACTCGGGTACCCTGATGGACTGTGACAGGTACTCGGTACTGTAATGGACTGTGACAGGTACTCGGGTACCCTGATGGACTGTGACAGGTACTCGGGTACCCTGATGGACCGTGACAGGTACTCGGATACCCTGATGGACCATGACAGGTCCTCGGGTACCCTGATGGACCATGACAGGTACCCGGGGACCCTGATGGACTGTGACAGGTACTCGGTACTCTAATGGACTGTGATAGGTACTAGGGTACCCTGATGGACTGTGACAGGTACTCAGGTACTCAGATGGGCTGTGACAGGTACTCGGTACTCTAATGGACTGTGACAGGTACTCTAATGGACTGTGACAGATACTCGGGTACCCTGATGGACTGTGACAGGTACTCGGTACTGTAATGGACTGTGACAGGTACTCGGGTACCCTGATGGACTGTGACAGGTACTCGGGTACCCTGATGGACCGTGACAGGTACTCAGGTACCCTGATGGACCATGACAGGTCCTCGGGTACCCTGATGGACCATGACAGGTACTCGGGTACCCTGATGGACTGTGACAGGTACTCGGTACTCTAATGGACTGTGACAGGTACTCGGGTACCCTGATGGACTGTGACAGGTACTCAGGTACTCAGATGGGCTGTGACAGGTACTTAGTACTCTAATGGACTGTGACAGGTACTCGGTACTCTAATGGACTGTGACAGATACTCGGGTACCCTGATGGACTGTGACAGGTACTCTGTACTGTAATGGACTGTGACATGTACTCGGGTACCCTGATGGACTGTGACAGGTACTCGGGTACCCTGATGGACCGTGACAGGTACTCGGGTACCCTGATGGACCATAACAGGTACTCGGGCACCCTGATGGACCGTGACAGGTACCCGGGTACCCTGATGGACTGTGACAGGTACTCGGTACTCTAATGGACTGTGACAGGTACTCGGGTACCCTGATGGACTGTGACAGGTACTCAGGTACTCAGATGGGCTGTGACAGGTACTCGGTACTCTAATGGACTGTGACAGGTACGCTAATGGACTGTGACAGATACTCGGGTACCCTGATGGACTGTGACAGGTACTCGGTACTCTAATGGACTGTGACAGGTACTCGGGTACCCTGATGGACTGTGACAGGTACTCGGGTACCCTGATGGACCGTGACAGGTACTCGGGTACCCTGATGGACCATGACAGGTATTCGGGTACCCTGATGGACTGTGACAGGTACTCGGTACTCTAATGGACTGTGACAGGTACTCGGGTACCCTGATGGACTGTGACAGGTACTCAGATGGGCTGTGACAGGTACTCGGTACTCTAATGGACTGTGACAGGTACTCGGTACTCTAATGGACTGTGACAGATACTCGGGTACCCTGATGGACTGTGACAGGTACTCTGTACTGTAATGGACTGTGACAGGTACTCGGGTACCCTGATGGACTGTGACAGGTACTCGGGTACCCTGATGAACCGTGACAGGTACTCGGGTACCCTGATGGACCATAACAGGTACTCGGGTACCCTGATGGACCGTGACAGGTACTCGGGTACCCTGATGGACTGTGACAGGTACTCAGTACTCTAATGGACTGTGACATGTACTCGGGTACCCTGATGGACTGTGACAGGTACTCAGGTACTCAGATGGGCTGTGACAGGTACTCGGTACTCTAATGGACTGTGACAGGTACTTGGTACTCTAATGGACTGTGACAGATACTCGGGTACCCTGATGGACTGTGACAGGTACTCGGTACTGTAATGGACTGTGACAGGTACTCGGGTACCCTGATGGACCGTGACAGGTACTTGGGTACCCTGATGGACCGTGACAGGTACTCGGGTACCCTGATGGACCATGACAGGTACTCGGGTACCCTGATGGGCCGTGACAGGTACTCGGGTACCCTGATGGGCCGTGACAGGTACTCGGGTACCCTGATGGGCCGTGACAGGTACTCGGGTACTCTGATGTGCCATGACAGGTACTCGGGTACTCTGATGGGCTGTAACAGGTACTCAGGTACTCAGATAAACTGTGACAGGTACTCGGGTACTCAGATGGGCCGTGACAGGTACTCGGGTACTCAGATGAACTGTGACAGGTACTCGGGTACTCAGATGGGCTGGGACAGGTACTCGGGTATTCAGATGGGCTGGGACAGGTACTCGGGTACTCTGATGGGCTGTGACAGGTACTCGGGTACTCTGATGGGCTGTGACAGGTACTCGGGTACTCTGATGGACTGTGACAGGTACTTGGGTACTCTGATGGGCTGTGACAGGTACTCGGGTACTCTGATGGGCTGTGACAGGTACTCGGGTACTTTGATGGGCTGTGACAGGTACTCAAATACTCTGATGGACTGTGACAGGTACTCTGATGGACTGTGATTGACAGGTACTATGAGGGGTGGTGACAGGTCCTCTTTATTGGGGGGGGGGCAGGCAGGCAATCAGTATGATTGGTGTACACTGTAGGCGGTAACGAGATGTTACCGTAATCTCCTCCTCACACACGATCGGTGTGTGAGGAGGAGAACGACCCGGTAACATCTCGTTACCGCGGTTTGTTTACATTTTAGTGATCGGCTGTGAAAGGATCACAGCCGATCACGTGGGTAAACAGCCGGCCAATGGCTGTTTGCCAGCATTGGTGACGAGCAGTGTTACCGGGGAACACGCCGCCACTGACGCGCACGCGCAGCGCGCTCGCGATTGTGCGCATGCGCCGTGCACAGTCGGGTTGTGACCATCTGTGATCGGCCGTGACTTCATCATGGCCAATCACGTGGTAAACAGCCATAACCAATGGCTGTTCACCCCCTTTGGTGGTGAGCGGTGTCTCCGTGACACGCCACCACCGAAGAAACAGGGATGCGTGCGCACGATCGCGCGCATTCCCTGATTAAACGGGAGGCCGTTATTTGACGGCCTCCCGCCGCAATAGGTGCGCCGCCTGCCCGTCATTTGGCGGCCGGCGGTCAGGATCTAGTTAAAGCTGAAGCTTAGGTATGGCAATTTTTATAGTTACGTTGGTCCAGGTTGAACCAATGTAATGCCGGCCATACACGGTTCAAATTTCAAAAGAATTTTCTTTTGAAAATCGTATCTAAGAATTTTCGTATGAATTTCGCACCATTAGTGGGCTGTAGCAACAGCCGATTTTCGTGTGGAAATAAAATTTGAGTAATCGGACATGTTGGAAATTTTTTGAAAAACAAATGATTTTCTAATCAACGATGGGAGAATCGTGCGAGAAATGTAATAAGAAAAGAAAATTTACGGAGAGAAAAGAAGATTCCCAGCCACGAAAATTCTTTTCTGTAGCAACATGAGGTGAAATTGAAGGCTTGGTTGGCCGAATTTCGAAAATCAATGGTGGCACCATCAGATCACAAAAAAAAATTCTGATTTTGAAAAGAAAATGTGTTCGAAATTCGACCATGTATGGCCTGCATAAGTGTGTATGTGCATTTAAAATTTAAAGAAATATGTGCAGCACTCAAAATTGTGTCCATGAAAATGGAAACATATTCTAATCCAAATAATAGTAAAAATCGCACAATGGTGCAAAAAATCTGAAAAGTGGATGAAACAAACATCAAATGGTGCTAATAGTGCTAATAAAACACAATAAATAAAAAAAAAAAAACAAGTCCATGTGTTAACCACAAAATTAAAAAAGAAAGAAAAGTTCTTGAGACTTTGCTTCCCGATAATGTTTGGCTGGAGTGATTGGTGTACCAATAGACTCTTTCCAAAGATGAAATAAACATGATAAGGTACTCTTACCAACTTGGGTGGACATGTCATACGGCAGTGGGTCAAATAGGCTTTACACTCTGAAAGGTGTCACCTTGAGTATGGTGGTAAGCTGTCCCAGGAAACCAGACCAGATGAGACCAGCAACCAGAGGCAGATATGAAATGATGTCACATAGAGTGCAATGGTAGGCAACTCCAGATTATGGGACCAGACGAGACCAACGACCAGTGGCAGATAGCAAGAGCACATCCATGTGAAGATGATGGAAATATGGTCAGGGATGAAAAGATGTGAAATATGGTGGAAAAGAAAAACAGATGTTCTACATGGTGCAAATCAACGACAATGACTTGCAAGACAATGTAAAAATCTGATCACAAATAGAAAAACTAGTAAAAAGCAATGTGGGTGGCATGAATGTGATCTACGGGGATAGCTTTACCTGTACGATCCCCGTAGAAGATAGAAATCATTGTACCAGACACCGCTACTACACTCACCTACACTAGCTTCCAGGTCCCATGCCGAGCAGATACCCTTTTGCTTAAAGTGTAGGTAAACCCCCCTATCGTTTTCAGCCAAGGAAGCTGCCACATTTGCCTCTGTTTAATCTACAACTGTCATGATGCTGCACATATGATCAGTTATGACTTCAGCCAGTGGATGTTTTGACAGTTTGGTTGAGAGCACAACCAATGTGTTACATTTCAAGCACGTTCCAGAAATGAAACTGTTATATGGATGGGCTTACTTCGGCTTTATTTTCTTCCTCCAAACCCTTTTTAGTGCGAACCAGTTGTAAAGTTGCTTACTTAAAGTGATTGTAAACTCTTGTTTTTTCCCTATAAAAATAACAAACATGTTAAACTTACCTGCTCTATTGCAGTGGATTTGCACAGAGCAGCATGGATCCCCCTCTTCTCAGGTCCATCTTCCGTGATCCTGGCCTCTCCCTCCTGTTCAGTGCCAATGTAGTTCCATATATCAAAAATGGCCTGGTCATTGGGGGTAAATACTTCTGGGGCTGAAGTGGTTAAAATAAACAAATAATTAGGGTTGTGTGGGTGGTTAAAGTAGATGAGTGACATTTACTGTATGTGTATCATAAAAAAAAATGGCAGTTTTAATAACATATTGCTTTTACATTTGTTCATTCTTTGTTACATTTTAGTGCAGTAAGATTTATTAACCAATTCCTGACCGACTCGCATATACTTACTGCAGCAGAATGGCACAGCTCGGCGAAACCCAGTACATGTATGTCTTCCCCTTTAAGGGCCAGGGGACTGGAGGCGTGTGGCCCGCTGGCCACACGCGATCGCATGCATCAAAACAAGGATTTGTGTGTGTAAACACACAAATTCCTGTTCTGTCAGGGGAGAGGAGACCACTTGTTTTTTCCTACTAAGTAGGAACAACGATATGTCTCCTCCCTCAGTCACCCCTATCCCCATACAGTTAGAACACACTGAGGGAACACACATTTAACCCCTTGATTACTCCTTAGTGTTAACCCCTTCCTTACCATTGACATTTACACAGTAATCAGTGCATATTTATAGCACTGATCACTGTATAAATGTCAATGGTCCCAAAAATGTGTCAAAAGTGTCAAAAATTGCAGATCACCACCATTACTAGTAAAAAAAAAAATTAATAATAAAAATGCCGTAAATCTTTCCCATAGTCTGTAGACGCTATAGCTTTTGCACAAATCAACATATGCTTATTGTGATTTGCTTTTTTATATATATTGGCCTAAACTGATGAAGACATTTGTTTTTGAAAAAAAAGTTTTGAGGATTTTATATATATAGCAAGAAGTAAAACATTTTTTTTCTTTTCAAAATTTTCGCTCTTTTTTTGTTTATAGCGCAAAAAATAAAAAGCGCAGAGATGATCAAATACCACCAAAAAAATCTCTATTTGTGAGAAAAAAGGGACGTCAATTTTGTTTGGGTACAGCATTGCACTACCGCGCAGTTGTCAGGTTTAAGCGGCACATTGTCAAATTGTAAAACGTGCTGCTGGGAAATTCAGTGTTCCGCCTATCACAGGCGAAGGCGGAGGCGCGGCTTTTGAATTTTAGAATGGCCGCCGAGGCGCCGACGAAGAGCGGCGATCCTGGCAAGGCACGGGACGGAGGCAAGGCAAGGCACGGCACGGGACGGGACGGAGGCAAGGCACGACACGGGACGGAGGCAAGGAGGCAAGGCACGGCACGGGACGGAGGCAAGGAGGCAAGGCACGGGACGGAGGCTCGGGACACAGGCTCGGGACACAGGTAGGCTGGACACACACACACACACACACACACACACACACATGGACACACACACACAGGGATGGATGGATGGAGACACACACACACAGGGATGGATGGATACACACACACACAGGGATGGATGGATGGAGACACACACACACAGGGATGGATGGATGGAGACACACACACACACAGGGATGGATGGATGGATGGAGACACACACACACAGGGATGGATGGATGGATGGACACACACACACACAGGGATGGATGGATGGATGGACACACACACACACAGGGATGGATGGATGGATGGACACACACACACACAGGGATGGATGGACGGACACACAGGGATGGACGGACACACAGGGATGGACGGACACACAGGGATGGACGGACACACAGGGATGGACGGACACACACAGGGATGGACAGGCATGTCTCACCCTCGGCTTATACACGAGTCAATAAGTTTGCCAGTTTTTTTGGGGGTAAATTGGGGGCCTCGGCTTATATTCGGGTCGGCCTATACTCGAGTATATACGGTATATAATATAGAAGATCAACAAGATTATAAGGAAAAAGGAGATAAAATTGAAGAGATACGTAAATATATATAAAAAAACTGCTTTACCCATAATTCCTAAAGAAATAGTAGATGATATAGAAGAAGATATCTCAGCTGAAGAGATTCAATATGCTATCTCGGAGCTGGTCTTGGGGAAAAGCCCTGGTCCAGATGGATATACTGCTAGATTTTATAAAGCCTTTCAAAACCTAATTATACCCATTCTTAAAAATACATATAATTCTATATCTATAACACAAACTTTTGCACCACAAAGCACAGAAGCACAAATTATTTTAATACCAAAACCAGAGAAAGACCACACATTATGTAAGAATTATAGACCTATATCATTGATATAAGAATATATTCGAAAATTATATATAGGAGATTATCGTCCATTGTACCAGCGCATATAAAATTAGAACAGACAGGTTTCATAAAAGGGAGAGAAACAAGGGATAACATTATTAAAACATTATTAAAACTTGCACATTAATAGAATATTGTCAGAAAGCTGACATCCCAACATGCCTCTTAGCAATAGATGCTGATGGCAGTTTTTGGAAGAAGCATTAAAACAGATTGGAATTGAGCCCAAAATGTTAGGCAGGATTGTAGCTTTATATACTAATTCAAGGTCAGCTAAGGTCAGAGTCAATGGAATTTTTTCAGAATATATAAAGATATCAAATGGGACCCAACAAGGTTGTCCCTTGTCCCCATTGCTATATATAATAGTAATGGAACACCTTATGGAAGCCATAACAGGAAATAAGGACATTAGAGGGATAGAGATTAAGGATAAAGAATATAAAATAGCTGCATATGCGGATGATTTATTGCTATGTATAACAAACCCGATAATAACAATTCCTAATATAATAAAAGAACTTGTAAGATATGGCAGAGTGAGTAATTTCAAAGTAAACTATGACAAATCCGAACTAATGAATATAACACTTGAAGAAGAAGTACAAAAATTATTACAGAAGGATTTCCCTTTTAAATGGAAGGAAGAAGTAATAAAATATTTAGGAATTTATATCCCAAAAGATTTGAAGAAACGTCAAGAATTAAACTATAATACGACAGTCTATAGAATAAAGAAAATATTAAAATCATATGATAATATAACATATTCATGGATCGGGAAAATAAATATAGTAAAGATGGAAATATTACCAATATTGCTATATATATTTCAAACTATACCTATAATACCATCAAAAAACTTTTTGAGAGAATTGAGAAAGACTGTGAGAAGTTTTATTTGGTCACATAAAACCCCTAGAATAAACTGGCAAATATTAATTAGAGCAAAAAAAGATGGTGGACTGGCTCTACCTGATTTTTCTAAATATTTACAAGCAGCAACATTGATTAGAATAAAAGACCCACAATATGGAAAACAAGGAAGATATTGTAGGGACCAAAATAAAATATTTACCATGGATAAAACCTAATTTAATATCAAAAGAAAAAGAATCACCGATTTTTGTAAAATCGACTTTAAAAACATGGGATATGATGTTGAAAAAAGGAAAACTATCTACCAGAATAGGACCCATGACCCCAATATTTTCCAATACGGAATTTATTCCAGCTTTGAAAGCCATAAAATATCTAAAGTGGAATATCGTAGAACATGAATTGGGCAGCACAGCTTATAGTAGATGGGAAGATGCCAACATTTCAAGGTCGGAATATAGAAATAAATGGTTTCAATATATTCAATTGAAGGCATTTATGGAACCAAATGAGATAGCAATAGGTAGACCTAAAACTAAATTTGAACAAATAATTATGGAGAAGGATAAACCGATTAAAAAATTATCTAAAAATTACTTCCTTCCGGAGGAATTAAGGAAATAACAGGAATAAAAAATGGAAGGAGGAAACAGAGAATTCATTAAAGGAGGAAGATTGGGAAACATTTTTTGGGAGAATACATAAATTATCAACTGCAACTAAATACCAAGAAAACAATTACAAAATTGCATTAAGATGGTATTAAGATGGCCCAGTGATAATGAATATGATAAATAAGGAGAATTCCGAAAATTGTTGGAGGTGTAAGGTAGAAAGAGGAACATTAGAACATATATGGTATAGGTGTAGTAAGGTAAGAGAATTTTGGAGTATGATAATGGAAATTTAACAGAAAGTGGTGGGAATAGAAATAAATATAAATGTAGCCACTGCGTTGTTTTCCCATAATTCAAACTTAATAAAACAAAGGGAGATAGAGTTACTACACCATATGAATACAGCAGCAAGGGTTGTTATAGCCCACAAATGGAGAAATACAAGCAGCCCAGAGATGACAGATTGGATATGTGAGATGAACAAAATATATCACATGGAAAAACAGGTAACAGAAGAAGGATATAGAAATAATCCATTATCAAACTTGTGGCAAAGATGGGAGGAATTTTGTTCCTCAAGAAGGATCATAGAATATGTACAATAGAGGGGAGAAATGGGATCGGAGGAGAGGGGGGTAGGGAGGAGGGGAGGGGAGGAGGAGGGGGGAGGAAGGAAAAGGAGGAATTTTTTATTTTTTTTGAGGTTGTTGTTGTGGGGTGTTGTATAAGAATGAACTTTTGAATGATGAACTTTT
The DNA here is from genome assembly GCF_037356315.1 of Lithobates pipiens. Lineage (NCBI taxonomy): Eukaryota > Metazoa > Chordata > Amphibia > Anura > Ranidae > Lithobates > Lithobates pipiens. The sequence continues at coordinate 624,714,880 of NW_027507903.1, forward strand.
ATGGAATGTAATGTTTGATATATATGTTTAAAATTTTGAATAAAAAGTAATTGAAAACAAAAAATGCACTGCAAACAAGTTAAAAATGCGACAAAAATGCATATGTGCTCTTTCTGCGGATTAGTGTGAATGTAGCTTAACACCAAAATACACTACATTTTAGTGCAAAAAAGTTATTTATAAAATAAATAAAATGTCTTTAATATTTTATATACGGTATTATGGTGTAATCAAAGGGTTAATTTGGCGTTAATGATCATAAAACAGTGTTTTGCTCACACACTAAAATCTTTTTTGCCACACTGATATACAGCTGCAGCTCTCTCACACACAGATCATTGCCTTTGATAGAAGGCCTAGAAATTATAATAAGGTAACAAAAGAAAAATAAGTACCTCTCCTCAAATAAGGAAAAAGGGGGGTAGAGAGAAAAGAAGGCATATGTAAAATATTTAGTCCAGGTGGGGCAAACCTGGGAACCCCCATGGGCAAGGCATGAGCGAGTTACAAAACAAACATAATAATGTGCATCTTGGCGCCATATGACTATTGTGATTTCATTTCCGGGAGCTATATTATGGCACTGTATTTAAGGTAAAGGTATTCGGATTGTAGTAGGGACTGTCGTATTGGAAGTTAGCAAGTTGGTCTGAAGAATTTTCTCCCGTGTGTTGGTTATGGATTAGGATACCTGACTGCTTGGAAGTTCCTTCTGGCAAAGTCTGCCTTCAAATTTGTTAACCATCTGGGAATACCATTTGCTAAGATATCATCCACCACTGACTGACTAATTCCAAAACCGGTATTCTGTGGTTAGAAAATGTCTATTCTCCCTTGAATATTTTTTGTTGATCTTTTAGCTTGAGCTCACAATATATCCCTTTCCAGATAGAACTCTACCTCTTGGAGCCTTTATGTCCTTTTCTGTGATACACCAGATTTCTCCGAATCTATAATGCCCTGTCCAAATGGAAATTCTGACGGAAACGGTCCGATCGGATTATATTGTCAGAAAATCCAATCGTGTGTGGGCTCTATCGGACTTTTTCCATCGGAAATTCAGGCAGAAAAAGTTTGAGAGCTTGATCTAAAATTTTCCAACAACAAAATCTGATCTGCCTTTCTAAGATCGTTTGTAGAGAATTCCAATGGACAAAGTTTCACGGATGCTCAGAATAAATTACGAGACGAAAGCTATTGGCTACTGGCCTCTACGTAGTCCCATCGTACGTAAGAATGTCACCGCGTTCAGAGCGATCGGATTTTCCGACAACTTTGTCCGACCATGTGTATGCAGCACAAGTTTCGACCAAAATCCATCATAAAAAATCAGACGGATTTTGTGGTCGGAATGTCCGACCGTGTGTACAGGGCATTAATGTTCTTCAGACATCAGAGTGGTGACCTCCATAGATAGGACACGCTTTACACTTCAGGTGGGTATGTAGGGAGGCTTTTTTTGGTTCAAGGCATTTGCCCAGAAATCCCATTTGCATTTGTCCAGCATTCCCGCAGCCATGCTTGATCTGTAAATCACTTGTGAGCTTGCGTGGAAGAGAAATTACAGACAGATTGGAGATCTGTTGCAAATATTTGTTTATTCTCATTATCGATGAAGATGACATCTTCTAATTTTCAATAGAAATAGAGATTTGTGTTGCATATGTTAGCAAATATGCAAAGGCAAAAAGTATATGAATCCCTTGGATTTAGTTCGTTTTCTGGAGTCATTTGCCATAAAATGTGATCTAAACCTCATATAAGTCACAACAATAGACAGACACAATGTGCTTACACTAAGAACTCATGTCTTTATTGAACACACCCATTAAACAAGTGATAGTGCCAATGGAAAATAATGCTCCTATCCACAAATCAACTGTAGTGAATACACTAAAAGTATTATAAAAACACCACCCTTATTAAAAAGAAAATATACATATATGTAAATATTGTCCAGGAACAGGAGGAAAAGGAGTTCTTGGACCAAAAATTGGTTGCTTAATTTTTGACCAATTATGTCATATGCCTTTGCTGCGGGAGCATCAGGAGAATAATCCCGATGATTTTCAGAAATATTTCCGGATGATGGACCCCTGCTTTCACCAAATCTTGGCATTAGTGACCCCTATATTACAAAGCAGGACACATGCACAAGGCTTGCCATCACTCCTGAGCAAAGGCTCATGGCCGCCTTGCATTACTTGGCGATGGGGAGAAGTTTCCAGAACCTCAAGTTTACCACTGAGATATCCCCCCAGGCTCTGGGACTCATTATTCCAGACACCTGCTCAGCCATTATTCGAGTACTGCAGAAAGACTATGTTCGGGTAAGTTTTTACCTTTTAGATCACATTCTATGTATTAATGTTTGCTAATGTATTGTCTTAATTTGTTGATTTTCAGTATTGTAATATGCTGTGCATATTTTCCATATATAACCTCCCAAGCATGTTATCCTGGGCCCATACAAACCTAGCCTAGTAACTTTACAGTGTTTTTTGTCAGCAAAATTTTGGGGCTTACCCTAAACAATCCCTAAAATGTGTAGAAATGTTATTATTGTAAACCATCTCATCCTTGCTCATGGGGGCTGCTTTGTGCCTCCTATGAGCTACACCACTGCGGGGCTGCCTGGAATCCTACAAATCCATCATGTTGTCCCTCCCCAATTTTCCACCGTGTATCTCGCATGCAGAAGAGAGATGGTCACACCCCAGCGTCATGACGCACTGAGAGCGGTTGTTTCACGCATGCGCAGTGTATATAAAGCCATAAGGTACAGTCGATGGAACAGCTATAGGAACGATCTTGGAATGGAGGACAAATGATCACCATCGCCAACAACACGAAAGGAGCCAGAAAACAAAGGGACAATTGGAAATTTGGGCATAGGTGGTTAGTGGCCTATACTGCTTATATTTTTGGCCTAGATTGGGAGCAGCTTATGAGTTAAGCCAGACATTTTGTTTTGTCTTGTGTTCTTTCTTGCAGGCATCATTGTCAGGGCTGGCTTAGCCCTTCCTTCTCTGGGCTGGCTGCTCAGCTGTCGAATAATTGCCAGCTCCTATCTCTCTCCACAGTTACCCAGCTGTTCCTGATCCTGCTCATCTGACCTGCCTACTTAAAGAAGTCCAGCTCACTTCATCTCTGCCTTCGCCTTGGTCAAATCACAAGAAACCATCTCCTGCATTCCTGTTTAAAGACTGTCTTGCTGACATCCAGGTTACTGGACTCTGGCTATGCTTTGACTACGCTTACTCTATTTACAGTACCTTTTTATTTTTTATTAATAAACAAGTGTGATTTAACTGTACTTCTGTCTTGGTCTGGTTCATGGTTTCTGACAGTAGGCGAAGGCCATGAATTCAGTCAATCCACTAGTCGGTACAAACGCTCTTGAGTCCCACAGCTCAACTGGAATCCCCCACTGTGGCTGCTCTGGTACAACCTGAGTTGCAGGCCATCCCTGCTGCTGCACCAATCTCTGTGCAGGCACCCGCCTCGAGTGTTAACTCTATAAGAGGTATGTCTGATTCCGCTCCACTTCTCCAGCGATTTGGGGGCCATCCAGTTCAATGCAGAAGGTTTCTCAAACAGGATGAGATCTACTTTGAGATGCTGCCCCAGGTATTTTCCATGTACAGAAGAAAAGCAGGTTTTGTGATATCTTTGCTTTCCGAGAGAGCTTTGGCCTGGGAAAACCCTCTATTCGGAGAAGCAAAAACCTGTTCTCTTGAGTTACCCTGACTTTGTGGCCTCCTTTAAAAGGGTATTTGATGTTCCCACAGGCTCCACTTCTTCTGCCAAGTGTCTCATGTCCATCACACAGAGTACGAGAACTGTTGCTGACTACACCATTAAATTCCGTACTCTGGCAGCAGAGGTTGCTTGGAACAATGAGGCCCTCTTGGCTGCTTTTTCTCATGGTCTCTCTGGATTCCATCAAGGATGAGATAGCAGCCCGAAATATACCCACTGAGCTGGAGAGCTTGATCTCGTTTGCCATCCTCATTGACTCCAGACTCAGAGAAAGACTTTCTTTGAAAGAGTTCTTGCAGAAGCCTCCTGTAGGCTTGCCTCCAAGCTTTGCAGTCCCACCCGTGTCTCCCTCACCTCCTATGCCTCCTGGTACCGAGTCGGTCAGTGAAGATGAACCCATGCACTTGGGCTTCATGTGTCTCTCTGCGAATGAGAGAGCCTTTAGGAGGATTGAGAGATTGTGCCTTTATTGGTGCCAGACAGGTCACTTTTTGAAGTCTTGTCCTACCCATCCAGGGAACGCCTGAGCCTTGAGGCCCTGTCATGGACAGACCTTAGGTGGGGTTGTTTTTTCGTCCCCAGTTATGAAGAAGGATAAGCCCCTGGTTTTGATCACCCTTTCTTGGGCTGAGTCGTCCATCGAGATACAGGCTCTAATCGACTCTGGGGCTGCAGGCCTGTTCATTGATGCTGCCTTTGTATCGCATCACTCGATTCCGCTGCAGTTGCGTGACACTCTACTTACCATTTAGGCTCGTGACGGGAGACCTCTACAGCCTGCCCATGTGACGCATGAGACAGTTCCATTGTCCATGGCCGTGGGGGCTCTTCACCATGAGATAATCCAATTCCAAGTTATTTCCTCACCCAGGTTTCCGCTGGTTATTGGTTATCCTTGGTTACAGAGGCACAACCCCTCTTTTGATTGGCTGTGTGCTGAGGTTCTCTCCTGGTCACCACAATGCAGTGAGACATGCTTCCTGGAGGTATCCAAGGTCCTGTGCACCTCTTCACACTCCTCCCTGCCGGATGAGTACAGTGATTTTAGCAATGTCTTTGACAAAGGTCAAGCCGGTAGTTTGCCTCCACATCGGTCTTATGATTGCGCAATTGACCTTCAACCTGGTGCCATACCCCCTCATGCCCGGGTTTACCCTTTGTCGGTCTTGGAGGATAAGGCCATGGAGGAGTATGTTGCAGATGCACTTTCTCGAGGTTTCATCCGCAAATCCTCATCTCCTGCTGGTGCTGGTTTCTTCTTTGTGAAGAAGAAGAGTGGTGAACTGAGACCTTGTATAGATTATAGGGGTCTCAATCTTGTCACAATTAAGAATGCCTACTCGATTCCGTTGATTCCATTGATTACAGAGTTATTTGACCACCGCAAGGGAGCAACAGTTTTCACGAAGCTTGATTTGAGAGGGGCATAAAATCTTGTGCGGATTAAGGAGGGCGATGAGTGGAAAATTGCGTTTAATACCAGAACAGGCCATTATGAGTACCTGGTAATGCCTTTTGGCCTTTGTAACGCCCCAGCAGTTTTCCAGGATTTTATTAATGATGTCCTCCGAGATTTGTTGCAGTTATATGTGGTGGTTTATCTCAATGATATCCTCATATTTTCCAAGTCCCCGGAGAGCCACCACACAGATGTCTGTCGTGTGCTTCAGAAACTAAGAGAGAACAATCTCTATTGTAAACTGGAGAAGTGCAAGTTCCATTGTGAACGGGTTATATTCCTGGGCTATTTCATTTCCACTGCTGGTTTTTCCATGGACCCAGAGAAACTTTCGGCAGTCCTACAGTGGCCTTGACCCGTGGGTTTACATCCTCTGCAGCGTTTCCTGTGCTTTGCCAACTATTATTGGAAGTTTATTCGTAACTTCTCATCTCTGGTCAAGCCCCTGACTGATACGACCAGAAAGGACGGTAACCAACAGAGTTGGTCTCCAGAGTCTATTAAGGCCATTGAGACTCTCAAGGCTGCCTTTGTTTCTGCTCCTGTGTTGGCACATCCAGATCCTATGTTGCCTTTTATCCTAGAAGTTGATGCTTCTGAGACTGGAGTCGGCGCCCTTCTGTCTCAATGTCCTAACTCTGAGAGCGCTTTGCATCCTTGTGGCTACTTTTCCAAGAAATTGTCACCTGCTGAGTGCAACTACGAGATTGGTGACAGTGAGCTGTTGGCAATCATTTTAGACCTGAAAGAATGGATACATCTCCTTGAAGGTACCACTGTGCCGGTTCTCATTCTTACTGATCATAAGAATCTCACATTCTTGTCTGAGGCTAAGCGCCTCTCTCCCAGAAGGGCGCAATGGGCTATTTTCTTGTTGAGTTTTAATTACATTATCTCATTCTTACCCGGTACTAAGAAAGAAAGGGCAATTTTCCTCCACTTCCAAGTCGGAGTCGGTTCGCACCAGTCTTACTTTTCCTTTGGGTAACAAAATTCTTGCTGCTCATGTCCATGCTCTTCTTGAGAAACCTTGTGACCACTGCTTTGTCCCAGAGAGTCTCCGTACTGTCGTGCTCCGGACTTACCATTCTCCCAAGGCAGCTGGCCATCCTGGGATGAATCAACTTATTTGGGCCATTTCCTAACAATTCTGGTGGCCTAGTCTACGGGCTGATGTAAATGCCTTCATAGCTGCCTGTTCCGTGTGTAAGACTCCACGACACCTTCCAGTGGGCCTCCTACAACCCATACCCAATGTGGAGTTGCCCAACTCCCAAGGCAACACTGTTATCCTTATGGTGGTTTAACGGTTTTCAAAGACATGTCATTGTATTCCACTTAAGAAGTTGCCTACTTCTAAGGAACTGGCTTCCATTTTTGCTCGGGAGATTTTTCGCTTACATGGGCTACCCAAGGTGATTGTCTCAGTCTCCTGGTTCTGGCAAGCCTTTTGTGCACTGTTGGGAATTCAGCTTGCTTTCACTTCTGCGTATCACCCGCAGTCTAATGGGGCCAGCGAGCGAGCCAATCAGTCCTTGGAGCAATTCTTACGTTGCTATATTTCTGACCACCATAACAACTGGTCAGACCTATTACCATGGGCAGAGTTTGCTCACAACAGTGCCTTGAATTCTGCCTCCCGATTGTCTCCATTTATGGAGAATTATAGTTTCCAACCTTCCATGTTGCCTGACTCATTTGTTCTGCAGAGTATTCCTGCGTTAGAGGAGCATCTCCATGGTCTTCGTTACACTTGGGTACAAGTCCAGGAGGCTTTGCATCATGCTAATAATAGACTCCATGCTGACTGCAGACGCCTGCCTGCGCCTTCCTACCAGGTTGGGGACAGGGTCTGGCTGTCATCTCGCAATCTCCGACTTCGTGTTCCCTCACTGAAGTTTGCATCTCGGTTTATTGTGCCTTTCCATAGCCTTCGCAGGATCAATGCAGTGGTGGCTTATGCGTTGGACCTTCCTCCTAGAATGGCATCTCAAATGTGTTTCATGTCACCTTATTGAAACCGTTGGTCTGCAACCGATTTACCATCTCAGTGTCACATCCTCAACCTATACAGGTTGAGAACCATGAGGAGTATGAAGTAAAATCCATTGTTGACTCCCATAGGTTCCCTGGGCGAATACAGTACCTGGTGCATTGGAAGGAGTACGGTCCGGAGGAACACTCCTGGGTTTCATCCTCGGACGTACATGCCCCTGCCCTGCTCCACGATTTACATAGATGTTTTCCCCTCAAGCCCGGTAGCCCTCCGAGGGAGAGGGGTCATTGAGAAGGGGGTACTGTAAGGGCTGGCTTAGCCCTTCCTTCTCTGGGCTGGCTTCTCAGCTGTTGGCTAATTACCAGCTCTCATCTCTCTCCACAGTTACCCAGCTGTTCCTGCTTGTCTGACCTGCCTATGTAAAGCTGTCCAGCTTACTTCATCTCTGCCTTCGCCTTGGTCACATCACAAGAAACCATCTCCTGCGCTCCTGTTTAAAGACTGGCTTGCTGACATCCCTTCTGGCTCCTTATCCTGCTTGCTGTTCCTCTACTTGGATCCCTGACTTCTGGCCTGGCTGATTACCCAATTTGGTTACTGAACTCTGGCCTGGCTGACTACTCAATCCGGTTACTGGACTCTGGCTATGCTTTGACTACTCTTACTCTATTTACCTTTTTATTTTTTATTAATAAACAAGTGTGATTTAACTGTATTTCTGTCTCGGTCTAGTTCATGGTTTCTGACAATCATATAATTTATCATGCTGGATAAATTTACTGCGCCTGTTTTTCTTGCCACAATTCATTGATCTGCACCGGGAGCTGCCCTGTCTCTGGAAGGTCAAGAGTTCGAGATTACTCAAATAAAATCTTGAAGAAGTCAGCGTTGGAAAAACTGCTTCAGTTGGTGAAGCCAGTGTACCCCAGAGCAGACATCATGTTGAGACCAAAATATCAAACCTGAGGAGTACTTTTAAAAGGGAGCTCAAGAAGGTGATGGACTCACAGAGATCTGGAGCATCAGCAGATGACATATATGTCTCCAGGCTGGTACTACAACAGCCTGCGTTTTTTGTCCTACCAGAAAGAACCCAGGCCATCACTGTCTACACTCCCTTCGACGGCTGCTGAGGCCACAGCTCCAGAGGTCCACCCAGGTCCTGCTGCACAGGATGAAGATGTGGAGGAGCCCAGACTATATGCTATTGTTAAACTATTTCTGCCTTGACCAAGTGGTTTCCATATCAATAAACAGTAGTGACCAAAAATGATTTGTACAAGGATACAAAATGTTGGGGTCAGAGCGATAGTCTTTTCTATTTGTCCACATTCAATTTGCAACAGTGAGGAGATTAAAATTGTGTATGATTGATGTCCAAACCCTAAAAAAGATTCAAATTATGTCCCATTTTCCTACACAGGAAAGTGTCAGTCAGGAGGAGCCCATTGCCAGCAGCCAGACAGAGTTCTAGATCCCTCCCCTATGCCCTCCTGCTAAAAGGGAAAGGAAGAGCAGGAATCTGGACGAGGCCACAGCTGTCTTCCTCAGCCAGGCCACTACTGCCATCAGGACAGACCCAGATAAGGCTGAGGGATTTGCTGTGCTGACTGCCAATAAATTAAGGCAGATGTATGGTGAGCAAAGGAGCAGATGTGAGGAACTAATCCTGCAGCTCCTCAACAAGGGGGTGAAGGGCCAAATTAAAGAAAACACATACCTGTTTGATTTTGTGGCCCCACATCCACCACCTCCACAGCCACCCCACCCACCACATCAGCATGGCAGACCGTGGCAATATCAGCTACAAGACCCTCAACAAGGCCGCTGGACTGGGGATTTTCACCCGGCGGACACATTGCATTTACATTGTGAAAGAACTCTGACCCATGATGACACTTCCATCATGGGGTACAGGACAGCCAATTGAGACATTTCAACACATGGACAATTGGACATTCCCCCTACCTTATAAATAGACCTGATCTGGCGGCCATTTTACATTCTGTCTTGTCAGTGTAGGGAAAAGTTGCTGTGTGGAGCAGGGACAGACTGTAGTGACACATATCGCTAGCTATTAGGTCCACAAAAGTCCTTTTAAGGACTGGTATAGGTGTACAGTATATAGGGTTCTGGTGCACTGCTGTGCTGGTGATTGCTGAGTGCACTGCTGACTGATTCTGCAGCTGTCTTTTGTCAGTGTTGGGACAGGACGCTGTGTGGAGCAGGGACACTCAGTTTAATCACTAGCTATTACTATTAGGCCCACAAAGGTCCTTTTAAGGACTGGTATAGGTGTACAGTATATAGGGTTCTGGTACACTGCTGTGCTGGTGATTGCTGAGTGCACTGCTGACTGATTCTGCAGCTGTCTTTTGTCAGTGTAGGGACAGGATGCTGTGTGGAGCAGGGACAGTCAGTTTAATCACTAGCTATTACTATTAGATCCACAAAGATCCTTTTAAGGACTGGTATAGGTGTACAGTATATAGGGTTGTACACGTATAATATACTTTCTTCCAAATATAGAAAGAATATTATACTTGACTGCTGCCCGATTCTACAGCTGTCTTTTATCAGTGTAGGGACTGAGGGACAGTCTGCAAATCACTAGCTAGTAGGTCCACAAAGGTCCTTTTAAGGACTGTCTGGTATGGGTGTACTATTTGGTGTGCAGTATATAGGTGTGTAATACACGTCTAAAATACTTGCACATATAGAAAGCATAGTTTAGTGCATTTCCACTGTGCAGCATTGTGACTGCTGAGTGGTTCTGCAGCGATACTACAAAGAGTGAGAAACGCAATAAAAAAAAAGTATTATAACTAGTGTGATAGACCAGTGGCCCCCAAAAACGACAGATTGAAGTGGGGTGCTATATACCTTCTTCCACATACATACTGCACTTCTCTAGAGACTTTTGTCACAGGGTCATTTAAAAAATGACAGGCAGAGGAAGAGGCAGGCCCTTCCGCAGGGGTGGTAGGAGTAGGGCAGGAGCAACAGACTTGAGCCAAAGTGGCAAATTGCAGAAGGTGCATGCGATTACGTCAAAGGATGCACCAGACTTGATTGAGTGGCTCACTCAGCCTTACTCTTCTGCACCCTCCTCATCCTCTCGATCTGAACCCTCTTCACTCTCTGCTGTGTGCACCCCCAAAGACACTACTACCAACACCACCACCACCATATACCTTCCGCTTGAGTCACAGGAATTATTTTCCGATCCATATCAAGACATTTCCGATGAGCAGCCACTCTTGGCATTGGATCAGGGAGAGGAGGTAGCAACAACCATCACTCAGCAGTCTGACGACAGTACCCAGATCAGCCCAAGGGGGAGGTTGTTCCCTGCTGTTGCTGCCTACTCCGAGATCTCTAATTATAGCGGTGGGGAAGGTGACATCGATGATGACGTGTCTAGTGATGTCACGTGGGTGCCCACAAAAGAGGAAGAGGAGGGGAGTTCAGAGGGAGATATGGACCAGCAGATAGGGAGGAGAAGCAGGCGGAACTTAGATTGCACAGGAGGGACAAAGCAGACTGCTAATGTATCAGGAGCGAGGCATCAACCATGTATGGTCCCATCTGGTGCTCCCAGGAAGCCGGCACATGGCTCCGCAGTGTGGGCTTTTTTTAACGTGTCCGCTGCTGACAATAGTTTTGCCATCTGCAATCTTTGTAGTCAACGCATAAGTCGCGGTAAGCCCAACACTCACCTAGGCACGACTGCCTTAAGAAGGCACATGAGCTGCCATCACCGAGCCCAGTGGGAGCAAAGGAACCCACAAAGCCACAATCCAAGCTCTCACAGTCCAGCCTCGTCTTTTACTTCTCCTTGTCCTCTCTCCTCACAATTGTCCTCCACTCCACCTTCCATCATGCCATCCTCAAGTTTTTCTGGAAAAAGGCAGGCTTCCATGGGCCTAATGTTCGAGCGTAAAAAAATTATGACGCTGGATAACCCTCTTGCCCAATGGTTGACGTCTGGCTTGTCAGAACTGATAGCCCGCCAACTACTGCCATATAAACTGGTGGACTCGAAGGCCTTTCGAAAATTTGTGGTCATTGGAACACCACAATGGAAGGTCCCAGGAAGGAAGTATTTCTCAGAGAAGGGCATCCCAGAGCTATATGGCCATGTTCAGCGGCAAGTGAATGTATCTCTGGCACACAGTGTCGGTGCCAAGATACATCTGACCACAGACACGTGGTCTAGCAAACACGGGCAGCGAAGGTATATCACTTTTACTGCCCACTGGGTGAACCTTCTGACGGCCGTTAAGCATGTAACCCATGGCACCCGTGTAGATTTGGTTTTACCGCCACGGATTGCATGCAGGCCTGACTCTTCTTCTCCTACTCCTCCTACTCCATCATCCTCCCTCTCCTCCTCAGCTGACTCCTCCTTTTCCGCTGCTAGCGTCTCTTCCACTGCACCGCCCAAGCTCCCCAGAACCTATTTGAAATGCCAGGTGAGACGTTGCCATGCCGTGCTGCGTCTGTTGTGCCTGGAATCCAAGAGCCACACTGGCCCGGCACTCCTTTCAGCTTTGCGTTCACAGGCAGATCAGTGGCTAACACCGCTCAATTTGACAGTTGGTAAAGTGGTGTGTGACAACGGTGCCAATCTGCTTAGCGCATTGAAACAGGGCAAAATCACGCACGTGCCATGCATGGCACACGTCTTAAACTTGGTCGTGCAGCGATTCGTTGTCAAATACCCTGGGGTCCAGGACATGTTGCGGCAGGCAAGGAAAATCTCGGCCCATTTCAGAAGATCTTACACGGCCATGGCTCGCCTTGCTGACATTCAGCGGCGACACAATCTGCCGGTCAGACGTCTTATTTGCGTTTGCCCAACGCGATGGAACTCAACCTTCTATATGCTCCAGCAGAAACGTGCAGTTAACGACTACCTGTACGAACTCTGCAGCAGAACAGGTTCTGGGGAGCTTGGTTTTTTTCACTGCTCTAGTGGCTGCTCATGCGCGATGCATGCAGACTTCTGCTGCCATTTGAGGAGATCACCAAACTGGTCAGTCGCAACCATGGCGCCATCAGTGACATGGTACCGTATGCCTTCTTTATGGAGCGTGCATTGCGTCATGCCATTGATCAAGCTGTGGAGGAGCAGGAGCAGGAAGATGAGGAAGTCACAATGCTGGATGAATTCCCAGGGGGGGCTACTCTATCTGAGACAAGTCAACAACAGGAGTCTGAAGAGGAGTCAGAGGAGGATGGTGCCAGGGCGGATGAGGAGGAGCAAGAAGAGCATGCTTTAAACCTTTCTGGGATCCCTGTTGTTGTGGGTGGATGGGGAGAGCAGAACGAGGAGGACGACATTATCCTGGATGATGAGCAGGAGCCAGGCCACCACACTGCTTCCAGTTTAGTGCAAATGGGGGCCTTCATGCTCCAGTGTTTTAACAGGGACCCCCGTATAAAAAGCATAAGGGTCAAAGACCAGTACTGGGTGGCAACGTACTTAGACCCCCGGTACAAACACAAAATGGTGGAAATGTTACCACCATCACAGAGGGCTGTCAGAATGGAGCACTTACAGACCTTGCTTCGACAACTGTTGCATTCTGCTTTTGCATGCGCTGGCAGAGGAGGAATTCCCACTCCCAGAGAAAGAGTTGCGGGTACCAATCCAACAGTGCCTGCAAGAAGTGGGCGGTTTGAAGATGTGTTGGTGACTTCTGATATGAGGTCATTCTTTCAGCTGACCCATCAACAAGTGTCATCTGGATCCAGCATCAGGGAACGCCTAGACCGACAGGTGTCCGACTACAACGGGTTAACGGCCGATGTGGATGCTCTGAGGAGTGATGAACCCCTGGACTACTGGGTGGGCAGGCTTGACCTCTGGCCAGAGCTTGCCCAATTTGCAATGGAACTGTTGGCTTGCCCCTCATCCAGTGTCCTGTTCGAAAGGACGTTCAGCACAGCAGGGGGGATCGTGACCGATAAGCGCACTCGCCTAGCTCACGACAGTGTTGACCTGGCATTCATAAAAATGAATGAGGCATGGATCTCAGAGGAATTCAACACATGTGACCAGTAGACCATGTATATGCATAACTCTATAAACAATTTATTTAATCGAGCACATGGACCTTTTTTCTACCTTTGGCTCACTTCCTTGTACAAAAAAAGCACACTGCCATAGGCTCCTGTTTGAAGGGGTTGAGTGGTGTCATATTTTTGGGTCCTGCAGTGAGTTGCTGGTATCAGTGTTGCTGTCAGTGCTCTCTATCTTGGTGCTGGTGTCAGTTCTCTCTCTCTATCTCAGTGCTGGTGTGGTGTCAGTGCTCTCGATCTCGGTGCTGGGGTGGTCTCAGTGCTCTCTATCTTGGTGCTGCTGTCAGTGCTCTCTATCTCGGTGCTGGTGTGGTCTCAGTGCTCTCTATCATGGTGCTGGCGTGGTGTCAGTGCTCTCTAACTCAGTGCTGGTGTCAGTGCACTCTATCACAGTGCTGGTGTGGTCTCAGTGCTCTCTATCACGGTGCTGGTGTGGTGTCAGTGCTCTCTAACTCAGTGCTGGTCTCAGTGCTCTCGTGTGGTGTCAGTGCTCTCCAACTTGGTGCTGGTGTCAGTGCTCTCTATCACGGTGCTGGTGTGGTGTCAGTGATCTCTAACTCAGTGCTGGTCTCAGTGCTCTCTATCACGGTGATGGTGTGGTGTCAGTGCTCTCTAACTGGGTGCTGGTGTCAGTGCTCTCTATCACAGTGCTGGTGAGGTCACAGTGCTCTCTATCACGGTGCTGGTGTGGTGTCAGTGCTCTCTAACTCGGTGCTGGTCTCAGTGCTCTCTATCACGGTGCTGGTGTGGTGTCAGTGCTCTCTATCTCGGTGCTGGTGTGGTCTCAGTGCTCTCTATCATGGTGCTGGTGTGGTGTCAGTGCTCTCTATCTCGGTGCTGGTGTGGTGTCAGTGCTCTCTATCACGGTGCTGGTGTGATGTCAGTGCTCTCTAACTCAGTGCTGGTGTCAGTGCTCTCTAGCATGGTGCTGGTGTGGTTTCAGTGCTCTCTATCACAGTGCTGGTGTGATGTCAGTGCTCTCTAACTCAGTGCTGGTGTCAGTGCTCTCTAGCATGGTGATGGTGTGGTTTCAGTGCTCTCTATTTCGGTTCTGGTGTCAGTGCTCTCTATCTCGGTGCTGGTGTCACTGCTCTCTATCTCGGTGCTGGTGTCAGTGCTCTCTATCACAGTGCTGGTGAGGTCTCAGTGCTCTCTATCACGGTGCTGGTGTGGTGTCAGTGCTCTCTAACTTGGTGCTGGTGTCAGTGCTCTCTATCACTGTGCTGGTGTGGTGTCAGTGCTATCTATCTCCGTGCTGGTGTCAGTGCTCTCTATCAATGTGCTGGTGTGGTGTCACTGCTCTCTATCTCGGTGCTGGTATGGTCTCAGTGCTTTCTAACTTGGTGTAGGTGTCAGTGCTCTCTATTTCGGTGCTGGTGCCAGTGCTCTCTATCAAGGTGCTGGTGTGGTGTCAGTACTCTCTATCTCGGGGCTGGTGTCAGTGCTCTCTATCACGGTGCTGGAGTCAGTGCTCTCTATCTTGGTGCTGGTGTCAGTTCTCTCTCTCTATCTCAGTGCTGGTGTGGTGTCAGTGCTCTCGATCTCGGTGCTGGGGTGGTGTCACTGCTCTCTATCTCGGTGCTGGTGTCAGTGCTCTATATCACGGTGCTAGAGTCAGTACTCTATCATGGTGCTGGTGTCAGTGCTCTCTATCATGGTGCTGGTGTCAGTGCTCTCTATCACGGTGCTGGTGTGGTGTCAGTGCTCTCTATCTCGGTGCTGGTGTGGTCTCAGTGCTCTCTATCATGGTGCTGGCGTGGTGTCAGTGCTCTCTAACTCAGTGCTGGTGTCAGTGCACTCTATCACGGTGCTGGTGTGGTCTCAGTGCTCTCTATCACGGTGCTGGTGTGGTGTCAGTGCTCTCTAACTCAGTGCTGGTCTCAGTGCTCTCGTGTGGTGTCAGTGCTCTCCAACTTGGTGCTGGTGTCAGTGCTCTCTATCACGGTGCTGGTGTGGTGTCAGTGATCTCTAACTCAGTGCTGGTCTCAGTGCTCTCTATCACGGTGATGGTGTGGTGTCAGTGCTCTCTAACTCTGTGCTGGTCTCAGTGCTCTCTATCACGGTGCTGGTGTGGTGTCAGTGCTTTCTATCTCGGTGCTGGTGTGGTCTCAGTGCTCTCTATCATGGTGCTGGTGTGGTGTCAGTGCTCTCTATCTCAGTGCTGGTGTGGTGTCAGTGCTCTCTATCTCGGTGCTGGTGTGGTCTCAGTGCTCTCTATCACGGTGCTGGTGTGATGTCAGTGCTCTCTAACTCAGTGCTGGTGTCAGTGCTCTCTAGCATGGTTCTGGTGTGGTTTCAGTGCTCTCTATAACAGTGCTGGTGTGATGTCAGTGCTCTCTAACTCAGTGCTGGTGTCAGTGCTCTCTAGCATGGTGCTGGTGTGGTTTCAGTGCTCTCTATTTCGGTGCTGGTGTCAGTGCTCTCTATCTCGGTGCTGGTGTCAGTGCTCTCTATCTCGGTGCTGGTGTCAGTGCTCTCTATCACAGTGCTGGTGAGGTCTCAGTGCTCTCTATCACGGTGCTGGTGTGGTGCCAGTGCTCTCTAACTTGGTGCTGGTGTCAGTGCTCTCTATCACTGTGCTGGTGTGGTGTCAGTGCTCTCTATCTCCGTGTTGGTGTCAGTGCTCTCTATCAATGTGCTGGTGTGGTGTCACTGCTCTCTATCTCGGTGCTGGTGTGGTCTCAGTGCTCTCTATCATGGTGCTGGCGTGGTGTCAGTGCTCTCTATTTCGGTGCTGGTGCCAGTGCTCTCTATTTCGGTGCTGGTGCCAGTGCTCTCTATCAAGGTGCTGGTGTGGTGTCAGTGCTCTCTATCTCGGGGCTGGTGTCAGTGCTCTCTATCACGGTGCTGGAGTCAGTGCTCTCTATCATGGTGCTGGTGTCAGTGCTCTCTATCACAGTACTGGTGTCAGTGCTCTCTATCACGGTGCTGGTGTCAGTGCTCTCTATCATGGTGCTGGTGTGGTGTCAGTGCTCGCTATCTCAGTGCTGGTGTGGTCTCAGTGCTCTCCATCACGGTGCTGGTGTGGTGTCAGTGCTCTCTAACTCAGTTCTGGTGTCAGTGCTCTCTATCATGGTGCTGGTGTGGTATCAGTGCTCTCTATCACAGTGCTGGTGTGGTGTCAGTGCTCTCTAACTCGGTGCTGGTCTCAGTGCTCTCTATCAGGGTGCTGGTGTGGTGTCAGTGCTCTCTAACTCTGTGCTGGTGTCAGTGCTCTCTATCACAGTGCTGGTGTGGTGTCAGTGCTCTCTAACTCGGTGCTGGTCTCGGTGCTCTCTATCACGGTGCTGGTGTGGTGTCAGTGCTCTCTATCTCGGTGCTGGTGTGGTCTCAGTGCTCTCTATCATGGTGCTGGTGTGGTGTCAGTGCTTTCTAACTTGGTGCTGTGTCAGTGCTCTCTCTTTCAGTGCTTGTGTCAGTGCTCTCTATCATGGTGCTGGTGTGGTGTCAGTGATCTCTATCTCGGTGATGGTGTCAGTGCTCTCTATCATGGTGATGGTGTGGTCTCAGTGCTCTCTATCACGGTGCTGGTGTGGTGTCAGTGCTCTCTAACTCAGTGCTGGTGTCAGTGCTCTCTATCATGGTGCTGGTGTGGTTTCAGTGTTCTCTATTTCGGTGCAGGTGTCAGTGCTCTCTATCTCGTGCTGGTGTCAGTGCTCTCTATCTTGGTGCTGGTGTCAGTGCTCTCTATCTCAGTGCTGGTGTCATTGCTCTCTATCATGGTGCTGGTGTCAGTGCTCTCTATCATGGTGCTGGTGTTAGTGCTCTCTATCATGGTTCGGGTGATCATCTCCTGCACCATCTTCATAGCCTGCCCTGACCTTTCCTCTCCTCCATGGCCTTCAAGCTCTCCTGAATTGTCAAAATTTGACAGATAAAAAATGAATGCTTGTCGTTGTCAATCCCAGATTCACTTAATACTTTTGTTATGTCAGTGTCCATGTGGTGGGACTATGTGTGCACATCTAGTAAGTATTTTGTGGCTTAAAATATGGCCTGTAGGATTTTAAGTTTCGCCTGCCATTAGTCAATTGGACCTGCCATGAACTTTGCGGTTCGCAGACTTTTGGCCGCGTTCGCTGTTCGCGAAACATCCCGCCGGAAGTTCGTCCATCACTACGAGCATGTGTGTTTGTACTTTGGACTTTTGTGTGATGGACTTGAGATGAAAATCTGACAACAGACCACTGTCCGCCGAAAATTTACTAGCCTGCCATCCAACATTTGTTGGAAGAATGTTGGACAACAATTGTCTGATGGAGAGAACTAACGGTCAGATTTTTTTCAAACAGTCTGTCATCACACAATTCCCAGATTAAAATCTGATCATGTGTATGAGGCTTTAGACATAGTTTTAGGACCTGGAAGATGAGACAACTTCTCTACATTAAGAGGCATGTTTGGGATTTGAACCCAGATGCTCAGTATAGATTCTAACCTCTAAGCCACAGAGCTGCCACATGTGAAAACCTCCTACACATAAATATACATAGATAGTGCATTTCTTTGGACATATAGGTGGTGGAATTACATTACTCAAGAGTTATCCTTCTTGATTTATTCTGTGCTACTTGTGTAGAATACTGATATTACCCTCACATTTTTTGGGAATTACATTTTGATTTCTGATGTTGGTACACATATCACATTTTCTGGGCTCAAATTATGATTATTTGGAAATAATAAAGAGCACAAAAAATTGTGACTCATTTTACATTTTCAGCAGCAATGATATTGTCATGGTTATGCAGTGATCTTCCTCTGTTTGCTTACCTAATCTAAATCTAAAATACGAGGTTAGTCAAGTTTTGGATTCCCAGCTCCGTAAAGGCATTCTTCAGTACCTCGTACATTGGAAAGAGTTTGGCCATGAGGAGAGGTCTTGGATCACTGTATCGGAGGTCTTTGCTCCTCGTCTGTTGAGGAGGTTCCATCTGGAGTTTCCCTTTAAGCCTGGACCCAGGAGGGGGAGGCCTCGTAAGAGGGAGGGTACTGTCATGGTTATGCAGTGATCTTCCTCTGTTTGCTTACCTCCCCTCATGTGTTCAGACTAAGAGGCCAGCCACTTCCACCTGGTGGTTTTTATAACCTCTCCTCTAAGCATGGCTCCACCCCAGGCAATATCAGGGAACCCTATATTAACCTATCCACTGCAAGCCAGCGGTGCTGATCAACTATTGTGTATCATTGTGTGTTTGGCTTCCTGTTTCCTGCTCGCCGTGTGCTCTACGTTTGACTCTGATACCGACCTTGGTGTGTTCTCAACAATTGCTGTCTGCTGGTGACCTTGACCTTTTGCATGTCCCTGACCATCCCTGTCTGCCTGTGACTCTGAACCTTTGGCGTGTACTCTGTAGTTCCTGTCTGCTAGTTGCCCTGACCTCTAAGGTATCCCCTTACTATCCTTGTCGTTCCAGCCTGCTGCTTCCTTCTCCTGTAGTCTACTGTGAGCGTCAGCTGTGAGAGCCTAGGGGCCACGACCTGGAGCCAGACTGCAGCAAAGTCCATCCTCACCACTGGAGGCTCTGGCAAACACCCGCTGGCTCTTAGACTCCGCACCATGGGGAATCTATGCTCCAGCTCCCATTGGGATCTGTGTTAGTGATCCTGTAGACCTGTGTCCTGAATCTCCCTGGGTACAATCTGCAGCAGTCAGTCCTAAGTTCCATTACGTCTCCGTCAAGAGTCCGCTTCTGTGGGACAGTATGCTCTTCAGTTCCGTATCCTCACAGTTGAATTGAGCTGGAATAATGAGGCCCTAGTTGCAACCTTTTTACATGGCCTCTCTGATAAAGTGAAGGATGAATTATCAGGAAGATCCCTTCCTGCTGATCTGGACAGTGTCATCACCTTGTGTAACCAGATCAATATTCGCTTTCAGGAGAGGGCCCTGGAAAAAAGATGCCAGCACTCTCCGTTCTTTAGGCAGCCTGAGTTCCCAGTGCCTTTTCTTCAATCCGAGGAGCACCCCCTGCCTGCTGAGGAACCTATGCAGTTGGGTCGGACAAAGTTAGCTCCCGAACAACGCGATAGGCGCAGAACACTGGGCCTATGCCTCTATTGTGGGGCCAAAGGTCATTTCCGTGACACTTGTTCTCTTCGTCCGGAAAAACGCTCAGGGCTAATACATCTGGAAGGTGGAGTATTAGACCCTAAAATATCACCTTCACCTTCTTGTCTTCTCCTTTCTGTGTTGCTTCATGTCGGTGCTTCCTCTCATTCGGTCTCAGCACATCTCGATTCCGGAGCCACTGCCAATTTCATGGATTTGGAAACTGCATCCTCCATGAGACTTACCCTTTTGCCCCTTACAACGCCATTGGTGGTCTTGGCGATTGATGGCACTGTTCTCCCAGGGGGCCATATCTGCTTTCAGACCCTTCCTGTTAAGATGTCAGTAGGGACACTCCACCAGGAGTGGACATCCTTCCTTGTCTTACCTAAGGCTTCATCTCCTATCATTTTAGGTCTTCCTTGGTTACGGCTCAATTCTTCACACGTTGACTAGTCTGCTGGACAGATCCTGGCTTGGGGTTCCTCCTGTTCCTCTTCCTGTCTACTCAAGGGTACCCCATAAGAGAAACTTCCTGTTGCCACCATCCCGGGATCTTCTGCTCTTCCCGCTGTATATAGCGATCTCGGGGATGTGTGCTGCAGTAGTCGGACTGGTGCACTCTCTAGGTCATGTAGTACTCTGGATGAGGGGCCCACCTATGAACCTGAGTCGATCATTCACTCCAGTTTGCATAACCATTTACCTTTGCCTGTCCCTAATCTCCCTTGGATGCACAGCCAGACTAACTTGTCTGCAAGTTCCAGCCATGTGATGTGATTGAGATTGTCGCTACACCTGACAATACTATTCAGTCGGCCTCTGCACCAGTTATGCCAGTCCAGCCCATGCCCAATGAGCTTCCTGCTTCTTGTTCAGGACCTTCTGTAACCTGGCCTCACCCTACTGCTACTATGTCCGTTAAAACCCATTTAAGAGGCTCAATCCATCCTTTGGATAGACTGCCTCATTCGGCCAGGTGGGGTTTTCAATCTTTTTCTCAGGGCTCTCTGCATTCTGTTTGTGTTTCAGCTATCCAGCTTGACTCTTGTGACATGTCACCTTCTAACCAACCTGACCTCAGGGATCCACTGACCTCTGCCCAGTCTGGTGTTCTTGTGCTGGATGTCCAGCTCATCTTTAAGGGTCTGGGGGACCCCCCTTCTCAGACTCCTGATCTTCTCATGCCCTTACCCATTCCTAAAAAGCCTTTAGTCCTCAAGTCCTCTCGTCCTCTCCCTACCTCGGTTCCGGTCTCTGAGGATAATCTAAAATACGAGGTTAGTCAAGTTTTGGATTCCCAGCTCTGTAAAGGCATTCTTCAGTACCTCGTACATTGGAAAGGGTTTGGCCATGAGGAGAGGTCTTGGATCACTGCATCGGAGGTCTTTGCTCCTCGACTGTTGAGGAGGTTCCATCTGGAGTTTCCCTTTAAGCCTGGACCCAGGAGAGGGAGGCCTCGTAAGAGGGAGTGTACTGTCATGGTTATGCAGTGATCTTCCTCTGTTTGCTTACCTCCCCTCATGTGTTCAGACTAAGAGGCCAGCCACTTCCACCTGGTGGTTTTTATAACCTCTCCTCTAAGCATGGCTCCACCCCAGGCCCTATCAGGGAACCCTATATTAACCTGTGCACTGCAAGCCAGCGGTGCTGATCAACCATTGTGTATCATTGTGTGTTTGGCTTCCTGTTTCCTGCTTGCCGTGTGCTCTACGTTTGACTCTGTTACCGACTGTTAGAAGTTTTTGAGTTAATTAATATTTTGTCTGCTTGTGACCTTGACCTTTTGCATGTCCCTGACCATCCCTGTCTGCCTGTGACCCTGAACCTTTGGCGTGTACTCTGTTGTTCCTGTCTGCTAGTTGCCCTGACCTCTGCGGTATCCCCTTACTATCCTTGTCGTTCCAGCCTGCTGCTTCCTTCTCATGTAGTCTACTGTGAGCATGAGCTGTGAGACCCTAGGGGCCGTGACCTGGAGCCAGACTGCAGCAAAGTCCATCCTCACCACTGGAGGCTCTGGCAAACACCCGCTGGCTCTTAGACTCTGCACCCTGGGGAATCTATGCTCCAGCTCCCATTGGGATCTGTGTTACTGATCCTGTAGACCTGTGTCCTGAATCTCCCTGGGTACAATCCGCAGCAGTCAGTCCTAAGGTCCACTACCTAGCAGTGCACTTCCGACTCCTATGGAGTGCATCTGTCACCTGGTCTCAGGTGACCTGACATATTGTTTGTGGTTTGTAAAGACATCTGCGTGAGTTTGGGTAGGGATTGTTGTGAGATGGAGAGGAACAAGTGAAAGTGGCAGAGAAAAATATATTTTACCAAAACATTAAAACATTCCACATTCTAGCATTCTTAAAGGAGAAGTCCAGCCTGAGCTCATTTGGCTGGGCTTCTCCTATTGGTCACAGAAATGCAATTTGTTTTGCACTCCTGTGACCTGTTTTCAGCAGAGATCTGTCTGAAGTCTGCCCTCCACTGACGTCACTGCTATCAGTCGAGGCACTGCGCCATCCCAACTTCCAAGTCTGGATCTGCTAGCTGCCTTGATTGATGGCAGTCTCAGTGTCTCAGCAAACCGCTGAGATGCTGAGAGATGCTGAGACAGCCACTCCCCACCCTTGCACAGCTCAGCGCTCCAATAAGCATGGAGAAGCATAGAGGAGAGATGCTGACTGACAGTCAGCAGCTTTCTTCTCGAGGAGGAGTGAGAACCGAGTCATTGGCAGTGTTCGGTGGCTCGGTTCTCAGTGCAGAGACAGCGGGGGGACAGCTGCAGCATTGGTCTGATGCTCCATCCACCGAGGTAAGTATGAATTAAATAAAAACTGAAAACCCATACTTCTCTTTTAAAAACAATATAGACTAAGTAGAAGCAACATAGTCGCAAAGGAAAATGTTGCTATTTGTTTTCAGGGAACTATAGTAAATTCGATTTTTGGGAGTATTTTTTTACCAGCACTATAGTGAATACCGTTTTAGTGCTAATTAGCAAAAATAGCGCTAATTCACAGTAATTAGAACAGTCGCGCAATAGGAAATGACCCCTCATGTGTATAAAGTGATAATAATAAATGATAAAAGATGAATGAAAAGTGACAAAAGAAAGTGAGATAAAGAATGAGAATTTTTTTTTAAATAAAATGAGAAATAAATCAATAAATAAATAAAGACAAAAAAAAAATGAAAAAGGTCAATCCTTTCCTACCTGTTCCCATGACATTACCATCAGCACAATAAAATAGGTCAACTGCCAGGGTCAGATTATAAGTGTCATAAAAGGTTAAGACATGAACACAACCAGAGCTTCTCAAAGGAAGGAATATTCGAGGAATACATATTTTTATTAATAATTGATCCCACAGAAATATCCCTAAACATTTTATATTCCCAAAAGTTGTTCTATAATCTATTCTACTGATGTATAACAACAATGTACTCTGCATAATCATAACAGTATTCATATAATGCAGAGACATACTGTGTGGATGTACTCTAAATATTTTAAATTTTAGAAAAGGAAGTGCTTTGTGATGGTAAGTTTGAAATATTTACAATGCAAGCTTTTTAAAGAACATATTGAGCCTCAGAGAAAAACTAAACTCAAGAACAAAACAATGTTATGTATTACAGCTTGCCAGCCCTCAGATCTGGCAGCTACATTCAATTTTTATTTATTTTTTTCAGGCTAAGAACATTTTAAGCAAGTGGAATAAAATAGCTGTTAATCTTGCCAGAAATTCAGTTTCCTTGTAACTTTCTGTAAACTGCACTGGTAGCAGGAAACAATGTTATCTTCCTTCTGTAAATTACTGATCCCCTATGTCCCTATGTACATTGTAATAAAGTTGAACAAAGGCAGGCATGTTTGAAGTTCAGCTTGGGTGACAACCATTGCCACCCAAAAAGGGAGTGTGTTTCTTACAGAATCATCATGTGAAAGTAAAGGAAAAAGTCTGAAAAAAGAAAGCTAATACAGCCAGCACATCTAAAAATTGATAAGCCACAATATATTATATTTTGTTTTTGGGTTTAGATATGCTTTAAGCTTGTTTTGCAAATATCTTTTGGCAACAAATTATCTATCATTTCTTATGCCAACTCAGCTCAGTGTTGAAGAAATGGTGGTTCTGTAGGCTCTCTAATCCATATTATGTGGCATTGTAAATATTTCTCACCAGTGTCTCTCTCTATTGAACTAGCAACCCTCCACCTTACCATAGACACCTTCCCTCTCATGGACGGAATGGTTATCACCCACATACTTCTTTTTGTTAAGCTTAACCCTTTCATGCCATGTTTTTCTGACATTTGTTGCTTACAGGTTAAAATCTGTATTTTTTTTTGCTAGAAAATTACTTAGAACCCCCAAACATTATATGTGTTTTTTTTTTTGTTTTGTTTTTTAGCAGGAACCCTGGAGAATAAAATGGTGGTGTAATATTTTATGTCATACAGTATTTACGTAGCGGTCTTTCAAAAGCATTTTTTTCTAAAAAAAATACACTTTCATGAATTAATAAAACAGTAAGTTTAGTCTAATTTAGTCCAATTTAGTCCAATTTTTTTGTATAATATGAAAGATGAGGTTACGCTGAGTAAATAGATGCCTAACATGTCATGCTTTAAAATTCCGCACACACTCGTGGAATGGCGACAAACTATGGTACTTAAAAATCCATACCCAAGACTTTACATTTTTTTACAGGTTACTATTTAAGAGTAATGCCGAGCACACATGATTGGAATTTCCGATGGGAAATGTTCAATGTGAGCTTGTTGTTGGAAAGTCCGACCATGTGTAAGCTCCATCCAACATTTGCTGTCGAAATTTCCACACACAAATGTTTGAGAGCAGGTTCTCAAATTTCCAGACTACTTGTTGTTGGAAAGTCCGATCGTGTGTACAGAAGTTCATCGCACAAAAGCTCCCGCATGCTCGCAGTCAAGCAGAAGCAGCCTCACTGGCTATTGAACTTCCTTTTTCTTAGATCGCTGTACGTCTTGTACGTCATCGTGTTCTTATGTTCGGAATTTTCGACAACATTTGTGTGATCGTCTGTATGGAAGACAAGTTTAAGCCAACATCCTTCAGAAAAAAAATAATGGTTTTGTTGTCGGAAATTCCGATAATGTGTATGTGGCATTACAGAGGAGGTCTTGTACTAGAATTATTGCTCTCACTCTAGCGATTGCGGCGGTACCTCACATGTGTGGTTTGAACACTGTTTACATTTATAGTTGCGGCTTACAAATGCGTTCACTTCTACGTGCAAGCACGGAGGGATGGGGCACTTTCATTTTTATTTAATTTTTTCTTATTTATTTAATCTTTTTTTTTTTTTTTTTTACATTGTCTCTTTGAAAAAAAATTCTGATCACTTTTTTTGCTGTCAATAGGAATGTAAACATATCTTGAGACAGTAATAGGCAGTGACAGGTACTCTTTATGGAAAGATCTCAGGTCTATAAGACCCCAAATCCCTCCTTTGAATGTGAAAATATTTAACCACTTCAGCCCTGGAAGGATTTTCCCCCTTAATGACCAGGCCATTTTTTGTGATAATGCCGACGTGGTCGTGCAATTACGTGGTCGTGCAACACTGTAACCAACTAAAATTGATGTCTTTTTTTTCCCACAAATAGCGCTTTCTTTTGGTGGTATTTGGTCACCTCTGCAGTTTTCATTTTTTGCGCTATAAACAAAAAAAGAGCGAGAATTTTGAAAGAAAAACAATATTTTTTACTTTTTGCTATAATAAATATCCAAACAAAAAATTAATTTCTTCATCAGTTTAGGCCAATATGTATTCTTTTAAATTTTTTGGTAAAAAAAATTGCAATAAGAGTTTATTAATTGGTTTGCACAAAAGTTACAGCGTCTACAAAATAGGGGATATATTTGTGGCATTTTTATTATTATTATTTTTTTACTACTAATGGCAGCGATCAGTGATTTTTTAGTGGGACTGTGATATTGTGGCAGACAGATCAGACACTTTTGACACTTTTTTTGGACCACTGAGATTCATTCAGCGATCAGAGCTAAAAATAGCCACTGATTACTGTATAAATGTCACTGGCAGAGATGGGGTTAACACTAGGGGGCAATCAAGGGGTTAAGTGTGTCCTAGGGAGTTGTTTCTGTGGGGGAGGGGATTGACAGGGAGTAGAGATAAATTGCTGTTCCTGGTTACTAGTGTAAGATTGGGGTTATCAGACTCAAAAGGTAGGTGCATTTTCCAGTGAGTACGCCAGTACAAAACTGTATTTTTAAGGGCCTGGTAGCACACTTTTATTTAAAAGCACAGACAAGTTCACAAAGACATCAGTACCCATGCAGGGGGTTTCCACCATTACTGTATCTTGCACACTCAATACTTTAGCCTCCTGGCTTACATTCTTCCCATAAGGCTGATTCAGGCCTTTAGCCTAGGCCTTAGGTCTGCTCCTCAGACCCAAAAGAGTTTCCTAGAGGTAAGCTTTCTCCTAGCTCACTCCTGATCAGCGTCTTGCTGCTCTGTCACCAAGTACGTCTGCCTCCTGCAGACATACCTGCTCTGGCTGCACCCATGCAGCCTCTGACTGCTCTCAGAGGAATGGGAGTCCACCTGACCCCCATGCACAGACTTCCTGTCTGTTAGGGTGGAACACTGAGCCATAGCCAGGTCAAAACTAGATAGCCCAGCACGCAGCTGTGAAATCAGTGTGCCTGTCTCTCCAAAATCTGGCGTAAACCAGCAATCCTCCAGGTAGCACAGGGTCCTACCGCCACACTAGAAACACCAAATCTCTACTTCTCTGACAGAATAAGGATCTGTTTACATTGACAGATCCCCATTCTGTCTCTGTGAGGAGCGATTGTGGATTGCCAGTGGACATCGTGGTGGCCGGTCACATGCATCGGCCCCGGTGGCACACGCCCCCTATACCTCTTAAAGCGCCCAAAGTACACGCCAATTCCGTAAAACTGTCCGCTGAAACCTTGTTTCAGCGAACAGTCCGCTCGTGTGTAGGCTTGTTCGTCAAACAAAGTTGCGCGCATGCTCAGAAAGGATTTTCACGCCGAAAGTTATAATGCAGTGTATAGGACGTCGTATTTTTCGTCCCGTCGTACGTGCCGTTCACGTCATCGCGCACGGTTTCAGCAAACTGTTCGTCCGTCGTGTGTGGCCATGTCCGTCCATGCTAATTTTGAGCGGACTGTTTGCCGAAACTGTTTGACGGACAAAGTTGGGGCGAACAGTCCGCCCGTGTGTACGCGGCCTTAGTTTGGCTGTTTTGAATACTGTAATTTTTTTTTTTTAAATGTGGTGCCTTTAAAGTGGAAGTAAACTCCCCTATCGTTTTCAGCCAAGGAAGCTGCCATCTTTGCCTCTGTTTAATCTTCAACTGCTATGGTGCTGCACATGTGATTCGTTATGAAAACAGCCATTGGATAGTTTGATAGTTTGGCTGAGAGCACAGCCAATGTGCAGTTAGCATTCCCGGCATGCCTTTTTTTTTAACTGTTTAAATCTATGGGTTTACTTCCACTTTAAGTCTTCTGTAAACCAGAAGTCATGTCAAGACATTGCTTCCAGGTTCCTAGATCCGAGACCCAATCAAAGCCAATTCCTGCTTCAGTCAGCTCTCTGGCCAGCTGGCGGACGTGTCGGCTGGTTGCTTGGGCCTCTCGGTGGGACGGGAGAGCCGTGGGAGTGGGGGGGTAAACGTCCCCTTCCGCTGCTTAGGATAACAGCCAAGCGGCTTTTTAGTCGAGCACTTAACTATTTTCTTATATATAAGCAATTAGCAAACTGCATAAATTTAAATTGGAGCGTCAATTGCCATTGCTTTCTAGTCCTCCTTTCCATTCCCTTTCCCTTTCCTTTCCCTTGACCTTCCCTTTCCCCTTCCCCCATTCCCCTTTCCTTTCCCTTCCCCCTTTCCTTTCCCTTTCCTTTCCCATTTACCCTTTCCTTTCCCTTCCCCTTTCCTTTCCACTTTCCTCTTTCCCCTTCCATTTCCCTTTCCCCTTCCCCTTCCTTTCCTTTTCTTTTCCTCATAGCAGGATTTCACTAACAGGACAACCCATATTACAAATGTGTTATGTTTTGTGTTCAGGTTATGGATGAGAAAAATATGACTGGAATTATCATGATCCACATTTTAGGATTTCAGTTTTCCAAAAACATTAATATTGTGGTATTTTTTCTTTTCCTTATGAATTATTTTATGACAATATGTGGAAACCTCCTGATCATCACACTGGTGTCCTACAGCAAATCCCTTCATTCTCCCATGTACTTTTTTATTTCTCAGCTCGCTGTATCTGATATCTTACTAATAACTGATATTCTTCCTAATCTGCTCCACTTGAATTTGGTGAAAGAGATCAAGGTATCCATTTCTGATTGCTTCACCCAGTTTTATTTCTTCGCTGTCATGGAAGTCTTGGAGTGTCTTCTTCTGACAGTGATGTCTTATGACAGATATTTGGCCATCTGTAAACCACTGCATTATAATTTGATAATGAACTACCAGTTATCCTGGATTATGGTTGTTACCTGTTGGGTTTTAAGCTTTGTGGTTGCACTAATTGACACGATAACCATATCAAAATTGCAGTTTTGTGGTCCTTATGTCATTGACCACTTTTTCTGTGATCTTGATCCAATATTGGGACTTGCCTGTGGTGATACTTCAATTGTTCAATTGGAAATTTTGTATTTGGGTATTATTGTAGATGTAATACCATTCTTTACTATCATTATATCCTACGCTTATATCATATTTACCATTTCTAAAATCCCTTCTATTACTGGGAGACAAAAAGTTTTTTCCACGTGTAGCTCCCACCTTATTGTTGTTTCTATTTATTATATTACCCTCATGAGTATTTATATGGTACCCAGTAGGGGTGAATCATGGAATATGACTAAATTCTACTCATTGCTGTACACTGTATTGACCCCACTGCTGAATCCAATTATATACAGCCTGAGGAATAAAGACTTGAAAAATGTTTTTGGAAAACTGATCAACAATTTTCTGAAATTTCAATAGAAAATAACATTTGAATAAATTTAATAAGTATACAAATTATATTGCAAACCACCTAAATTTCCCCCCAGAAAATTCCTAAAAAAATATCTGATTGTATTAATTTCATGGAATATATATGCAGAACATATTTTTAGATAGGCAGCTGATATTTACAATTTTAGATACTAACAGCATTTTGCTTTAAACTGTTTGCATTGCCATTTTGGTTTTATGTAATAGTTTGTATCACACCTTTGATTTTAAATTTTGATTTTCTACTAAAAGAGAATCACACCTATTCTACTGTACATTCTGGAATTTTGCTTAGTAAAACTTGGACAGGACTCAAAGCTCTCTAGAGGGGTACAAAGCAGCCATAGTGACAATGTATTCAATTTGCTGTAAGGAAACTGATAAACTGCACAAAAATGTGGGTCAATTAGGAAATTGTCATTTTATTCTGACTGCTTGTACTTTGAAAATTAACCCTTTTTGTTATTTTTATTATTGGGGGTGTGAGGTCTGGAATCATGGGTAGAGCTTTTAGGGACTTCTATCGAGTCAGTGATGTGTGATTTCAGGGCTTGCTTTACTCACTTTAATTTAAAAGTAAAAGTGTCTTACATCAGATTTTTCTTTGCAGTGGTTATTCAGCATTACACTTTTAAAGCCACAAAACAAATGATCTTTACTTCTGCCTCCTTCAGTGAACACATGCACTGGCTCTAATTGCCTCCAGCCATATTGACTCACACCCTTAAGCCCTGTATACAGGGGCCAAATGTTGGGAGACATCAGCCTATTCAAAAGAAATTTGGCCCATGTGTATGCCACCCTGTCCAACAGAAGCCCACCTTTTGCCCAGCTTCTGTCAGACAAGCATTCTGAAAAATCAGCAGCCGACTGCCAATGGCAGAGAATGCTGGGGGGCCATCCCCATGTCAAGACACAACAGCTCAGCAGGGAAGATCAATTTTCTAACTTTACAGTGGCTCCAACCGGAGCTCAAAGTTTTTTGGTTAAATGAAAAAAACTCATATTGTGTATCAGGTTTTACTCCTGAGCAGAGGCTCCCATTTATAAGGTGGGGTCCTGATCCATAGTCAGTACTCATATTCAAAAGGCTTGCACAATCAGTGCACTAGTTGCTATCAAAACATGGGCCCAGGATTGAAAGCATCAACCCTCCCAATATTCTCGGGGCTCCATAACTCATACCAGGATTTACCAGTCCTGGAGAAAACTTCAAGGCCACCTTTTTCTTAATGAGGCACACATCCTGGAGCCCTTCAACCTACATGGGTGACAACCCTGGGAGACACCAAATCCTCTCTACACTGTGACATTACATAACCCCATCACAGGGGCTTTTTTATTTGTATTTTTATTTGAATTTGTTGTTGATTAAGGTCAGCAGTTAGTTTTAGTTATCTATTGAAAAGTTCTTTTTTTGCTGCAATGCTTTCCTTTTAAAAAAAAGATTGTTTTTTTTCAGAGGTTGGTATTTTGAAGTTTTTATTTCTTTTGGGGGTTTATTGTTTCCTGTTTTATATTCATAGAGGCACACATCCATTTCAAGTTTGAGGTACTCAAAACATAACATTCACTTATAGGCCAGCCACTCTTGGGAAGGTTCCCTACTGTTCCAAGTTTTTGCCATTTGTGGATAATGGTTCTCACCATGGTTTGCTAACTTCCCAAAGCCTTAGAAATGGCCTTGTAACCTTTTCCAGACTGATATATGTCAATTACTTTGTTAATCATCTGTTCCTGAATTTCTAGATTGTAGCATGATGTGTTGCCTTTAAATCAATAGACCACTCCCTTCCCCTCAAAAAACTCCATGCCTTTGATCACAATGACTGTACTCTTCACTAGTTCTCATCCTACTTATCCAACCACACCTTTGTCATTGCTACTTCCTCCTTTCCTCTCCCTTTCTATATCGAGGGCCCCCAAGGTTCTGTTCTTGGACTTCTCTATTCTCCATCTACATCTCCTCCCTGGGTCAGATAATAGCCTCCCATGATTTCCAATACCATTTCTATGCTAAAGACACCCTAATATATCTCTCTACCCCAGGCCCTCAGCTCACTCCTTCAGTCTCCTCACGTATCACTATTTTACTAACAGACAAGCCTTTTGATAATGAGCCTGAATGTCACACCACTTCCTCAAACTCAATCTATTTAAAACGGAGCTCATAATTTTTCCTCCCCATGTGCCTTTTCTTTTTTTTAACACGGTAATGTTTATTGAATGAACTGTACATTACACTTGAAAATGCAAAGTATACAATCACGGTAGAGATACATGAGGACAGGTTATACAATTACAAACGTGTACGCAGATTAGCGTAACCTAGGTGAGAGATTTCTTATCCAAATGATAGTGATTTATTATGTTGTAAGAACCAATTTACCAACTGATTTAAGCTTTAAGCTTCACATATAGCCATATAGTAAACATGTAATTCCATGGAATCCAGGTTCTATAATCCTGCTGCAGGTACTGTATGGAGAGGGGGGAAGAGGTCGGGAGAGGATAGGTGTGGAGAAGAGGAAGGAGCAGGGGGAGAGGGAGGGGGAGATGGGGCAGGGGGGGGGGGCAATCAGGTATTCAGTTAAGCACACCTGGGGAACCAGTAATCCAATCCATGGGAATGTAGGAGAAGGGGAAGAAGGGGTCAGCTGGGAAGCAGATGGGTGGGGAGAGGGGCCCGGTCCGCTGCCATGATACGTAGGTAGGTGCCCCCACCACAGCTCCTCGTAACACCAACCGATCGGCTATCACCCATGGTAACGATCGGGCACGACGAGACACAGAAAGAAGCCTGGGCAGCCGCAGAAAATGGACAGTTTCCTTGTTTGTCAGGGGCATGGGCCTGCGCAAAATGGCAGAGACGCTGGCGCTGTGAGGCAGGACTACGGCCCTGGAATTCAGCTCACCAGCCAAGGTCTCCTATCAGACACTGCCCATCCGACCTTACTACACAGAGCTTCCTCCTCTGGATCCCCCAGCCCTACCACCAGGAGTCCGGCAAAATCAAGGCCGCGGATGGACTCACTGCACAGGCCTCAGGCCGCATCTGCCATGGAGATAAGTGGACCTAATACTGTTTTACCAGGCCAGCAAACATTAGGAGGACACCCCATAGCAGACTTCCCCACAGCAGACAGACCAGTGTCTGTTAAAGGACATGCTGCTGTCCCTGAGGTCCTCGCTACAATCTGATTGTCAGGGAAATGGCCATAACGGACGTGCAACTGGGCACTCTGGGGTGTGCCGGTGTGCGCTGGTGCACGCTGGTGTTTGCGCTAATGTGTGGGCGCGTGCTTGTGCACATAAGCGTGTGCAGGAGCGTGCGCCTGTGCGGGTGCGCGCGGGTGTGCGCGGGTGTGCGCGGGTGTACGCGTGCGTGCGCTGGTGAGCATCAGCGTGCGTGCACGCATGGCCCTTGGCACCAATCAGCCTATTTAGGTGTTCCCCGCAGTGTGCTCAGTGCTGTCCGATCTGCAGCTCCCTGTGCCCTAGTACCCGTTACCTTGCTTTGAAGCTCCTGATCTCCTGACTACCCAGCTTGACCTTTGGATTGTCCTGTTTGCTGCCTGCCCTTGACCTCGGCCTGTCTGTGGCCTTGAACCTGCCTGCTCCACTGTACCGTGCTGCCCGTCTGTTGCCAACCTTGCCTGTGACCCGGACTTTGAACTTGCCTGATGCCTTGTACTGCCCCACCTGTCTGTTGCTGACCATGCCTGTGCCTGGACTTGCCTCACCAGCTCTTACTCTGCATCCGCTGACAGCATCCAGTTGCCTGGAGACCACCGATCCATCTGCATCTAGCCCTTGGGCCTCTTCTCCTGCAACAAACCTGCCAGGCTCTCATACCAGTCTGTGCTCCCGAGCCTCCTGTCCATACTACCAGGAGCTGCGAACCAGACACGTAAGGGAGGCATTCCCCTGCTATCTAGGGCTCATCAGTCAGGTACGTAAAGTCTGACACTGATTTTGTTAATGGTCTGAATGAGTGTTGGAGGGAAGTTCAGGATTTGGGTCACAGAGTTCACCACCTAGAAAATAAGATGGCAGAATGCACATCCTCATATAACATGATGGTGGAAGCCCACACAGCGCAGGGGGAGAATATAGAGTGGCTAAAGGACAAAATGGTGGACCTCGAGGACAGGTCCAGGAGGAACAACCACAAGATGAGGGGAATACCTGAATCTGTCCCTCCTACTCAACTACTGCAGTATGCCCAAACCCTGTTCTCCACTCTCTTACCAGGGACAATGGTGCAGGATCTCCTAGTGGACAGAATCCATAGGGTACCTAAACCGACTTTTCTACCTGCGGAGACCCACATCAAGGACCAAATATTCCAGACTTCACGCAAAGCAGAGAACATACCTCCGCAATATACAAGCATTAGAATACTTCCTGACCTTTCCAGACACACTCTACAACGCCGCCGCAACCTACTCACTATTACCAAAGCACTGAGGAACCATAAAATCCTCCATAAATGGAAATATCCCACTACGCTTAACATAACCCACAATGGGAACACCATTTCAGTGTCCACTTTAGAAGAAGGGATGCAAGCCTTGAGCCACTGGGGTATACTTCCTGATCTACCTGCCCAACAACCATCAATCACAGGCTTGCAACCCATCCAAAGTGACTGGCAAGTGGTGTCCCATAAGCGCTCCTTTAAAAAGAAGACCGGTGGTAACGTCTGATCTCCAAACCACAACCATATCAATATATCTCTTCAGGCTACCCCTGACGCTACTTGAAGCTAAAATTCCAATGCTTAAAGTCCAAGACCTTATGGACCAGGGAATAACATTTATATCTGACTTATATGAAGACACACATCCCAAAACAGTGCAACATATCATGACTCAATGCCACCTTCCAAACATCATGCTGTTCAAATGTATGCAAATCACAAATTACCTACATTCCCGGGCTCCCCCAATAATTTTGATCTCGAGTAAAACATGGAAATTCTATTCCTTAGCCAAACATGACACAAAAGGCATATCTTTTTTCTACAACACACTCCTAGATAAACTACAGTTCTCCAAAATGGTAGCAATTTCTCAGAAGATCAATGGCTACACGTATTTAGAGAAATACATGAGGCTTCTCACTGTGGTAAACACTGGGAACTGGCTATTAAAATGGCAAATAGATGGCACTACACACCTTTTAGATTAGCAACGTACTTCCGGGCCATTCACCTTACTGCTGGAGAAACTGGAGACAAGTAGGTAACCTATTACATATGTACTGGCACTGCCCGAATATTAGGAGTTTATGGAACCAGGTATCCCACCTAATCTCCTCACTGCTGGACATAATCACAAAACCAGACCCTGGTCTAGCAATTCTACACATAAACATAGAAAAGTTCCCTTACAACACCAGACCTGTTATATCACTGGAAGTCTAATAAGGTCATAAACTTATCTGACATTGTAACAATGGTGTGAAGGAACTATACCTTTGAAAAACTCTTAGCTATAAATTCCCTGAACTGTAGAAAGTTTGACAACTGTTGGTCTATATGGCCCAAATACTTTTGATGTTCTGACTAAGTGTTCCTACAATGAAAATTGTACACTGTATAAGTGCCTATTGGCTAATGTATATCTCAACTTATTATTTACCCCTTGTATTTTGTTAAGTCTGAAAAACTTCAATAAACATTATTGATATTAAAAAAAATATATAATAATTTCAAGGTGCATTTAGGTGGTCAGATTAAAATCTAAAATCTCCATAAAATGAATTATTTGGCCTCTACAGCAAACAAGCTCACCATCTGTGGAATGACTTGAAGACTTCACGTTCCACAAACGTTCGCCATTAAATTTGACTGAACTTGAACAGTTCTGCAAAGAGAATGGGCAAATAGTGCAAAGTCTAGATGTGGAAAGTTAGTAGAGATATATACCAACAGACTAATGGCTGTAATTAAAGCAAAATGTGTTCCAACAAAATACGCCATGGGGGGTGATCCTTTTTCCAACTCAGTGAATAACTTGGATGTTATAAGTTGCACTAGTAAATACAACTTGATATAACAAAAAACGTGTATGTCTTCATCTCAGGCTACAAAGCAACAAAATGTGATTATTTTAAAGAGGGGTAATTTTTTCTATACCCACTGTATGTGTATGTTCAGCCTTCCCACAGCAATGCTTGATCTGTAAATCACTTCTGAACTTGCGTGGAAGAGAAATTATGGACGGATTTTAGATCAGTTTGTAAATATTTTTTTATTCTCATTATCAATGAAGATGACATCCTCCAATTTTCAATAGAAATAGGATTTTTGTTGCATATGTTAGCAAATATAGAAAGGCAAAAAGTATGTCAACCCTTTGGAAAAAAGTATGTGAATCCCTTGGATTTAACTTGTTTCTGCAGTAATTTTCCATAAAATGTGACCTAAACCTCATCTAAGTCACAACAATAGAAGGACACAATGTGCTTACGCGAATAACACAAAAAATTATAATAATTTTTCATGTCTTTATTGAATACACCCATTAAACAAGTGATAGTGCCAATTAAAAATTATATATATAAATGTTGTTTTATTTCATCCAATCTTTAAAAAAAGATTACAAAGCAAGTAGAGTTATTCAAGACAAAAATAGTTACAATCATCTGTTCAGACAAGGATTATGTTTCTGGCTGGTTTGCTCACGCCTTTCCTTAGATCAGTCAGAACTAGGGATGAGCTTCGTGTTCGAGTCGAACGCATGTTCGACTCGAACATCGGTCGTTCGTGCGTTCGCCGAATTCCGAACGTTTGGGCCGTTCGCGGCAAAATTCGTGTGGCCCACAATGCATTGCGATGGCGCAATGCATTGCTGTCTCACGATTGGCCAAGCATGCACTGTGACCCCGCATGCTTGGCCAATCGCAGCGCCAGTAGCGAGGAGAGCAATGGTTGGCCACAGGCATCCTGCCTGTGGCCAATCATAGCTCAGGCTGTGTAGTGCACGCCCCACACTATATAAAGCTGCCTTTCAGGCGGCCTCGTGTAGTGTTTGTTAGCATCTGAAGCAGTGGGTGTTCTGTGTACCTTCAACACAGTTACACACCAATCGTTTTTGGCTGATTTACTATTTTGCTCTTGTGTAGTGGTTACTGTCTGTGCCCTGACCGCAGTATACACCACTATATTCACCTCACCTATATAGCTAGTGATCTAGCTTTAATAATAGAGCTTGCAGTCAGTAGTGTTAGTGCGTGCTGTCTGCGTGCTCTGTACCCAGTACATACCACTATATACACCTACATAGCTGTTCTCTATTTGAGCCCGATTGTCATTTGCTGGAGTTATTGGAAGTTGTGTGTGCCTCCAGCACAGCACAGTATACATCTGT
Source organism: Lithobates pipiens (assembly GCF_037356315.1). Taxonomy (NCBI): domain Eukaryota; kingdom Metazoa; phylum Chordata; class Amphibia; order Anura; family Ranidae; genus Lithobates; species Lithobates pipiens. The sequence goes on from NW_027507903.1 coordinate 624,750,675, forward strand.
ATATACCCCTTTAACTCTGCTGTTTTCTGGTTATTGTCTGCGTGCCCTGACCGCAGTATACACCGTGATATTCACCTCACCTATATAGCTAGTGGTCCATCTTTAACAATAGAGCTTGCAGTCAGTAGTGTCACTCAGGAGATAGTGCGTGCTGTGTGCCTGCTCTGTACCCAGTACATACCGCTATTATCCACCTACATAGCTGTTCTCTATTTGGGCCCGATTGGCATCTGCGGGAGTTATTGGAAGTTGTGTGTGCCTCCAGCACAGCACAGTATACATCTGTATATACCCCTTTAACTCTGCTGTTTTCTTGTTATTGTCTGCGTGCCCTGACCGCAGTATACACCGTGATATTCACCTCACCTATATAGCTAGTGGTCCATCTTTAACAATAGAGCTTGCAGTCAGTAGTGTCACTCAGGAGATAGTGCGTGCTGTGTGCCTGCTCTGTACCCAGTACATACCGCTATTATCCACCTACATAGCTGTTCTCTATTTGGGCCCGATTGGCATCTGCGGGAGTTATTGGAAGTTGTGTGTGCCTCCAGCACAGCACAGTATACATCTGTATATACCCCTTTAACTCTGCTGTTTTCTTGTTATTGTCTGCGTGCCCTGACCGCAGTATACACCGTGATATTCACCTCACCTATATAGCTAGTGGTCCATCTTTAACAATAGAGCTTGCAGTCAGTAGTGTCACTCAGGAGATAGTGCGTGCTGTGTGCCTGCTCTGTACCCAGTACATACCGCTATTATCCACCTACATAGCTGTTCTCTATTTGGGCCCGATTGGCATCTGCGGGAGTTATTGGAAGTTGTGTGTGCTTCCAGCACAGCACAGTATACATCTGTATATACCCCTTTAACTCTGCTGTTTTCTTGTTATTGTCTGCGTGCCCTGACCGCAGTATACACCGTGATATTCACCTCACCTATATAGCTAGTGGTCCATCTTTAACAATAGAGCTTGCAGTCAGTAGTGTCACTCAGGAGATAGTGCGTGCTGTGTGCCTGCTCTGTACCCAGTACATACCGCTATTATCCACCTACATAGCTGTTCTCTATTTGGGCCCGATTGGCATCTGCGGGAGTTATTGGAAGTTGTGTGTGCCTCCAGCACAGCACAGTATACATCTGTATATACCCCTTTAACTCTGCTGTTTTCTTGTTATTGTCTGCGTGCCCTGACCGCAGTATACACCGTGATATTCACCTCACCTATATAGCTAGTGGTCCATCTTTAACAATAGAGCTTGCAGTCAGTAGTGTCACTCAGGAGATAGTGCGTGCTGTGTGCCTGCTCTGTACCCAGTACATACCGCTATTATCCACCTACATAGCTGTTCTCTATTTGGGCCCGATTGGCATCTGCGGGAGTTATTGGAAGTTGTGTGTGCTTCCAGCACAGCACAGTATACATCTGTATATACCCCTTTAACTCTGCTGTTTTCTTGTTATTGTCTGCGTGCCCTGACCGCAGTATACACCGTGATATTCACCTCACCTATATAGCTAGTGGTCCATCTTTAACAATAGAGCTTGCAGTCAGTAGTGTCACTCAGGAGATAGTGCGTGCTGTGTGCCTGCTCTGTACCCAGTACATACCGCTATTATCCACCTACATAGCTGTTCTCTATTTGGGCCCGATTGGCATCTGCGGGAGTTATTGGAAGTTGTGTGTGCCTCCAGCACAGCACAGTATACATCTGTATATACCCCTTTAACTCTGCTGTTTTCTTGTTATTGTCTGCGTGCCCTGACCGCAGTATACACCGTGATATTCACCTCACCTATATAGCTAGTGGTCCATCTTTAACAATAGAGCTTGCAGTCAGTAGTGTCACTCAGGAGATAGTGCGTGCTGTGTGCCTGCTCTGTACCCAGTACATACCGCTATTATCCACCTACATAGCTGTTCTCTATTTGGGCCCGATTGGCATCTGCGGGAGTTATTGGAAGTTGTGTGTGCCTCCAGCACAGCACAGTATACATCTGTATATACCCCTTTAACTCTGTTGTTTTCTTGTTATTGTCTGCGTGCCCTGACCGCAGTATACACCGTGATATTCACCTCACCTATATAGCTAGTGGTCCATCTTTAACAATAGAGCTTGCAGTCAGTAGTGTCACTCAGGAGATAGTGCGTGCTGTGTGCCTGCTCTGTACCCAGTACATACCGCTATTATCCACCTACATAGCTGTTCTCTATTTGGGCCCGATTGGCATCTGCGGGAGTTATTGGAAGTTGTGTGTGCTTCCAGCACAGCACAGTATACATCTGTATATACCCCTTTAACTCTGCTGTTTTCTTGTTATTGTCTGCGTGCCCTGACCGCAGTATACACCGTGATATTCACCTCACCTATATAGCTAGTGGTCCATCTTTAACAATAGAGCTTGCAGTCAGTAGTGTCACTCAGGAGATAGTGCGTGCTGTGTGCCTGCTCTGTACCCAGTACATACCGCTATTATCCACCTACATAGCTGTTCTCTATTTGGGCCCGATTGGCATCTGCGGGAGTTATTGGAAGTTGTGTGTGCCTCCAGCACAGCACAGTATACATCTGTATATACCCCTTTAACTCTGCTGTTCTATAAAAAAGGCATCTGCAGGAGTTAGTGGGTGTTGTGTGCCTCCAGCACAATATAAACTACCCAACTACTGTTTTACCCAACTCCCTTCAGGCCATTACCATGTCTGGAAGGCCAGCAAGGAGAGGCAGACAGGCGCGAGCCGATAAAAGAGGGCAAGCAGGCTCTGTGTCTAGAGACAACAGTGCTGGTCGTGGACGCGGTGCATTGTCATCAGCACGTGGCCATGGGACATGCTTGTCCTTCTTTTCTGCAGCTGGACATGTTGAACCGCAACATGCCAACGACTTGGTAGAGTGGATGACCAAGCCCTCTTCATCCTCCTCATCCTCTCTCACCCAGTCTCAGGGTAGTAGAAAAGCAGCTGCCAACACATCGTCGTCCCTCCTCTCAATGTCATCATCAGTGACTCCTTCCCTAGACCCACCACGTCCTCCTGAGGAGTCTCCTGAACTCTTTGAGCACAGTGTTGGGTACATGCTCCAGGAGGATGCCCAGTGTTTGGTGGGCTCTGATGATGACACTCAGCTAGAGGAAGGCAGTAGCGTGAGCACAGAGAGAGGGGATGCTCAAGAAGGACAGCAATCTGGCAGTCATGTTCCACAAGCTGCAGCATACTGCCAGGTTTGCTACAGCGATGAAGAGGGAGGGGATGATGAGGGCACTGACTCCACGTGGGTGCCTGGAAGGAGGGAGGAGGAGGAGGAGGAGGCACATGTCCAACGAGGCAGGATGCCCTCCGGGGGCCAGCTTAGGGGCAGCACACCGACTGAATCACACCGCAGAGCTCCGCCTGCGCAGAGCGCTTCCTCTGCGCAGAGCGCTTCCTCTGCGCGTTATTCTAAAAGTTCTTTGGTGTGGGCCTTTTTTGAGACGAGTGCATCAGATCGCACCGCTGCTATTTGCAACATATGTCTCAAGCGTATCTCACGTGGCCAAAACATCAGCCGCTTGGGCACCACATGCTTGACCAGACATATGTTGACCTGCCATGCAGCTCGTTGGCAAGCATACCTCAAAGACCCACACCAAAGAACAAAGCGGACCTCTCCTTGCTCCTCATCAGCTGGCATCTCCAACCCCACTAGACCTTCAGTCCTCTCTGAAACCTGCTCTGAGAGGAATGAAGGTGTAGAATTAGGTGTGTCACAGCCAAGTGCTTCCGGGAACTCTGCTAGTGGTACATCCACGTCCGATTATAGCAGACAAATGTCCCTGCCCCAGCTGCTGGACCGGCGGAAGAAATTTACTCCCAGCCATCCACATGCCCAGCGGTTGAATGCTAGCTTGGCTAAATTGCTAGCACTTCAACTGCTGCCTTTTCAGTTGGTAGACTCGGCCCCCTTCCATGAGTTTGTACAATGTGCGGTTCCTCAGTGGCAGGTCCCCAAACGCCACTTTTTCTCACGGAAGGCGATTCCGGCTCTCTACCGGCATGTGGAAGGCAATGTCCTTGCCTCGCTGGACAGGGCGGTCAGCGGTAAGGTGCATGGTCCAGCAGGCATGGACAGGGACGTTACCTGTCTTTCACGGCCCATTGGGTCACTCTCCTGGCTGCTGGGAAGGATGCAGGACAAGGTGCAGTAGTGTTGGAGGTTGTTCCGCCACCACGCCTCCAAAATGCTACTATTGGTTGTGACACACCTCTCTCCTCCACCCCCTCCTCTTCTTCTTCCTCCATGGCCTCTTCCAGTGCTCTGTCCTCAGGACCAGCGGTGCTCCGTAGGCGTTGCAGGGGCTACGCAAGTACGCAGGCAAAACGATGCCATGCCGTGCTTGCGCTGGTTTGTTTGGGGGACAGGAGCCACACTGGGGCGGATGTTTTGTCAGCTCTGCAGGGGCAGGCCGAGAGGTGGTTGACACCACGCCAGCTTAAGCCAGGAATGGTGGTTTGCGACAATGGCACCAACCTCCTCTCCGCCCTCCGACAGGGACAACTGACCCATGTGCCCTGTGTAGCTCACGTCCTTAACCTGGTGGTGCAGCGGTTCTTGGGCAGGTACCCCGGCTTACAGGATGTCCTGAAACAGGCCAGGAGAGTCTGTGTGCATTTCCGCCGATCATTTAATGCCTGTGCTCGGCTGGCTGAGCTCCAAAAGGAGTTGAACCTGCCCAAGAACCGCCTTATATGTGACATGCCCACCAGATGGAACTCAACATTGGCCATGCTGCAGCGGCTGCACATGCAGCAGAGGGCCATCAATGAGTACCTGTGCGACTACGGCACCAGGACAGGGTCAGGGGAGCTTGGTTTTTTCTCACCACGCCAGTGGGGCATGATCAGGGATGCATGCACTGTCCTGTCACCGTTTGAGGAGGCCACAAGGATGGTGAGCAGTGACAGTGCATGCATCAGTGACACTATACCTCTTGTCCACCTCTTGGAGCATACGCTGCGTGGAATAATGGACAGGGCACTTGAGGCAGAACAGAGGCAGGAAGAGGAGGACTTCCTTGCCTCTCAAGGCCCCCTTTATCCAGACAGTGTTCCTGCTGTGCCACCCATCACACAGGAAGAGGGTGAGGAGGAGGAAGAGGAGGAGGAGGATGATTGTGTCAGCATGGAGGTGGAGGCTGGCACTCAGCATCAGCAGCAGCAGTCTTATAGGGATGATTTACAGTCCCAAGAAACACGTGGACTTGTACGTGGCTGGGAGGAGGTAGCTGCGGATCATGTTGTCCTTAGTGACCCAGAGGACTCCGGACCGAATGCCTCAGCTAACCTACGCTGCATGGCCTCCCTGATCCTGCAAAGCCTGCGGAAGGATCCTCGTATTCTTCGGATCAAGGAGAGGGACCATTACTGGCTGGCCACTCTCCTTGATCCACGGTACAAGGGTAAGGTTGCCGACCTTATCTTGCCATCGCAGAGGGAGCAGAGGATGAGACATCTCCGGGAGGCCTTGCAGAAAGCTCTGTGCAACGCGTTCCCAGAGACTGGGAGGTCACAAACTCCTGGTCCTGGACAACGTGTTGCTGAGGCATCAGTCAGAAGGAGCGGTGGAGAAGGTGGCCGTCTGACTGATGCTTTCAGACAATTTTTTAGTCCGCATCCCCAAGGTATGATTGGTTCCAGCACCCATCGCCAGCATCTAATTTACATGGTGCAGGAATACCTAGGGGCAAGGTCAGACTTGGACACCTTTCCCACTGAAAATCCTCTGGCTTACTGGGTCTTGAGGATGGATCACTGGCCAGAGCTTGCACAGTATGCAATTGAGCTACTGGCCTGTCCTGCATCCAGCGTTCTTTCGGAACGCACCTTCAGTGCTGCTGGTGGCTTCGTTACCGATCACAGGGTGCGCCTGTCCACTGAATCAGTTGATCGACTGACCTTCATCAAGATGAATCAGTCTTGGATCACCCACAGCTACCAAGCACCTGAAGCTGATGTAACCGAATCATTTTTTTTGAAATACCACATCCCTTCAAGACTGCCTATGCTGATGCTGAGTGACTGTCCTGTTATGTTGATTGTCTATCCTCTTCCTCCTCCGCTGATATGTTGGAAGAACATTTTTGGTTCTGGGTGATGCCAGCAGCCCAATTTTTCTGCCCCTGTTTAACAGGGGCGTTTAAGTACAATTTTTGATGCAATGCTTTGCAGCAGGGCTAATTCCTGCAATAAAACTAGAGTATATGGCAGAGGTTGCAGTGTGATGGCACCAGTGCCTAAGGCCCAATTTTTCTGCCCCTGTTTAACAGGGGCGTTTAAGTACAATTTTTGATGCAATGCTTTGCAGCAGGGCTAATTCCTGCAATAAAACTAGAGTGTATGGCAGAGGTTGCAGTGTGATGGCACCAGTGCCTAAGGCCCAATTTTTCTGCCCCTGTTTAACAGGGGCGTTTAAGTACAATTTTTGATGCAATGCTTTGCAGCAGGGCTAATTCCTGCAATAAAACTAGAGTATATGGCAGAGGTTGCAGTGTGATGGCACCAGTGCCTAAGGCCCAATTTTTCTGCCCCTGTTTAACAGGGGCGTTTAAGTACAATTTTTGATGCAATGCTTTGCAGCAGGGCAAATTCCTGCAATAAAACTAGAGTATATGGCAGAGGTTGCAGTGTGATGGCACCAGTGCCTAAGGCCCAATTTTTCTGCCCCGGTTTAACAGGGGCGTTTAAGTACAATTTTTGATGCAATGCTTTGCAGCAGGGCTAATTCCTGCAATAAAACTAGAGTATATGGCAGAGGTTGCAGTGTGATGGCACCAGTGCCTAAGGCCCAATTTTTCTGCCCCTGTTTAACAGGGGCGTTTAAGTACAATTTTTGATGCAATGCTTTGCAGCAGGGCTAATTCCTGCAATAAAACTAGAGTGTATGGCAGAGGTTGCAGTGTGATGGCACCAGTGCCTAAGGCCCAATTTTTCTGCCCCTGTTTAACAGGGACATGTAATTACAATTCTTGATATAATATTTCACAGGAGGGCCCCTTCCTGTGCCCACCCAGAGTAACTGTGAGGACTTATAGTGTTGTGGCACCAGCACCACAACCACCAAAGGTCAATTTTTCTACCACTGTTCAACAATGGCATGTAATTACAATTCTTGATATAATCGTTCACAGCAGGGCGCTCCAGCGCCCACCAAGAGTCACTTTGAGGGCTTACAATGTTGTTGCAAAACCAACACCTTGTTCTGCCATTTCTGCAGAGCATATAGGGCAGGCCCCTACTTTCAAACATCCAATTTACAAACATCTCCTACTTGCAAACGGAAGGAGACAACAGCAAGTGAGATGAAAAAAGATGGACGACAAAACAAATTATACAGGGGTGATAACCCTTCCCTATGTTTTCCAAAAAGCTTAAAAATATTTTTTTTGACTGGAGCTACACTTTAAAAATGTACCGGTTGAAAATGACAAACAGATTCAACTTAACACAACAAACCTACACAGTCCCTGTCTTGTTTGCACCGCCTGTATACTTCTGTTCTGAGTATATAGGGCCTGGGGGCCACACGCATTTCCTTTTTTTAATATGGGTACAGGGTTCCCCTTAATATGCGTACAAGACCCAAATAGGCTGGTAATGGGCAGGGAGGGCTACCCATGCCATTTTTCTGAATGATTTTCAACCATATTGCAGGAACCAGATATAACATTAAAACCGCAAGCAGTTTTAAATGGTGTTATTTCCGCTTAATGTCATTTTGTGCAGGGACTGTTCTAAACACGAGAAACACGTGGCACTTCACAGGCATACTACAGACACCCACCAGGCACCATATTTAAAGGAATATTTCACTTTTTTTTTTTCACTTTAATCGTCATTAAAATCAGTGCTCCCGCCAAAACGGTAGTTTTTAAAACTTTTTTTTGCAGTGACCCATGTCCCCTGAGGCAGGAGGCAGGTCACCAAACCCTTTTTAGGACACTATCTTGCATATTAGCCATTAAAATTAGCACTTTCCAATTCGAACGTTCGAGTCCCATAGACTTCAATGGGGTTCTAACGTTCGTACCGAACGCGGGGGTCGTTCGCAAGTTCTGGTGCGAACCGAACCGGGGGGTGTTCGGCTCATCCCTAGTCAGAACACATCTAAAGGTTTTCACCACAATCATTTACTTTATATGCATACACAAGCATCATCACACATGGAATCAATATGGTTATTTTTTCTCAGCTTCAATTCAATTCATGTTACAAGTACTAATTTTATACCATAGACACAGAAAATAGCTAATCAAATGACCGATAATCTCATTATCCTCTTGTAGTTCATTCTATTATCAAATCTGCAAACATATATAAATATAAATGTATCACAAATATATCTTTATTAAATAAACACAGAAATACAAAAATCTATTCATTCAACACTCAGAATCAAAAAACCCTTATTTTAAAAACAATTGTAAATTCAAATGAACAAATAAAAAAATTCTAAATCTAAATCTACGTTTAAACTGCGTGGGGGCAATTGTATTGAGAAAATTGATCCGGTGAACCTCTCTCTTTCTAAGGGCTAATTCATGATCACCCCCTCTTCTATTCCTTTCCACACCTTTTAGACCATATATTTTAATTGTGACACACTAAACTTATTCACATTGATGGGAAAAAGTGTAGCACTAGTGGTATTCAAAGCAACATCTCAGAAGTAAATCTGGATGCAAAAAATACCCAAAACAGTGATATAACAATCAAAATAATATGTAGAAAAAGTCCATATGTGAACTATATTAATATCAATAATATAAGTGTACCTAAATCAAAAAAACTTACAAATATAAGAAAAGAACAAGATATACTGTAACTGTATATATAAAAATGATTTACAATGAAATAAAATGTATATGGTGAAATGTGACTCCCAAGTCGCACAATGTGATGAAATGCGACACCCAAGTCACACAAAAACACAAAATGAGTGTACAGTGACTAAGCACAAGGGCCTTAAATTAATAAAGCCAACACAACACTGAGATGTATAATATATGAAAAATAATAGGGCACACAGATTCACATCCACCATAGAATCTATAAACAAAGGGGCGGAAACAAACCATTTATATATTGCTTAAATGAAAATTAATCTCAACAGAGAATGTGATTTCTGAAAGATAAATGAGTCAGAACTGTCACATATTACTATCAACAGAACTATTAATAAAAAAGCCCATAGAATGCACAGATATTAAGTCAAATATATTGAATAAAAACATCAATGACTAATAAAGTCCATATCAATATATAAAAAGTTCATACACATGGCTAAAAATATTATTCAAATCTCTGCATGGCTTCTGAGTATGTTCTAAGGTGAATCCAACGTTCTGGTGAGTATCTTCATACAATGGGAATAAAAAGAGGTGAGGTACTCTTACCAGTAATGATTGACTCTAGACCAATGGCCGTGAGTCAAACAGGCATAACCCAACAAGGGGTGAACGAGGGTCTGATCAGCATCAATGGGGTGCTCCCACTGGAACCAAGGACACGGAACGACACCCTCCAGAGGACAATGCACTTAGACTCAAACGTTTGACTTATACGCTCATCTCCTCAGTTGGATTTTTAAACGCTCCAGTACTCCTCTCAAAAATTATTCAAGTTTTTCAAGGTATATGAAAAAATGAAGGAAAGAGAAGAGCCTCCACATAGCGTAAATCCAGTGACAAATAGAAATGTATTCATAGAACGTATTTTCCAACATCACAAAAAATATAAAAGGACAGTTCAATTGAACAGATACAATTTCACAAATTGTACTGGCATATCTACTCAATGCGTTTCATCCACATATACTTCTGCGGGGGTATATGCCAGCCTGCCACTCAAATGTTAATATATAGACAAAATTAATGAACGCCATGGACAACACCTGATCTGACCGTATGCAGTCTGACTTCCGGGTTCGTCAAGGCATGGGCCAATCCTAGTCATATAACATGGGGGTAGGCCAAAAGAATATAACCAGTAAACACCGAAACCAGACCCCACTCTCATTCTCCAATCAACAAACTCTCCGGACTGGCCAGTAATATGTTGGCCCTCCGACCACTGAGATGCACGCAGCGATCACATGATCATCACATGGCCAGCACTACACTTCGACACAATATATAACTCGGGAGTACATATGACAGGAAGTAGGAAGCAGAGGATGGATGGTAATACTAGTTTAAATGCAACTGCGTTTCGTGACTACTGGTGAAAGAATATGCAATTCACGGACCGCCTGTCTATTTTCTTCTGATATCCCCATAGAGGAGAGCAGGGCTCTGACAGGTCCGTCTCTGCACAGTGAGCAGAGACAGACCTGTCATCCGCCTGCTCAGCGGGGATCAGAGGAGAAATCCCCCGCTGAGCAAAGCAGAGTCCGCCAGGAGGACTGCCCGTGTCAAAGGACCCAATTGGAGGAATGATAAGGTGAGGTGGGAAAATGATGAAAGGTGAACTGAAATCAGAAAAAGAGAATGTGAAGGGAATGAGTATGATAAATAAGAAGAAAATAGAGATGGATGTGAAAAAATAAAGTAGTGTATACGGTATGGGGTTAATTTACTATAGCACCACTAAATGATCCTGCAATCCCAGAAAATAGCACCCAATTATGGCTAATTATGACTTCAACTCTCAGAAACTGGTCACTAATTATAATGGAAAGCAGTGATATTGCCAGTGAACATGCCTGTCATATCACAAATGCGGAAAATAGTGGAAGTCAATGGGGCTCGAACCTGCAAAACCCAAAGTTCTCACTGAAGGCTTATATGCAAGTTCTTTGCCATAAAACGTGTATGGGGACCTGGGATCTACCCCAGGTGACATGTATCAATTGGAAAAAAATGTTTTCAAAACTGAAGTTTTTTCAGGAGCAGTGATTTTAATAATGCTTAAAGTGAAACAATAAAAATAAAAAATTCCTTTAAATATCGTACCGGGGGGGAGGTGGGGGTGTCTTTAGTATGCCTGTAAAGTAGCGCATCTTCCCCATGTTTATTACTGTACAGAAGCAAAATGACATTTCTATAGAAAAAAATGTCATCCAAAATTGCTCGTGGCTGTAATGAAATGCTGGTTCTGCTGGTTCCCGGCAATATAGTCTAAAAAATAAAAGACAAAAACGGCATAGGTTCCCCCCACCAGGCCATACCAGGTCTTTTGCATCTGGTATGGATATTAAGGGGAACTCCATGCCACAATAAAAAAAATGGCATAGAGGTCCCCCAAAATCTATACCAGACCCTTATCTGAGCATGCAACCTTGTCCCCATGTTGATGAGGACAAGGCCTTATGCCCACAACCCTTGCCCGGTGATTGTGGGGGTTTTGGGCCAGGGGGCTTATCGGAATCTGAAAGCACCATTTAACAAGGGGACAATTCCTTTATTAAAAATGTACTCTTTCCCCCGCTTCTTTTTTAGTTTTGTTTATTTGCAGAAATCCAAATCTGTATTTCTACATATAATGATATTTGAAGGTAAGCTTAAGAGAGTTTGATAAGAAATGGTGTCCCTGGGATTACAGCAAGTGAATTACAAAGGCAAAGGCCCAGTTTGAGCCCTGGTTCACACCAATAGCGGGAGGAAATCGTGCAAGTTCAGCTGGACCCACAATTTCATTCTAGCATGTCAGTCCCAACTGCGGGGGGAATTTCAGAGACATCTGTGCTAGTTTCTGCACTGATGTCAATAAAAATTGCACCCCGATGTTGCCAAAAAAGTAGTACAGAAACTACTTTTGGAAATAGTTTTGCCACACAACAATTAGAACGGTGCAATTGCCGCTGAATTGCCTGTCAAATTGCACCGATGTTAACCAGGGCTGACACATACAACACTGCCTATCCACCAGCTGAATTCATTACCTGCAATTCTCCACAACTGTTATATATAAATATTCAAACTTTATCATTTAATTGTGGGTGTGCTGAAGAGATTTGTTTTTTTGGTGCACAAATACATATAGAAATTATAAGAAATACAAGAAAAAAATATTGCACTTCCCCAAATCCACCACCCCAAAACTAATTAAAAAGAAGAAAGAAAAGAGAAAAAAAAAACACACAAACAAACAAGCTCAATAATATACTTTTTTTTGCCAGCAGGAACAAAATTCTAAAGGTTATATGGTGTTACATTTAGCAAAACAGTTAGCAATTGGGGCAGGCGCACGATGAAGTACGTCAACAGAATGGCACGGGCAGGCAAATTGGCGTACAGGTACATCCATTTGTATCTGCCGCCCTGTCATCACGTGCACGCCACTGGCGGCTTGCGCGCATGCCGGTCGGGACCCCGTGAGTCCAGTCGCAGGTCCTATGGACTCGATCGCCACGGGGATACCCACGATCGTCTCACAGGGAGGCTGAATGGGGAGATGCCAATGTAAGCAGTATCTCCCTGTTCTGCCTACCAACAAGTGACACTGATCTCTGCTCCATGTGATTGGAGCAGAGATCAGTGTTCACTAACACACAGCCCAGCCCCCCAAAGTTAGTAACACACCCCTAGGACACACCTAATTCCTACACTGCCACCCCCTGGTTAACCCCCTTCACTGCCAGTGTAATTTACACAGGAATCAGTGCATTCGTATAGCACTGATTGCTGTATAAATGACAATGGTCCCAAAAATGTGTCAAAAATGTCCGATGTGTCCGCCATAATGTCGCAGTCACAATAAAAATCGCTGATCGCTGCCATTACTAATAAAAAAAATATTAAGAAAAATGCCATAAAACTATCCCCTATTTTGTAAACACTATACATTTAGCGTAAACCAATCAATAATCGTTTATTGTGATTTTTTTACCAAAAATATGTAGAAGAATACGTATCGGCCTAAACTGAGGAAAAACATTTTTTTTTTACATATTTTGGGGGGATATTTATTATGGCAAAAAGTAAAAAATAATGAGTTTTTTTCAAAATTGTCGCTCTATTTTTGTGTATAGCGCAAAAAATTATCAAATACCACCAAAAGAAAGCTTTATTTGTGGGAAAAAAAGGACGTCAATTTTTTTTTGGAGCCACGTTGCACGACGGCACAATTGTCAGTTAAAGCGACGTAGTGTCAAATCGCAAAAAGTGGTCTGCTCTTAAGCCAGAAAAATGGTCCGGTCTGAAAGTGGTTAAGGGCCCATAGGAGTTTAAAATCTAAAATGTGTCTTTATAAATATAAACTTTACTTTCAGTGTATAATGGGTAACATTTCATACTACAACTCATCCACCAGCCCACATCATTTTTATCTGCAAGATTATAGAAACATACTTAGCAGTCATTATTCTTACAAAGCATTACAACATAATATTAAAAAAGGCACCTATTCAAAATATAACACCCACCACCCGCCCACAATCCACACACATACATAGGTGACCATATTCTACTAGATACTGCATTTCTGTGTACATGATTAAGCAATGAGATCAAAAAGAAGAGTAAGCAGATGCTCCCAAACCATGAATGCTTGTTTAGACAGGAACAATACAAACACAACATTGACAGGATGGCCACATAAACCCACTTTTAATGGAAAAATGCACAAGAATTTCAGAAAACAAACAGCCCTAGTTGGGCATTTGTCAGTATGCACAATATCATTCTTTCTCCCCCACAAATCACAGCAGAAAACCTGACCTTCTCAAGCCAATCAAACCCCCACTACTGCATCCTTTTATATAAGGTTGTATTGTTAGCACACTGACACACGCCCAATAGAAGTACACGCCCATCAGTATCTTTCAATCTGTATCTTCATGTATATCTAATGTGATTGGACCCAATGAGCAGGAACACATAATACTATTTTCAACTGTGTTAGCCCTTGGCTATGTTCATCAAATCTCCAACTACAGGCCAAATATTGAAGGCCATTTTCATGCACATAAACAAAGCAACAATTTTCTAAGCATATGTGCCTGTGCAGTGTAAACCCTACACTTTTAAATGTCCAAGTCCCTGGTTAGTGTTAACAAATATTAACATCCATCCCTGGCTGCAATGAGCTTCCAATCTAAAGTCCAAAACTAACTTTCTTACATGAGAAACTATTTTGACAGTAAACAAATAAAATACCAGCATGTCTTTGGCTTGTGGTGAGAAATCCACACAGGGAGAACATATAAACTTCAACACAAGCATTAGCATGTTGGGTAATTGAACCAGTAACCCCAGTGCTGCTAGATGGAATTGCTACCCATTTAGCTAGCGGGCAGCCTCATGCATATTGTCTGCACCTCTGTGGTGTGAACCAGCCCTAAGTCCATAGCCATGCTCAGTGTCACAAGCAATATACACTATATTGTCTGAAGTATTGGGACGCCTGCCTTTATACACACATGAACTGTAGTGGCATCCCAGTCTTAGTCTGTAGGGTTCAAAATTAATTTGGCCCACTCTTTGCAGCGATAACAGCATCAACTCTTCTGGGAAGGCTGTCCACAAGGTTTAGGAGTGTGTCAATGGGAATGTTTGATCATTCTTCCATAAGTGCATTTGTAAGGTCAGGCACTGATGTTGGACAAGAAGACCTGGCTTACAGCCTCCACTCTAATTCATTCCCTAGGCTTTCTGTTGTATTGAGATCAGGACTCTTTGCAGACCAGTCAAGTTCCTCCACCCCAAACTCAATCATGTCTTTATGGACCTTGCTTTGTGCACTGGTTACAAATCATTTGGTGGAGGGGGATTAGGATGTGGGGTTGTTTTTCAGGTGTTGGGCTTGGCCTCATAGTTCCAGTGAAGGGAACTCTTAAGGCATCGGCATACCAAGACATGTTGGACAATTTCATGCTCCCAACTTTGTGGGAACAGTTTTAGGATGACCCCTTACTGTTCCAACAAGACTGAACACCAGTGCACAAAGCAAGGTCCATAAAGATATGGATGAGCGAGTTTGGGGTGGAGGAACTTTACTGGCCTGCACAGAGTCCTGACTTCAACCCGATAGAACACCTTTTGGCTGAATTAGAGCTGAGACTGTGAGCCAGGCCTTCTTATCCAACATCAGTACCTGGCCTCACAAATGCACAGAATTGTCAAACATTCACATAGACACACCAAACCTTGTGGACAGCCTCCCCAAAAGCTTTTCTAGATGCAAATGGTGGGCCAAATACATTTTTAACCCTATGAACCAAGATGGGGCTGCCATTAAAGTTCATGTGTGTGTAAAGGCAGGTGTCCCAATACTTTTGGCTAGAAAGTGTATCTTGCAAGATCTACAATGGTAGTGGAACCCTCTTAAACATAAATACTACATTTTTACATAGTTTTAGGACCTGAAAGATGAGACAACTTCTCTACATGAAGCGCCATGTTTTGAATTTGAACCCAGATGCTCAGCAGAAATTCTAACCTCTAAGCCACAGAGCTGCCACATGTGTAAAATCTCCTACACATAAATACTGCATTTCTTTGGACATACACGTGGTGGAATTACATTACTCAAGAGTTATTCTTCTTGATTTATTGTGTGATATTTGGTGGATCTTTGTGGGTGAGTGTAGAATAGTGATATTACCCTCAAATTTTTAGGAATTACATTTTGATTTCTGATGTTGGTACACATACCACTTTTTTTGGGCTCAAATTATGATTATTTGGAAATAATAAAAAGCACAAAAATTGTGACTCATTTTAAATTTGCATCAGCAATGACATTATTTGTGATTTGTAAAGACACCTGTGTAAGTTTGGGTAAAGATTGGTGTGAGATGGAGAGTAACAAGCGAAAGTGACAGAGAAAAATATATTTTACCAAAACATCAAAACATTCCACATTCTAGCATTCTTAACCAGTTGCCGACCGCCGCACGACGATGTACGTCGACAGCATGGCACGGGCAGGCATAAGGGCGTACATGTACGTCCCTGCCTTCCCGCGGGTCGGGGGCCCGATCGGGCCCCCGCCCGGTGCCTGCGGCGGTCGGTTTTCGTGCGGGAGCGATCCCGGACGAGGGGACGGCCATTCATTCATGGCCACCCCCTCGCGATCGCTCCCGACGAATGAAAATCCTTCGTGACATCACTTCCTCTCCTGTGAGGAGAGGAAGTGATGTATTCTCTCCTCCGTGTCGGTATTTTTCGTTCCGACACGGAGGAGAACGGATCGGTGAGTTGCACCAACACTCTACACAAACAGTAGAACATGCCAGGCACACTCACACCCCCCCTTTACCCCCCGATCACCCCCCCAATTACCCCTGCCCCCCAGTCACAGTGACACCAATGTCATTTTTTTTTTTTTTTTTTTTTTTTTTTTTTTTTTTTTTTGCATTGGTGTCATTTGTGACTGTAATAACTGTTAGGGCAGTTAGGGTTAGCCCCCTTTAGTTCTAATGTACCCCCCTAACCCCCCCAATAAAGGTCTAACCCCGTGATCACCCCCCGTCGCCAGTGTCACTAAGGCTGGGTTCACATTGCAGCGGTTTATGAGAACGAATGTGATTCGCACCGCACTGCAGTGCAAATCACATCCGATCTCTGTGCGATTCGAGTTCAGCCATTCGCCGCACCCGCCACACCCGCCGCACCCGCCGCAAATTCGCACGGGACCCTTTTTTTGGCCCGCAGCAGAATCGGATCGCATGGGTGTTCACGCCATGCGATCCGAGTTTGCAGATCGCACTGCGATATGCAAACTGATCTGGGGGTGTCAGTAACATTTCACTGACACTCCCAGCAGTTCGCATAGGGCAGTGTGAACTGCCGCCGGGAGGCATGCGATGCGGGAACCCGCCGCGCATTCGTGGCGTTCCCGCATCGCTCCAGTGTGAACCCAGCCTAATAAGCGATCATTTTTCTGATCGCCGTATTAGTGTCACAGGTGACGCTAGTTAGGCAGGTAGGTATTTAGGTTCGCCGCAGCTTTTTATAGCACCAGGGACCCCCATATACTACCGCATAAAGCCCCCTGATTGCCCCCTAGTTAACCCTTTCACCAGTGATCACCATATAACTGTTACAGGTGACGCTGGTTGGTTAGTTATTTTTTTATAGTTTCAGGGCACCCGCCATTTATTACCTAATAAAGGTTTAACCCCCTGATCACCCGGCGGGTGTCATTTGTGACTAATAACTGTTAGGGCAGTTAGGGTTAGCCCCCTTTAGTTCTAAGGTACCCCCCTAACCCCCCCAATAAAGGTTTAACCCCGTGATCACCCCCCGTCGCCAGTGTCACTAAGGCTGGGTTCACATTGCAGCGGTTTATGAGAACGGATGTGATTTGCACCGCACTGCAGTGCAAATCACATCCGATCTCTGTGCGATTCGAGTTCAGCTATACAGATAGTATGGCTGAATTCGTGTCGCACCCGCCGCACCCGCCGCAAACTCGCACGGGACCCTTTTTTTGGTCCGCAGCAGAATCGGATCGCATGGGTGTTCACACCATGCGATCCAAGTTTGCAGATCGCACTGCGATATGCGAACTGATCTGGGGGTGTCATTAACATTTCACTGACACTCCCAGCAGTTCGCATAGGGCAGTGTGAACTGCCGCCGGGAGGCATGCGATGCGGGAACCCGCCGCGCATTCGTGGCGTTCCCGCATCGCTCCAGTGTGAACCCAGCCTAATAAGCGATCGTTTTTCTGATCGCTGTATTAGTGTCACAGGTGACGGCAGTTAGGTATTTAGGTTCGCCGCAGCTTTTTATAACGCCAGGGACCCCCATATACTACCGCATAAAGCCCCCTGATTGCCCCCTAGTTAACCCTTTCACCAGTGATCACCATATAACTGTTACAGGTGACGCTGGTTGGTTAGTTATTTTTTTATAGTTTCAGGGCACCCGCCATTTATTACCTAGTCTCACTAGTGTACCCCTAAATTTAGGGGTGTCTACTTTCCAAAATGGGGTCATTTGGGGGGGGGTTTGTGCCATCTTGGCATTTTATGGCCTTCAAAACTGTAACGCCCTTAGAAAGCCTGAAGGCGGTGCTTGGTTTTCGGGGCCCCGTACGCGGCTAGGCTCCCAAAAAGTCCCACATATGTGGTATCCCCGTACTCAGGAGAAGCAGCAGAATTTATTTTGGGGTGTCATTTCACATATGCCCATGGTATGCGTGAGCAATATATCATTTAGTGACAACTTTGTGAAAAAAAAAAAAAAAAAAAAAAAGTTTGTAATTTTCCCGCAACTTGTGGCAAAATATAAAATATTCCATGAACTCAACATGCCTCTCAGCAAATAGCTTGGGGTGTCTACTTTCTAAAATGGGGTCATTTGTGGGGGTTTTGTGCCATCTTGGCATTTTATGGCCTTCAAAACTGTAATAGGTAGTGAGGAGTGAAGTCAAATATTTACGCCCTTAGAAAGCCTGAAGGCGGTGCTTGGTTTTCGGGGCCCCGTACGCAGCTAGACTCCCAAAAAGTCCCACATATGTGGTATCCCCGTACTCAGGAGAAGCAGCAGAATTTATTTTGGGGTGTTATTTCACATATGCCCATGGCATGCATGAGCAATATATCATTTAGTGACAACTTTGTGAAAAAAAAAAAAAAAAAAAAAAAGTTTGTAATTTTCCCGCAACTTGTGGCAAAATATAAAATATTCCATGAACTCAACATGCCTCTCAGCAAATAGCTTGGGGTGTCTACTTTCTAAAATGGGGTCATTTGTGGGGGTTTTGTGCCATCTTGGCATTTTATGGCCTTCAAAACTGTAATAGGTAGTGAGAAGTGAACTCAAAAATTTACGACCTTAGAAAGCCTGAAGGCGGTGCTTGGTTTTCGGGGCCCCGTACGCGGCTAGGCTCCCAAAAAGTCCCACATATGTGGTATCCCCGTACTCAGGAGAAGCAGCAGAATTTTTTTTGGGGTGTCATTTCACATATGCCCATAGCATGTGTGAGCAATATATCATTTAGTGACAACTTTGTGTAAAAAAAAAAATAAATTTTTTTTTTTGTCATTATTCAATCGCTTGAGGCAAAAAAATAAAATATTCAATGGGCTCAACATGCCTCTTATCAATTTCCTTAGGGGGTCTACTTTCCAAAATGGGGTCATTTGGGGGGGTTTTGTACTGCCCTGCCATTTTAGCACCTCAAGAAATGAGATAGGCAGTCATAAAATAAAAGCTGCGTAAATTCCAGAAAACGTACCTTAGTTTGTAGATGTGACAACTTTTGCGCAAACCAATAAATATACAATTATTGACTTTTTTTTTACCAAAGACATGTGGCTGAATACATTTTGGCCTAAATGTATGACTAAAATTGAGTTTATTGGATTTTTCTAATAACAAAAAGTAGAAAATATCATTTTTTTTCAAAATTTGCGGTCTTTTTACGTTTATATCGCAAAAAATAAAAATCGCAGAGGCAATCAAATACCATCAAAAGAAAGCTCTATTTGTGGGAAGAAAAGGACGCAAATTTTGTTTCGGTACAACATTGCATGACCGCGCAATTACCAGTTAAAGCAGCGCAGTGCCAAAGTGTAAAAAGACCTCTGGTCATTTACCAGCAAAATGGTCCGGTCTTAAAGTGGTTAAAGGAAAAGTCCAGCCTAAGCTCATTTGGATGGGCTTTTCATATGGGTCACAGGAGTGCAATTCGTTTTGCACTCCTGTGATCCCTTTTCAGCAGAGAATGGTCTGACATTACTGCCATCAGTGGAGGCACTGCGTCATCCCAACTTCCAAGTCTTGATCCGCCAGATGCCTTGATTGATGTCTCAGTGTTTCAGTGAGCAGTTCAGATGCTCAGACAGCCTCTACCCACCCCTCCACAGCTCAGTGCTCCAGTGAGCATGCAGAAGCAGAGAGGAGAGATGCTGACTAACAGTCAGAGTGAGGACTGAATTATCGGCGGTGTTCGGTGGCTCGGTTCTTAGTGCAGAGATGGTGTGGGACAGCTGCAGCATCATGCTGATGCTCCATCCACCAAGGTAAGTATGAATTTAAAAAAAAAACTGAAAAAACATACTTCTCTTTTAAAAACAAAATAGATTAAGTAGAAGCAACATTGTTGCAAAGGAAAATGTATTGCTGAGAAAGATACATTTCATCTCAACATTAAAAGGATTTATTTGGGGAATTTACAATTGCACCATTAGAATCAATAGCTAAAACTAGCATTGGACTATAATAGCGTAAATTTTCACTCCAAAAAAATACTCTTTAACACAGCATTCATTTTGGTATTTACTATAGGGCCCTGTAAAAAAGACATTGGAGCTAAAATGAGAGCTATCTGCAGGTCTGAGCATGCTCAGTTGTGTTGGCACATAGTTGTACAGAGACGGGGAATTTATCTCTTCTTAGACTCTTAAAGATATTTCAGTGTAGAAATCAGGTTTTCACACAGTTTAAAAGCAGATTTTCTTGAAACAATATACCGTACCACATATTTCAGTACCATTTAGGAAATTAGATCATGCTCTAAACATTATTTCCATGTGCACTACTCCAGTTTTTAGCAGAAAAATGCTGCATACACACGGTCGGAATTTCCAACAACAAATGTTCGATGTGAGCTTGTTGTCAGAAATTCCGACCGTGTGTATGCTCCATCAGACAAAATTTCTGACAATCAAAATTTGAAAGCCAGTTCTCAAATTTTCCAACAACAAAATCCGTTGTCATAAATTCCGATCGTGTGTTCACAAGTCCAAGGCACAAAATTCCATGCATGCTCGAGAGATGCACTGGCTATTAAACTTAATTTTTCTCAGCTCATTGTACATGTTGTACGTCACCATGTTGTTGACATTCGGCATTTTCGACAACATTTGTGCGACCATGTGTATGCAAGACAAGTTTGAGCCAACATCCATCGGAAATAAATCCAGGATTTTGTTGATCATCAGGAATGTCTGATCATCTGTATGCGGCATAAGGGTTTGAGCACTATTTGTTTTTGGGGGAACTATAGTTAATTTAATTTTGGGAGTATTTGCCAGCGCTATAGTGAATATCATTTTAGTGCTAATTAGCACTGGGGTGCTATAGTAAATGACCCCCCCCCCCCCCCCCCATGTGTAAAAAGTGATAATGATAAATGATAAAAGATGAATGAAAAGTGAAAAATAACAAAGTGAGATAAAGAATGACTAAAAAATGAAAAATAAAAAGAGAAATAAAATAAAAAGATGTAAATAAAAACAAAAATAAATAAAAACAAACAAAAAATGAAAAAGGTCAATCCTTTCCCACCTACCCCTGTGACATTACCATCAGCACAAGAAAATAGGTTAACTGCCAGTGTCAGATTATAAGTGTCATAAGTGGTTAAGACATGAACACAAACAGAGCTTCTCAAAGTAAGATAAGTGGTTTTGGAGGAATACATATTTTTATTAATAATAATTGATCCCACAGAAATATCCCTAAACATCTCATATTCCCAAAAGTTGTTCTATAATATATTCTACTGATGTATAAAAACAATGTGCTCTACATAATCATAACATTATTCATTTAATGCAGAGACATACTGTGTGGATGTACTCTAAATAGTTTCAATTTTAGAAAAGGAAGTGTCTTGTGATGGTAAGTTCAAAATATTTACAATGCAAGCTTTTAAAGAGCCTCAGAGAAAAACTAAACCCAAGAACAACATTTTTTATATATTACAGCTTGCTAGCCCTCAGATCTGGCAGCTACATTCATTGTCTTTTTTTTAGGCTAAGAACATTTTAAGCTAGTGGAATAAAATAGCTGTTAATCTTGCCAGAAGTTCTATTTCCTTGTAACTTTCTGTAAGCTGCACTGGTAGCGAAAAACAATGTTATCTTCCTTCTGTAAACTACTAATCCCCTATGTCCCATGTACATTTTAATAAAGTTGAACAAAGCAAGCATATTTGACGTTCAGCTTGGGTGACAACCATTGCCACCCAAAAAGGGAGTGTGTTGCTTACAGGATCATCATGTGAAAGTAAAGGAAAAAGTCTGAAAAAAAGAAAGCTAATACAGCCAGCACATCTAAAAATGTATCAGCCATAATATATTATATTTTGTTTTTGGGTTTAGATATGCTTTAAGCTTGTATTGCAAATATCTTTTGGCAACAAATGATCTATCATTTCTTATGCCAACTCAGCTCAGTGTTGGAGAAATGGTGGTTCTGTAGGCTCCCTAATCTATATTATGTGGCATTGTAAATCTATTAGATCCTAATGGAATCAAGACTTCAAATATTTCTCACCAGTGTCTCTCTCTGTTGAACTAGCAACCCTCCACCTTACCATAGACATCTTCCCTCCTATGGACAGAATGGTTATCACCCACATACTTCTTTCTGTTAAAGGGGTTATAAAGGTTTGTTTTTTATTTTCTATATAGGTTCCTCTAAGCTAGTGCATTGTTGGTTCACTTACCTTTTCCTTCAATTTCCCTTCTAAATGTTTTTTATCTTTGTCTGAATATCTCACTTCCTGTTTCTCTTCAGTAAACTTCTCACCATCATCCGAGTGGTGGTTAGTCAGCCAGAACAGCTTACTGAACAGCTTACTGAGGATGAACAGGAAGTGAGAAATTCAGACAAAGAAAACAAAGAAAAAAAACATTTATAAGGGAAATCGAAGGAAAAGGTAAGTGAACCAACAATGCACTAGCTTATAGGAACCTATTTAGAAAATAAAAAATGAACCTTTACAACCCCTTTAAGCTTAACCCTTTCATGCCTAAGTGTTTTTCTGACATTTGTTGCTTATGGGTTAAAAATCTGTATTTTCTTTGCTAGAAAATTACTTAGAACCTCCAAACATTATATGTGTTTTTTTTTTTGTTTGTTTTTTTAGCAGAGACCCTAGAAAATAAAATGGCAGCTATTGCAATATTTTATGTCACACAGTATTTGTGCAGCGGTCTTTCAAAAGCAATTTTTTTCTGAAAAAAAGACACTTTCATGATCTAAAAAAACAAAACAGTGATGTTAGCCCATTTTATTTTTTTGTATAATATGAAAGATAATGTTACGCTGGGTAAATAGATGCCTAACATGTCATGCTTTAAAATTCCGCACACTTGTGGAATGGCGACAAACTATGGTACTTAAAAATCTCCATAGGCAACGCTTGAATTTTTTTTACAGGTTACCATTTAACCACTTCAGCCCCGGATGATTTTACTCCCTTCCTTACCAGAGCACTTTTTGCAATTCGGCACAGCGTCACTTTAAATGACAATTGCGCAGTCGTGCGACATTGTACCCAAACAAAATTGATGCCATTTTTTCCCCACAAATAGAGCTTTCTTTTGGTGGTATTTGGTCACCTCTGTGGTTTTTATTGTTTGTGCTATAAACAAAAGAAGAGCGACGATTTTGAAAAAAACACAATATTTTTTACTTTTTGCTATAATAAATATCCCATTTAAAAAAAATTTCCTTCAGTTTAGGCTGATACGTATTATTCTACATAGTTTTGGTAAAAAATCGCAATAAACGTATATAGATTGGTTTGCGCAAAAGTTATAGCGTCTATAAAATAGGGGATATATTTATGGCATTTTTTTTTTTTAACTAGTAATGGCGGCGATCTACAGTTTTTTTCATGACTGCGACATTGTGACGGACATATTGGACACTTTTGACACATTTTTGGGACCATTCACATTTACACAATGATCGGTGCTATGAAATGCACTGATTACTGTGTAAATGTGACTGGCAGGGAAGGGGTTAACACCAGGGGGCGCTGCAGGGGTTAATATGTTCCCTATGGGAGTGATTCTAACTGTGGGGGAGGGGATTCACAAGGGGAGGAGACCGATCGGTGTTCCTCTGTACTGGGAACATACCACCATCTCCTCTCCACTGACAGGACTGTTTACATTTACAGTTGCGACTTACGTATGGGTTCACTTCTACGGGAAAGCACAGAGGGATGGGGCGCTTTAATTTTCATTTTATTTTTTCTTTATTTATTTTACACTGTCTCTTTGGAAAAAAAAAATCAGATCACTTTTTTTGCTGTCAGAAGGAATGTAAAGATCTCCTGTCACAGTAATAGGCAGTGACAGGTACTTTTTATGGAAAGATCTCAGGTCAATAAGACCCCAAATTCCTCCTTTGAACTTAAAAGTATTTAACCCCTTCAGCCCTGGAAGGATTTGCCCTCTTAACGACAAGGCCATTTTTTGTGATAATACTGACAATTGTGCGGTCGTGTGACACTGTAACCAAATAAAATTGATCTCCTTTTTTTCCCCACAAATAGAGTTTTCTTTTGGTGGTATTTGTTTTCAATCTTATTTTATTAATTTCGTAAAACAATTATACAAATACATATAAATATCTTTCATCACCAAATTGAACATGATGTTATTATATTGCATCCTCTCCTTAAGATATCATCATTTCACCATAATTTCTAATAAACAGTTCTATATTAAACCATCTGACATATTTCTTTACAATGTCCATACTCCATTCATTCCTACCATTCATCTCTATCTTACTTTTCCAAATATACACTCTATATAGGTGCTCATACATATCCATTCATCCCTATCATTCATTACTATCTTACTTTCCAAACATTCCCTCTATACAGATATTCCTCTAAAAATAAAAAATAAAAGAAGGGAGAGAGGGGAAAGAAAGGAACCTCTCCCTCTCTCCCATCTCTACGGGGTGTTTTGTTCCCTTTCACAGAAATTTTTCCCATTGATGCCACATTATGGTCTTTTGGTCTTTTCCATCCCCTCTCTCCTTATCTGCTCTTCCATATATTGTATTTCATTCATTTCACATATCCATTCCATTATTGTAGGATTATTTATGTTTCTCCATTTTCTTTTGGTGGTATTTGAACACCTCTGCGTTTTTCATTTTTTGTGCTATAAACAAAAAGAGTAAGGCCGCGTACACACGCGGGGACTGTTCGCCCAACTTTGTCCGTCAAACAGTTTCGGCAAACAGTCCGCTCAAAATTAGCATGGACGGACATGGCCACACACGACGGACGAACAGTTTGCTGAAACCGTGCGCGATGACGTGAACGGCACGTACGACGGGACGAAAAATACGACGTCCTATACACTGCATTATAACTTTCGGCGTGAAAATCCTTTCTGAGCATGCGCGCAACTTTGTTTGACGAACAAGCCTACACACGCGGGGACTGTCCGCTGAAACAAGGTTTCAGCGGACAGTTTTTCGGAATTTCCGAAAAACCTTGTTCAGCGGACTGTCCGCTGAAACTGTCCGCTGAAAGCCCACACACGAGCGGACTGTCCGCTGAAACTTGGTTTCAGCGGACAGTTTCGGCGAACAGTCCCCGCGTGTGTACGCGGCCTGACAATTTTGAAAGAAAAACAATATTTTTTACTTTTTGCTATAATAAATATCCCAACCAAAAATGAATTTCTTCATCAGTTTAGGCCAATATGTATTGCAAATAAAATTGCAATAAGCGTATATTAATTGGTTTGCGCAAAAGTTATAGCGTCTACAAAATAGGGGATATATTTATGGCACTTTTATTATTATTATTTTTTTACTACTAATGGTAGAAATCTGTGATTTTTTTAGTGGGACTGTGACATTGTGGCAGACAGATCAGACACTTTTACACTTTTTTGGGACCACTGACATTCATTCAGCGATCAGTGCTAAAAATAGTCACTGATTACTGTATAAATGTCACTGGCAGAGATGGAGTTTAACATTAGTGGGCAATCAAGGGGTTAAGTGTCTCCTAGAGAGGTGTTTCTGTGGGGGAGGGGACTGACAGGGAGTAGAGATAGATCTCTGTTCCTGATTACTAGAAACAGCAAATCTCTACTTCTCTGACAGAATGGGGAATCTGTTTACATTGACAGATCCCCATTCTGTCTCTGTGAGGAGCGATCGTGGATTGCCAATGGACATTGCGGTGGCTGGTCACGCGCATTGGCCCTGGCAGCGGGTGCATGCCCCCTATACCTCTTAAAGCACCCGACGTACACCTAGGGTGGTTTTTCGCAGCCGTGCCATCCTGCCACAGTATAAGATCAGCGGCTGGTCAATAAGAGGTTAAAACATTAAGTTTGATGGTGCCTTTAAGTCTTCTGTAAACCGGAAGTCATGTCATGACATTGCTTCCGGGGTTACTGGATCCGAGACCCAATCAAAGCCAATTCCGGCTTCAGTCGGGTCTCCGACCAGCTGGAAGACTGGTTGCTTGGGCCTCCCGGTGGGACGGGAGAGCCGTGGGAGTGGGGGGGAACGTCCCCTTCCACTGCTTAGGATAACAGCCGATCAGCTTTTTAGTCGAGCACTTCACTATTTTCTTATATATAAGCAATTAGCAAACTGCATAAATTTAAATTGGAGCGTAATTTGCCATTGCCTCCTAGTCCTCCTTTCCATTCCCTTTCCCTTTTCCTTTTCCCTTTCCTTTCCCTTGACATTCCCTTTCCCCTTTCCCCACCCCCCTTCCCTTTCCCACTTCCCCTTTCCTTTCCCTTCCCCTTTCCTTTCCCCTTTCCTCTTTCCTCTTTACACTTTCCCCTTCCCTTTCCCTTTCATTATCCCTTTCTCTTTCCCCTTCCCCTTCCTTTCCTTAGCTTTTTTTTTCCCTATAGCAGGATTTGAAGTCATTTTCACCAACAGGACAATCCATTTCACAAATGTGTAATGTTTTGTGTTCAGGTTATGCATGAGAAAAATATGACTGGAATTATCATGATCCACATTTTAGGATTTCAGTTTTCCCAAAACATTAACATTGTGGTATTTTTTATTTTCCTTATGAATTATTTTATGACAATATGTGGAAACCTCCTGATCATCACACTGGTGTCCTACAGCAAATCCCTTCATTCCCCCATGTACTTTTTTATTTCTCAGCTTGCTGTATCCGATATCTTACTAATAACTGATATTCTTCCTAACCTTCTCCACATGAATTTGGTGAAAGAGACCATGGTATCCCTTTCTGATTGCATCACCCAGTTTTATTTCTTTGCTGTCATGGAAATCTTGGAGTGTCTTCTTCTGACAGTGATGTCTTATGACAGATATTTGGCCATCTGTAAACCACTGCATTATAATTTGATAATGAACTACCAGTTATCCTGGATTATGGTTGTTACCTGTTGGGTTTTAAGCTTTGTGGTTGCGCTAATTCACACGATAACCATATCGAAATTGCAGTTTTGTGGTCCTTATGTGATTGACCACTTTTTCTGTGACCTTGATCCAATATTGGGACTTGCCTGCGGTGATACTTCAATTGTTCAATTGGAAATTTTATATTTAGGTATTATTGTAGATGTAATACCATTCTTTACTATCATTATATCCTACGCTTATATCATATTTACCATTTCTAAAATCCCTTCCATTACTGGGAGACAAAAAGTTTTTTCCACGTGTAGCTCTCACCTTATTGTTGTTTCTATTTATTATATTACCCTCATGAGCGTTTATATGGTACCCAGTAGGGGTGAATCATGGAATATGACTAAATTCTACTCATTGCTGTACACTGTATTGACCCCACTGCTGAATCCAATTATATACAGCCTGAGGAATAAAGACTTGAAAAATGTTTTTGGAAAACTGATCAACAATTTTCTGAAATTTCAATAGAAAATAATAGATTTAATAAGTATACAATTAATATTG
This sequence comes from Lithobates pipiens, assembly GCF_037356315.1. Taxonomy (NCBI): domain Eukaryota; kingdom Metazoa; phylum Chordata; class Amphibia; order Anura; family Ranidae; genus Lithobates; species Lithobates pipiens. Next base: position 624,778,293 of record NW_027507903.1, read on the forward strand.
CAAACCACCTAAATTCCTCCCCAGAAAATCCATAAAAAAAAATCTGGTTGTATTAATTTCAGGGAATATATATGCAGAACACATTTTTAGAGCTGATATTTAGAATTTTAGATACTAATGGCATTTTGCTTTAAACTGTTTGCATTGCCATTTTTGTTTTATGTAATAGTTTGTATCACACCTTTGATTTTTAATTTTGATTTCCTACTAAAAGAAGATCACACCTATTCTACTGAACATTCTGGAATTTTGTTTAGTAAAACTTGGATAGGACTCAAAGCTCTTTAGAGGGGTACAAAGCAGCCATAGTGACAATGTATTCAATTTGCTGTAAGGAAACTGTTAAATTGCACAAAAATGTGGGTCAATTAGGAAATTGTCATTTTATTCTGACTGCTTGCACTTTAAAAATTAACACTTTTTGTTATTTTTATTATTGGGGGTGTGAGTTCTGGAATCAAGGGTAGAGCTTTTAGGGACTTACGTCGAGTCAGTGATGTGTGATTTCAGGGCTTGCTTTACTCACTTTTATTTAAAAGTAAAAGTGCCTTACATCAGATTTTTCTTTGCAGTGGTTATTCAGTATTACACTTTTAAATCCACAAAACAAATGATCTTTACTTCTGCCTCCTTCAGTGAACACATGCACTGGCTCTAACTGCCTCCAGCCATATTGACTCACATCCTTAAGCCCTGTACACACACCGTACAGTTACTGTTGGGAGACATCAGCCAGTTCAAAACAAATTTGGCCCATGTGTATGCCACCCTGTCTGACAAAAGCCCACCTTTTGCCCAGCTTCTGTTGGACAAGCATGCAGAAAAATCAGCAGCCGTCTACCAATAACTGAGAATGCTGGGGGACTGTCCCCATGTCAAGACACAACAGCTCAGCAGGGGAGATCGCTTGTCCGATGAAAGTTTTTTGGTTGAATGTAAAAAATTCATATTGTGTATCGGGTTTTACTCCTGGGCAGAGGCTCCCATCTATAAGGTGGGGTCCTGATTCAGCACTCATATTCAAAAGGCTTGCACAATCAGTATGCTAGTTACCATCAAAACATGGGCCCAGGATTGAAAGCTTCAACCTTCCCAATATTCTCAAGACTCCATAACTCATACCAGGATTTACCAGTCCTGGAGAAAACTTCAGTGACATGGCACAACCCCATCCCAGGGGCTTTTTTAATTGTATTTTTATTTGAATTTGTTGTTGATTAAGGTCAGCAGTCAGTTTTAGCTATCTATAGAAAAGTTGTTTTTTTTTTTTTTGCTGCAATGCTTTACTTTTTAAAAAAGATTGTTTTTTTCAGAGATAATGGATTTTGAAGTTTTTATTTCTTTTGGGGGTTTATTGGTTCCTGTTTTATATTCATAGAGGCACACATCCATTTTTAGTTGGAGATACTCAAAACATAGCATTCACTTGTAGGCCAGCCACTCTTGGGAAGGTTCCCTACTGTTCCAAGTTTTCTCCATTTGTGGATAATGGTTCTCACCATAGTTTGCTAGCATCCCAAAGCCTTAAACATGTCCTTGTAACCTTTTCCAGACTGATATATGTCAATTACTTTGTTAATCATCTGTTCCTGAATTTCTAGATTGTAGCATAATGTGTTGCCTTTAAATCAGTGGACCACTCCCTTCCACTCAAAAAAACTCCATGCCTTTGATCTCAGTGACTGTACTCTTCCCTGGTTCTCATCCTACTTATCCAACCACACCTTTGTCATTGCTTACAATTCTATTTCATCCTTTCCTCTCTCTTTCTATGTCGATGGCCCCCAAGGTTCTGTTCTTGGACCTCTCTTATTCTCCATCTACATCTCCTCCCTGGGTCATATAATAGCCTCCCATGACTTCCAATACCATTTCTATGCTAAAGACACCCTAATCTAACTCTCTACTCAAGGCCCTCAGCTCACTCCTTCAGTCTCCTCACGTATCACTAAACTACTGACAGACAAGCCTTTTGAATATGAGTCTGGATCTCACACCACTTCCTCAAACTCAATCTATTTAAAACTGAGCTCATAATTTTTCCTCCCCCACGTGCCTTTTCCACTGATTTCTCTTTCAAGATCGATAGCACTACTATCAGCCCGTCCCTACATGCCAAAGGGCTATGTGTAATCCTGGACTCTGAACTATGCTTTCAGCCCCACATCCAATCACTGTCCAAATCTTGCTGCCAAAACTTCTGCAACATCTCCAAAATATACCCCTTCCTAACCAATGACACCACAAAGCTCCTAATCCACTTCCTGGTCATTTCCCACCTCGACTACTGCAACTCCCGCTTTATGGGATTACCTTTACATAGGCTATCTCCCCTTCTGTTCATCATAAATGCTGCTGCCAGATGCATCCGCCTTACTAACTGTTCAGTGTCTGCTACACCTCTCTGTCAATCTCTCCACTGGATTCCATTAACACATTAAATTCAAAATACAAACAACAACTTACAAAGCTATACACAACATAACAGGATACTAGCACCTCCATGCTTTAATATAGGAATGGTGTTATTTGGATTGTGAGCTGTATGGGATTTCCACCAGCCATATGGTTTTCGTGTTGAGACCAAATAATTCAGTTTTAGTCTAATCTGACCATAAAAACTTTCCCATGGGGCATCAGAATTTTCAATGTGCGTTTAGGTGGTCAGATGAGACTAAAATCTCAATAAAATTATTGGGCCTCTACACCAAACAAGCTCACTATCTGTGAAATGAAGACTTCACAGTCCACAAACATTCACCATAAAATTTGACTGAACTTTAACAGTTCTGCAAAGAAAATGGGCAAATAGTGCAAAGTCTAGATGTGGAAAGTTAGTAGAGACATATCCCAACAGACTAAAGGCTGTAATTAAAGCAAAATGTGTTCCAACAAAATACGACATGGGGGGGGATTATTTTTCCAACTCAGCGAATAACTTGGATGTTATAAGTTGCATTAGTAAATACAACTGGATAAAACAAAAACAGTGTCTGTCTTCATCTCAGGCTACAAAGCAACAAGATGTAATTATTTTAAAAAGGATTAATTCTTTCTATACCCACTGTATGTGTATGTCCAGCCTTCCCACAGTGATGCTTGATCTGTAAATCACTTCTGAGCTTGTGTGGAAAATAAATTATGGACAGATTTGAAATCTGTTGCAAATATTTGTTTATTCTCATTATCAATGAAGATGGCATCCTCCAATTTTCAATAGAAATAGAAATTTTTGTTGCATATGTTAGCAAATATACAAAGGCAAAAAGTATGTGAATCCCTTGGATTTAACTAGTTTTCTGCAGTCATTTTCCATAAGATGTGATCTAAACCTCATTTAAGTCACAACAATAGATGGACACAATGTGCTTACGCTAAGAACACAAAAAACGATAATAATTTTTCATGTCTTTATTGAACACGCCCATTAAACAAGTGATAGTGCCAATTAAAAATAATCAATAATCAAGTGATCGATAATCTCATTATCCTCTTGTAGTTCATCCTATTATCAAATCTGCAAAACATATATAAATATAAATGTATCACAAATATATCTTTATTAAATAAACCTAGAAATCCAAAAATCTATTCAATCAACACTCAGAATCAAAAAACCCTTATTTTAAAACATTTGTATAATCAAATGCACAAATAAAGATTTAAATCTACGTTTAAACCACGTGGGGCAATTGTATTGAGAAAATTGATCCAATGAACCTTTCTCTTTCTAAGGGCTAATTCACGATCATCCCCTCTTCTATTCCTTTCCACACCTTTTAGGACCATATATTTTAATTGTGATACACTATGTCCAAATTCTACAAAGTGTCTAACAAGTGGTAATTGTGTTAATTTATCCCTGATTGAATACTTGTGTCTTGCGATTCTGTCCTTCACCTTCTGTGTAGTTTCACCGATGTAAACTAATCCACATGGATGGGAAAAAAGTGTAGCGCTAGTGGTATTCAAAGCAACATCTCAGAAGTGAATCTGGATGCAAAAAATACCCAAAACAGTGATATAACAATCAAAATAATATGTACAAAAAGTCCATATGTGAAATATATTTAATAAAAATATCAATGACGAATAAAGTCCATATCAATATATAAAAAGTTCATATACATGACTAAAAATATTATTCAAATCTCTGCATGGCTTCTGAGTATGTTCTAAGGTGAATCCAACGTTCTGGTGAGTATCTTCATACAATGGAAATAAAAAGAGGTGAGGTACTCTTACCAGTAATGATGGACTCTAGATCAATGGCCGCAAGTCAAAGAGGCATAACCCAACAGGGGGTGAACGATGGTCGGATCAGCATCAATGGGGTGCTCCCACTGGAACCAAGGACGCGGAACGACACCCTCCAGAGGACAATGCACTTAGACTCAAACGTTTGGCTTATACGTTCATCTCCTCAGTTGGACGTCTTAAATGCTCCAGTACCCGTCTCAAAAATCATTAATTTTTTTAAGATAAATAAAAAAAAAGGAAGGAAAGAGAGGAGCCTCCACATAGCGTAAATCTAGTGACAAATATAAATTTATTCATAGAATGTATTTTCCAACATCACAAAACATATAAAAGGACAGTTCAATTGAACAGATAAAATTTTGCAAATTAAAAAAAAGTGACTAGACTGGCATACCTACCGACACGTTTCGTCCACATAGATTTCTGCTGGGGTATATGCCAACCTGCCACCCAAATGTTAATATATAGACAAAATTAATGAACACCATGGACAACACCTGAACTGACCGTATGCAGTGTGACTTCTGGGTTCATCTAGGCACGGGCCAATCCTAGTCATATAACGTGGTAGTAGGCCAATAGAATATAACCAGTATACAGCCAAACCAAACCTCGCTCTCATTCTCCAATCAACAAACTCGCAGTACTGGTGAGTAATACATCGACTCTCTGACCACTGAGATGCACGCAGCTATCACATGACCACCACGTGACCAGCGCTGTGCTCCGACTCAATGTACATTGGCCCTCCGACCACTGAGATGCACGCAGCGATCATATGATCATCACATGGCCAGCGCTACTCTCCGACCCAATGTATAACTCGGGAGTACGTATCACAGGAAGTAGGAAGCAGACGATGGATGGTAATACTAGTTACTGGTGAAAGAATATGCAATTCACGGACCGCCTGTCCCTTTTCTTCTGATCTCCCCATAGAGGAGAGTGGGGCTCTGACAGGTCCATCTCTGCACAGTGAGCAGAGACAGACCTGTCATCCGCCTGCTCAGTGAGGATCAGAGGAGAAATTCCCCACTGAGCAAAGCAGAGTCCGCCAGGAGGACCGCCCGTGTCAAAGGACCCTATTGGAGGAATGATAAGGTGAGGTGCGAAAAGAGTGAAAGGTGAACTGAAATCAGAAAAAGAGGATGTGAAGGGAATGAGTGTGATAAATAAGAAGAAAATAGAGCTGGATGTGAAAAAATAAAGTAGTGTATACAGTATGGGGTTCATTTACTATAGCACCAATAAATGGTCCTGCAGTCCCGGAAAATAGTGCCCAATTAAGGCTAATTAAGACAGCTCTCAAAAACTGGGCGCTAATTTAAATGTAAAGCAGCGCTATTGCCAGTGAACATGCTTGTCAGATCACATATGCGGAAATAGTGGAAGCCAATGGGGCTCGAACCTGCAAAACCCAAAGTTCTCACTGAAGGCTTATATGCAAGTTCTTTGCCATAACATGATGACATGTATCAATTGGAAAAAAATGTTTTTAAAACTGAAGCTTTTTCAGGAGCAGTGATTTTAATAATGCTTAAACTGAAACAATAAAAATTCCTTTAAATATCGTGCTTGGGGGTGTGTGTCCTTAGTGTGCCCATAAAGTAGCACATCTTTCCCATTTTTATTACTGTACCTCAGCAAAATTACATTTCTATAGGAAACATTTTCATCTAAAATTGCTCACGGCTGTAATGAATTGCTGGTTCCCGGCAATGTAGTGTAAAAATAAAAGACAAAATTGGCACCCCCACCAGGCCATACCAGGTCCTTCGGGTCTGGTATGGTTATTAAGGGGAACACCAAGCGAAAATAAAAAAAATGGAGTAGAAGTCCCCCAAAATCGATACCAGACCCTTATCCGAGCATGTAACCTGGCAGGTCAGGAAGGGGGGGCGAGCGAGTCCTCCAAAACCCCTTGTTGCCATGTTGATGGGGTCTGGGGCTGGGGGGCTTATTGGAATCTGGAAGCACCGTTTAACAAGAGGGCTCACAGATCCCGCCCCCCATGTGAATGGGTATTGGGTACATTGTACCCCTACCCATTCACCTAAAAAAAAGCCGTGAAATGTGACAAAAGACAATAGCCAGTTTTTGACAATTCCTTTACTAAAAATATCTTCTTTCCCCCGCTTCTTCCTCTATCTTCCTCTGGTCTTCCTTTGGATTTTCTCCTTCTTCCTCCAGCTGATTCTTCCCCCACTTCTTCCTCCATCTTCCTCCGCTTCTTCCTCCGGTCTTCTCCATCTTCCTCCGCCTTCTTCTTCCCCCACTTTTGATTGGGGAAACCCTACACCATTTTTTTTTTATTTTGGTACAGGGTCCCCCTTAAAACCAATAGCAGACTTGAAGGGCCTGGTATGGATTTTAGCAAATCAGGGAGAACAACCCCCTATTTTTTAGGACTTTTACGGTACGTACACAATTTCAAGTTTTAAAATATAACTCATGCTGGTGCACTGGAACTCCCAGCAGGATATTTGCTCGTGTTTTGTTTCTTTTAATTACCTTCATTGCGTGCACCTGTCTCTGTAATTTTCCATGTAAGTAATCTGAAACAGTATTTTCATGTATTCTGGTCTTGCCCTATAGTTGTGTCTATTCTATTAACATTTTGTTATTCATGCCCTCCACCATATAATGTGCCCTTTGTGCTCTATACACCCCAGGAGACCAACATTGTTCCGAAACGTGTAGGGTCTTTAAACATCATGGCCTACATTGTGTTATATGGGTGACCTTCTATCTACGATTGTCATTACTATTACGGATATCATTTGCATGTATTTTTAATTGTGCTTTGATTATTATATATGTTCTATTGTTGTGTTCAACATACATTTATATTTTGTGTGTAATAAATTTTGTTATATTTTAAAGCTTGAAATTGTGTACGTGCCATAAAAGTCCTAAAAATAGGGAGTTGTTCTCCCTGATTTGCTGTTTATATAGGATGTGGCACAACACTACCGCACACAAATGCTAAGTCAAAATTTGATCTGGTATGGATTTTAGGGGGGGCATGTCAATGTTCTTTTTAATTTTGGCGTTTTTTTTCCTTGATTTTTGAATAGCTGGATTTTTGGAATTCCACACCATAATATTATTGAATAATTACATATCATTGCATGCATTTGAAGAGTTAAAATGATGGAATAAGCCAAAATTATGCACATTCACTAATTATGCTGCTGATTACAATGCACGTTTTCATGAGATGATACCATTGGTGGGATTCAAACCCATGACTTGAACCTTTGAAGGTAGCTGGGCATACCACTACATTATGAAGCTGAGCACAATCATACATAGAAAATACTATTACTAATATTTGATTCATTTCATTTGCATAGTCCTTACTGATTTACATCAGTAGAATACATGCAGGAAGTGATGTGTACACACAGGCCAGAAGCAAATGTGTGGTGATGCCAAACAAATCAATGAACCCCACCCACACCACATCCACCCCCACATTGAGTAAGAACAAGTACATATCCTGCACTTACCTGGCAAATGAGCAGCACCTCCTCTTTGCTAAAGAGGGACCTCACCATGTCCATTTTGATGGAGATCCTTAACAGCACAGGAACTTCCGGGTGATTACAATGACTCATTTTCGGGTCAGAAGGGGAAACCACGCTCTTTTGATCGCAGCTGTGAATGTTTGATCACAACCACAATTAGAATTTTTTTATTTTCGTTTATTTGTAGAAATCCAAATCTGTATTTCTACATATAATGATATTTGAAGGTAAGCTTAAAGCGGAGGTCCACCCTAAAGTGGACCTTCCGCTCATCGGAACCCTCCCCCCCTCCGGTGCCACAATCGGCACCTTTCAGGGGGGAGGGGGGTGCAGTTACCTGGATAATCCAGGTAACTGCACCCACTTCCGGGATAGCTCTCTGCGGAAAGGGGCGTAACTTACGCCCCTTTCCGCAAGTGCCCGCCCCTTCCCGCAAGTGCCCCTGTTGCCTGCTGGGAAACACACAGATCCCTGAGGCAGCGGGGAGCATCCTTATTGCGCAGCGCGATTCGCGCATGCGCAGTAGTGAACCGGGAAATTAAGCCGAAAGGCTCCATTTCCTGATTCCCATACCCAAGATGGCGGCGGCAGGACCCGATAGACGACCTAGAGATCGGCTTCGGGTGCCGACATCGCGGGCGCGCTGGACAGGTAAGTGTCACTATTTTAAAAGTCAGCAGCTGCAGTATTTGTAGCTGCTGGCTTTTAAAAAAAAAAAAAAAACGCGGAGTCCCGGTGGACTCCCGCTTTAAGAGAGTTCAAAAAGAAATGGTGTCCCTGGGATTACAGCAGGTGAATTACAAAGACAAAGGCCCATTTTGAGCCCTGGTTCACACCAACAGTGGGAGGAAATCATGCAAGTTCAGCTGAACCCACGATTTAATTCTAGCATGTCAGTCCCAACTGCGGGGGGAATTTCAGAGACATCTGTGCAGGTTTCTGCACTGATATCAATAAAAATTGCACACAAAGTTGCCAAAAAGTAGTACAGAAACTACTTTTGGAAATTGTTTTGCCGCATCAATTAGAACAGTGCAATTGCCACTGGATTGCATGTCAAATCACACCAATGTGAACCAGGGCTGACACATACAACACTGCCTATCCACCAGCTGAATTCATTACCTGCAATTGTCCACAGCTGTTATATATAAATATTCAACCTTTATCATTTAATTGCAGGTGTGCTGAAGAGATTTGTTTTTTTTTGGTGCACAAATACATATAGAAATTATAAGAAATACAAGAAAAATATTTCACTTCCCCAAATAAACCACCCCAAAACTAATTAAAAAGAAAAGAAAAGAAAAACACACAAACAAACTCAATAATGTCCTTTTTTGCCAGCAGAAATAAAATTGTGTACATTAATTTACTATCTTCAAAAACAATTCTACAAGTTATATGGTTCTGCGTTTAGCAAAAACAGTTAGCAATTGGGTTTTAAGGGCCCATAGGAGCTTAAAATCTAAAATGTGTCTAAACCTTTACTTTCAGTGTATAGTGGGTAACATTTCATACTACAACTCATCCACCAGCCCACATCATTTTTATCTGCAAGATTATAGAAACATACTTAGCAGTCATTATTCTTACAAAGCATTCCAACATAATATTAAAAAAGACACCTATTCAAAATACAACACCCACCACTAGCCCACAATCCACACACATACATAGGTGACCATGTTCTGCTGGAAACTGCATTTCTGTGTACATAATTAAGCAATGAGATCAACGAGAAGAGTCAGCAGATGCTGCCAAACCATAAATGCTTGTTTAGACAGGAACAATACAAACACAACATTGACAGCATGGCCACATAAATCCACTTTTGATGGAAAAAATGCACAAGAATTTCAGCAAACAAACAGCCCTAGTTGGGTGTTTGTCAATATGCACAATATCATTCCTTCTCACCTACAAATCACAGCAGAAAACTTGACCTTCTCAAGCCAAACGAACGCCCCCCTCCTACTGCAGCCCTTTATATAAAGTTGTATTGTTAGCACACTGACACACGTCCAATAGAAGTACACACCCACCTGTATCTTTCAATCTGTCTCTTCATGTATGTCTAAAGTGATTGGACCTGATGAGCAGGAACACATAATACTATTTTCAACTGTGTTAGCCCTTGGCTATGTTCATCAAATCTCCAACTACAGGCCAAAGATTGAAGGCCATTTGCATGCACATAAGCAAAGCAACAGTTTTCTAAGCATATGTACCTGCGCAGTGTAAACTCTACACTTTTAAATGTCCAAGTCCCTGGGCATGATTAGTGCTAACAAACATTAACATCAGTCCCTGGCTGCAATGAGCTTCCAATCTAAAGTCCAAAACTAACTTTCATACATTAGAGACCTTTTTGACAGTAAACAAATAAAATACCAGTATGTCTTAGGCTTGTGGTGAGAAATCCACACAGGAAGAACATATAAACTTTAACACAAGCATTAGCATGTTGGAGAATTGAACCAACAACCCCAGTGCTGCTAGATGGAATTGCTACCCATTTAGCCAGCGGACAGTCTCAAACATGTTGTCTGTATCTGTGTGGTATGAAACAGCCCTAAGTCCATAGCCATGATCAGTGTCACAAGCAATGTACACTATATTGTCTGAAGTATTGGGATGCCTGCCTTTATATGCACATGAACTGTACTAGCATCCCAATCTTAGTCCGCAGGGTTCAAAATTAATTTGGCCCACTCTTTGCAGCTATAACAGCATCAACTCTTCTGGAAAGGCTGTCCACAAGGTTTAGGAGTGTGTCAATGGGAATGTTTGACCATTCTTCCATAAGTGCATTTGTAAGGTCAGGCACTGATGTTGGACAAGAAGGCCTGGCTTGCAGTCTATACTCCACTAATTCATTCCCAAGGTGTTCTGTTGTGTTGAGATCAGGGTTCTGTGCAGGCCAGTCAAGTTCCTCCACCCCAAACTCACTCATCCACGTCTTTATGGACCTTGCTTTGTGCACTGGTCCAAATCATTTGGTGGAGGGAGATTATAATGTGGGGTTGTTTTTCAGGTGTTGGGCTTGGCCTCTTAGTTCCAGTGCAGGGGACTCTTAAGGCATCAGCATACCAGGACATTTTGGAAAATTTCATGCTCCCAACTTTGTGGGAACAGTTTGGGGGTGAACCCTTCCTGTTCCAACATGACTAGTGACCAGTGCACAAAGCAAGGTCCATAAAGACATGGATGAGCGAGTTTGGGGTTGAGGAACTTGAACTTGTCCTGACCTCACCCAATAGAACACCTTTTGGCTGAATTAGAGCAGAGACTGCTAGCCAGGCTTTCTCATCCAACATTAGTGCCTGGTCTCACAAATGCACTTCTGGATGGTCAAACATTCCCATAGACATTCCCATAGACACACTAAACCTTGTGGACAGCCTTCCCATAAGCTGTTCTAGCTGAAAAGTTATTTTTAACCCTACGGACTAAGACGGGGCTGCCATTAAAGTTCATGTGTGTGAGTTATTCTTCTTGATTTATTCTGTAATATTTGGTGGTTCTTTGTGGGTGAGTGTAGAATAGTGATATTACCCTCAAATTTTTGGTAATTACATTTTGATTTCTGATGCCAGCGCGATCCCGATGTGCTCGGACACGGCGCATCTCAGATCGGCAGGAGGGCTCTGTGATTGGCCCTCCTGATCACATGTCCAATCACGGCCGTCATGTGATGTAAACAAACAGCCTCACACAAGTCATCGCTGAGGAGAGGAGAGCAGATCGCTGCAGCCGGCTGATGATCAGTGAGTATGAGCTGTTTTTTACTCACTGATCATCAGTCTAGTGTAAACACACAACACACCACACAGTATAAACACAGTCCCCACATATGTCCCCAAAACACACATGTCCCCAAAACATACATGTCCCCAAATAATAAAAACACATGTCCCTAATAATAAAAACATGCCCCCCACATATGTCCCACTAAAATCACATGTCCCAATGATTATCTGCACACATATGTACGTGATCACCTGCACACATATGTACATGATCATTTGCGTACATATGTCCGTGATCACACAAACCAATTATTATACACTTAACGGAATTTTTTTTACCAAAAACATGTAGCAGAATACATTTTGGCTTAAATTTATGACAAAATTTGATTTTATTGGATTTCTTTTAAAATAGAAAAAAGAAAATATTGTTTTTTTTCCAAATGAAAAACGGAGTCGCGAATAAATAACACCAAAATAAAGCTCTATTTGTGCGAACAAAATGATAAAAATTTCATTTGGGTACAGCGTAGCATGACCGCGCAATTGTCACTGAAAGCGCTAGAGCGATGAAAGCTGAAAATTGGGCTGGGAAGGAAGGGGGCGAAAGTGCCCTGTATTGTAGTGGTTAACACAGCATTAATTTTGGTATTTACTATAGCGCCTTTCAAAAAAAGACATTGGAGCTAAAATGAGAGCTATTTTCAGGTCTGAGCATGCTCAGTTGTGTTGGCACCTAGTTGTACAGAGAAGGGGAATTTATCTCTTCTCAGATTTTTTAAGATATTACAGTTTAAAAGCAGATTATCTTGAAACAATATACCACATATTTCAGTACTATTTAGGCAATTATATCATGCTCTAAACATTATTTCCATGTCCACTACTCCAGGTTGTAGCAGAAAAATTCCACGCACACACGGTCGGAATTTATGGCAACAAATGTTCGATGTGAGCTTGTTGTCAGAAATTCCGACCGTGTGTATTCTCCATCAGACATTTTTTTGTCAGAATTTGCACCAAACAAAATTTGAGAGCCGGTTCTCAAATTTTCCGACAACAAAATCCATTGTCATAAGTTCCAAATGTGTGTTCACAATTCCAACGCACACAATTCCACATATTCTCGGAATCAAGCAGAAGAGCTGCACTAGCTATTGAACTTCATTTTTCCCGACTGATTGTACGTGATCTACATTAGCGCGTTATTGACGTTCGGCATTTTCGACAACATTTGTGTGACCGTGTATATGCAAGACAACTTTGAGCCAACATCCGTTGGAAATAAATCCAGGATTATGTTGTCAGAATGTCCGATTGTCATAAGGGTTTGGGCACTATTTGTTTTCAGGGAACTATAGTAAATTCGATTTTGGGAGTATTTTTTTACCATCGCTATAGTGAATACCTTTTTAGTGCTAATTAGCGATGTGGCACTACAGTAAATGACTCCCATGTGTATAAAGTGATAATGATAAATGATAAAAGATAAATGAAAAGTGAAAAATAAGAAAGTGAGCTAAAGAATGACAAATAAAAATGAAAAATAAAAAGAGAAATAAAGTAAAAATTTAAATAAAAACAAACAAAAAAAAAACCTTAAAAAGGTCAATCCTTTCCCACCTACCCCCATGCCATTACCATCAGCACAAGAAAATAGGTTAACTGCTAATGTCAGATTATAAGTGTCATAAGTGGTTAAGACATGAACACAACCAGAGCTTCTCAAAGGAAGATAAGTGGGTTTGGAGGAATACATATTTTTATTAATAATTGATCCCACAGAAATATCCCTAAACATCTCATATTCCCAAAAGTTGTTCTATAATCTATTCTACTGATGTATAAAAACAATGTGCTCTGCATAGTCATAACATTATTCATTTAATGCAGAGACATACTGTGTGGATGAATTAGCGATGTGGCACTACAGTAAATGACTCCCATGTGTATAAAGTGATAATGATAAATGATAAAAGATAAATGAAAAGTGAAAAATAAGAAAGTGAGCTAAAGAATGACAAATAAAAATGAAAAATAAAAAGAGAAATAAAGTAAAAATTTAAATAAAAACAAACAAAAAAAAAACCTTAAAAAGGTCAATCCTTTCCCACCTACCCCCATGCCATTACCATCAGCACAAGAAAATAGGTTAACTGCTAATGTCAGATTATAAGTGTCATAAGTGGTTAAGACATGAACACAACCAGAGCTTCTCAAAGGAAGATAAGTGGGTTTGGAGGAATACATATTTTTATTAATAATTGATCCCACAGAAATATCCCTAAACATCTCATATTCCCAAAAGTTGTTCTATAATCTATTCTACTGATGTATAAAAACAATGTGCTCTGCATAGTCATAACATTATTCATTTAATGCAGAGACATACTGTGTGGATGTACTCTAAATAGTTGTAATTTTACAAAAGGAAGTGCTTTGTGATGGTAAGTTCGAAATATTTACAATGCAAGCTTTTAAAGAACCTATTGAGCCTCAGAGAAAAACGAAATCCAAGAACAAAAAATTTATATATATATATATATATATATATATATATATATATATTACAGCTTGCCAGCCCTCAGATCTGGCAGCTTCATTCAATTTCTTTTTTCAGGCTAAGAACATTTTAAGCAAGTGGAAAAAATAGCTGTTAATATTGTCAGAAATTCAGTTTCCTTGTAACTTTCTGTAAGCTACACTGGTAGCGAAAAACAATGTTATCTTCTTTCTGTAAATTACTGATCCCCCATGTCCCTATGTACATTGTAATAAAGTTGAACAAAGGCAAGCATGTTTGAAGTTCAGCTTGGGTAACAACCATTATCACCCAAAAAGGGAGTGTGTTTCTTACAGGATCATCATGTGAAAGTAAAGGAAAAAGTCTGAAAAAAGAAAGCTAATACAGCCAGCACATCTAAAAATTGATAAGCCACAATATATTACATTTTGTTTTTGGGTTTAGATATGCTTTAAGCTTGTATTGCAAATATCTTTTGGCAACAAATTATCTATCATTTCTTATGCCAACTCAGCTCAGTGTTGAAGAAATGGTGGTTCTGTAGGCTCCCTAATCTATATTATGTGGCATTGTAAATCTATTAGATCCTAATGGACTCAAGACCTCAAATATTTCACACCAGTGTCTCTCTCTATTGAACTAGCAACCCTCCACCTTACCATAGACACCTTCCCTCTCATGGACAGAATGGTTATCACCCACGTACTTCTTCCTGTTAAGCTTAACCCTTTCATGCCTAAGCGTTTTTCTGCCATTTGTTGCTTACAAGTTAAAATCTCTATTTCTTTGCTAGAACCCCCAAACATTATGTGTTTTTTTTTTTTTTTTTTTTTAGCAGAGACCCTAGAGAATAAAATGGCAGCTATTGCAATATTTTATGTCACACAGTATTTGTGCAGCAGTATTTCAAACAATTTTTTTTCTGAAAAAAAAAAGACACTTTCATGAACTAAAAAAACAAAACAGTAAGGTTAGCCAAATGTTGTGTATATTAGGAAAGATGAATGGCGACAAACTTCGGTACTTAAAAATCTCCATAGGCGACATTTTTACATTTTTTACAGGTTACTATTTAAGAGTTACAAAGGAGGTCTTGTGCTAGAATTATTTCTCTCACTTTAATGATCACGACGATACCTCACATGTGTGGTTTGAACACTGTTTACATTTACAGTTGCGACTTACGTATGTGTTTACTTCTATGGGAAAGCACAGAGGGATGGGGCGCTTTAATTTAAATTTTTCTTTTTTTTTTTCTTTTTTTTTTTACACTGTCTCTTTGGAAAAAAAAATTCTGATCACTTTTTTTGCTGTCAGAATGACCACTTCAGCCGCAGAAGTATATACCCCCTTAATGACAAGGCCATTTTTGTGATAAGATTAGGGGGGGGGTTAGATTGCGCTATGGACCACTCAATACAAAAGGTAAAAATATATAAATATGAAAAATTGGGTAAGAGCAGCCTCTATTTATTTCCACCCAGACGGGTGGAAAGATACTGAAAGTGATAATACTGACAATTGAGCGGTCGTGCGACGCTGTTTCCAAATAAAATGGATGTCCTTTGTTTCCCCACAAATAGAGCTTCTTTTTGTTTTCAATCGTATTTTTTTTTTTTTTTAAAACAATTATACAAATACATATAAATATCTTTCATCACCAAATTGAACATTATGTTATTATATTGCCTCCTTAAGATATCATCATTCCACCATAATTTCTAATAACCAGTTCTATATTAAACCATCTGACATATATTTCTTTACAATGTACATACTCCATCCATTCCTACCATTCATCTCTATCTTACTTTTCCAAACATACACTCTATACAGGTGCTCATACATATCCATTCATCACTATCTTACTTTCCAAACATTCCCTCTATACAGATATTCCTCTAAAAAAAAAAAAAAAAAGGAGGGAGGGGAAAGAAAGGGATCTCCCCCATCTCTACGGAGTGTTTTTTTCCCTTTCACAGGAATTGTGTCATTTTTATCGAAGTCCGAAACTTTTCCCATTGATGCCACATTATGGGCTTTTGGTCTTTTTCCATCCCCCATCCCCTTATCTGCTCTTCCATATATTGTATTTCATTCATTCCACATATCCATTCTATTATTGTAGGACTATTTATTTTTCTCCATTTTCTTTTGGTGGTATTTGATTATCTCTACGTTTTTAATTTTTTTTTGCGCTATAAACAAAAAAAGAGTGACAATAGTGAAAAAAAATATATTTTTAACTTTTTGCTATAATAAATATCCTCCCCTCCCCAAAAAAAACAAATTTCTTCATCAGTTTAGGCCAATATGTACTCTTCTACATATTTTTGGTAAAAAAAATTGCAATAAGCGTATATTGATTGGTTTGCACAAAAGTTATAGCGTCTACAAAATAGGGGATAGATTTATGGTATTTTTATTATTATTATTTATTTACTACTAATGGCAGTGATCAGCAATTTTTAGTGGGACTGCAACATTGCAGCGGACAGATCGAACACTTTTGACACTTTTTTGGGACCACTGACATTCATACAGCGATCATAGCTAAAAAATAGCCACTGATTACTGTATAAATGTTACTGGCAGAGAAGGGGTTAACACTAGGGGGCGATCAAGGGGTTAAGTGTGTCCTAGGGAGGTGTTTTTAACTTTGGGGGGTGGGGACTGACAGGGAGTAGAGATAGATCACTGTTCCTGATTACTAGGAACAGCAAATCTCTTTCTACTTCCCTGACAGAATGGGGATCTGTTTACATTGACAGATCCCCATCCTGTCTGTGTGAGGAGTGATCGTGGGCCGCCAATGAATATCGTGGCTGCCGGCCATGCGCATTGACTCCGGTGGCGTTTTTTGATGGCTCATGGACTTTTATTTGAATGTATGGATTTTTTACATGTTTATTATTACCACTATAATATTTTGATTATATTTGATATTGTACAATAGCACTTTGCTTTAATGTAAGGTTTCATATGCATTTTGCACTTGCACTTGGCACTTTCGTATCAGGGTAGTGTCATTTTTTAAGGTTATGTTATGCTTTGTTGGTGTTTTTTTTTTTTATTAGCTTACCTATCTACCTTTTTGGTGGTTGATATTTGTGGAGGCAACACATATACCAACCCATATAATAGCTTTTCTCTCCAGTCCATAGCGTGGAGTTATTTACATTACCTTTATCGTCACAACTACTTTGTGCATCCAAGTGGATTATACCTTGTTTTTTTTAGGACAAATTGGGCTTTCATTTGGCGGTAAATGGTAATGAATATCTCCTGATTTTTTTTGAAAACTGGCCCAAAATATTCTAAAAAATATTTTTTTAAATATAGCTGTATATTTATTGCTACTTCCATAACCTTCCACCCATGATACATTCTTCTGCTCCTCATGTGTATGTTAGTTGTTGTTTGAACCTATAGTACAGCCCAGACTGTGACCTTGACCCAAACACTAACCCTGGCACTGACCTAGATCAAACCTTAATCTAGGTATTTATGTGTATTTTTTTTATTTTATTTATTTATCATTATTATTACTTTTTTTTTGTTTACCCATACTTTTTTTTCTCTCTCTGCAAGGAAAGAGAGGGAAAGAGAGAGATGATGTATATCTCTACTCCATTCACAGAGAAAGAAAACATGGGGGTGGGCTTCACAGTGACTGATCACTGTGGTAGCCAATCAGAGGCTATCACAGCAATCAGGTGATCTGGAATCAGGGTACTGATCATTGGTACAGGGGCAAGAGGCTCTCGGTGAGACCCTGGTCTCTGTGTTGGGAGTGCACCGCGTGGCATGCTCTCATCACAAAGGGAGATATGCAAATATGCATAATAAAGCCCAGTCTAGTGGGGGCAGCATATTTGTGTGAGGTCAGCATTAAGGGGTTGAAAAAGAAAAAAAAATCACCAGAAGAAGTATTAGGCAATTATTACATACATTATATATATACAAAATGGAAAATTTATACCAAATACTTACCGTAATTGTCCTTTCATGATGGACTCCATGGCAGCCTACGTATGGGTTAATCCCGCCTCTCATACCTCATAGGACCCCACTCCCATAAATCTTTGCTTCTGTACAGAGACTGTGTTCCGTAATCTAGCCTACTCCAGCAAATGGGAGGGAACTCCTGCTGCCATGGAGTCTATCAGGAAAGGAAAATTACGCTAAGTATTTGATATAAATTTTCAGTTTTACTGACAGACTCCATGGCAGCCTACGTATGGGAAATAACTAGCCATACACACCCGGGTGGGAAATTGCTGGTTAATGAAAAAAAGGTTTAATTGGCACCGTCAACAGATAAGACATGTAAACCAAAATTAACCAAAGATAAAGAAGCCGGCTCAACACAATAATGCGTCATAAAGGTATTAATTGATGACCGTGAGGCCGCTTTACAGATCACTTCCGGAGAAACATGACGAGCAGCCGCCCATGATGTGGAAACGCTCCTGGTAGAATGAGCCATCACCACCTCCGGAGGAGCCAAACCCTTAGCTTTATAAGCCCCTTGAATAGCCTGAACAATCCAAGCTGCAATGGTTCTTGAAGAAGCACACAATCCTTTATTCTTTCCATGAAAGTAAACAAAAAGATGATCAGAAATCCGAAAGGGAGCTGTGGTTTCTAAGTATTGTTTTAGAACTTCTCCAACATCTAAAGGGTGAATGTTAGAATCTTCGGAAGTCCGAAAAGTTGGAAGAACAATCTCCTGGTTCTCATGAAATACAGATGTGACCTTAGGATTTGACCCTAACATGGGAATCAAGACCACACGATCCGGAAATAACTTCAGAAAAGGCTCTTTGCAACCCAGAGAACTGATCTCGGAAACCCTCTTGGCAGATGTTATGGCCACCAGGAAGGCAGCTTTGAGAGAAAGATCCTTAATAGATAATTGATCCATATGCTCAAGCCTTTTCTCCGAGAAGAAATCCAGGACAAAAGGAAGATCCCACTTGGAGAATCTTGTTTTTTTCTGGGGCCTAAGTCTTATTGCTCCTCTAAAAAACTGTCTGATAAGATGGTGTTTGGCCCAGGAGATGCCGAAAATGCCGAAATTGCCGAAATTTGAACACGTAAGGAACTCACTGATAGGGATAGGTCTAGTCCTGTCTGTAGGAAACCCAAAATGTCTTGAATCTTCGGATCACTACAGGAACCACCAGTGGAAGAAATATAATCAGCAAACTTCGCCCAAATTCTTTGATAGACCTTATTAGTACCCAGCCTTCTAGCATTCAGTAGAGTAGCGATAGCAGTACTTGGACACCCTAATGCTTCCAACCTTCCCCTTTCAAGAACCAGACCATCAGATGAAGATGGGACGGGCATGGGTGAAGAGATGTTCCCTGCAGCAGGAGATCTGCCCTGGAAGGGAGAGGAACTGGATCCCGAAAACTCAGCTGCCTGTTGGACCAAAATGGAGCAACTGTCACTACCTCGACTGACCGGAACTGGGGGAAAGGCATAAGCTGTGCGAAACCTCCATTGATCAGTCAGTGCATCCATACCAAAGGCCTGGGGACAATGACACCTCGTATAATATTTCTCCAGCTTGAAATTGCACAGGGAGGAAAACAGGTCCACTTCTGGCAAGATCCCCAGAGACAGAATCCATGTGAATACCTCGGGATGGAGAGACCACTCGTTGTTGTCCAGGGAGAACCTCGAGAGGAAGTCCGCCTGGACATTCTGAATTCCGGGGAGGTAAACCGCCATCAGATTTTCCAAGTTCATCTGAGCCTAGGACATGATCGGGCTTACTTCCTTCAGCAGAGAGAGACTGCGGGTGCCCCCTTGTCTCTTGATATAAGATACTGCTGTCGTGTTGTTCAGCCTTAGGAGAACCGAGGCCCCCCAAATCAGGTGAGGAAAAGCTTGAAGAGCACAGAGAGCAACACGAAGCTCTAGAACATTTGAGACTACGTCTCGGGCTGGAAAATCCTATACGCCTTGGGCTATTTCTGACAGACAGGGCCGGTGCTACCACTAGGCAAACTAGGAAGCCACCTAGGGCGCACTGCTACCTAGGGGCGCCCAGCCGCTGGTTTCCCTGCGTGTTTGCATGCTCTACAGGCTGCAGAATGTAACTAACTCAGTCTGACCGGTAGTGTAATTAGAGGTGCAGCACGGCACTGGAGCCAGCTGATGCTTCCTGTATAGCAACCCCTTCTGTCACATGGGCAGGGCAAAGGGGGTAGAGCCAATGGGGTGGCAAAATTAGGTTTCGCCTAGGGTGTCAAAAATCCTTGCACCAGCCCTGCTGACAGACACACGGCGCCCCAGCCCCTGTGGCTGGCGTCCGTCGTTACCGTGATCCAAGAGATGGGGGCTATGGAATGGCAATTGAGGAGGTTCTTTCGTTGAAGCCACCAAAAGAGACTCTCCCGCATGGAGGGGGTTATCCTGACAAGATGGTTCCGAGACCCTGGGTCCCACTGTAAAAGAAAACCCTTCTGAAAGGGACGCATCCTCCATTGTGCCCACTTTATCATGGGGGCTGTGGACACCATGGTGCCAATTATCTTGAGGCACTGCGAAGCTCTGAGAAGAGGAGAATGCAATGCAAGCTGAATCCTGCCTCGGATCACTGGAATTTTCTCCACAGGCAGGGAAATAGTACTCTTTACCGTGCTGAAATGGGCTCCGAGGAAAATCAGAGACTGAGTTGGATCCAAATGACTTTTTTCCCCCGTTCAACAGCCAACCGAATTCCGTGAGTGTAGAGATGACCTGAGTTCGATGTATCAGCAGCTGTTCTCTGTCTTGAGAAAGCAAAAGTAGATCGTCCAGGTAATGGTGTAATCGGATACCTTTGATTCTGATTAGCGCTACTACAGCCAGTAAGAGCTTCGAAAACACTCGAGGCGATGTTGTAAGCCCGAACGGGAAACATACAAATTGAAGATGTAATTGGCCCACTGCGAACCAAAGATACTTCTGAAACTTTTTTGCGATCAGAACATGAAAATAAGCATCTTTCAGGTCTATGGAAATCAACCAGTCACCTGGTTGTATTGTCTGACGTATTGTTAGCAATGTTTCCATCTTGAATTTTTCCTTCTTGATGAAGGAGTTCAGATGCGTCAAGTCGATGACTGGTCTCCAAGAGCCATTCTTTTTGAGGACCATAAAAAGGGGGGAGTAGACCCCTTGAAATCTCTCCTTGGTTGGGACCGGAATGGCAGCCAACAGGGAGTCTGTGTAAGACAGGAGTACCTTTCTTTTTTCTTCTACAAGTGGTAGGATTGTAGGAACAAACTGATGAATGGGTGGACTGTTGAACACCCAAGAATGACCTGAGGAGACTGTCTTGACAGTCCAATAGTCTTGAATCGAAGCTGCCCAGAAGTGCCGGAAATGGAATAGCCGAGCCCCTACTTGCTCCGTCTGGACAGGCCCCATATCAAAAGGACTTAGAAGCCTCTCATCCCCCTGATGTGGTTGACTTAGAGGATTTTTGGCCTGAAGACTGAGTTCTTCTCCAGTTCTTTCTAAATTCCCGAACAGGCCTGTAACGGCAAGCATCTCTAGCACGCTCCTGTTCTTGTCTAGGTTGAACTTTCCTCTGATTCAAGAGGCGACGATCCTGGGGTAAGAACCCTGATTTGCCTCCAGGCAATGGCAGAATCAAGCTTATTCCTGAAGACCTTCAAAAGGAATCTTACACCATGCCTGTTTAGAGGCAGGATCTGCAACCCACGGACGAAGCCACAAAGCGCGCTTCGGAGTAACCGAGGAGAGCATGACATGTGCCACTAGGCGGATAATATCAAGGGATGCTTCTCCCAAAAAGACTGATGCTATCTTCAGTTCATGTACTGGTGAACTCCGGATCAGTTCTTCAGAAACGCTTCCCAGAGCCGCACCAACATCATCCGTCCAAGACTCCATGGGTTTAGACAATGCCGCAAGAGCCAGAGCTGGCTTACAGGCCATGCCTGCAGTGATATAAATACGCTTTAGGTCGGTGTCAATCTTCCTCTCTAAACCATCCTTGAATGAAACGGTATCTTCAAGAGGGAGTGTAACATGCCTGACCAGACGCATTAGTGCCGCATCAATAAGAGGGGCTGAATCCAGATATTTAACATCTTCACTCTTTTTTTTTCCTTAATAGATTTTTATTCAGGTTTTCATTATACAATGAATAAACAGGATAGAATGTACAGCATTAGGTAATGTACAATATTAGAACTGAAAGTACATCAAGTTAACAAAGGCGGCATTTGCTAAGATAGCTCTAGAAATGGTAAAGTGTATGTAGACATCTGAGGATTGCCTTGCTATTATAGAAAAATAAAAGAAAAAAAAGAACAAGAACAGGCTTCAAACTAAATAAAAGACAATAAAATAATAACTTTTCCCGCCTATAGAAGGACGTTAGGAAGGTGAGATAAGCGTCGTCCGCTATGTAAATTAGAAAAGCATAGATACCGGTGGACACACACAGTGGAGAAATCAACATTTCAATGTGATAAGTAAAATCAAGGGTCCAGCTGGTAAACTAGTCATGAGGAAGACTGGGTCAGTACCATCTGCTATACTCTTCAACTACGTCGGAGAGAGAGGATGTTCCACCCGAGTACCCCCTGAGGGATCTATTCTGTGCTCGAGCAAAGCCATCCCCTCCTGCACCTATGGTTGCGTTAGGACTTGTTTCAAAGATTAAGGATACAATAGTGGGATCAACTTAGGGGAGTTGACCCAGTCTTTCCATTGTTGCCAGTTAGAAAGAAGTCGGGTTTTGGGACCTCGTCTGAGTGCGAGTACTGTTTCATGTATGTAATGTGTGTGGGTAGTGCGAATTACTTCTCTTAGGGTAGGTGGATCAATGTCATTCCACTTCCATGCTATATTCAAGCGTGCTGCTAGGAGTATGTGTATTATGATGTTTCTGGTCGGGTTAGGAAATTGTTCAATAGTTAAGGACAGGAGGGCGAGGTAGGGAGATTCTGTGACTGATTGTTTGGTAACATCGGCGATCAGCTTGAATACTGAGTGCCAGTAGCCCTTGAGTTTGGGACAGTTCCAAAAGATGTGCAGTAGGTTCCCATGATGGCCGCATTTCCGCCAACATGTACCGTCGTTAGTCAAGTCAAATTTGGAGACTATGTCGGGGGTCAAATACCAACGGTATGTCAGTTTATACATTAGTTCCCATAAAGAAGCGCAACATGTAGCTTTACAAGTGGATTGGTAGGCTTGTTCCCATTGCTCCAATGTGAATTGCCGGTCGAAAGCTGTTTCCCAGCGTAGATTTGCTGCTGATCGTGTAAATGTGGATTTGTGGTGGAGTAATTTGTAGAATAGAGAGATACCTTTTTGGCGAACCAGAGTAGATTGGAAGAAGAGCCAAGCGACGTGGGGAAGAGTACATTTCCATGCGGTAAGAGAAGCGAGACAGTGTTTGGTGCGTAAATATAGGAAGATATCAGAGTTTGGTAGCATGAATTCTTTTTGGAGTGTCGGAAACGATTTTACGGTCTCGTTAACAAATAGGTCTGACAGTGAGGTTATGCCCATTGATTTCCAACGATCGAATGATGTTGATTGCATCAGTATATGCAGGGTTTCTATAGGTATAGGGACTGATACCCCTTTAGTTTGGGCGGATAGTGATTGGAGGAATCGCGACCACGTTTTAATAGTTGCCACTATGGTCGGGGATAGTTTACTGAGGATTTTAGCTCCCATGATTGATGCGAATAGCCAGGAGGACAGATTCCCCCCTGGGATTAGGGATGCTTCCATTTTCCCCCATAAGGTGAAATTAGGAGAGATTGGGGACCAAGCTTTGGTTTGTGTGAGAATGGAAGCCATATAGTAGTCTTGGAAGTCTATATATCCTGTACCACCAGCCATTTGATGTTTAATGAGTTGGGCGTGCTTGCATCTAGGTTTTTTACCTTGCCAAATAAATTTGGATAAAATTGACTGGAGAGATTTGAAGTAGCTAAGGGGAAGTGGGATGGGTAGGGTTCGGAATAGGTATAGTATTTGGGGAAGGTGCAACATTTTAAACGCCGCTAAACGTCCCGTCCAAGAAAATTCGAAGGACGCTAGCCTGGTGAGGTCGCTTTGTAACTTTGTGCGTATCGGTATATAATTGGCTGAAAACAGGGATTTCGTGGTTTTAGTTAATTGGATACCCAGATGGGTTATGCTATTTTCCGCCCATGAAAAGGGGAAGCGTTCTTTAAGTCGAACACTCGTGGACTCGTCTAAACCTAAGTCTAATATAAATGATTTGGATTCGTTTACTTTGTAGAATGAAACAGAACTGAACCAGGCGAGCGTCTTCTGGATTGCTGGGAGGGAACGTTCAGGATCAGTGATCATAAGGATCACATCGTCCGCAAATAGACTAATTTTGTGATCTACACCAGCGAGGGATATACCAGTGATGTCGGGATTTGATCTGATTCTTTCAGCCAGGGGTTCCATTACTAAATTAAAAATTATCGGCGAGAGGGGGCACCCCTGCCTTGTGCCGTTTGAAATTTGAAAGGATGAGGACATAGCGTCTGCTGAGAACACACGGGCTGAGGGAGAAGAGTATAAGGCCATGATAGCATCATGTATGGGGCCAATGATCCCAAATTTGTTAAGTATTGCCGACAGGTAAACCCAGTGGACCCTGTCAAATGCCTTTTCGGCGTCGAGGGATAGGAGAATCGAGGGGAGCTTAGTCGATTCGGCATGATGGATGATATTTAGCAGTCGTCTTGTGGCATCTGAGGTTTGGCGTCCTTTGGTAAATCCCGATTGGTCCAGGGAAATTAGAGAGGGCATAATGTCTTCCAATCTGTTGGCTATCAACTTTGCGTACATTTTTAAGTCAAGGTTCAGTAGCGAGATGGGGCGGAAGTTTTTAGGAGAAGTAGGGTCTTTACCTGGTTTGGGAAGAGTAACTACCATGGCAGTAAGCATCTCTGTCGGGAATGAGGCGGTTGAGGTTGCTAGATTGAATGTTTGGGACAAAGTGGGGGCTAGGATGTCCTTGAATTGTTTGTAATATTCCCCAGTGAAGCCGTCCGGGCCTGGGGATTTGGAGGAAGGAAGCTTATTTATTACTGAGATAATCTCGGCGATCGTAAAGGGTGAATTTAAATCTGAGAGCTGTTCCTGAGATATAGGCGGGAGGGATAGGTCTTGTAGGAAAGTTTGGATTAATTCAGGGGAAGGTTGGGTGGTCTTTGGGTCCTCTTTAAGGTTGTAAAGATCTCGATAGTATGCGCTAAAGGCGTTAGCTATGGATTGCGGTTTAAGGAGATTTTCGTTGGTGTGTGGGTGATAGAGGAACGGGATTTTTGTTTTGTTCCTGTGACCTTTAATTTTAAGTGACATCATTTTACCTGCTTTGTTACCTATGGAGTATGATGAGGCCTTGAGTAATTTGTAGAACTTTTCATGTCTCTCTAAAAGAAGTGACCGCAACTCGTTGCGTAGGGTAAAAATCTTGGCTTGAAGGGACTGGGAGGGGTTAGATTTATTTAGAGCTTCAGTGGCGGCGATGTCAGTCATGAGTTCGTCCAGTCTCTGGGTCCTTTGTTTTTTGGCCCTAGCACCCATTTGGAGGAACACACCTCTCATGACTGCCTTGTGGGCATTCCACACCACCGTCGGGTCGGACACCGAGGATTGATTAAATTGAAAGTATTCTTCCAAGTGTCGTTTGATGGGGATGGAAAATTGAGGATTGGTGAGAAGATAATTGTTCACTCTCCATATAAAGGAGTCTGGATGATGTCTATCATCAGAGATGTTGATGCTGATGGGGGCGTGATCCGACCAGGTGGCGGTGTGGATGCTGGAACCTAAAGTGTTCTGGAGTATTCGTTTATCTGCTAGAAACAAGTCAATACGTGAGTAGGTGTTGTGACGCGGCGAGAGGAACGTAAAGTCCCTCTCACTCGCATGACAACACCTCCATACATCATATAAATCGTTAGATACAATAAAAGACTCTAAAGGAGAGGCAAATCTTTTAGACCCTGCTGTGGAGTCCATAGTAAAGTTTGGTACTATATTAAAGTCACCGCTAATTAACAAGAGTCCCTTTTGGACTTTTCGCACTTTCTTCAATGTTTTCCTAAGGAAGTGCATTTGACCTTGGTTAGGGGCATATACGGTAACAAGGGTGTAAAGAACCTGGTTGATGGTACACATCAAAATAAGATATCGACCTTCCGGGTCTGCAATAAAGTCCTGCAAGGTGAACAGTACAGTGTTCTTTACGGCTATCAGAACTCCCCGCTTCTTCTGAGGGGAAGAGGCGTGGAAGATATGAGGGAACAGTCTGTGTTGACAATTAGGAGTGGCGTCTGCGGCAAAATGGGTTTCCTGAACACATAGAACATCACAGTTATGCGCCAATGCAGATCTCCATAGGGAGTTGCGTTTAGCAGGGTGGTTGAGCCCATTCGCGTTTAGGGAAAGGATAGTGATTCCCATGGTGTGTTGGGAGACAATAAGAAAATAGAGTGAGAACTTACAGTGGTTGAGATTTCTTACTCAGAGTTCAGGATACCAGCTGGAACAGGTGGACCGTATGCGGGCCTAAATCGGAAGTCCAGGTGAGATGAGAAAGAAAAAAAACGGTGATCCAGATATGATGTGAAGATCCGTGAAGCTTTTTGGAAGATAAATTTCCGTAGGTTGAGGCTGTGTGTGTCTGACACTTTTCGGATATTTGGTAGAGCAGCAGCTATGAGCTGTAGGCAATAAAGCAGAAAATAAAAGAAAAAAAGAGCAACAAAGTATAACAACGTATAGGAGAAAAACAACAAAACAAAAAGCACAAGAAGTCAGTACTAAACCGCTCTTGTGAGCAACTGACTAAGTTGTGGGGAAAGTTCAACAGTCAGGTGTGTAAACGCAACTCCAGACCGGACATGTATGTTAGTTAGGCATTAAAGTACGGGCCGAACGTTCATCTATGGGTGTTCTTGGGTGTCTCCCGGGAGGGACCAAAGGAAAACGGATTGTGCTGACCGTCAGGACCCAGGGGACGTTGTGGGGGATCAGGTAGAATTCCCCATGCGTGGAGAAGCTTCAAGCCCCCTTCCAAGGTGGAGATGGTGTGTGGAATGCCATTATGGGTGGCCAAGATGGTCGCAGGGTAGCGCCATTTGTAGTTAATCTTGTGGTTGTTCATTGCTTTAGTGAGGGTTCTTAATTGCCTCCGCATTTGCAGCGAATACTTTGATAGGTCTGCGTACAGTTGGATGTTGGAGTATGGTGCAGGCAATGGAGAGTGCTCCCTAGCCTTCTGTAGAATTTGTTCTTTCGCCTGAAAGAAGTGAACCCGTAGTAGCACATCTCGGGGTATATCTGCCTCAAGGTGGCGTGGTTTTGGTAATCTGTGTATTCGATCGATAGTGAGCTCAATAGGGGTGAGTTCGGGAATCATACTGGAGAACATAGTGGTCACAAAGTTATGTAGCTCTGTGGGCTGAATGGACTCTGGAATACCGCGTATTTTGACATTATTTCTTCGGGAGCAGTCCTCGAGGTCCGCGAGCTTAGCTTTGATCCAAAGAGTTTCATCCCTTTGTTCAGAGTATGCGTCTACTAAATCATTGACCGTGTCAGTACATTCACCCATTTTGTTCTCTATGAACTGCACTCTATTGTCCATATGTTTCAGTTCCAATGAGAATCTATTGATCAGGGATAACATGTTGGACATAAGTGACGATTGCAAGGACAAGAGCATATCCTTCATCGTTGTATCGAGCACATGCTGTCCCGTAGTTGGGAACTGTGCTATTGACGATTGCAAGTCATTTATAACAGATTCGTTATGGAGGCCTGTACTCACTGCGTCTGAGGCCTGGTTGTTAGGATCCATCCGCATCCTCGACTTTACCGGGCTCCGGGAGGCCGGGGTTGAAGGAGATGAATCAGGCGAACATGCTGTCTGTGGATCCGCTTGAATGTCACGAGGATGGGCGTCAGGGAGATCCGTGTAGCTCAGGGAGGTCCGCGCTGTGCCGGCGGCGCCATCTTGGGCCTTGCGGCGGGGCTGGAAGGAGAAGGTTTCCAATCTTTTCGGACCTCTTTCCTGAATCTGTTTGCGGGACATCGTGGTGGCGGTGTATCGAGAGGATCGCGCAGGGCACTTTCGGGTTGATACCGGCGGAACGAGCTCCCGTTCGTCGCTCTTTGTCCGGTCTGGATAGCGGAGCTCTCTGCTCAGGCGTCCATCACTGTGCGCGCGCAAGCCACGCCCCCAACATCTTCACTCTTAAACGGGTACATTTTGGCAATCTTGGAAATTAAGGAGTTCTTCCTCTCCGCTTTTCCCCATTCGTCTGAAATAATCTCCCCGAGCTCACCCAAGAAGGGGAAATTCGGGTGATCCTTCTTAAGGTGTTTAAAGTACTTCCTCTGTTTAGAGGGTGCTTCCACTGGATCTTCCCATTTTAGAGCATCCTTGACTGCTCTGACGAGCGGCGGAACAAGAGAAAAATCGAAACCTGCAGCCGATTCATCAATCTCACTGTCCGAAGACTCACTTGAAGAGACACTGTGTCTGGAGGGGCCCGGAATTACAGGGTCTGCGTCTACATCGACTAGAGCTGTAACAGAGGCAGGATTAAACATCCGATCAGACTCTGCTTTGTTCAGAGATTCCTGAACCACCTTCCTGAGTAATGCTTCCACTTGCTGGTCTCCGGCTCCTCTTTCCTTCATAGCTCTAGAATAACAAGACTCACAGAGGGATTTACCCTCTGGAACGTGAGCTTTACAACCCCAGCAGGCTTTCCTCTCTGAGCGGCTGGAATGGTGGGTTGAATGACGACCAGATCCAGATCTTGACCTATCTTTACGGTGTCTGGAGGGTGATCTAGAGCGTCTAGAACTATGTAGAATGGCGATGTTGTAACCTAGACTGGTCAGTATCTTTGCGTACCGACAATTGACGTTCAGACCTAGAAGGGCTAAATAGAGAAGAAAAGAATACAGCAAGAGAAACAAAAGTAGTTACCCAAAATAAAACCAGCAGAAGGAAATAATATTTCTACCTGCAGCGTAAGGGTTGGCCACTGGGGGGCGATGATATATCCATAATGAAAAGTCTGTATGCTGGAGAGATTTGGAAACACCATAAGCATCCAAAGGGAATCAATAGTAGAGCTTACTGGCAAACAGAACATACCTCCAAGCAAGACACACAGCACACATGGGGAAGCCGCCCTTCTAATCCCGCAAAACAATCCCAACCATAGCTGTATCTGACAGCTATTTGAATGTTAGCACCGATAGTGACGTCACCACGCTCCCCGGCGTCGGCCAGTGGAGTTTGCGCGCATGCGCGACCGCCGCCATCCTCCGAAAACTGCGCACGCGTGAACCAAGCCTCGATCCGAATGAGGCCCGCGCCTGCACAGAACGAACAGAAGAGGTGGCGGACTGGAACGCAGATGCGCTCCAGCCGCCATACATACTGGAAAATGGTAAAGGAAAGGACAAACAACACACAAAAACAGGCTGCCATAATGAGAAATAATTAAGCCAATACGATACCGCCACGGCACGATCCCGATCCATCCTGACTGGGGGCACTTTACCCACTGCACGAACGGGACATAAAAACAGAGGCCTCCTGCTAATAACAAAGGATGTATGGCCAAATTAGCGCTTGCCTGCCAATGGCAGGTTAGTAAGCTCTTTATGGCATTGCATATGTTGCCCGTCTCCACCCGGCTAATAGCTGGGACTGCTGGAATCCATAACCACCATCAGAATCTTCGTGCAAACAGGACTGGACCGGAACTACTCTTCATGAGGTAAGCAAACACCTTGGTCCTAGGAGGAGGACAAAAAAGGAACAAAGTCTCTGTACTTAAGCAAAGATTTATGGGAGTGGGGTCCTATGAGGTATGAGAGGCGGGATTAACCCATACGTATGCTGCCATGGAGTCTGTCAGGAAAACATATTTTTGCTTTATTCATCTAATAACATTCTATGTACAAACTATAAAGAGGAAAGAGAAAGCAGCACTCTGGAGTAAAAGCTACTGTTACAAGTTTATTAAGGCGTCAGACCACCTGATTCTCCACTCCTAATGTAATTAATTAAAAAAAAAATGAGCTTATTCATAAGGTACTCTATGAATAATATTTTTGTTGAAGTGAAACGCATCAGAGTGGATGTTCTGGTGGTTTGCCTGTATATCAGATGCAATAAAAAAAAAATGAAACAGTAGCTTTTACTCCAGAGTGCTGCTTTCTCTTTCCTCTTTATAGTTTGTACATAGAATGCAAAAAATAAAGCGACAAAAAGCAACTGTATGCTTCAATACATAATTTATAAGAATTAAGTAATATACAACGTATGCATAGGATGTGCTTAGAATGGTAGGCAAAATTACAAGACTTTTTATTTTGCGTACACAGATATTATACCACTAATTGCTTTAGAATATACCCATTAGGTCTAGAGTTTTGATTGACATGTTTAGCACTTTCTGAGTTCTTTTAAAGCAACAACATTATTTTTACTTTTATTTATTTATTTTTTACCTTTTATTGAGTTGGATGGGTGTGAGGGGGCTTGTTTGATATTGGGGTTAATGTGTTACATATATATTTAGAATAATAAAATATGCCATTTTGTGTGGGCTTGTGATAGGTGCCTTGTACCTTTTCTACTGATTTTGTTAGAATTGTATTTTGGGTTTGCCAATTGCTACCCTCTGTCACCTGAATCATTTTTTTGTAGAGGGAGATCCATGAACTTCTCTATAAAATATATAAATTATTATTCAGAGTTCCATGATATTTTATACCTTTTTAGTGTATTAAAAATGACTGTAGCTATCTTGAAGATTCATTTATGCTTCTAAGCAGCAATTTTTTTGGTGGATTTACACACTTGTGATTTTTTATGCACATGTGCTTGGTTTGTTATGAATAAAATGTATCATACTGTATGTGTTTAGTAACAATTTGGTGGAATTGCACTTTTTTATATATTTAATTGCACATTTTTTGGAGCACTTCACTATTTTCTTATAAATAAGCAATTAGCAAACTGCATAAATAAAAATTGGAGCGTCATTTGCTATTGTCTCCTAGTCTTCCTTTTCCCTTTTCTCCTTCCCCTTCCTTTTCTTTTCCCCCATAGCAGGAATTGAAGCCACCAAACAGGACAACCCATATTACAAATGTGTAATGTTTTGTGTTCAGGTTATGCATGAGAAAAATATGACTGGGATGACCATGATCCACATTTTAGGATTTCAATTTTCCCAAAACATTAAGATTGTGGTATTTTTTATTTTCCTTATAAATTATTTTATGACAATATGTGGAAACGTCCTGATCATCACACTGGTGTCCTACAGCAAATCCCTTCATTCTCCCATGTACTTTTTTATTTCTCAGCTCGCTGTATCAGATATTTTACTAATAACTGATATTCTTCCTAACCTTCTCCACATGAATTTGGTGAAAGAGACCATGGTATCCCTTTCTGATTGCATCACCCAGTATTATTTATTTGCTGTCATGGAAGTCTTGGATAGTCTTCTTCTGACAGTGATGTCTTATGACAGATATTTGGCCATCTGCAAACCACTGCATTATAATTTGATAATGAACCACCAGTTATCCTGGATTATGGTTGTTACCTGTTGGGTTTCAAGCTTTTTGGTTGCACTAATTCACACGATAACCATATCGAAATTGCAGTTTTGTGGCCCTTATGTCATTGACCACTTTTTCTGTGATCTTGATCCAATATTGGCACTTGCCTGCGGTGATACCTCAATTGTTCAAATGGAAATTTTGTATTTGGTGATTATTGTAGCTGTAATTCCATTCTTTATTATCATTATATCCTACGCTTATATCATATTTACCATTTCTAAAATCCCGTCTATTACTGGGAGACAAAAAGTTTTTTCCACATGTAGCTCCCACCTTATTGTTGTTTCTGTTTATTATATTACCCTCATTAGTGTTTATATGGTACCCAGAAGAGATGAATCATGGAATATGACTAAATTCTTTTCATTGCTGTACACTGTATTGACCCCACTGCTGAATCCAATTATATACAGCCTGAGGAATAAAGAATTGAAAAATGTTTTTGGAAAACTGATCAACAATTTTCTGAAATTTCAGTAGAAAATAACATTTGAATACATTAAATAAGTATACAATTTATATTGCAAACCACCACACATTTTCCACCAGAAAATTCCTAAAATATTTCTGATTGTATTAAAGTATTTGTAAACCCTTACAAACCACTTTGATCTACAGGTAAGCCTAGATTAAGGCTTACCTGTAGGTCCAATAAATATCTCCTAAACCTACATGGTTTAGGAGATATTTACTAAAAGACAGGCATGCCACTGCTAACGGCGATATGCCGTTAGTGGCGGATCCTTTGTGCATGCGCGGGGGTGACGTCACCGCTGCTCCGGCGCTGTGAGTGGCCGGAGCAGTGATACCCGGAAGAAGATGAACTCTCCGTACTACAGGGGACAGTGGTGACATCGCTGGCTCCTGTGTCAGGTAAGTGACACATAATGGGCTACTATGTGATGCATAGTAACCCATTATGCTTTACCTTTACAGGGAGACAAAGAAGAAGTAAACCCATCAGGGTTTACTTCCTCTTTAATTTCAGGGAATATTTATGCAAAACACATTTTTAGGTAGGCAGCTGATATTTAGAATTTTAGATACTAATGGCATTTTGCTTTAAACTGTTTACATTGTCACTTTGTTTATATGTAATTGTTTGTATCACACCTTTGATTTTTAATTTTGATTTCTACTCTATTCTACTGTACATTCTGGAATTTTGTTCAGTAAAACTTGGATAGGACTCAAAGCTCTCTAGTATAAGTTATTATTGGCAATGTGTGTCAGAATATGCTTGAAAAGGTAGAAAATATTATACAAAATGGAAAATAATTCATATTTTGCAGTCTTATTCCCAAATGTAATAAAATAGAGACATGGTTCAGGTTTGTTGCTACCATGGGTTTTAGGCAAAGCCTTGTATCAGTAAATGTAGGTACAAATTAGCCTGGGAGGGTGTTTTACATCAAAATGCACTACATGGCCTTTAACTTATTACCAACAGGCTAGGATAGTCCAATAAGGGGGTGTTTGGATAAGCAAATTACTATAAAAGAAAGGTACAAAGCAGCCATAGTGACAATGTATTCAATTAGCTGTAGGAAAACAATAGAGAAACTGTCAGAATCAGCAGCTAGGGAGACCAGACACATAGCTACACAAAGGAACTGAGACAAAACAAAGGCTTTATATATATTAAAGTGATATTTATTTATAGTGAAACACAGCAAACCATTAACACAGCACACACAGCAAACAGTAAATGTTAACATTAACAAACCCCAAAAGACAAATAACAAAGGAACCTAACTACTAACTATATACAAAACCCTCTAAAGGACAAGGATAAGGGAATGCAAGGAAGGGGGATCTCAACAGGGTACTCAAATAGGAACAAGGCAGAGCAGTACAGACTGGATCAAGCTATGCACAGCGGACAAGGAAGGGACCAGAATTGTGACGCACCAGGGGAAGGGAGGAAAAGCCTTAAGTAGCCCCCAGGCAGCTGAACATTAATTAGCCTGATTACACCAGTCTGCTGGCTCCTAGGTGACACCTGCTGGTGAACACTAGAACTGCAGCAAACAGCCCAGAGCAGGATAGTGCCACCAGCTGGCGAACTTAATCCTAACAGAAACCAATAAACTGCACAAACATGTGGATCAATTAGGAAATTGTAATTTCATTCTGACTGCTTGCACTTTGACAGTTAACCATTTTTTTTGTTTTTATTATTGGGGTGTGAGGTCTGGCATCAAGGGTAGAGCTTTTAGAGACTTCAGTCAAGGTCAGTGATTTGTGATTTCAGGGCTTGATTTACTCACATTTATTTAAAAGTAAAAGTATCTTATACCAGATTTTTCTTCGCAGTGGTTATTCAGCATTACACTTTTAAAGCCACAAAACAATTTCTCTTTACTTCTGCCTCCTTCAGTGAACACATGCACTGGCTCTAACTGCCTCCAGCCATATTGACTCACACCTTTAAGCTCTGTACACATGGGCCAAATGTTGGGAGACATCAGCCGGTTAAAAAAAAATATTGCTCCATGTGTATGCCACCCTGTCCAACAGAAGCCGACCATTTGCCCAGCTTCTGTCGGATGAGCACATTGGAAAATCAGCAGCCAACACCCAATGGCAGAGAATGCTTATCAGAGAGTTCTGGCAGGGGGGCCATCCCCATGTCAAGACACAATAGCTCAGCAGGAGAAACTTTTCTAACTTTTTCAACCGGAGCCGACAGTTTTTTGGTTGAATGGAAAAAACTCATATTGTGTATCGGGTTTTACTCCTTGGCAGAGGCTCCCGTCTATAAGGTGGGGTCCTGATCCATAGTCAGCGCTCATATTCAAAAGGCTTGCACAATCACTACGCTAGTTACCATCAAAACATGGATACAATTTAAAATCAGCGCTCAGTGAAAATCAACATAAATACAATCAATTCATTAAAAATATCACATTTAATCAAAAAAGAAGCACTGAGGTAAAGTCATTAATATCCAGCACAACAGAGAGGGATGTACTTATTGCACAGTAAAGTAAAAATCCAAAAGTCGTAATAAAGCAAAAGTAATAGTACACTGTGCCACCTTCCTTCAGGAAACAAGGGGTTAACTCTCGGCTATAGATCAAAAACAAAACAAAAACATGTGTGCTTTTTTTAAGTGGACACCAGCCTGCGATAAGTGAATTGCCAAGTTACTGCAACGTGGAGCTATGAGTCCTCTATGCTTTGGCTACCTGTTAATAGATCTATAGCCGAGAGTTACCCCTTGTTTCCTGAAGGAAGGCAGCACAGTGTACTATTACTTTTGCTTTATTCCTACTTTTGGATTTTTACTTGACTGTGCATAAGTACATCCCTCACTGTTGTGCTGGTTATTAATGACTTTACCTCTGTGCTTCTTTTTTGATTAAATGTGATATTTTTAATTCATTGATTGTATTTATGTTGAGTTCCACTGAGCACTGATTTTAAATTGTATTCATGTGAACCTCTCTCCGGAAGTTTTTTCAGCTGCACTGGATACCACTCGGAATCACTAGTTTTTAATCTGAATTTCATAGGTTGTCTCCAATAAAGCTGGCCATACACCATGCAATTTTCTTATTCAATTTTCTTTGGGTTTGCCTTCAGCTGTGTGGTACAAGGGCCTGTCTGATTGCACACACATTGAAGGTGTTTAGATTTGGCCTCATATTATATGGTTTTGGTAGATCTGGGGGAGATCCGTAGAGGAGAATTGTATGGTGTATGGCCAGCATAAGACCAAAAAATCTTAGCGCTGGAGTTTTGTGTTGTTGATTACCATCAAAACATGGGCCCAGGATTGAAAGCTTCAACCCTCCCAATATTCTCGGGGCACCAGAACTCATACCAGAATTTACCAGTCATGGAGAAAACTTCAAGGCCAGCTTTTTACTAATGAGGCACACATCCTGGAGCCCTTCAACCTGCATGTATGACAACCCTGGGCAACACCAAATCCTCTCTACACTGTGACATGGCACAACCCCATCACAGGGGCTTTTTTAATTGTATTTTTATTTGAATTTGTTGTTTATTAAGGTCATCAGTCAGTTTTAGCTATAGAAAAGTTTTTTTATGCTGCAATGCTTTCCTTTTAAAAAAAAAATGCTTTTATTTCAGAGGTTGGTATTTTGGAGTTTTCATTTCTTTTGTGGGTTTATTTGTTCCTGTTTTATATTCATAGAGGCACACATCCATTTTTAGTTTGAGGTACTCAAAACATAGCATTCACTTTTTACAGATCTGTGACTGTCTTGGCATGCTGCATGGATGGCTGCACAATAGAGGAGCTCCAACATTCTGGAAACTTTTTGCCTGATTCCTTTCTTCCTCCTAGTGTTAGAATGGGCAAGATGACCTGACATGGTAAGAAAATCACATGTGCTCTAATCTCCCTTTTACCTATGCAGACATGTCGGGCTTTGCAACAGACATTAAATCAACATTCTCTGCAGCCATTACTGATCTTAAAGCAAATCTGCTGGCTGAACAGCTGACCTCTACTGAGGCAGCAGGAAAACACAGAGATAAATCAATAAAAAGGCTGGAGACGGTTACAGCTTCACACTCACTTCACTTTATTGAAATTAACAGACACCTTGAGGACTTGGACAATAGAGGATGCAGAAATAATATTAGAGTCTGGGGATCCCGGAATCCGTAGATAGTGACCAAATCATACCGGCTCTACTAAAAATCTACCATAGTCTCCTGGAAAGACCTTAAGATATACAGAGATTGAGTTTGTGCTCACAAAGTGCTGAGGGCACATGGCCCTGACACCGCACCACCAAGAGACACTTTATGTTGCCTGCAAAATTTTACGTTAAAAAGAGATATTCTGTGTAAGGCGAGACAAAATGATCAATCTTTAATATCAGAGAATATTATGCTATTCCAGGACTTGTCTCAGATAACATAAAAAAAATGCAAGTTGTTACGCCCCCTGTTGGAAATATTGAGGGAAAAATGCCTGATTTATACATGGTGATTTGACTTTACTCTGAGTGTCACGTACAATGGGAAACAACATTTACTCTGAATCCCAGACAATCTTCCTGATTTCCTGATTTCTGTGACTCCTTACAAATGGGTCCAGTTGAGCTCCCAGAATGGTATCAGGAATTTAGACTGCCATCCCTGGAAAGGAGACCACCTCGCTCTCTTTATTTTTTTTCCTCAAAATGTTTTATTTATTTTCTTGAAAAGGTTACAAGGTCAATGTGCAATACAGTACAGTCAACATAACATTTTGCAGTGTGTTACATAACTAGACATAACATTGGGAGAATACTTGACATTGTTCAAGGCAACTAGTCTTGTATTTGAACATAGCAACAAGGAGTCCTCTCAGTATGTACCGCTGTTCGAAGCTAACCCCCAAGGGCGATGGAAACAGTGTCAATGGGGCCATTGTTAACAGGCCCAAGCAGTGGGAGATTTGGTTCTGGAGGGGTTAGCCTCTACCTCGCAACCTGGGTCGTGAGAGAACGTGCTAGTGTAGAGGGGTCTAGTCACAAGCAGTGATACAGAGGAAGGGATGGGTAAGAGGGGGAGGCAAGAGAAGTAGTAAAAGGTAGGGAAAGGAAGGGGCTGAGGGGATGGCCCACCGCCTTCTTGCATCTCCAGCAGATGTTAGAGATTGTGGGTGAGAATTGGTGCAGGAGGGCACGGGTCCTGTACCATTTGGTTGCAATCTTGTAGCAATTTTCTTGGATTGCTACGTTTAATGAACCTTTGTGAATATACTCACATATGTCTTCCCAATTGTCATCCGTAAGGGTCACCTGGAGGTCCTTTTCCCAGGACAATCGTGAAGCATCTCTGCTGGGGGTGGAACAATTCCCCTGCAGTAGGGTGTATAGGTATGATATTAGGTGCCTTTGAGGGGTAGTGCGTGTGTGTAGGGATTTGAAGGCAGTAAGCTGTCTGCTCCACTGTGAGGATGGGTCTGGTGACATGAGGAAGTGTCTCAGCTGCCTATAGGTCCAGAAGGGGAATGTTTTAGTGCGTGATAAGGATACCAAGTCTTCATAGGGACGTAGACGTCCCCTGTGGAAAAATTGGTGCGCCAGTACTTCCTCATGAGGCCATTCCCTTTGAAGGAATGCCCCAGAGTCTCCAGGGGGAAAGTCAGGATTCCCCCGCAGAGGGGTCAACAGACCTGGGTATGAGGACAATTGAAAGGGTACCATGGTCTTCCTAAAGGTCATTAATGTAGGGTAGATAAAGGGGTGTGTCACCAAGTCTCTGGGCCATAGAGAGGGTTTCGTCCAAGGGATTAGATGTAGTAATGAATCCGTGAAAGAGTTCTCCAACATGACCCATGGCTTCTCATGTTTGTGGGCTTTCCAATCCACTAACCTGGTCAAATGGCAAGCTAGATAGTACTTATGTATATCGGGTAATCCGATCCCACCTTTGCTTTTGCCGCCTGTGAGCCGAAGGTAACTAATACGTGCAGTGCTGTTTTTCCATATAAATGCGGTGCATGATTTTTTATACGATGAAAAAAAGGACAGGGGAAGGTGAATGGGGATTGTCTGCATTAAGTAGAGTAAATGCGGGAGAATTATCATTTTTACTAGGGCTGAGCGCCCAAACCAGGAGACGTTAAGGCTGGTCCAGTCCTTCAGGTCTGATTGTATCTTGGATAGCATGGGTATAAAGTTGCAGTGGTAGAGCTCAGGTAGTCTCCTGGGTATGTGTATACCAAAATATGAAATGGAGTCCTGTTTCCATATGAATGGGAAGGATTCTTGGCAGTGTAATACTTCAGAATGGGGGAGTGAGATGTTCAGGGCATAAGATTTAGAAAGATTAATTTTGAGATTTGACCTTAGGCTAGGTAAGGAGACTTGAGGTGTTTGAAGCGATAGTAGCATGTCGTCGGCGAATGCTGCTATTTTAAATTCTCTATGTGGTGTGGATCCCCTTAATATCGGAATTCGCCCTGAGCTTGATCAATAGGGGCTCTAATGTCAGGACAAAAATGAGGGGCGAGAGGGGACATCCCTGACGTGTCCTGTTGCTAATGGTAAAGGCGTTCAACAGGTGGCCATTCACTTTCACCCTCGCCGAGGGGATAGAGTATAGTGCAGCTATGTAGGAGCACATTTGGGGCTGAAGGCCTATCCCCTTCAGCACTTCCCGCCACTCTGTCGAACGCCTTCTCCGCATCCAGGCATAGAAGAAATCCCTGGGTTTTGAGGAGGTGAGCCAATGATGTAGATTTAAGGTACGTGTGGTATTATCTCTCACCTCCCTACCTGGAATAAAACCCACCTGATCAGAGGATATGAGGCTGGGTATGAGAGGCAGCAACCTGTTGGCTAGCATTTTGGCGTATAATTTGACGTAATTGGAAAGTTGAAGTTGAGTTGAAAGTTGCCATCATTCTAGGTGATAGGACCTCTAGGAAGGACTTGTAGTATTGCAGTGGTAGGCCATCTGGTCCCGGGCTTTTCCCTACTTTCATTTGGCCAATGGCCGTACTCAGCTCCTCTGCAGTAAGGGGGATGTCCAGACCCTCAGCTTGCTGGCTGGTAATAGGTTTCGGGCAGTACTGTGCTAAAAAGTCTCGTATTTGGGCAGTGCGGGCGTTTGAGGGGTCAAGGTCAGGGTGGACTGTCGAGCAAGTTGTAAAGATCGGAATAGAACGATTCAAACTGTTTGGCAATATCCTCGTTCTTGGAGAGGAGAGTGCCTTGTTTGTCTCGTATGTGGTAAATTGTGGACGAAGCCTTAGCGGCTTGAATCGTGCATGTCAAGTGTCTCCCACTTTTGTAGAACACTTTTTGCCTGAGGACGTAGCGTCTCCTTGTTTGTTTCCCCAATTCGTCTAGCAATGTGGATCGAGTGAGTATTAATTCTTGAAGTGTGGCTTGTGAGGACGATTGTTTGTGGGATATTTCTAGTCTACTAATGGTATCAATCAGTGCTTTAATCCATTCTTGGTGCACCCTTTTGGCTTTTGTTGCTAGGGAGATAAGTTCCCCTCGTATAACACATTTATGGGCTTCCCATATTGTGACAGGGGAGACGTCAGGAGTACAGTTTTCCGCAAAGTACAGTTGGATTTGGGATCGAATCTGTTGTAGCGTGACTGGGTCTTTCAGCAAGGAGGGATTCAGTCTCCAGGTCTTTGTCATTTGCGTCGAGTCGGGGAAAGAGAGGGTCACTGTAATGGGGTGATGATCCGATAGGAACATCGGTTCAATTGAGGCTTGTGTGAGAAGAGGAAGGTCTGTTTGCGTCAGAAAGAAGTAGTCTATTCTGGAATATTTCAGGTGTGGTGGTGAATAGAAGATATAGTCTCTGTCATTCGGGAACATAGTACACCAGGTGTCATGGAGAGAGAGGCCTTGTAATTGCAGTTTAATCTGTCGGAGCGCTCTGTAGGGTAGCACGGATGTGCCTGTGGAGGTATCGATTGTGGGGTTCAGTGGGGTATTGAAATCTCCACCCAGTAGGACCATACCCTCCTGAAAAGTGGACAGAAGGTCACACATAGGGATAAGCCGAACACCCCCCGGTTCGGTTCGCACCAGAACTTTCGAACGGACCTCAAATTTGTACGAACTTTAGAACCCCATTGAAGTCTATGGGACTCGAACGTTCAAAATTAAAAGTGCTAATTTTAATGGCTAATATGCAAGATACTGTCCTAAAAAGGGTTTGGGGACCTGGCTCCTGCCCCAGGGGACATGGGTCAATGCCTAAAATGTATTTAAAAATGGCCGTTTTGGCGGGAGCACTGATTTTTATGACGATTAAAGTGAAAAAAAGTGAAATATTCCTTTAAATATCATGCCTGGGGGGTGTCTGTAGTATGCCTGTGAAGTGCCATGTGTTTCCCGTGTTTAGAACAGTCCCTGCACAAAATGACATTAAACTGAAATAACATCATTTAAAACTGCTTGCAGTTTTAATGTTATATCTGTTTCCTGCAATATGGTTGAAAATCATTGAGAAAAATGGCATGGGTAGCCCTCCCTGCCCATTACCAGCCCCTTTGGGTCTTGTACGCATATTAAGGGGAACCCCGTACCCAAATTAAAAAAAGGAAATGTGTGTGGCCCCCCAGGCCCTATATACTCAGAACAGCAGTATACAGGCGGTGCAAACAAGACAGGGACTGTGTAAGTTTGTTCTGTTAAGTTGAATCAGTTTGTAATTTTCAACTGGTACATTTTTAAAGTGTAGCTCCAGTCAAAAAAACTATTTTTAAGCTTTTTGGAAAACATAGGGAAGGGTTATCACCCCTGTATAATTTGTTTTGTCGTACATCTTTTTTCATCTCACTTGCTGTTGTTTCCTTTCATTTGCAAGTAGGAGATGTTTGTAAGTTGGATGTTTGAAAGTAGGGGCCTGCCCTATATGCTTTGCAGAAATGGCGGAACAAGGTGTTGGTTTTGCCACAACATTGTAAGCCCTCAAAGTGACTCTTGGTGGGCGCTGGAGCGCCCTGCTGTGAACTATTATATCAAGAATTGTAATTACATGCCATTGTTGAACAATGGTAGAAAAATTGACCTTTGGTGGTTGTGGTGCTGGTGCCACAACACTATAAGTCCTCACAGTTACTCTGGGTGGGAACAGGAACGGGCCCTCCTGTGAAATATTATATCAAAAATTGTAATTAAATGCCCCTGTTAAACAGGGGCAGAAAAATTGGGCCTTAGGCACTGGTGCTGGTGCCACCACACTGCAACCTCTCCCATATACTCTAGTTTTATTGCAGGAATTAGCCCTGCTGCAAAGCATTGCATCAAAAATTGTAATTAAACGCCCCTGTTAAACAGGGGCAGAAAAATTGGGCCTTATGCGCTGGTGCCACGACACTGCAACCTCTCCCATATACTCTAGTTTTATTGCAGGAATTAGCCCTGCTGCAAAGCATTGCATCAACAATTGTAATTAAAAGCCCCTGTTAAACAGGGGCAGAAAAATTGGGCTGATGGCATCACCCAGAACCAGAAATGTTCTTCCAACATATCAGCGGAGGAGGAAGAGGATAGACAATCAACATAACAGGACAGTCACTCAGCATCAGCATAGGCAGTCTTGAAGGGATGTGATATTTAAAAAAAAAATATTCTGTTACATCAGCTTCAGGTGCTTGGTAGCTGTGGGTGATCCAAGACTGATTCATCTTGATGAAGGTCAGTCGATCAACTGATTCGGTGGACAGGGGCACCCTGTGATCGGTAACAAAGCCACCAGCAGCACTGAAGGTGCGTTCCGAAAGAACGCTGGATGCAGGACAGGCCAGTAGCTCAATTGCATACTGTGCAAGCTCTGGCCAGTGATCCATCCTCAAGACCCAGTAAGCCAGAGGATTTTCGGTGGGAAAGGTGTCCAATTCTGACCTTGCCCCTAGGTATTCCTGCACCATGTAAATCAGACGCTGGCGATGGTAGCTGG
This sequence comes from Lithobates pipiens, assembly GCF_037356315.1. NCBI lineage: Eukaryota > Metazoa > Chordata > Amphibia > Anura > Ranidae > Lithobates > Lithobates pipiens. Next base: position 624,820,451 of record NW_027507903.1, read on the forward strand.
AACCGATCATACCTTGGGGCTGCAGACTAAAAAATTGTCTGAAAGCATCAGTCAGGAGGCCACCTTCTCCACCGCTCCTTCTGACCGATGCCTCAGCAACATGTTGTCCAGGACCAGGAGTTTGTAACCTCCCAGTCTCTGGGAACGCGTTGCACAGACCTTTCTGCAAGGCCTCCCAGAGATGTCTCATCCTCTGCTCCCTCTGCGATGGCAAGATAAGGTCAGCAACCTTACCCTTGTACCGTGGATCAAGGAGAGTGGCCAGCCAGTAATGGTCCCTCTCCTTGATCCGAAGAATAAGAGGATCCTTCTGCAGGCTTTGCAGGATCAGGGAGGCCATGCAGCGTAGGTTAGCTGAGGCATTCGGTCCGGAGTCCTCTGGGTCACTAAGGACAACATGATCCGCAGCTACCTCCTCCCAGCCACGTACAAGTCCACGGGTTTCTTGGGACTGTAAATCTTCCCTACAAGACTGCTGCTTCTGCTGATGCTGAGTGCCAGCCTCCACCTCCATGCTGACACAATCATCCTCCTCCTCCTCTTCCTCCTCCTCATCCTCTTCCTGTGTGATGGGTGGCACAGCAGGAACACTGTCTGGATAAAGGGGGCCTTGAGAGGCAAGGAAGTCCTCCTCTTCCTGCCTCTGTTGTGCCTCAAGTGCCCTGTCCATTATTCCACGCAGCGTATGCTCCAAGAGGTGGAAAAGAGGTACAGTGTCACTGATGCATGCACTGTCACTGCTCACCATCCTTGTGGCCTCCTCAAACGGTGACAGGACAGTGCATGCATCCCTGATCATGCCCCACTGGTGTGGTGAGAAAAAACCAAGCTCCCCTGACCCTGTCCTGGTGCCATAGTCGCACAGGTACTCATTGATGGCCCTCTACTGCATGTGCAGCCACTGCAGCATGGCCAACGTTGAGTTCCACCTGGTGGGCATGTCACATATAAGGCGGTTCTTGGGCAGGTTCAACTCCTTTTGGAGCTCAGCCAGCCGAGCACAGGCATTAAATGATCGTCGGAAATGCACACAGACTTTAGTACGCTTACCAACGAGCTGCATGGCAGGTCAACATATGTCTGGTCAAGCATGTGGTGCCCAAGCGGCTGATGTTTTGGCCACACGAGATACGCTTGAGACATATGTTGCAAATAGCAGTGGTGCGATCTGATGCACTCGTCTCAAAAAAGGCCCACACCAAAGAACTTTTAGAATAACGCGCAGAGGCAGCGCCCTGCACAGGCGGAGCTCCGCGGTGTGATTCAGTCGGTGTGCTGCCCCTAAGCTGGCCCCCGGAGGGCATCCTGCCTCGTTGGACATGTGCCTCCTCCTCCTCCTCCTCTCTCCTACCAGGCACCCACGTGGAGTCAGTGCCCTCATCATCCCCTCCCTCTTCATCGCTGTAGCAAACCTGGCAGATTGCTGTCCTTCTTGAGCATCCCCTCTCTCTGCATTCACGCTACTGCCTTTCTCTAGCTGAGTGTCATCATCAGAGCCTAAAAAACACTGGGCATCCTCCTGGAGCATGTACCCAACACTGTGCTCAAAGAGTTCAGGGGACGCCTCAGGAGGACGTGGTGGGTCTAGGGAAGGAGTCACTGATGATGACATTGAGACGAGGGAAGATGATGCGTTGGCAGCTGCTTTGCTAGTACCCTGAGACTGGGTGAGAGAGGATGAGGAGGATGAAGAGGGCTTGGTCATCCACTCTGCCAAGTCGTTGGCATGTTGCAGCTCAACATGTCCAGCTGCCGAAAAGAAGGACAAGCGTGTCCCATGGCCACGTGCTGATGATGACGATGCACCGCGTCCACGACCAGCACTGTTGTCTCTAGACACAGAGCCTGCTTGCCCTCTTTTATCGGATTGCGCCTGTCTGCCTATCCTTGCTGGCCTTCCAGACATGGTAATGGCCTGAAGGGAGTTGGGTAAAACAGCAATTGGGTAGTGTATATTGTGCTGAGGGCACACAACACCCACTAACTCCTGCAGATGCCTTTATTATAGAACACCAGCAATAAAGGGTAGATAAAGGGGTATACTGTACTGGAGGCACACAACACCCACTAAGCCCTGCAGATGGCTCTATTAGAGAACAGCAATAAAGGGTAGATACAGGTGTATATTGTGCTGGAGGCACACAACACCCACTAACTCCTGCAGATGCCTTTATTATAGAACATCAGCAATAAAGGGTAGATAAATGGGTATTCTGTACTGGAGGCACACAACACCCACTAAACCCTGCAGATGGCTCTATTAGAGAACAGCAATAAAGGGTAGATACAGGTGTATATTGTGCTGGAGGCACACAACACCCACTAACTCCTGCAGATGCCTTTATTATAGATCACCAGCAATAATGGGTAGATAAAGGGGTATACTGTACTGGAGGCACACAACACCCACTAAGCCCTGCAGATGGCTCTATTAGAGAACAGCAATAAAGGGTAGATACAGGTGTATATTGTGCTGGAGGCACACAACACCCACTAACTCCTGCAGATGCCTTTATTATAGAACACCAGCAATAAAGGGTAAATACAGATGTATACTGTGCTGTGCTGGAGGCACACACAACTTCCAATAACTCCTGCAGATGGCAGATGGCTCAAATAGAGAAGAGCTATGTAGGTGGATATAGCGGTGTGTACTGGGTACAGAGCACGCAGCCAGCACGCACAAGCTCCTAACACTGACTGCAAGCTCTATTATAAAAGATAGATATATCGCTAGCTATATAGGTGAGCTGAATATAGCGGTGTATACTGCGGTCAGGGCACGCAGACAACAACCACTACAGAAGAGCAAGATCGAAAAATTGGGCGATAGCGATCGGTGTATACTGTGTTGAAGGTACACAGAGCACCCACTAACTGCTTCAGACGCCAACACACTACACAAGGCCGCCGCGCTGGCGGCCTTATATAGTGTGGGGCGTGTACTACACAGCCTGAGCTATGATTGGCCACAGGCATCCTGCCTGTGGCCAATCATGGCTCTCCTCGCTGCCGGTTCTGTGATTGGCCAAGCATGCGGGGTCACAGTGCATGCTTGGCCAATCATGAGCCAGCAATGCACTGCGCCATCGCAGTGCATTGTGGGCCATGAGCGCCACACGAATTTGGCGCGAACGGCCCATAACATTCGGAATTCGCCGAACGGGCGAACAGCCGATGTTCGAGTCGAACGTATGTTCGAGTCGAACGTATGTTCGACTCGAACACGAAGCTCATCCCTAGTCACACACCTTCCTAAAAAAGGAGACTTGGTGTGGGTTGGGGCAGTATATATTGGCAAGCGTGATAGGCCTGGAAGCATAGGTGCCTTTAAGAAAGAGATATCTACCTTCCGGATCTATTAAGGAGTCGGACTGTTGGAAGCCAGCGTATTTAGAAATTGGAATGGACACCCCCTTAGTCTTGGAGTCAGGGTTTGTGGAGTGTATTGCCGAGGAATATGTGTGATTAGTTAACTTAGGTATTGAATCCGAACGGAAATGTGTTTCTTGAAGAAGGAGGAAGTGGGCCCCATGTTTAGTTAAAGCTGATAGCACCTGCGATCTTTTTTCTGGGAGGTTCAAACCTTTCACATTAAGCGACACACATTTCACAGTGAGTAGTTTTTTAAGTACTTTTCTGGTTGCATGTTATCTTGTGTTGTGGGGGGCGGTAAAACCGGCGAGACTACGAGGTTTCGAGGTTAGCTCGGTAATCTCTGAGGCGATCAGTAGAGTTTACTGTGGATGGGGTATCCGTGGCGAGAGCGGTCCCAGGAAAGGAAAAGAAAAAGAAGAAAAAAAAGGAGGGGAGAGAGAGAGAAAAAAAAAGGAAAAGAAAGGGGGGAGGGGGGGGAAGGAATTTAGAAAGCAAGGACTAGTAAGCGGGATGAGAGAGGTGTAAGGGAAAGGGAATGGTAAAGAATTAAGGTGGCTGGGGGCTTGCACTAAGGGAGTGAGGAGATTTACTTAATAGAGGTACACAAAAATTGTGTACCAAAAAATACCGGAGGTGGGTGTAGAAAATCTTGTCCACCTGTTAAGAAGCGGTCCAGAGTGTCAGCCAGTGCCCAGGGGTACTGCTGTGTGGGAACAGAGGTATGAAAGGGAGCCAAGTGGCCCCACACAGAGGAGGACTAGATTGGTATATGAATAGGAAGTGGGACAGCATAAGGGTGCGTTCAGTAATACGGGGTAGTTCCGCAACTTAGGTAATGAACTCGAGGGGTTCAGAAGCAACGGTTAAACAGTTTTAAAACAATAACACAAGTAACGTTACGTTACACCGGGTTGACCAGGAAGTTAACATAATGTACACAAGCTAGTACAGTAAACAACTAGTAAAGCAACTATAAAATTTGCTATAAAATCAGCTATAAAATCCCCCCCCCCCAGGGTCCAGTGTCTATCCGTCATCAAGCATCCTCCCTTCCTTATGGGAAGACTATAGGAAAGGCTACGGGTGTTACTAAGGGCCCATCGGTAAAGGTTCTGATTTCCAAGGTCACTGTTCAGGGTCAACCAAGAGGCTCCAACCCAGGCCTTGGGACAAGCTTCAGGGAGCCCATTAGGATGCGACATGCATCATTCGTAAGTCAAGTGCATAGGAAGAACAGGCCAAGCCACGCCCCCCCCAATCTCCCAAACGGTGTACCTTTCCCCTGTGTTAGTGTATTAATTCCTTTTTATAGCCTGGGTACTAAGACCCCTTAATTTAGTTGTGGATCTGGGGTACCCAGTAGTGGATCAGTCCATAAAGGGTATAGCCCACTCCGCAGGGACCAAGTATCAAGCTATAGAGAAAGCATGGATATGAGTATGGGGGAGGGGGAGGAGTACACCACCCTAAAGGATTAGGAGAGTTTTTATATTTGCAGATCCGATAAAAGAGGCTCAGGGGGAGAGCTGCTGAGCAATATTGAACAAGTCGTCATTTAAGAGGACATGTCCACTGGTGCATGGGTTGTTTCTAATCCCCGTCTCATCCCCAGTCCCCCGTCCCCCACTTGTGAAGGGGCCCTAGCAGACCCCCCACCTTAGTGATGAGATATGCGTGTGAGAGATTCTAATGCCACTGGGGGGGTGAGCCTGCGATAGCTAAACGCCTGTTGGGAGGCGATTGAAGGTGAAGCCGAGGGATGTTGGGCTTGGGTGGCGGCGAGAAGATAAAGATGGGGGTGGTGATAATTTTGCCAGGCTTCTGGTTGGCTAGGGTCCAGCCCCCCCCCCCAACACTATCTCCAGCACAATACAATTAAGTCATATAATATGCAAAAGAAACAGATCCACTCTAGTCGGGTAGGGGGGTAAGTCTCCCAAAAGAAAAAAAGGGGGGGAGAGGGGGGTCCCCCTGCTGTTATGTCATTCCAATTCCTTGTGTTGTGCTCCTTAAGTCCAAGGAGGAATAGATGAAAGGGTAAGAAGCAGACCTGGCGCCCTGTGGGAAGAAAGTGTAGGGGAGGTAAAACTTCCTGTCCTGTGGCGATGAGTACCTGGGGTCGTGGCGCAGGAGTAGGTGTCCGGGGTATAGTCACAAGCAGGATAACATACCTCGAATGGTCCCGCCAGCATCATGTGTAAGTGGATTTCCTGCAAGACCCAGAGAGATTGGCAGGGCTAAACCCCTGAAGGGGTCAAAAAAAGATAATGAAAAAAGGGGGGGAGAAACAAAAGCCCACCCCCCCCAAAAAAAGGGAGGGCATCAGTTATCAGTATTTACGAACATCCCGGTGTAACCTGTGACAGAGGTGGTTAAACATTCTGTAGGTCCTGTCTGGGGGTCGCAGCCGGTCCTGGGCTGTGTATGGACAGGTCCCAACGTGAAGGGCGATCAGCCGGTGACGTTGGATCCAATCTGCGACGTCTCAAGTGTTGTCTTTGGGATTTTGGTGTTAGGCTGTGTGAGACCGACTTCCACGGTTCCGATGGAAAGTAAAAGGAGCACCACTCAGGGAATGTCCAGCTGGTCACAAAAGACAGACAGATCTTCCGGCATTCGGAGTAGAGCAGTGCGACCCCTGGTGGAGGCCGAAAGACAGAATGGAAACTTCCATCTGTATTGGATATTTCGTGCTCACAGGACCTCCAACAGGGGGCGCAGTGCGCGTCTGTTTTGTAATGTTATTGGAGAAAGATCTTGAAATAGTTTAATGTCCGTGCCATTAAAGAGAATGCAGCCTCTTTCGCGTGCCTTCCGAATGATTTCCTCTTTAAGAGGGAAATTTACAATGCAGCACACAATATCCCTTGGGGGATCAGGCTCACAGGGAGGGGGTCTCAGCGCTCAGTGCAGTCTCTCCATTTCTATGGGGGAATCTGCTGGGCAACCTAGTAAGTCATTAAAGATGGAGCATATGGCCTGTGGTAGTGCAGGCGAGTCTATGCTTTCAGGGACCCCCCCTCACCCTAACATTGTGTCTGCGGCCTCTATTGTCGAGGTCTTCCACCTGACGATGGAGTTCAAACATGTGTGGTAGTTGAGAATCATATGCACTTTGCACTTGCCTGATAGCTTCAGCGTGTGTATGTGAGGCCTGCTCCACTTCCACGATGCAGTGCGTAATGCTGTGGATATCCGCCTTCAAGTCCGTGATTGCTGCGGTCAGCGTATGTTTGATATCAATGGCCACTTTCTGCAGGTCCTTCTGTGGGTCCAGTAAGCCAAAGGGATGGTCTGGAGTTTCGTCCTCGTCCATCGGTGGGTCGGTGTAGCTGCTACGCAAGCCAGGTGATGAGACCTGCGGGGTCTGTGAGACCTGTGACGCCTCGTGGTTGTGTGCCTGCTGAGTGCGGAACAGCTCCGGGATGTTTTTACCCAGCTGTGTCCCGGAATCTTTTAGCATGCAGGGAGCGGAGGTGCTCCTGTTAAATTTCCCCATTATTAGGTTAGGTTGCGGGTGGGTGAAAGTCCCAAGAAGGTAAAATTCGTCCTCTCCGTGCGGGAGCTCAGATCTTAGGCAGCCATCCCGGGTCCCGTCCAAGCCACCCCTCTCTCTCCTTTTACTTTGCCTGATAAAAATCCGAGATTAAGCATACCCACCATGGTGTTCCAACCCCACACTCCTAATCATCTAGCGCTCCTGATTAACCCTAATCAGATTCTGACTATTAGGGATGAGCTTTATGTTCGGGTCGAACATGATTTTGACTCGAACATATAAAAACACTGACAATGCAATAAACCTGTATGATAGAGTAGAAAAAATTGGATGGCAGATGATCTAAGGCAACTATAGACTTTCATGGTACGGTAAAGACTCACATAAGCATTCATAAAAAGAATATATACATTCATTGAAAAAATACAGAGACACAAACAACAATTAATAAAGAATCCTCGGAAGTGAGGTTAAGACAATACTCATAAATAAATCCCTTATTAAAGAACTAGACAGTGAAGCGTGTATTCATTCATCCACAAAGGGAAGAAACAAAATGGCAGTCACACTGGTTCAGACTCAACATGTTTCGCGGGGTGACCGCTTCTTCAGGAGTATGTTTCACAAGAGTTTGAGTGAAGTTGTCTCTATAACAGATATTTAAACAATTAAATAAACAACAAAAGATAAAGTATAATTAGTATACAGGTATGCCTACACAGGACTGAATATAATCTATGACCACCCCATTAATCTGCCATAGAGGGGGACTATACATATTTCAATAAGAGTACCCTTATTGAAATATGTACTTTTACATTTTCTTGACAGTGCATATGCTCTTTTTTGCTTTATTGTATCCTGTCCTGGCTCCCACACTCACCCATGAACAGGCCCCAAAGGGGCTTTTAGATTCCTCTGAACTGTTCGATTTGTTGATGGTAAGCTCTTTGTCTATCCTTTTTCAGGGGCTTTGCTCTGTGAGCGGTATGTGATATTTAATTTAATTAGATTATACATTCAATATAGGGATTGCTTTTGCCACCTATAAATAGTGAATCTGAAAAAAAGCAAAAGCAAAAACAATTAAAAAAACACACGCCCAATAGAAGTACACGCCCACCTGTATCTTTCAATCTGTCTCTTCACATATGTCTAAAGTGATTGGACCCGATGAGCAGGAACACATAATACTATTTTCAACTGTGTTAGCCCTTGGCTATGTTCATCAAATCTCCAACTATAGGCCAAAGATTGAAGGCCATTTGCATGCACATAAACAAAGCAACAGTTTTCTAAGCATATGTACCTGCGCAGTGTAAACTCTACACTTTTAAATGTCCAAGTCCCTGGGCATGATTAGTGTTAACAAATATTAACATCAGTCCCTGGCTGCAACGAGCTTCCAATCTAAAGTCCAAAACTAACTTTCATACATTAGGGACCTTTTTTACAGTAAACAAATAAAATACCAGTATGTCTTTGGCTTTTGGTGAGAAACCCACACAGGGAGAACATAAAAACTTAAACACCTTGGATATTATGGGGGGGGTGTCCGGGAGCTCCAGCTCTTTGAGCGGGGGGCCCTCTCCCTGTGCAGTGTGATCCCGAGAGGGGCACAGGGACAGGAACTCCTCCTGTAACTGGCCCAGGTTGGGCTCAACCTGGGAACTCGAGATCCTCCAGCTATGGCATAGTGCATTAACACCTTAGTCCTAGCGGATCTCCCGGATATCACCCCCACACCTAAGTTGAAGGGATGCAAGCTCAGGCCCTTTAGAGCTGTCTCATTTCAGGCGTTTCTTCTTGACAAATTATCTTCTCCCTTTAGCGGACAAGAAGGCTGACTTTACACCTAACATGACTTTTAACATCACATTGTTGTTATTCGAGTATTATTTGTCAAACATGATGTATCGGTTTCTCTGTATTCTGTTTCATGAAAATAAAATACTTTGAAAGTAAAAACTTAAACACAAGCATTAGCATGTTGGGGAATTGAACCAACAACCCCAGTGCTGCTAGATGGAATTGCTACCCATTTAGCCAGCAGGCAGCCTCACACATGTTGTCTGCATCTCTGTGGTGTGAACCAGCCCTAAGTCCATAGCCATGATCAGTGTCACAAGCAATGTACACTATATTGTCTGAAGTATTGGGATGCCTGCCTTTATACACACATGAACTGTACTGGCATCCCAGTCTTAGTCCGTAGGGTTCAAAATTAATTTGGCCCACTCTTTGCAGCTATAACAGCTTCAACTCTTCTGGAAAGGCTGTCCACGAGGTTTAGGAGTGTGTTAATGGGAATGTTTGACCATTCTTCCACAAGTGCATTTGTAATGTCAGGTACTGATGTTAGACGAGGAGGCCTGGCTTACAGTCTATACTCCACTAATTCATCCCCAAGGTGTTCTGTTGTGTTGAGATCGGGATTCTGTGCAGGCCAGTCAAGTTCCTCCACCCCAAACTCACTCATCCATGTTTTTATGGACCTTGCTTTGTGCACTGGTTCCAAATCATTTGGTTATTGGGGATTATGATGTAGGGTTGTTTTTCAGGTGTTGGGCTTGGCCTCTTAGTTCCAGTGAAGGGAACTCTTAAGGCATCAGCATACCAGGACATTTTGGACAATTTTATGCTCCCAACTTTGTGGGAACAGTTTGGGGATGGACCCTTCCTGTTCCAACATGACTGCACACCAGTGCACAAAGCAAGGTTCATAAAGACATGGATGAGCGAGTTCAGGATGGAGAAACTTGAACTTGTTCTGACGAACACCTTTTGGCTGAATTAGAGCAGAGATTACTAGCCACGCTTTCTCATCCAACATCAGTGCCTTGTCTCACAAATGCACTTCTAGAAGAATGGTCAAACATTCCCATAGACACACTTAACCTTGTGGACAGCCTTCCCATAAGCTGTTCTAGCTGAAAAGAGTGGGCCAAATACATTTTTAACGTTGTGGACTAAGATGGGGCTGCCATTAAAGTTCATGTGTGTGAGTTATTCTTCTTGATTTATTCCATGATATTTGGTGGTTCTTTGTGGGTGAGTGTAGAATACTGATATTACCCTAAATTTTTTGGGAATTACATTTTGATTTCTGATGTCAGTACACATACCACATTTTTTGGGCTCAATTTATGATTATTTGGAAATAAGAAAAAGCACAAAAAATTGCGACTCATTTTAAATTTGCATCAGCAATGGTATTATTTGTGATTGTAAAGACCTGTTTCAGTTTGGGTAAAGACTGGTGTGAGATGGAGAGTAACAAGTGAAAGTGACAGAGAAAAATATATTTTACCAAAACAACAAAACATTCCACATTCTAGAATTCTTAAAGGAGAAATCCAGCCTGAGCTCGTTTGGCTGGGCTTCTCCTATGGGTCACAGGAGTGCATTTTGTTTTGCACTCCTGTGACCAATTTTCAGCAGATACCGGTCTGAATTCTGCTCTCCGCTGACATCACTGCCATCAGTCGAAGCACAGCATCATCCCAACTTCCAAGTATGGATCTGTCAGCTGCCTTGATTGATGGCAGTCTCAAAATTGTTACAAAGGAAAATTTATTTCCGAGAAAGATACATTTCATCAACATTAAAAGGATTTATTTGGGGAAGTTACAATTGTACCACAGAATCCATAGCTAAAACTTGCATTGGACTATAACAGCGTCGATTTTCACTCCCAAAAAATACTCTTTAACACAGCATTAATTTTGGTATTTATTATATCCCCTTTTAAAAAAGACATTGGAGCTAAAATGAGAGCTATTTGCAGGTCTGAGCATGCTCAGTTGTGTTGGCACCTAGTTGTACAGAGAAGGGGAATTTATCTCTTCTCAGGCTTTTAACCACTTGCTTACTGAGTACTTAAACCCCCCTCCTGCCCAGACCAATTTTTAGTTTTCAGCGCTGATGCACTTTGAATGACAATTGCGCGGACATACAACACTGTACCAAAATGAAATTTTTATCATTTTTTTCCCACAAATAGAGCTTTCTTTTGGTGGTATTTAATTACAGCTGGGAGTTTTATTTTTTGCTAAACAAACAAAAAAAGATGCAAAATAAAAAAATAAAAAAATCATGTTTAATAGTTTGTTATAAAATTTTACAAACAGGTCGTTTTTCTCCTTCATTGAAGTGCGCTGATGAGGCGGCACTGATAGGCTGCACTGGTGGGCACTGATAGGCTGCACTGGTGGGCACTGATAGGCACAGATAAGGTGGCACCGATAGGCACAGATAAGGCAGTACTGATGGGCACAGATAAGGTGGCACTGATGGGCAAAGATGGGCACAGATAAGATGGCACGGATGGGTGGCACGGATGGGTGGCACTAAGGGGCACTGATAGGTACCACTGATAGATGAGACTGATGGGCACTGATAGGTGGCTCTGATAGGTGGCACTGCTGGGCACTAATGGGCGGCACTGATGGGCACTGATGGGCACTGGTAGATTACACTGATGGGCACGGATATGTGGCACTGGGGTGCAGCACCGTTGTTGAGGCAGATTGTGGGCACTGATGGGTGGCACTGTGGGCACTGCTGGGTGGCACTGTGGGCACTGATGGGTGGCACTGACGGGGGCACTTATTTATTAATAAGGTGGCACTGGCAGGGGGCAGGTGGGCACTGGCAGGGCTGGCCGTGATCGGGACTGATGTCCCGATCACAGCCGCTGGTGATCGGCTCTTTTTTTTCTCCTCGCGCTGTCAACGTGAGGAGGAATAATAGCCAATTACCGGCTCCGTTGTATCACATGATCAGCTGTCATTGGCTGACAGCTGATCACGTGGTAAGGGGTCGGGATCGACCCCTTGCTCGGATCTGTGATCAGACGAGTCTCATAGACTCACCGATCACAGAGCGCGCCGCTCGTGCACGGGACAATGTCAATAGACGTAGTCCCGGCAAAGGAGGTCCGCGCTGTAGCCGTCATTTGGCTATAGTGCGGATCTCTAGTGGTTAAAGATATTTCAGTGTAGAAATCACGTTTTCAAACAGTTTAAAATCTTGAAACAATATACCACATATTTCAGTACTATTTAGGCAATTATATCATGCTCTAAACATTATTTCCATGTCCACTACTCCAGGTTTTAGCAGAAAAATTCTGCGTACACGCGGTTGGAATTTCTGACAACAAATGTTCGATGTGAACTTGTTGTCAGAAATTCCACCAAACAAAATTTGAGAGCCGGTTCTCAAATTTTCCAACAACAAAATCCATTGTCATAAGTTCCGAAAGTGTGTTCACAATTCCAACGCACAAAATTCCACGTATTCTCGGAATCAAGCAGAAGAGCTGCACTGGCTATTGAACTTAATTTTTCTCGGCTGATCGTACGTGATGTACATCAAAGCGCTCTTGACGTTCTGCGTTTTCGACAACATTTGTGCGACTGCGTGTTAGACAAGTTTGAGCCAACATCCGTCGGAAATAAATCAAGGATTATGTTATCAGAATGTCCGATTGTCATAAGGGTTTGGGCACTATTTGTTTTCAGGAAACTACAGTAAATTTGATTTTGGGAGTATTTTATTTACCAGCGCTATAGTGAATACCGTTTTAGTGCTAATTAGCGATGTGGCGCTACAGTAAATGACCCCCCCATGTGTATAAAGTGATAATGATAAATGATAAAAGATTAATGAAAAGTGAACAATAAGAAAATAAGAAAGTGAGATAAAGAATGCCAAATAAAAAATGAAAAATAAAAATAGAAATAAAATAAAAAAATTTAAATTTAAATAAAAACAAAGAAAAAAAAAACGAAAAAGGTCAATCCTTTCCCGCCTACCCCATGCCATTACCATCAGCACAAGAAAATAGGTCAACTGCTAGTGTCAGATTATAAGTGTCATAAGTGGTTAAAACATGAACACGACCAGAGCTTCTCAAAGGAAGATACGTGGGTTTGGAGGAATACATATTTTTATTAATAATTGATCCCACAGAAATATCCCTAAACATCTCATATTCCCAAAAGTTGTTCTATAATCTATTCTACTGATGTATAAAAACAATGTACTCTGCATAATCATAACATTATTCATTTAATGCAGAGGCATACTGTGTGGATGTACTCTAAATAGTTTCAATTTTTGAAAAGGAAGTGTCTTGTGATGGTAAGTTCAAAATATTTACAATGCAAGAACCTATTGAGCCTCAGAGCAAAACTAAACCCAAGAACAAAAAATGAATATATATATATATATATATATATATATATATATATATATACATATATATATATATTACAGCTTGCCAGACCTCAGAGCTCGCAGCTGCATTAATTTTCTTTCTTTTTTTGTATTAAGAACATTTTAAGCAAGTGGAAAATATAGCTGTTAATCTTGCCATAAATTCAGTTTCCTTGTAACTTTCTGTAAGCTGCACTGGTAGCGAAAAAACAATGTTATCTTCCTTCTGTAAATTACTGATCCCCTATGTCCCTATGTACATTGTAATAAAGTTGAACAAAGGCAGGCATGTTTGAAGTTCAGCTTGGGTGACAACCATTACCACCCAAAAAGGGAGTGTGTTTCTTACAGGATCATCATGTGAAAGTAAAGGAAAAAGTTTGAAAAAAGAAAGCCAATACAGCCAGCACATCTAAAAATTGATAAGCCACAATATATTACATTTTGTTTTTGGGTTTAGATATGCTTTAAGCTTGTATTGCAAATATCTTTTGGCAACAAATTATCTATCATTTCTTATGCCAACTCAGCTCAGTGTTGAAGAAATGGTGGTTCTGTAGGCTCCCTAATCTATATTATGTGGCATTGTAAATCTATTAGATCCTAATGGACTCAAGACCTCAAATATTTCACACCAGTGTCTCTCTCTATTGAACTAGCAACCCTCCACCTTACCATAGACATCTTCCCTCTCATGGACAGAATGGTTATCACCCACATACTTCTTTCTGTTAAGCTTAACCCTTTCATGCCTAAGTGTTTTTCTGACATTTGTTTCTTACAAGTTAAAATCTGTATTTTTTTGCTAAAACCCTCAAACATTATATGTGTTTTTTTTTTTAGCATAGACCTTAGAAAATAAAATGGCAGCTATTGCAATATTTTATGTCACACAGTATTTGCGCAGAAGTCTTTCAAAATATTTTTTTTCTGAAAAAAAGACACTTTCATGAACTAAAAAAACAAAACAGTAATGTTAGCCCAATGTTGTGTATGTATGATGTTACGCTGAGTAATTAGATACCTAACATGTCATGCTTTAAAATTCCTCACACTCGTGGAATGGCGACAAACTTCGTTACTTAAAAATTTCCATAAGCGTCACTTTAAAACATTTTTACAGGTTACTATTTAAGAGTTACAAAGGAGGTCTTGTGCTAGAATTATTTCGCTCACTTTAATGATCACGCCGATACTTCACATGTGTGGTTTGAAAACTGTTTACATTTACAGTTGCGACTTACATATGCGTTCACTTCTACGGGAAAGCACAGAGGGATGGGACGCTTTAATTTTATTTTTATTTTTTCTTATTTATTTTAATTTTTTTTTTACACTGTCTCTTTGGAAAAAAAAAATTCTGATCACTTTTTTTGCTGTCAGAAGGAATGTAAACATCCCAGTAATAGGCAGTGACAGGTACTTTTTATGGAAAGATCTCGGCTCTATAAGACCCCAAATCCCTCCTTTGAACTTAAAAGTATTTAACCACTTCAGCCCCAGAAGGATTTGCCCCCTTAATGAAAAGGCCATTTTTTGTGATAATACTGACAATTGAGCGGTCGTGCGACGCTGTTTACAAATAAAATTGATGTCCTTTTTTTCCCACAAATAGAGCTTCTTTTGTTGGTATTTGTTTTCAATCTTATTTTATTATCTTTTTAAAACAATTATACAAATACATATAAATATCTTTCATCACCAAATTAAACATTATGTTATTATATTGCATCCTTTCTTTAAGATATCATCATTCCACCATAATTTCTAATAACCAGTTCTATATTAAACCATCTGACATATATTTCTTTCCAAACAGTCCCTCTATACAGATATTCCTCTAAAAAAAATAAAAAATAAAAGGGAGGGAGGGGAAATAAAGGGATCTCTCCCATCTCTACGGGGTGTTTTGCATTCCCTTTCACAGAAATTGTATAATTTTTATCGAAGTCCGAAACTTTTCCCATTGATGCCACATTATGGGCTTTTGGTCTTTTTTCCATCCCCTCTCTCCTTATCTGCTCTTCCATATATTGTATTTCATTTATTCCACATATCCATTCCATTATTGTAGAATTCTTTTTTTTTCTCCATTTCCTTTTGGTGGTATTTGATCATCTCTACATTTTTAATTTTTTTGCACTATAAACAAAAAAAGAGTGACATTAGTGAAAAAAAAATATTTTTAGCTTTTTGCCATAATAAATATCCCCCCCCAAAAAAACTAATTTCTTCATCAGTTTAGGCCAATATGTATTCTTCTACATATTTTTGGTAAAAAAAATCACAATAAGCATATATTGATTGGTTTGCACAAAATAGGAGATAGATTTATGGCATTTTTATTAGTATTATTTGTTTACTACTAATGGTGGTGATCAACAATTTTTAGTGGGACTGTAACATTGCAGCAGACAGATCGAACACTTTTGACACTTTTTTGGGACCACTGACATTTATACAGTGATCATAGCTAAAAAATAGCCATTGATGACTGTATAAATGTCACTGGCAGAGAAGGGGTTAACACTAGGGGGCGATCAAGGGGTTAAGTGTGTCCTAGGGAGGTGTTTCTAACTGTGGGGGGTGGGGACTTATAGGGAGTAGAGATAGATCGGTGTTCCTGATTACTAGGAACAGCAAATCTCTTTACTTCCCTGACAGAATGGGGATCTGTTACATTGACAGATCACCATTCTGTCTGTGTGAGGAGTGATCGTTGGTCGTCAATGGACATTGCGGCTGCTGGCCATGCGCATTAGCTCCGACTGCATTTTGTTTTGATGCCTCATGAACTTTTATTTGAATGTATGGATTTTTTATATGTTTGTTATTACAACTATAATATTTTGATTATATTTGATATTGTACAATAGCACTTTGCTTTAATGTAAGGCTTCATATGCATTTTGCACTTGCACTTGGCACTTTCGTATCAGGGAAGTGTCGTTTTTTAAGGTTATGTTATGCTTTGTTTGTGTTTTTTTTATTATCATTTTATTAGCTTACCTACCCCATTTTTTTTTTATGTTGTCCATCTACCTTTTTGGTGGTTGGTATTTATACCTTGTTTTTTTAGGACAAATTGGGCTTTCATTTGGCAGTAAATGGTAATGAATATCTCCTGATTTTTTTTAAAACTGGCCCAAAATATTATAAAAAATATTTTTTTAAATATAGTATATAAGTATATATATTGCTACTTCCATAACCTTCCACCCACAATAAATTCTTCTGCTCCTGATGATCGCAGCGATACCACATATGTGTATGTTAGTTGTTGTTTGGACCTATAGTACAGCCCAGACTGTGACCTTGACCCAAACACTAACCCTGGCACTGACCTAGATTGAACCTTAATCTAGGTATTGATGTGTATTTTTTTTTCATTTATTATTATTATTATTATTATTTTTTTTTTTTGTACCCATACTTTTTTCTCTCTCTGCAAGGAAAGAGAGAGAAAGAGAGAGATGATGTATATCTCTCCTCCATTCACAGAGAAAGAAGACATGGGGGCGGGCTTCACAGTGACTGATCACTGTGGTAGCCAATCAGAGGCTATCACAGCAATCAGGTGACTAGGGATGAGCTTGGTCTTGAGTCGAACGCATGTTCGACTCGAACCACGGCTGTTCGCCCATTTGGCGAAGACAGAACTCTGTGGGCTGTTTGTGCCATTTTCGTGTGGTGCTCACGACCCCCCAATGCACTGCACCATCACAGTGCATTGCTGGCTCACGATTGGCCAAGCATGCACTGTGACCCCACATGCTTGGCCAATCACATCGCCGGCAGCAAGGAGAGCCATAATTGGCCACAGGAAGGATGTCTATGGCCAATTATAGCTCAGGGCATTTAGTGCAAGCCCCACACTATATAAGGCAGCCAGCACGGCGGCCTTGTGTAGTGTGTTGCGGCATGCAGGGAGAGAGCAGGATAGGCAGGGACAGTGTGTTCTTTTCTTGTGAACCTAGCGCTGTTAAAGTGGGTGTTGTGTGCCTCCAGCACAGTATAAACCTGAAGATACCCTTTATTACTGGTGTTCTTTAATACAGGCATCTGCAGCAGTTACATTGGGTGTCGTGTGCCTCCAGCACAATATACACCTGAAGCTACCCATTATTACTGGTGTTCTGTAATACAGGCATCTGCAGGAGTTAAAGTGTGTGGTGTGTGTCTCTAGCACAGTATATACCTAAAGATACCCTTTATTACTGGTGTTCTGTAATACAGGCATCTGCAGCATTTGTAGTGGGTTTTGTGTGCCTCCAGCACAATATACACCTGCAGCTACCCTTTATTACTGGTGTTCTGCAATACAGGCACCTGCAGGAGTTAAAGTGTGTGCTGTGTGCCTCCAGCACAGTATATACCTGAAGATACCCTTTATTATTGGTGTTCTGTAATACAGGCATCTGCAGCTTTTACAGTGGGTGTTGTGTGCCTCCAGCACAGTATATACCTGAAGATACCATTTATTACTGGTGTTCTGTAATAAAGGCATCTGCAGCAGTTAACTTGGGTGGTGTGTGCCTCAAGCACAGTATACACCTGAAGATACCCCTTATTGTTGGTGTTCTGTAATACAGGCACCTGCAGCAGTTAAACTGGACGTTGTGTGCCTCCAGCACAATATACACCTGAAGAAACCCTTTATTACTGGTGTTCTGTAATACAGGAATCTGCAGGAGTTAAAGTGTGCGTTGTGTACCTCCAGCACAGTATATACCTGAAGATACCCTTTATTACTTGTGTTCTGTAATACAGGCATCTGCAGGAGCTAAAGTGGGTGTTGTGTGCCTCCAGCATGGTATACACCTGAAGCTACCCTTTATTACTGGTGTTCTGTAATAAAGGCATCTGCAGCAGTTAAATTGGGTGTTGTGTGCCTCCATCACAGTATACACCTGAAGATACCCCGTATTGCTGGTGTTCTGTAATACAGGCATCTGCAGCATTTACTGTGGGTGTTGTGTGCCTCCTGCACAGTACACGCCTGAAGCTACCCCTTATTGCTGGTGTTGTTCTGTTTCTGTAACACAGGCAGGCAGCTGCAGTAATTACAGTCGGTGTACTGTATCATGTGCTCAATGTGCACCTAAAGCTACCGAATTGCTGGTTTTCCCATCTCCCTGCATGCCATTAGTATGTCTGGAAGGCCAACAAGGCGAGGCAGACAGTCACGAGCCAATAAAAGAGGGCAAGCAGGCTCTGTGTCTAGAGATAACAGTGCTGGTCGTGGACGCAGTGCATCGTCATCAGCATATGGCCATGTCCTTATTTTCGGCAGCTGGACATGTTGAGCCGCAACATGCCAAAGACTTGGTAGAGTGGATGACCAAGCCCTCCTCATCCTCATTATCCTTTCTCACCCAGACTCAGGGTAGCAGCTTCCAACACGTCCTCGTCTCAATGTCATCAGTCACTCCATCCCTAGACCCACCATGTCCTCCTGAGGCGTCCCCTGAGCTGTTTGAGCACAGTGTTGGGTACATGCTCCAGGAGGATGCCCAGCGTTTTGAAGGCTCTGATGATGATATCCAGCTAGAGGAAGGCAGTAGCATGAGCGCAGAGAGAGGGGATGCTCAAGAAGGACAGCGATCTGGCAGTCATGTTTCACCAGCTGCAGCATACTGCCAGGTTTGCTCCAGTGATGAAGAGGGAGGGGACGATGACATCACTGACTCCACTTGGGTGCCTGATAGGAGAGAGGAGGAGGAGGAAGAGGCACATCTCCACGAGGCAGGATGCCCTCTGGGGGCAAGCTTAGGGGCAGAACACGGACTGAATCACACCGCAGAGCTCCATCGGCGCAGGGCGCTGCCTCTGCGCGTTATTCCAAAAGTTCTTTGGTGTGGGCCTTTTTTGAGACAAGTGCATCAGATCACACCACTGCTATCTGCAACATATGTCTCAAGCGTATCTCACGTGGCCAAAACATCACCCGTTTGGGCCCCACATGCTTGACCAGACATATGTTGCCCTGCCATGCAGCTCATTGGCAAGTGTACCTATGTACCCACACCAAAGAACAAACCGGACCTCTCCTTGCTCCTCATGATCTGGGATCTCCAACCTCACTAGACCTTCAGTCCTCTCTGAAACATACACTGAGAGGAATGAAGGTGTAGAATTAGGTGTGTCACATCCAAGTACTTGCGGACACTCTGCTAGCAGTACACCGACATCCGATTGTAGCAGGCAAATTTCCCTGCCCCAGCTTCTGGACCGTTGAAAGAAGTTAACTTCCAGCCATCCACATGCCCAGCGGTTGAATGCTAGCTTGGCTAAATTGCTAGCACTTCAACTGCTGCCTTTTCAGTTGGTAGACTCTGCCCCCTTCCGTGAGTTTGTGCAATGTGCGGTTCCTCAGTGGCAGGTCCCCAAACGCCACTTTTTCTCACAGAAGGTGATTCCAGCTCTCTACCGGCATGTGAAGGCAATGTCCTTGCCTCGCTGGACAGGGCGGTCAGCGGTAAGGTGCATATTACCACTGACTCATGGCCCAGCAGACATGGATAGGGACTTTTCCTTTCTTTCAAGGCCCATTGGGTCACTCTTCTGGCAGCTGGGAAGTTCCGCCACCACGCCTCCAAAATGCTACTACTGGTTGTGACACAACTCTCTCCTCCACCTCTTCCTCTTCTTCTTCCTCCATGGCCTCTTCCAGTGATTTTTCCTCGGAACCAGCGGTGCTCCATAGGCATTCAAGGGGCTACACAAGTACGCAGGCAAAAAGATGCCATGCCGTGCTTACACTGTTTTTTTGGGGGGACAGGAGCCACACTGGGGCAGATATTTTGTCAGCTCTGCAGGGGCAGGCGGAGGGCCTGCAGAAGGATCCTCGAATTCTTTGCATCAAGGAGAGGGACCATTACTGGCTGGCCACTCTCCTTGATATATGGTATAAGGGTAAGGTTGCCGACCTTATCTTGCTGTCGCTGAGGGAGCAGAGGATGAGACATCTCCGGGAAGCCTTGCAGAAAGGTCTGTGCAACGCGTTCCCAGAGACTGGGAGGTTACAAACTCCTGGTCCTGGACAACGTGTTGCTGAGCCTTCGCTCAGTCACAGAAGGAACAGTGGAGAGGGTGGCCATCTGAGCGATGCGTTCAGACAATTTTTTAGTCCGCAGCCCCAAGGTATGATCGGTTCCAACAACCATCGCCAGTGTCTGATTTACATGGTGCAGGAATACCTAGGGGCAAGGTCAGACTTGGACACCTTTCCCACCGAAAATCCTCTGGCTTACTGGGTCTTGAGGATGGATCAGTGGCCAGAGCTTGCACAGTATGCAATTGAGCTACTGGCCTGTCCTACATCCGGCCTTCTTATGGAACGCACCTTCAGTGCTGCTGGAGGCGTTGTAACCGATCACAGGGTGCGCCTTTCCACCAATTTTGGTTGATCGACTGACCTTCATAAAGATGAATCAGTCTTGGATCACCACAAGCTACCAAGCACCTGAAGCTGATGTAACCGAATACATTTTTTTGAAATGTCACATCCCTTTAAGATTGCCTATGCCTATGCTGAGTGACTATCCTGTTATGCCGACTGACTATCCCCTTCCTCCTCAATGATCCTGCTCATAGCCTGGAAGAACATTTTTGGTTCTGGGCACCGCCATCAGTGGCTAAGGCCCAATTTTTCAGCCCTGTTTAACAGGGGCATGCAATTACAATTTTTAATGCAATGCTTTGCAGCAGGGCTCATTCCTGTGCTCCAACTAGAGTATCTGTAAGGGGTTGCAGTGTTGTGGCACCAGCACCAGTGCCTAAGGCCCAATTTTTCAGCCCCTGTTTAACAGGGGCGTGTAATTACAATTGTTGATGCAATACTTTGCAGCAGGGCTCATTCCTGCACTCCAACTAGAGTATCTGCGATGGGTTGCAGTGTTGTCGCACCAGCACCCATGGCTAAGGCCCAATTTTTCAACCCCTGTTTAACAGGGGTGTGTAATTACAATTTTTGATGCAATACTTTGGAGCAGGGCTCATTCCCACTCTCCAACTAGAGTTTATGTGAGGTGTTGCAGTGTTGTGGCACCAGTACCTAAGGCCCAATTTTTTAGCCCCTCTTTAACAGGTGCATGTGATTACAATTCCTGATATAATATTTCATAGCAGGTCCTGTTCCAGCACCCACCAAGAGTAACTGTGAGGACTGTCAGGACAGTGTTGTGGCACCAGCACCACCACCACCAAAGGCCCAATTTTTCTACCACTGTTTAAGAAATGCATGTAATTACAATTCTTGGTATAATAGTTCACAGTAGTGCATTTCAGCACCCACCAAGAGTCACTTTGAGGGCTTACAGTGTTGTGGCAATACCAACACCTTAGGCCCAAATTTCTGCAGAGCATATAGGGCAGGCCCCCTACTTTCAAACATCCAACTTACAAATGTCTCCTACTTGCAAATGGAAGGAGACAACAGGAAGTGAGATGGAAAAAGAAGGACGGCAATAAGGAAAATTGTTATCCATACTTACCGTTATTTTCCTTCCCTGGATCCTCTCCATGTCAGCCTACTATGAGTCAGCGCCGCCCCCTCTGACCCCTCCAGGATCACCTTTTTCCTAGGCCATAAAGGACGGCTGTCTGCCCACATCAGTGTTCAAAAAATACTCGCCACATGACGGATAAACTGGGTGGGAATCCTCCGGCTGACATGGGGAGGATCCAGG
The DNA here is from genome assembly GCF_037356315.1 of Lithobates pipiens. Lineage (NCBI taxonomy): Eukaryota > Metazoa > Chordata > Amphibia > Anura > Ranidae > Lithobates > Lithobates pipiens. Next base: position 624,842,240 of record NW_027507903.1, read on the forward strand.
AAGGGAAAATTACAGTATGGATAACAATTTTCCTTATTCCTGAACCTCCCCATGTCAGCCTACTATGGGATGTACCAAGCAATATTAAAAAGGAGGGAAGACAAAAAATAAGCCAAACCCTCAATGCAATGCTGCTCAAATTTTTTATGGGCGACAGCCGCCGTAACAACCATGGAGCCAAATGTTTCCTCAGGCGGACAAGCCAAATTAAGCCTGTAAAGCCTAATAAAAGGTGTTGAGGTTGCTCCAGCTTGCTGCTATCCAAACTTCCTCAGGGGCGACCTTTGATCCATAGGATCCCTAAAGGAGACCGAATCTTCCAGCGGAAGCGGAATGTGGCAGGCGAATCTAGGTAATGAAGCATCCACCTTAGGCATAGTGTCCCAAGGTTTACAGCTTTGATACTCTATTATGCACATTGAGCTTTTTCCCCCGCCCACTCATCGTCAAATACTTCTTTAATTTCAGTAATCAATGGGAAGGAAGGTAAAGATTTCTTTAAATACGGGTAGTATCTCTGCTGTTTCTTTGGAGGGGACAATTCTTCCAGCCATTTCATCGCATCCTTAAAAGCCTCCACCAAGGGGAGAGCCAGTGCAAAAATCAAACGTATGTGATTCCGAGACCATCTCGCCTCAGATGGATCTGAATCGCTATTGACGTCAGAGTTAGAGTGCACTGAAAACACATGATCTGAATCTGCAGGTGCTGAAGATACAAAAGGATGAGCAGGATTCCTTGAAACACTGTTTATCCCTTCCTTGACTGCGTGCTTAATGTAGGATTTAACCTGGCATCCTTTCGCAGCATTGTCCTGAGCCGCCTCATTGAAGTAAGATGCACATACCCGCTTTCCTCTGATGACCTCAACTGAGCAAGTCCAATAGGATCCTTCTTCTGCCTGGGCTGGCGATGAAGACCTATCCAAAGAAGAGGATCTTCTTCTCTGTTTGCGCTCCGGATTTGCACTTTCTAGAGGCTTTCTGATGAATGGACCTCTCTTGGCTCGGGTCTAAGCGACTAACGTGAGGTAAGGGGCGAGGGAGATCTGGAATGCTGTGACAACAGGCGTCAATCCAGCTGCATGCGACTTTGTCATGTCTAATCCCCTTTTTACTCCTTTAAAGGCAGGAATGCTGATTAAGAACCTCTTTGTTGGCCTTTAGCTCACACTGGGCCCTTCTCTCTGTAAAACAGTGGATGTGCTCTCTTTTAAATAAATAAATAAATAAAAATAAATAAATAAAACTTCTCCATCCGAATCTTCAGTGCTAAGGTAGCTAGGCAGGGAGGCAAAACTCCCCATATCTATAAAGGCACGGGATAATAAAAACACTCTGACAGACAAGTAACACAGCAGTAAGTAACGAGAGTCCTGTAAATCAGGCTTACCAGAGCAGAGTAGCAGATTGATCAGCTGGAGGCTGAGATTAGAGGACAGAGCCTGCTGCAAATCAGCAGTGAGCATTCTGGTGTTTGCTAGGCAATCCAAGAGGAAGCTACCTCTGACCTCACCTGCTCAACTCTGAGCTTTCTGAAAGGAATACATGTGGAGGTGGTGAACTACAAGTCCCAGCGAGCCAAACCACTGCCTGAACACACAAAAACATGGAAGGCGAGAGTGCCAGCACCTGCCTAACAAAGGTATATACAGTCATTTATACTGCCAGTAATAATAATACTGCCCCTTATCCCAGCACCAAGGGAACCCACCTCCTCAGGAGATTTACAGCCTATATCGGGGGGGGGGGGGGGTCTTCTGATCTGGGAGAGGCTGAACCCAAACAGGATGGATTGTGGATTGAGAAAAAAGAATAAAAATAAAATAGAAATAAATAGAAATAAATAAATAAATAAATAAAAATAAACTTTAAAAGGCGTCCGGAGCGAGGACGAAAAAACAACACTGGTGTGGGCAGACAGCCGCCCTTTATGGACTAGCAAAAAGGTGGTCCTGGAGGGGTCAGAGGGGGAGGAGCTGACCCATAGTAGGCTGACATGGGGAGGTCCAGGAAAAAAAAATATACAGGGGTGATAACCCTTCTCTATGTTTTCCAAAAAGCTTAAAAATAGTTTATTTGACTGGAGCTACACTTTAAAAATGTACCAGTTCAAAATGACAAACAGATTCTACTTAACACAACAAACCTACACAGTCCTTGTCTTGTTTGCACCACCTGTATACTGTTCTGAATATATAGGGCCAGGGGGTCCCACACCTTTCCTTTTTTTTATTTGGGTACGGGGTTCCCCTTAATATCCGTACAAGACTCAAAGGGGCTGGTAATGGGCAGGGGGGGCTATCCATGCCATTTTTCTCAATGATTTTCATCCGTATTGCCGGAACCAGACATTACATTAAAACCGCAAGCAGTTTTAAATGACTTTTTTCCATTAGAAATTTAATTTTGTGCAGGTGCTGTTATAAACAGGAAACATGTGCCACTTCACAGGGATATTATAGACACCCCCCCCCCCCCCTAAGGCACGATATTTAAAGGAATATTTCACTTTTTTTTTTTCACTTTAATCGTCATTAAAATCAGTGCTCCCGAAAAAACTGCAATTTTTGCATTGATACATGTCCCCTGGGGCAGGAGTCGGGTCCCCAAACCCTTTTTTGGGCAATAACTTGCATATTAGCCTTTAAAATTAACACTTTTGATTTTTAACGTTTGAGTCCCATAGACTTTAATGGGGTTCTAAAGTTCGCACAAATTTTCAGTCCATTCGTAGGTTCTGGTGTGAACCAAACCAGGTGATGTTCGGATCATCCCAACTCACCAGGGAGAATGGTAACATCCCACTCCAGAAGGTGTGTGTGTGTCCGTGTTCCCGGAGATATTGGCAGAGGTCCAGAATCAGCACTCCTGTTTCACAGATGTCAGGAGTTGACTATGTCTGCCCAATATCAAGTATATTGATGTGGTAGGGGAAGATTACATCCATTTCTTTGTGTACCCAGACTTGATGTCTTATGCCGCATACACATGATCAGACTATCTGGAGGACTTGGTCTTTTTTTCCCCAAGTTAGAAAGAAGTTTTGATTCAAAAATGTCCGCCGGACTTTTGAAATGAACGGACTTGCCCACACACTGAGAAAAGTCAGCTCATTTTGAACGTGGCTCCAGGTAGACGGGACTAGCACAGGAAGTCAATGTCGCTGCCTCCATCGGCGAGATTGACACGTCGCTAGCCCCATCACCTGGTAAGGACTTAAAGGGGAAGCCCTACGTCGAAAAAATGGAGTGAGGGTCCCCCCCAAGTCCATATCAGACCCTTATCCGAGCACGTAGCCTGGCCGGTCAGGAAATGGGTGGGGATGAGCGAGCGCGCCCCCTCCTGAGCTGTACCAGGCCACGTGCCCTCAACATGGGGGGTGCTTTGGGGAAGGGGGGCCCTCCTGAACCATACCAGGCCACATGCCCTCAACATTGGGAGGATGCTTTGGGGGTCTGTGACCCCTCAAAGCACCTTGTCCCCATGTTGATGAGGACAAGGGCCTCTTCCCGACAACCCTGGCCATGATTGTTGGGGTCTGAGGGCGGGGGGCTTATCGGAATCCGGGAGCCCCTTTTTAATAAGGGGGCACCCAGATACCGACCCCCACCCTATGTGAATGGGTATGGGGTACCATGTACCCCTACCCATTCACCTGATGAAAAAAGAGTAAATAAAAAACACAACACAAGTTTTTAAAATAATTTATTGGACATTTCCGGTGGTCTTCTCTTCCTCTGTCTTGGAGGATATTTTCGCTGGACTCCTCCTCTATGTTCTGCTCTTTTACTAGCTCTTTACTAGCGGAGGAGCCCGGCTTTCTTCTTCGTCGCCGCTGCCATCCGGGGTTCTTCTTCCGACTTCAGGGGTCTTGTCCCCCTCTTCGGGGGTCTTGCAAAGCCTCCTCTTTCTCCTTTCATCTTTTTTACTAGCGGTGGCTCGGTCTTCTGTTGCTGCAGCTTTCTCTTCTTCTCTTCTTCTTCCTTGAGATGTTGACTCAGTACTCTCTCTGGCCGCAATGACAGGGACGCATTGTTCGGTGACTTATATAGGGACAAGGGGCAGGGTCACCGGGTGATGTCACATGGTGACCCTTATGATGTCACAGTCCAGTCGTGTGTGGGCAGGTCCGCTCGTTCGGAAAGTCCGGCGGACCTCTGCTACAAAGTCCGGCGGTTTGTCCAGACTAAGGCCACCGGATAGTCCGATCGTGTGTACACGGCATTAGTGGCTTGACCAGTATGCTGCTTTTGAAAACCATCCTGCTTGAGCACCATACCTTGTTACGTTAGCTATGAGTAGGCTGTAAGCCTTCCCTGTTTTCCAGCCACGTCTGACCAGTGTGTTCATCTACGTGCACTTTAATTATATTACATGGCCATTTTTTTAACTTCACACGGCCCAACACTTGTCCGTACATTTATTTGATTTCTCCTGCAGCGATGGTTGCTGTACCCCTGAAGCTCAACTATACCCTGTTTGCTGACATTCGATTATATTTGCTTTGAAATTTACCTATGACTGCCACTGGAGCACATATCTCCTACCTTTATTCTCTGCTTTACTGCTGCGATCTCCTTAACTTTGCTATTTGGGTCCTACAGCCTACTACTTTTTCCAGCGAGTAATCATCCCCTTTGGCTTATTATCATGTTTGGTACCTGCTGCCCCTTCTTTTTGAATGTCTTTTTACATATATTCTATATGCTCCAGCAGGTCCATTGGTTTGTGTTTTGGGTATTATGCTCGCGCCACATTGGGGAGGGGAGGAGAGGAGCGTGGTGGGAGGGGAATTTTGTTACTGTATTTTCTTCTGTTATTTACTCTATTTACTTTTTACTTGTTTGTATATACCATGTGCTTTACTGTGGCTTCATAATAGACCTGCTGACACCCCAAGTTTCCTGCGATTTGAGATTGTATTTACTGCCCTGAGTGTCGAGACCCCACCTCTCCTATGTCATATTTTACTTGCTCCGTTATGGCCCTGTAAAGTTCTTGACATGGAATGTCAGTGGGATCTGCAATAAAATAAGAGATCTGCTGTTCCTGCTCACCTCAGATCCCAATGATAAGTCCATTTGAGGGAAGTGGTTAATCCAGTCACCATGGAATGTGTCAAGGCATAATTCTGTCCAAGAACAGAATAAGACTTATGAAAGTTTGTGGAATCACCCTGCTCACACGTAATGTGACCCCCAAGATTTGCTGTAACAACAATTCACACCATCTGCCATGTAAATTGAAGGATTAACACCTCAGCAGAAATTCTCCCACCAAGATAATGGACTATTTAATTAGAACGAGGCATTTTCCTAAACATTCCCATTTCCATTCCATTTTTTGGGCACCTAACATCCACCTTGATGCTTTCCGTGGTGCTGAGGATAATAGGACTGAGATACTTTTGTGGATAAAAATACTGGGGTTATGTGCATGACAATCATTGGAACTAAAGAAGTTACATGGATAAGCAACTTTATCGAAGAATTCTAGTTGAATGCAATGAAATACTACTAGCTATTTTTCTCTCTTTTTTCCTTTGTAATCCTCTTTCTTCACAGAGTTTTCTGTTTTCAGGTTATGAATCAGCAAAATGCGACTAGAATTACAACAATCCGCCTCTTAGGATTTCACACTAATTGGAGTATAAGTTGTTTGATCTTTTTTTTTCTCCTTTTGATCTATTGTGTGTTATTATGTGGAAACCTCCTGATCATCACACTGGTGTCCTACAGCAAGATCCTCCAGTCCCCCATGTACATCTTCCTCTCTCAGCTCGCTGTGTCGGATATCTTACTGGCAACTGATATTCTTCCTAATACCCTTCATGATCTTTTGGTGAAAGAACCCATAATATCATTTTCTGGTTGTGTTATCCAATTTTATTTTTTTGCTGTTGCTGAAGCTGGAGAATATTTTCTTTTAACAGCGATGTCTTACGACAGGTATTTGGCCATCTGCAAACCGTTGCATTACACTTCAATCATGAACCAACATTTTTGCTGGATAATAGTTTCCATCTGTTGGATTTTAAGCATTTTATTAATACTGATTTTTACTATAACTATAACAAAGTTACAATTTTGTGGTCCGAATGTGATTGATCACTATTTTTGTGATATTAATCCAATCATTCAACTCTCGTGCTCTGATACTACTATTGTTCAAATAGAAAAGCCATTGACTGCTGCTTTTTTCCTTGTCACCCCATTCTTTATCATAATTTTATCATATATTTATATTATAAATACAGTTTTGAAAATCCCATCTATTGCTGGAAAAAAGAAAGTTTTCTCCACATGTAGTTCCCATCTAAGTGTTGTATGCACCTATTTTGTTACCCTAACAATTGTTTATCATGTACCCAATATAGGACAGTCAATGAACATTACCAAATTCCTGTCATTACTGTACACAGCCGGAAACCCACTGATGAATCCAATTATATACAGCCTGAGGAATAAAATCCTGAAACAAATTGTTAAAAATAAACTGAAGAGCTTATGTTTCAATAATAATTAAAATGAATGAATTAGGTGCTCAGTATAACATTAATTTCAATAATGTAATAATGTGGAAATCTAGTTTACAAACAAATTTAGTGTGTTCATGTAGAACTATGTGTTCAGCACATCTAGGAATACCTGTTTAAGCCCTTGTACACACGGTCGGACATTCCGACAACCAAATCCGTCGGATTTTGTCCGACGGATTTTGTCCGACGGATTTTGTCCGAAACTGTTGCATACACACAGTCGGACAAAGTTGTCAGAAAATCCGATCGTACTTAACGTGATGACTATATTTCGGTTTGGAACGGGACTACGTTCAGGCTAGTAGCCAATAGCTTTGGTGTAGGAATTTTATCTGAACATGCGTGGCACTTTGTCCGATCAGAATTCTCTACACATGATCGGACAAAGTTCGATCAGATCATGTTGTCGGAAAAATTTATAGCCCAGCTGGAAAACTTGGTCCGTCGGATACTCCGATGGAAACAGGCCGATGGAGCCCACACACTGTCAGATTATCAGACAACACGGTCCTATCGGACATTGTCCATCAGAATGTCCGACCATGTGTACAAGGGCTAAGTCACAGTTGATCACATGTAAATAGACTTGCCGGTTATCGGCATTCCTTTCCTCCCACGCTTTGTCTGTGGGAGGAAAGTTCAAACCTGTCAGCATATTGTTTACATTTTTAGGGCAATGGTCATCAGTGCAGCCCCTTTAGTGCCTATCAGTGCCCATCGGTGCAGCCCATCAGTGCTGCCTATAAGTGCCCATCAGTGCAGCCTCATCAGTACCAGTACCTCCTCATCAGTGCCCATCAGTGCAGCCTCATCAGTGAAGGAGAAAAATTACTTATTTGCAAAATTTTATAATAGAAACTAAGAAAACATTTTTTTTTTAAATGTTTGAACTTTTTGCGTTTGTTTTGCAAAAAATAAAAACTCAGTGGTGATTAAACGGCACCAAATAAAATATCTGTCTGTCTCAAAAAATTATAACAATTTAATTTGGGTATAGTTTTGCATGGCTGAGTAATTGGCATTCAAAGTGTGAGAGCACTGAAATATGAAAATTGACCTGGGCAGGAAGGGGGTAAAAGTACCATGGTAGACAAGTGGCTAAAAGCATTCCCTTGGATCAATTGTGTCACACTTAATTTCATTACAGGCCACATCAGCATTATGGTTTCTTTCAAAGGCACAGGATGTATTGGTAAGACTAGATGTCCAAAGCACCCCTCCCTTACATCAGATGTCAGAAGACCCCCCCCCCCCCACCATCAGAAGTCAAGAGCCCCTGACCCTATCTCATATCACATAGCCTTACCTTGTTCTGCTGCTGGGAAGAAACTGGGGATGGGTCAAGGAAGCAAAAAAGTGCAGGGTCTGGTGGAGGACTGTAGTCACCTACTAATGTCTGCTGAATGCTTTTTTTTTTTTGCTTGATTTTTTGTTTTGCTTTTGATGTTTTTGTTTTTTTTCATTAACCTTGTTGTCTGACTATAGATCTATGTTTATCCCAAGCATGTTTGAAGCCATTTACTGTTGACTGTCTCACTACCTCTGTTGGTAGTCTATTCAAATCATCAACCACCATTTCAGTAAAATAATACTTTATAAAATTTGTTTTGAACTTTCCTCCAGTTAGTTTGAAGTCATGTCTCTGTGTTCTTGATTTTGGTTTCATATTGAAAATATTGCCCTCCTAAACTTTATTCACCCTCTTGATGTATTTAAAGGTTTCAATCATGTCTCCCATTTCCCTTCTTTCCTCCAGACTGTACATATTAAGTTCCTGAAGTCGCTCTTGATATATTTTATCCCCCAGACATTTCACCATTTCTGTTACCTCTCTGGACTCTATTTTATTAGTATCTTTCTTCAAGTGAGGTCTCCAGAACTGGACACAGTATTCTAAAGGAGGTCTAACTAAAAATCTATATAGAGGAATCATGACCTCCTTCCTCCTTCTGTTGATCTCTCTAGTGATATAAAGATCTATATAGAGAAATCAGGACCCCCTTCCTCCTGTTGGTGATCCCTCTAGTGATATAAAGAGCTATATAGAGGGATCAGGAGGACATTCTTCCTCCTTCTGTTGATCCCTCTAGTGATATAAGGAGCTATATAGAGGGATCAGGACCTCCTTCCTCCTGCTGGTGATCCTTCTAGTGATGTCTCCTAAAATTCTATTTGCTTTCTCCACTCCCTGGTCACACTGTTTGCTCATTTTGCAATCACCTGAAATAAGCACCCCCAAATATTTTTCTTCTGTAGTGCTAGCTAACACTGTACCCCCAATGTTGTACTCTCGCAGGGCATTATTTTTCCCTAGGTGCATTATTTTACATTTAGACATATAGAACTGTAGTCTCCACTGCTTTGACCGATCTTCTAACAAATCATGTTCCATGTTACAGACACCTCCAGAGATATCAACCCTATTACAGCAGGAGAAGGTATTTAGGACCCAGCATCTGCCAGGGCACCAACAACAGGAGAAGGGCTCTAGGACCCAGAATTCCCAGCAGCACATCACATGGGCCTTAATAAAGAAGTGTATCAGTACTTGAAGCTGCTGACTGATCTCAGCTTGTTACCTGTGTTCCTGTGATTCCTTTCTCCAGTGTTCCCTAGTTTCTGACCTGGCTTGTTCCCAACTAGGGATGAGCTTCATGTTCGAGTCAAACCCATGTTTGACTCAAACATCATCTGTTCGTCCGTTTGGCGAATTCCGAACATTATGGGCCGTTCGCGCCAAATTTGAGTGGCGCGTCACGGCCCATAATTCACTGCGGCATCACAGTGCATTGCTGGCTGATCATTGGCCAAGCATGAACTATGACCCACATGCTTTGGCCAATCACATTGTGGAAAAAATGGAGAGCCATAATTGGCCAAAGCCAGGGTGGCTTTAGCCAATTATGGCTCAAGGGGTTTAGTACACGCCCCACACTATATAAGGCCGCCTGCACGGTGGCCTTGTGTAGTGTGTTGCGGGGGCGGAGAGAGATAGACACAGAGACGGACCCCGTTTTTCACCGTCTGTTGGCTTTGCTGACCCCTTATATCAGCAGGCAGGAAACCTGCATGAGGCAAGCCATCACTCCGGAGCAGAGGCTAGTTGCCACGTTGCGGTACTTGGCGACAGGGAGAAGCCTTCAGGAGCTCAAGTTCTCTACAGGCATCTCCCCCCAGGATCTGGGGATCATTATTCCAGAGACCTGTTCTGCCATCATTCAGGTCCTGCAGAAGGACTATATTAAGGTAAGATTTCTCCTTTAACATCACATTCTTTTTTATCAATTGTATTTTTATTGAAAATTTTTCAGAGAGAATATACAGAGGGAAGTATAACAACAAATAATTGTCAGTGTCAACAATGTTACAGACCATAGGCCACAGAGCAAGAAAAGAAAAATAAGCAGTAAATAAACAGAAAATAAACACAGCAACGTAATGGTCAGGCAATATCAAGTCACAGGCTCAGTTAAAGCAGTAATGCATCCAGCAACGGGGGGGGGGGGAGAGTCAGGAGGGGGGGTGTAGGAGAGAGTCCAATGGGTGGGTAGGCCAGATAGCTGCGTGTCTGCAAGAAAAGCATAGCCAACCACTGGATCTGGGGTATAACATCACATTCTATGTATTTAATGTTTGCTAATGTATTGTATTTATTTCATTGTTCCATAATTACCATGATTGGAATATGCTGTAATATGCTGTGCCCCTTTGTCCTCATGCATGCTGGAAGTTTTTAAACTTCCTTTTGTGTCCTTCATGCATATTTGCCTTCCTCCCCAGCATGCTCTTCTTGGCCCATGGACACCTATAGTCTAGTCACTTAGCAATGTATTTTGTCAGCTCCATAGTAGTGCTTTCCCCTAAACACCCCCTAAAATGTGTACAATTGTTATGTGTGTCCTTAAATTCATGCCAGAGGCTTTTTTTTGGTGGGCCAAAATCATTAGGAACCCCCCTCCCCCAACTGCTAAGTCAGCTGATACCAATCCTCTATCTGCTGACTTTGCCAAACCCAATACACACTATACCTACCTCTTTTGTGGTCAGATTTATGGATGAATTCACCAAAGCATATAGTGCAAGGGCCTGCCTCAATACTTTCAAATGCTACTGTTTTAAGTTTTTTTTTTATCCTATTATTATCTTGATAGGTAATAGCAGAATGTAAAAATGTGCTTCCATTTGTTCATTGTTTTTTTTTTTTTTTTGATTATGACACTTCTTACCTGTCCAGTGGGCTGCCTATAGTGTAAGTAAAGCGGGGCTGGCCAAAGTATCACACATTATTTATGCATTCAGCTCTCAATGAAGTGGAGAGGGTTACCTGTCCAAAACATCCCCCCTCCCTAATTTTTTGCAATGGGCCATCAAATGGGGAGAGGAATCTGATAAAGGGACCTTATACTTTTGGCTTTAAATACTCATTTCCAAAAATGTTTGTGCCTAATCTGCTTGCAATGTTGATGTGGAAAATTACAATTTTTTTTTTCTTGTTTGACTCCACAGTTTCCTTCAACGTCACAGGAATGGCAGACTGTGACCTCCTACTTTCCCACCCGTTGGGACTTTCCCAATTGTGGAAGTGCAATTGATGGGAAACAAGTCCGCATCATCCCACCCCCCAACTCGGGGTCCTACTATTATAATTACAAGGGGTATAATAGTATTGTGATGTTGGCGGTGATGTCAGCTACCTATGAGTTCTTGTATGTGGATGTGGGAAAAAATGGCCTGATGTCTGATGGTGGAGTGATCGCGCAGATGGAGTTCTACTGGCATTTCCAGAGTGGCAGTTTGGGCTTGCCACCTCCAGAGGAGAATGTGGAAGGACTCCCCTTCCTCTTCATCGTGGATGAAGCGGTTGCCAGAGCCAGAAGAGTGGTGGAGAATGCTTTCTGGATAATGGCCAACCGGTTCCGCCTATGTTTGACACCCATCCACATGGTGGAATATAAACACAACCATATAGTGCACATTTTTTTTTTTAAAGTACTCTCCAAACTATGTGGCCTCAGTCTTTCCCGAACTTGCCAACCTGATGGCACTTGAAGCTGGACGTCCTGGCTTGCCCCCCCAAAGCGCCCTCATGGTCATAAACAGATACACTGAGTACTTTGCGGGTAGGGGGGCCATTGATTTGCCAGACAATGTCTGAGAGGCATTTTTTAAATAAATTTCTCTTTCAAACTGCAATAATATTTGTTTTCATTTACTGCTTTGGTTTGTTTTAGCTGTCTCCTAGCTTTTTTTTTCTTAATTTTTGGGCCTTTTTCTTCAACAGTGCAAACCAAATTTCTGTGAGATAAGGTGACAGTCTCTTTTTCGGCTAATATTATTATTATGTTGTTGGTTTGCTACACACACCTTGTTTTTGTTGTTAATGTATGTAGTGCATTACTGACAAAAATATTCCTCATTTTCAGCACCATTACAGAAATGTGTGGAGTCATGAAAATGGCGTGATTGGGGAAATTTAAACATCTCTGTGGGTGTTATTTAATAAAGGCAAATCCACTATGCACTACAAGTGCACTGCAAAAGTGCACCTGGAACTGCACTTAGAGTACAAAGTGGATTTGCCTTTAGTAAATAACACCCATTGTGACAGAAAACATCAACTTTATTACAAATACTACTTTTGCGCATTGAAAAAGGAAGCCACACATTGATGATTAATAAACTTTTTACTCAAAGCACATTCACATGTGCATTTATAAAAGGGTTTTACAACAAACCAACATATTTGGTGTATATAACATTATTTTTGGTAACATTAATATAACTTGCAGTTTTTGTGTAAACAGGCATGTATCAAAGCATAGCATACAGAACACAGGAACTTACAAAGTTCAATTTTAAAAAGTGAAGACAATATCAGACATGAGTATGTACAAACTGTGCTGATATTGCCTTTATCAGATGGGGTGTCACCCCTGTAAAAGCCAAATTTGGAAGATGCACAGAAATTGGGATTAAACCTGGGCATTTTCCTCCTGATCCCATGCCTAATGTCAACATGTGCTATCTCCCATCATGGGGGATCAATGTATGTGCTTTGGGGGTGCAACCCCTTTATCTCAGCCACTCTAGTAGCAAGGAAGGGGTGGCACCCAAAATACGTGTACATTGATCTCCCATGATGGGAGATAGCACATATTGACACACTGTATGCATTTTACAAATTTGGCTTTTGTCAACATATAAAACTGTTTTTTTTTTAATATAAAATGTATGCTAGCTAGTTTTGGATTCTCCCTAAAACATCAATGATGTTCTTCATTTTGTGTTGAACATCATTGATGTTTTTCTTGAGATTTTCTAAATCATGATTGTACCCCATTGTCTCCCCAATGAGGATCTGGGCACTTTCACTGGTAAAATGCAATTCTTCTTTCCACAACATCCACATCACCTAAAAAGAAACCAAAAAATACACCATGTAATATAAAAATGCAGGCATATATCTAGTACCTGAAGCTGTGGTCTCAGACACTCTAGAGCAGTGATGGCGAACCTTGGCACTCCAGATGTTTTTGAACTACATTTTCCATGATACTCATGCACTCTGCAGTGTAGTTGAGCATCATGGGAAATGTAGTTCTAAAACATCTGGAGTGCTAAGGTTCGCCATCACTGCTCTAGAGGATAAAAGAGAACAAGAGGCGCCTCTGGGTGTAGACTGTATAAACTTTCTTTAATAAAATCCGTGATAAAAAACTCACATTATAGCAGTTACAATCAGGCGGTGTACTGGTCCCATATGACGGAGGGGAAGAGAAGCCTCAGTGTGGTCATTCCAAAGCCCTATAGAGTCCTGTCAGAATGTTTTTGCTCGTGGTGGCCGTGCTGGTGTCCATTCAAGCTGGCGTCAGCGAGGTGCATCTCTCTCCTTCCTCCGCCTCCTCTGCTTCTGGTGTTGGTATTTCCCCTTCTTTGGGAGGTGTGGGGCCCCTGGTGTCCCCAGACATCCTGAGTCTTCTCTCCCCTATGAGAATGTAAAAAATGAATATTTTTAGCACACAGATATTTGAGGGCAGAAATAGGAATATGAAACATTGCTTGGAAGTGTCGTACAATTGTTTTTTTTAAAAAGCTGAAAACATAATTTTTTACACTTTCTAAAGTTGGAATACTTATCTGTTGTGTACAAGTTTCACAGATGGAGACACCCCTATAGTATCCACGTGTGTGGGACACCCTAATAAAAAGGGAGTTCTGGTGTCCCACACTAGTACTCCTGAGTTCAGATGTGTAAACAGTTGCTGAGTGTCCTCTCCTTTACACTGAATCAACTTTGCATTTCATTCTATTACAAATCCCTCTAGACAACAAACTTCCTTTGACCAGAAATAGGCATGAACAAATGTAGTTAAATACAACTTTCAAAAACATTGTATTTGAAGTGGCCAAACGAACGATGTTTACTACGAACGATTGAACCCATGAACATGAAAGTGGCCATTTTAAACTGTACAACACTAAAGAAAAGCACATGGAGCAGTATGAAAGCAATAATAATAATATGAACACACGACAACTACTTACTTTGTTGAAGAACTCGCTTGATCCTTCTGTACTGATCGTGCTCCCTCAGTTTCAGGTTTGACCAGCGTTTTCTCAGTTGATCCATGGATCGTCGTACCCCAAAATTCTTCTGAAGACTCTTCACAACTTTAGTCATGATTTGGCCTTTCTGATATTTGGGTTTGGGTAAGGTCCATACTTCCCATCATAGTCGTTCCTATTCACTATGTCCACCATCTCCAACATCTCTACAAAAGACATATTTGAGGCCTTAAATCTCCTCTGGGATCGGAACGTTGCTGGCTCCGTGCTTTCCTTATCCTCCTCCTCGTTAGTGGAATTATCATGCACCTGCTGTCTCTCCACCATGTGCTCTCCCCACTGCGCCAAAAGTTAAGGGGCGGGGAATAGACTAGAAAGAACGTCAGGGGCGGCGGAGTTAGATGCATGCGCACTGTATATAAAACGTACGTACAAACTGTGAGCAGAGGAAGGAATAGCAGAAGTGTGGATCATTTGAACGAAGGTACAATTTTAACTTGTTACATCACTGGCCTATACTGCTTCTAGATTGAGGCTTATATTGGGACAAGATTAGAAGCCTTTAACCTGATATTATTAGGGTTTGTCTTGAGTTGTGTCTTGCAGAGAACGTGGATCCCTTCAAGGAACCACATTTTCTTGGCATATTCATTGATATGCTCAGGGAGCTGCCCTGCCTGTGGCAGATGAACCACCCCTTTTTTAAGGACCTAAGAATAAGAAAGAGGAAGGCAGCGCTGGAGAAACTGCTTGCTTTGGTGAAGATGATGGTCCCCATGGCAGACATCACCTATGTGAAGGCCAAAATTGGTGGCCTGAGGAGTACCTATCTGAGGGAAGGAAGGTCCAGGATTTCCTCAGATCAGGGGATGCAGATGACATTTATGTCCCCAGGATGTTGTACTATGACAGGCTGCATTTTCTGGCAGACCAGAGGGAACCCAGGCCACCACTCTACAGTCTTCCTTCAAGGCTTCCTTCACCCCCAGCTGAGGCTTCCGATGTCCAACCTGGGCCTTCCAGGCAGCAACATGTGGAGGGGCCCAGCTTGAGTCAGGTATTGCATTGTTCAACATAATTCTTGTCGTACATTTAATAATGTTAACTGGATGTTATTATTGATCAGTAAGTTCTGATTTAACAAAGTGTTTTACATATCAATAGGCAGTAGTGACCAAAAATTATTGGGACAAGAATGGAAAATGCTGGGCTCAGAATGATAGTTTGTTCTATTTATTAACATTCAATTTGCAACAGTCATGAGCTCAAAATTGTGTGATTGATGAACGAAAAACTAAAACTATGTTCCATATACATATACAAAAATACCTCAGCCGGGAGGAGGCTGTGGCAAGTGGCTGCCGGGAGGAGGCTGTGGCAAGTGGCAGCCGGGAGGTCGAGCATCGCCCTCCTCCTCCTCCACCCGCCAAAACTACAACAGCAGAACCACAGCCTGGAAGATAGCCTGGAGGGAAGTGTCTAAGGAAGACCAGAGAGTGATGGCTTGGGTTCAGTCTGGTCTGACAGAAGATGCAGGCTCTTGTATGACCACAGCCTGGGGACATAGAAGTCATCTGCTCTTCCTGATCTCTTGGAATTCTGGACCAGACTGTTGTCCCTTAGATATGGACTCCTCAGGCCACCAATTTGCATTTAAATAATTGATGTCTGTCCTGGGAGCCAAATTGACCAGTTTATACAGCGTTGCCTTCCTGTTTATTTGCTTATGACGCCTAATAAAGGTTTTTTTTTTTTTGGTTAAAAAAATACTTGCCTATGTGTTTTACTTCAAAAAGGACAGTTTATTTGTGAGTAGGCAGGTACATTTCAAAAATACAAAGTCAAATTAACAAGGGGCACCAACACCAAACAACCTCCTCGAGATTAAAAAAATAAAACAATAAAATAAAAAGATAATAATGGTGTTGTGGTTGACACACAAAATACAACAAAAAAATTATGAAGATGACCAAAATTAAAAAAAAAGGAGATCTTGATTAAAAAAGCAACCACAAAATAAAAAATAACAATTAAAAGATAAAAATCCAAAATGATTCGGGAGATCTGACAAATAAAAATATTCTATTCATGAAATCAGGAAAAAGAATAAAGAAATACGTTTTGGAAAAGTGTGTGTGAATATGAGCAGCAAAACAACTTAATTCTTCTAGCATTATAAAGAAAAAGAGATTGCGCTGCATTAAACAATTTTTAACATTGCAGCATGACAAATGTGCTATATCCATTACGAACGCTAGTTTTACCTGACCGAGCACTTCCATCTCATAATTTATTCTGAGCATGCGTGGCACTTCGTGCGTCGGACTAGGCTACACACGATCGGAATTAATGTGATCGGATCATGTTGTCAGAAAATTTGAGATCCAGCTCTCAAACTTTGTGCGTTGGAAATTCAGACGGAAAAAGTCAGATGGAGCCCACACATGGTCGGATTTTCCGACAACATGATTCGATCGCACATTTTCCGTCGGAAATTCCGACCGTATGTACAGGGCATAAGTATAACATAGTTCAAATTCTGTGGTCCTAATGTTATTGATCACTTTTTTTGTGATATTGGCCCAATCCTTCAACTCTCTTGCTCTGGTACTACCATTGTTCACCTAGAAATTACATTGTTTGGTCCTTTTTTCCTTGTCATCCCATTCTTTGTCATCATTATATCATATATTTATATTATAAATACAATTTTCAATATCCCATCTATTGTTGGAAATCGGAAAGTTTTCTCCACGTGTAGTTCACACCTAAGTGTTGTATGCACCTATTTTGGTACCCTTATATTTGTCTATTATGTACCCAATATAGGAAAGTCGATAAAAATAACCAAATTCATGTCATTATTGTACACAGGAGTAACCCCACTGATTAATCCAATTATATACAGTCTGAGGAATAAAGAATTGAATCAAATTGTGAAAAATAATTTCATGAGCTTACATTTCAAAAGTGATAAATTAGGACAACAAAGGAAAGATAATATTTTTTACTTAAAGCTGAACTCTAGACAGATATAAAATACATACATTACTGCAGAACTGTCATTATTAGTAGACCCATGATTCTTTCTAATTGATTTACTTTTGTTTTAAATTATAAGTAGTTTAAGTACCTTGGGATCACACTTCTACAGTCCATGAACAGAGAAAGTAGAGTAACAAGGAGATGAGTTCATCGCTATGCTGCTTTTCCTTTAACTATTCAGTCAAAGGCTATGGCAGGTCAAGGACCACTTGGGCTCAGGGGAACTAGATGGAAAGGTCCTGAGCATATTACTGAGGACATCTAGTGGCTAAATAAAATTATTAAGAATAAATATTTGCATTGAAGGTGAATAATACAGAAAAAGCTAGTTTTGCTATTTTAACTTTTCATGTTTATCTTTTTTTTTCTCTCTTTTTTTTGTGGCTGTAGTTTTGTTCTAGTGGATTTTTTTTTTATTAACAAATACATATAATGTAGTTTGGTAAATTTTATTTTTTATTATTATTATTATTATTATTATTATTATTATTATTATTTTCACCCTTTCTTACATTGCAACCTTACCAGCCACTTTACAATATGTGTAGGTATTTTGTCTCAAATAATACACTTCAGTGTTTATTTTGGGTTAAAACCTGCCACTTATATTACGGCCTAACCAAGATGCTTGCATACTGTGCAGACACTGAACAATATTTGTGGATATTGTCTATCAGATAATACATTTTAATTGTTATTGCTGGATAAAACCTGCCTTATCTCATATTAGCTGCCTCGGAATGTGGGGTTGTAATTTTGATATGTTTTGTTACCTCTGTTTGGAAGGTTGAATAAAGACACCAGTACACACCACCCGTGATGTGTATGTGTGTGTTTTTGTGTGTATATTACTACCTTTTCCCATATTAGACCCCTTTCACACCACGGCATTTTACAGGTGCTATAGCATTAGAAATAGCGCCTGAAATCCGCCCTGAAAAAGCTGCGCCATTGTCTGTAGTGTGAAAGCCTGAGGGCTTTCACACTACAGCGGTGCGCTGGCTGGACGTCAGGGAAAAGTCCTGCCAGCAGCTTCTTTGGAGCGATGAAGGAGCGGTGTGTTTACCGCTCCTCCAATGCTGCTCCCCATTGAAATCAATGGGGCAGCGCTGTAATACCGCCGGCAAAACGCCGCCATTGCGGCATATTGCCGGCGGTTTTAACCCTTTCTCGGCCGCTAGCGGGGGGTAAAAGCGCCCCACTAGCGGCCGAAATGTGCCGCAAATCCGGCGGTAAAACACCACTAAAAATAGGGGCGGTGTGGTGTGAAAGGGGTCTTAATGTGCATTGTTTTCACTAGAATACTTATCCAAAAGTTTTTTGAAATTGACACCCCCCCGACACCACCAACTATTGAAGGGAGTTCCACATCCTTTTTGCTCTGATTACTCTTATTGCTCTGATAGTAAAGAACCCGATTTGCATCTTACGGTTAAACTGGTTCTCTTCCAACTTCATTGAGTGGCCACATATATTTTTTTTCTTAACTGATCTGTAGTCCCTAATCATCCTCTCCAATAGTTTACATACTATTGATGTTAGGCTGACTGGTCTTTAGTTTCCATGGGAAATATTGTGACCACAATAGCTTTTCACCAATCAGCTGTTGCGATTCCAGTCAGTAAGCTGTCCTTAAAAATTAGGAATATCAGTCTGGTTATAGCATGGCTAAGTTCTTTGAGGACTCATGGGTCTAATAAGTCTAGTCCTGGTGATTCATTGCCATTACGTTTTTCAAGTCTTTTTTGAAAACTGGTATCTGCTAGCCACAAGGGTGCATTCTGTTTTATGTTATTAACAATACAGTCTTATTTACTTTACCCTGCCTTTTACTTTGAATAGAATGTATCTATTACAGTTGTCTTCTCCTTGTCACTTGTAACCAGCTTCCCCTGATTATCATTTATAGAGCCAGTATGCTCGGACTTGCCTTTTTACTATTAATATATTAAAAAGATTTTGGGGATTTGTTTTACTCTCCTCTACCATGTGTCTCTTGTGGTCTATTTTAGCGGCCCTGATCATGCTCTTACCATAACATTGTGTTTATTGAGAAATAAAATGGTAAAGATAACAAAGCTAGAGCAGAAAGCGTACATTGTACACAGTAAGGCTAGAATAGGGTAAATAAAGCATATTCACATTGAGTCCAGCCAAAACAGATTTAACAGTCTGTAAATTTCTTTTTTTTTTTAATACAAACTTTTATTGAAAAAAGAACAAAAAGGCATATACAATAATCGATCCATACATTGGATTAGACAATATAGTAGTCAAAACCATAGCTGTAGAGAGACATAACAGAGGTCAACTGGCGTGGATAAATGTAACAAAGTGCATACCAAGTGATTGCCTGTTAAATTTATGCAGCTTGCTCTTTCTTAAGCTCATGTGGTGGTTTGTTTAACAATGAAAGAATATAGCATACGAAAAGCTACCCACTCTTCCACATGAAGGGGTTAAACTATAGCATCTAGGTTGTTAGCAAAAGTATTGACATGCCACCAAAAAAATAAATAAAAACACAACATATAAAAGTAAAAGATTAAACTCAAAAACTGGGAAAATCCACATCAAGAGGTACGGGAAATCAAACTACAGGCTGCTGTCAGTGCTACCGGTAGGTTGTTTAGATTCAATATTATTCCAGATCTATGTATACAAAACCATTCAGGGAATCCAGGACTTCCATTTCAGATAGTATATATGCATAGTGTCCATGATTATATGGAAAACCCTCTCCATGAGTTGTATAGCCGCCATTCTCTTGAGAACCTGGTCCCAGGAGACCCTAGGTGAGTGCCAAAATAAGGCTATGGACCAGTGCACTGCACTAAAGAGAGTGTGAGAAAGTTTTTGGTCAGGAGGAGTGGAACCCTGGATGTCAGCAAAGAATAGGCACATTTGGTGGGTTAATGTGATAGGTGTACCTGTGATCTTCGTTACCCTTTTAGTCACCCTGTGCCAGAGGTCTCTGAGAGCTGGACAGCTCCAAAATATGTGAAGATGGGTCCCCGAGTCAGGGCAACCCCTGAAGCAAGTTCCAGAAATGGTAGGGAAGAATTTATGTAATTTGGCAGGGGTGTAATACCACCTGGTGTGTAACTTCCCCACCGTTTCTTTCACCGCCTCGGACCTGGAACATTTGTGCATATTGGTGATTCTGTTAGACCATTCTTATGGGGAGGCTACTACTCTTGTCTCTTGTTCCCAGCTAAGTATGGCTGATAATTTTCCAGAAAGGCCTAAGCCAGCTAGTGAGGAGTACAGCATGGGGATCCTGCCCCTATCTCTGGATTCCGGTCCACAGATGCCCTCAAAGGAAGTGATTGCAACCGTGGTGGTTCTGGGAAAGTTGGAGTTGTAGAAGTGCCTAATTTGCAGGTATCTGAAGAATTCTGAATTAGGGAGGGTGTGGGAGGCTTGAAGAGACAGGAAGGAGTTAAATATCCAATTTTTATGTAGGGAAGCATAGGTGACCAAATCGTTCATGACCCATAGGGGGAAGTTGTTTTGGTTGTGGAGTGCTGCAGGGAATGCAGGATTTCCAATGAATGAGGCCAACCCAGGGTTAGGAGGGAGTAGGGAGAACTTCTTTCTATACAGGGTCCACAGACGAAGCGACTGGCTCACAACAGAGTTTAGTGCGGAGATCTCTTTAGTGTAAGTCGTTTTGGTCCATCGTAGGCCCGAGAGGTAATAGGGGGCTGCTGAGGTATGTTTGAAGCGCAGCCAGGGGATTGTCCATGGGGAAGTGTGCCATTTAGCTAGCTGAAGGAATCTTGCCGAGATAATATAACCAGATGCTAGGTAATCCCAGGCCGCCCATTTTCCTTGATCTGTAGATCATTTGTTTGCCTAGTCGGGACTGTTTGTTATGCCAAACAAATTTATAAATGTCCCTCTGCAAGGTCTCCAGTGTCTGGCGGGATATATAGTTGGGCAGGGATCTAAATAAAAATAGTAGTTTAGGGAGGACAGACATTTTCACTGCCTGTATTCTGCCCAGAAATGATATCTGATAAGGATCCCAGGTATGTAACAGTTGTCTAATGCGAGTAAACACATATGCATAGTTGACTAGGTAGATTCTATGGAGAGTTGGGGCTAGTTTAATCCCCAGATATGAAAGTGTCTGGCCATCCATAGGAAAGCCAAAATTGGATTGAATCGTTGCAGAGGTCTGTTGGGGTAAGTTAATTGGGAGGGCCGAGCACTTGGAGAGGTTAACTCCCAGACCAGACAAACCACGGAAAGTATGTAGGATGGATATGAGGTTAGGAATGGAGACTATAGGATCTGATAAGAACAAGAGTACATCGTCCGTGTACATGCTTAATTTAAACTCCTGGTCACCCTTGGAGTAGCCCTTTATGCTGGGGTCCAGAATGATCGCCCTAGCCAGGGGCTCAATGGCCAGGGCAAATAACAGGGGTGACAATGGGCACCCCTGTCTGGTTCCCCTTCCCAGGGTAAAATAACTTGAGTTGCAGCCCAGGAGTTTGATTTGCGTGCGTGGGTGGTGGTATAATGCCCTAAATCCATGGACAAAGGCTCCTGAAAAGCCACATTTTTCCAGGGCCAATTCGAGGTAAGACCAAAGCACACTGTCGAACGCCTTATGGATATCGAGGCTCAAAAGTGATACCCTATGGGAAAACAGATCAGCGTCTTGTATAATATTTGGAGGCGAGTCTGATGTTATCCGTGATCTGTCTGGTCGGGATAAACCCCGTCTGATCTGGGGAGATTAGGGAGGTGATTATTTTAGAGAGTCTGTCGGCTAATATACGGCCAAAGATCTTTAGGTCTGTATTAATGACCGAAATTGGTCTGTAATTCTGCGGGAGGGTGTGGTCCTTATTGGGCATAGGGATCAGGGACATGGTTGCTAAAAGCATATAATCGGGGAAGGCATTGCCCTCAAGGATGTGGTTAAACAGTGTCCTAAGGTATAGGGTTAAGGAGGCCTGGAATTTTTTATAATATTAAGCCGAATATCCGTCAGGGCCAGGGGTCTTGGAGGGTTTAAGGGATTTTATAACTTTAATTATTTTGTGATCCGAGCAAGGGGCGTTAAGTTCTTGGATTTGTTCGGGGGATAGGCTAGGGAGAGGTAAGTCCTCCAACCATGACCAAAGGGCTGGGTCTGGGGAAGAGGCTGGAGGGGAAAGAAGTTCCGTATAAAATTTGGAAAAAATTTGGAGTACATCAGAAGGGTGGGAGACTACCGTGCCATTGATATTTCTTAGCCTATATGTATGTGGGGATTGGATGGATTGGTTTAGCTTTTTAGCAAACATGGCCGAGGCCGAGTTGCTGTGTAACAGAAATCTGGCCTTAGACCAGCGCAGTGTTTTCTCTGTTCTCTCTGAGAGAATCCTGTCCAGTTTGTTTGTGTTGATTTTTTGTAGTAGTGCAGGATCTTGGTCCTGTGTGTGTAGATGATACAGTCTGTTTAGTTCTACGGTGAGTCTGGTAATATCAGACAGTCTTTGTCTATTTCTCTCAGCGGCTAATTGAATTATGTGCCCCCTAACAACCATAAAGTTGAGGGGGATACATCGTTCGTATCGTTGTTAGCGAAATATTCAGTAATGTGGGAGGAGATTTGGGATACAAAGATCGGGTCTGTGAGGAGTGCTTCGTTTAGCCTACAGCCTGCAACGGAGGGCTTAAGGCCCATATGGGTCAGGTCTAAAGATATCATATGGTGGTCAGATCATAGGCAGGGGTGAATGATCGCAGCAGTGGAGTTTGCCAAGAGAATTGGGGAGCAAAACAAATAATCCAGTCTGGAGTAGCTGTCATGAGGGTGGGAATAAAAGGTATATTCTCGGGCACCTACATTATGAGCTCTCCAAGAGTCTGTCAGGTTGTAGGAGAGGAGCAGTGCTTTTAGGGATTTGGAAAATGCGTTGGCAGAGAGGTGTTGGGGGTAGGGATGTACTGGGAGAGGCGTTAGAGGTAGGGATGTACTGGGAGAGGCGTTGGAGGTAGGGATGTACTGGGAGAGGCGTTGCAGGTAGGGATGTACTGGGAGAGACGTTGCAGGTAGGGATGCACTCAGAGAGGCACTGGAGGTAGGGATGTACTGGAGGAGGCGTTGGAGGTAGGGATGTACTGGAGGAGGCGTTGGAGGTAGGGATGTACTGGAGGAGGCGTTGGAGGTAGGGATGTACTGGGAGAGGCGTTGGAGCTGGGGATGTACTGGGAGAGGCGTGGACGTGTTTGGGGGCAGAATTAGGGGCGAGGCAGGGTTTGGATGGGGCAACTGGTGGTGAGTAACTCTTAAGGCCTGGCTAGTAGTTCGGAACTTGAAATTCTGAGCCCAATGTATATAAGTGGCAGTGGAACCCTGTGCTACCTGGAAGATTGTTGGTTTATGCCAGATTTTGGAGAGACAGGCACACTTATTGCATAGCTGTGTGCTGGGTTATTTAGTTGTGACCCGATTATGGCTCAGGGCCCCACCCAACAGACAGTAGGTCTGTGCATGTGAGTCATGTGGACTCCCATTCCTCTGCAGGAGTTAGAGGCTGCATGGGGGCAGCCAGAGCGTGCATGTCTGCAGGAGGCAGATTTAGTCTGTTACAGATCAGTAAGGAGCTGATCGTGAGTAAGCTATAAGGAAGCTTGACTCTAAGGAACTCTTTTGGTCTGAGGACCCGACCTATGGCTTAAGCTGGAGGCATGAAGTAGCCGTGTGGCAAGAGAGTAATGTTGGGGTTATTTAGCTTAGTGTGGAGCTTACCAGTGAGCTGAATCTATGCCAGATATGCAGTTTAATGGCTTTTTTGGCCCATGGAAAAATAAAAACAGTCCATCCAGGATTCTCATGCAGGGGTTTCAACTTCACAGCAATAAGCACAAACAGAAAAAAACAAGCCACCTGGCTCTCTTTAGCCACACCACTGATCAGGCTTTGGCCATGGTCGTTTTGACCCTTTAACAGTGTTCAGTTTGGTACCAAGTCTGTACCTCTGATTAACCTTGGCCACACAGGCCAACTCTTGCCACACAGGCTTGGGCCCACTGTCTGCTCCTTCAAACTGTCCCGTGCAGACATGCACACTTTTCCCTTGCACACCAGGACTCCTCGGGAGGGTGCAGCCCAGAACCTTGGTCCTGACTCTGCTATTAGCCCAGGACCCACCTGCACAAACAACAAGACAGACTCCAGAGGATAAAACAGTTTCCTCCAAATTAAATAATCTGCCTCTCAATCTCCCTATTTGAGAACCCTACACACATATACACATACACACACACACACACATCCAATGTTCGAGTCAAACATAAGTTTGGGTGTTTGCCTGTTCGCCGAACAGCGAACAATATGCGGTGTTCGTGGCAAATTCGAAAGCTGCCGGCAGTCTATGGGACACGAACATGAAAAAATCTAAAGTGCTAATTTTAAAGGCTTATATGCAAGTTATTTCCATGAAAAGTGTTTGGGGACCCTGGTCCGGCCCCAGGGGACATTTATCAATGCAATAATAACAAAAAAACTGTCGTTTTTAAAAAACAGTGATTTTCTAATGCTTAAAGTGAAACAATAAAAATTAAATGTAAGGCAAGAATTAAAAACAAGAGCTGGGCGGGACTTTATATGAAGTACAGGGTTAAAAAACGACAAAGTGGCTATTGAAAAAATGTATTCGTTTTTTTTATCTAGCAAAGCATGATTACATGTACATGGAGATGTGCGCAGATAAACACATCATTGACATCAACATTTTACTTTATACAGTCATAATGACCAATACAGAATAAGTTATAAAAGCGCACCTCAATTATATACATAAAATAACCAATGATAATGATAGAATGGACAATTGATAGAGTATGGCAACTACATGAATCTATGACTTCATGGTTGTTGCAATGAATTAGTAAAAAAACATGATTAATACAATATTACAAAAATCAATGCTGTTGAAATTGGGGTACCGGAATACACGGCAACTAATAGCTCTACGCGTTTTGCGGCTTACTGCCGCTCATCAGGAGCAAGCTTATGATTGGTCTGAAAATACAGAGTAGTAATAAATTAATATTTGCAATGATGGAACAAGGGGAGGTTAAAAAACCCACCCAATGGTCACTTACACATAGCCATGCAGTCGTAGGCACGGTATCGGAAGCCACCAAGCACCTAAAGCGACGGTACGGGAGCTGAGGAGGCCCATCCGGCGGCAATAGGTTTTTTAATCTCCCCTTGTTCCGTCATTTTCATACCAATCACGAGCTTTCTCCTGATGAGCGGCAGTAAGCAGGGAAACGCGTAGAGCTATTAGTTGCAGTGTATTCCGGTACCCCAATTTCAACAGCGTTGATTTTTGTAATATTGTATTAATCATGTTTTTTTATTAATTCATTGCAACAACCATGAAGTCATAGATTCATGTAGTTGCCATACTCTATAAATTGTTCATTCTATCATTATCATTGGTTATTTTATGTATATAATTGAGGTGCGCTTTTATAACTTATTCTGTATTGGTCATTATGATTGTATAAAGTAAAATGTTGATGTCAATGATGTGTTTGTCTGCGCACCTCTCCATATACATGTAATCATGCTTTGCTAGATTAAAAAAAAACTAATACATTTTTTCAATAGCCACTTTGTCGTTTTTTAACTCCGTACTTCATATAAAGTCCTGCCCAGCTCCTGTTTTTAATTCTTGCCTTACATTTGATAGGGATGGAGGCTATGACCTCATTTAAAGTCCCAAATTTCCCCTTTCCCCTTTCCCCATTACTTTATTAATGAAAATTAAATATTCCTTTAAATATTGTGCCTGGGTGGTGCCTATAGTATGCCTGTAAAGTGGTGCCGTTTCCCCATGTTTAGAACAGTCTCTGCACAAAATTAAATTTCTAAAGGAAAAATTGTCATTTAAAACTGATCGTGGCTGTAATGAATTGTCGGGTATGGGCAATATAGATAAAACTCATTGAAAAAAAGAACATGGGATCCCCCCCAATCCATTACCAAGCCGTTTGGGTCTGGTATGAATATTAAGGGGAACCCCAAAGCAAAATGTAAAAAAAAATAATAATTGCGTGGGGGTCCCCCAAAAATCCATACCAGGTTCTGATATGGAAATTAAGGGGAACCCTGCATCAATTTTTTTTAAAAATGGCGTAGGGGTCCCCCAAAAATCCATAACAGACCTGATTTTAAGGGGAACCTTGCACCAAAATGTAAGAAAGATGGCAAAGGGGTCCCCCCAAAATCCATACCAGACCCTTATTCGAGCACGCAACCTGATAGGTTGCAGGAAAAGAAGGGGGACAAGAGAGCGCCCCCTCCTGAACCGTACCAGGCCACATGCTCTCAACATCAAGAGGGTGCTTTGGGGTAGCCCGGTGACATAAACGGGTGGCCCCACCCCCTCGGACACCACGGGGAAACCCCGTGGCATCAGAGGGGATGGGGTCACCCAGGTTAAGTCACCAGGTGGCCCCGCCCTCAGTTTTATAAGAGCTGTCATATCGAAGACTCGTCACTCAGCGGGAGCCTCCCATGGAGACGGATCAGTTGCATTTTTTTCCCTTTCTTTTTCGGTTAGAAGAAGATGAATGAAAATTGTGGGACTTTTTTTTATTTTTGATAAAGGACTTGTCCCAAGCTGTCTCTTGTCTTTTTTACCATTTTGACACTTTTTTTGTGAAATGGTAGTGGTATATTTGTACCCCGTTACCAATTCACAAGGGGGGAGGCCAGGATCTTGGGGTCCCCTTGTTAAAGGGGGCTTCCAGATTTCGATAAGTCCCCCACCTGCAGACCCCTACAACTACCGGGCAAGGGTTGTGGGGATGAGGCCCTTTTCCCCATCAACATGGGGACAAGGTGCTTTGGGGAGATACCCCAAAGCACCCTCCCCATGTTGAAGGCATGTGGCCTGGTACGGTTTGGGGGGGTGCTCTCTCATCTCCCCCACTTTTGCTGTGGCCTGCTAGGTTGCGTGCTCGGATAAGGGTCTGGTATGGATTTTGGGAGGGACCTCACACCATTTTTTTTAAATTTGGCACAGGTTTCCCCT
This sequence comes from Lithobates pipiens, assembly GCF_037356315.1. Taxonomy (NCBI): domain Eukaryota; kingdom Metazoa; phylum Chordata; class Amphibia; order Anura; family Ranidae; genus Lithobates; species Lithobates pipiens. The sequence goes on from NW_027507903.1 coordinate 624,869,446, forward strand.
TAATTTCCATATAAGACCTGAAGGGCCTGGTATGGATTTTAGGGGGACCCCCACGCAATATTTTTTTTTTTTTTTGGTTCGGGGGTTCCCCTTATTATTCAAACCAGATCCAAAGGGCCTGGTAATGGACTGGGGTGATCCCATGCTCTTTTTTTCAATGCCTTCCATCTATATTGCCTAGACCCGACAATTTATTACAGCCACGATCAGTTTTGAATCACTTTTTTTCCTTTTAGAAATATAATTTTGCTGCGGTACTGTTCTAAACATGGGAAAACTGCACCACTTTACAGGCATACTATAGACACCCCCCAGACATGATATTTAAAGGAATATTTGATTTTTATTGTTTCACTTTAAGCATTGAAAAAACCCAGCCATTTAAAAAAAAAAAAAATTGCATTGATACTTGTCTCCTGGGACAGGACCCAGGTCCCCAAACATTTTTTTATGGCAATAACTTGCATATAAGCCTTTAAAATAGCACTTTTGATTATTCATGTTCGTGTCCCATAGACTGTAATGGTGTTCGCGTGTTCTGCCAACTTTTTGGCCTTTTTTTTGTTCGGCTCATCCCTAATGTACAGTAATATAGAATGTGCAGGAGTCAAGAGAGGGTTAATTACAGAGTGCAGAGACCGCGAGTATATACACCTTAATGCATAACCATGCCCCTATGAGGCATTTTACACCTACAGTACATATATACTGTAAAGTTTGGGGGATAATAGCTCCACGGGACCAAGTGCATAAACTGTTTAAACGTTAAAAAAAAGGCTTTTATTTGTAAGCAAATCAAAAATAAAGCTTCATTCAGCACACAACACAAAAATATAAAACAAAATCCGCTTATCTTCAGCATGAAGAAAATTTAAAGAAAAAGGCACATACAGTTTGTGGCTTGGTCTTCACCCCAGAGTTTTAAGAGTTCTTGTTGAACCTTTAGCAGCTTCCAAACAGGTACACAGCTCATCACAACAGGTGTAATCACTTACTCCTCCTCACCACGACCTCTTCACTACTTTCTATCTTATATGAGTTGTTTGCTGTAGGCCTTTAACTCCCTGTGTGCTGAATCCCTGTGGTCAGGGGGAGGCTCTTTCCCACCCGAATATCACTTCCGAGCCTCAGAAATTCCGGGTCCCAAATAACTCTCTATTAAGATAGAGGCGACTGCGAGTCAGTCCTCTCCTGATTGCCTCAATTCCCGGAATTCCTCACCCATTCTGGGTGACCCCCTGAACACTACCACAACTCCCTTATTTTGGTGCTATATAGCACCCATCCAGGACCCAACCTTGGTGTCCTGTGCTTTTTAGTTAGAGGATGGGGCCAGTCCTGTATGGCTTCTACCTTACTCCATTTGAGGCTTCACCAGCCCTCTACCCACAATATACCCTAGGTACTTTCTATACCCCAATTGCACACTTCTCCAGATTGATGGTGAACCCTGCTGTTCTCAAGGAGTCTATGACTGCCTGAACCAGTGGAAGATGGGACTCCCAATCAGTGCTAAAAATTACTATGTCTTCCAGGTAGACAGAAGCATACCGTTGATGTTGACGTAAAGTTTTATCCATGGCCCTTTGAAACGTGGAGGGGGCAGAGTGTAAACCAAATGGCATTCTTTGGTATTGGAAGTGGCCTTCCAGGGTGGAGAAGGCTGTTTTCTCCCTGGCTTCCTTGGTCAAGGGAATCTGCCAGTACTCTTTTGTGAGGTCCAGCATGGTGATATACCTGGCAGGACTCAACCTCTCACTTAGATCATCTACCTGGGGCATGGGACATGCATCAAACTTGGAGACTTCATTAAGTTTTCTAAAGTCATTGCAAAAGCGAAGAGTGCACTTGGGTTTGGGTACCAATACAATTGGACTCAACCACTCGCTCTGCGACTCTTCAATGACTTCAAGCTCAAGCATTCTTTTAACCTGTTCAGACACTGCCACCCTATGAGCTTCTGGGATACGGTAAGGCTTTAACCGGATTTTTACATTGGGCTTGGTTACAATGTCATGCTTGATGATGTTGTTGAGTCCAGGCAACCCTGAAAACATGTCCCTATTTCTTTGAAGAAACTCTTTTACTTGCTGGGTTCGGGGCCTAGTTAGGGTAGCAGCACCCTGCATGATCTCATGATCTGTACACCTGCCATTGCAGATACCTGTTCTCTGTCTCTCCAGGGTTTCAACAAATTTACGTGATAGATCTGGTATGGTTTTCTTTTCCCTGGCTGGTGTACCTTGTAGTTCACCTCACCCACTTTTTCTACTACCTCAAACAGACCTTGCCACTTGGCCAAGAACTTGCTATCCACCATGGGTATTAGAAAAGCCACCTGGTCTCCTACTTGAAACAGTATAATTTTAGCCAACCGATTATACACCCTTCTTTGGGCATCAGGGGCCTTCTGCATGTGCTCCCTCACCAGTGACATCACCTTAGCCACCCTCTCTCGCATTTGCAAGATATGCTCTACCACGGTTTTGTGCGGTGAGGACTCACTTTCCCACTTTTCCTTTACTAGATCGAGCAACCCCCAGGGCCTTCGCCCACATACTAGCTCAAACAGTGAGATGCCCGTGGATGCTTGTGGAACCTTCTGGATGGCAAACAGGGCAGGGAGTAACATATCCCAATCCTTCCCGTCTTTCTGGACCACTCTTTTTAACATGGACTTTAGAGTTTTATTAAACCTCTCAACTAGGCCATCAGTCTGTGGGTGATAGACAGACGTCCACAACTGCTTAATCTGAAACAGTTTGCACAAGTCTGCCATCACCTTTGACATAAAAGGGGCACCCTGGTCTGTCAGTATCTCTTTGAGAAACCCAATTTGCGAAAACATTTGAAATAATTCCCGGGAAATGGCCTTAGAGGAAGTTTTCCTCAAACGGACTTCTCCTAGATACCTAGCTGCGTAGTCTAGGATGATTAATATGTATTGGTGCCCCCTTGCTGACTTTACCAGGGGTCCTATGAGATCCATAGCGATCCGCTCAAATGGAACCTCAATAATTGGCCAGGGAGTTTCTATAGTGGGGCACTGGGGCAGTTAACTGGCAAATGGGACAAGATGCACAATATCTAACCTCAGCCTTCACCTCTGGCCAGTAAAACCGGCCGGTTATCCTGGCCTCTGTTTTTTCCACCCCAGGTGTCCTCCCAGTGCGTTGTTGTGGGCTAGATCAAGGATCATCCGCCTATAAGGTTGGGCGACCCCTCAGCTTTCAGCCACTCGATAAACCAAGGCCCCTTCAATGCAAAAAGAGGAAACCTCTGATCTGCCCCTGGTATTTGTGAGACACCATCAATAACAGAAACCTGCTCTCGAGCATTGACCAAGGTAGGATCCTATAATTGGGTGGTGCCAAATGCACCCCTGGATACATCCAGGTCTGGGTGCACTAGCCTAGAGGAAGTTTCCCCCTCATCCTCCTCAATCAAGGTCTGCGATGGGGAAGATTCCTCTTCGTCCTCCCCCAACATGACCTGTAGTGGAGAGATGTCCCCCCTTAGAGGTCAACTCGGCCTCGAGACCTGAAAGATGAGCATTATCAGCTACATTCGTATTTTCTGCAACGTCATTATCAGTGACAGGTATCTCAATATTATGGGTGTGTTTGCGGGGTGGTTTGGGACCAGACCCCTCGAGGTTTGGCCCCAAAAGGCCCAGTGTCCCCAGTTCTCTTGGCTGTCCTGGCAGCCCTGTCTGTACTTGGTTCCATAGTTCAATAAACAATGGGTGGTCATGCCCCACTATGATGTTATGTACCAGACTTCTTACCACCCCAACCTCTTGTGTCACTGAGGTATGGCCATAGGAAACAGTCTCTGGAACCAGGGGGTACTCCATGGTGTCCCCCATGGATACTCACTACGAGTACAGTTTTACTTACTGGGCTGAGTCTCCCAATCACCCTGGCATGTACAAGTTTCACCATGCTACTGGAGTCCAGTAGAGCCCTGACAGGAAGGTGGTTCACCCACACTTCACACTCAAACCGTCCTGCAGCCAGATCAAGATGCGTAGCACACACTCTTTTCACATAGAAGCAGTTTCCCCGACCAGTCTCGCAATCCATAGGCTCCTCCTGAAGTGGGCATTGTGCCCAGGTATGCCCCTAGGGCCGACATCACCAACACTGTATGTGGTTCTGTGGAAGATGATGCGGGTTTGCGGGTTCTAACATCTGACAGGGCTTCTCTCCTCTGTGCTGTGGCCGGTCTGGTTGCCCTTGGTCTGGGTTCCCCAACGCTTGGCAGGCCCAAGCAGGTCCTCCACCATGGTGTACCTTTCGACCAACTCAACCAGCTTGCCAGTGGTTGCAGGGTCTCCATGGCTTACCCAACGCTGTAGGTCATCTGGCAGGGACCGCAGGTACTAGTCCATCGCCACCCGTTCCACCATTTGTGAGCCTGACAACTTTTCTGGCTGAAGCCATTTTTTAACCAGCTGTACCAGTCCATGTATTTGGGACCTGGGTGGTCGGTCAGGTTTGTACCACCAGCGATGCACCCTCTGAGCCAGAGCAGCTGTGGTCACACCCTGGTGGGCCAGGATCTCTGCCTTCAGACTCTCATAGTCCCTGATGTGCTCAGTTGGGAGGTCAAAATAGGCCTTTTCAGGTCACCTGTGAGAAAAGGGGAGATAATGCCAGCCCATTGTTCAGGGGCCACCCCTCTGTCTCTGCTATCCTCTCAAAGGTAGCAATAAAGGCCTCTACGTCATCACTGGGTGTCAGTTTTTGTAGGAAATGGCTTGCCCTCATGGATACTTGACTGATTGCTTGCTTCCTGCTGTGCAGCTACAGCTTGTGCCAGGGCCCACTGCTGAGCCATCACTTCCTCATGGCGCCAGTTTGCCTCTGCTGAAGCCTGCTGCTGGGTCATGGTGGCTTGTGCCAAAGACTTGATGGCCTCCTCCTTGTCTCCACTTATCTTAAGCATAAAATAATGTCTGCTTATCTTCATCACAAAGAAAAATTTAAGAAAAAGGCACATTCAGTTTGTGTTGCCATTGTGCTGGGTGTTCAGTGTGCTCCTGTACCTTTAAGAAGGGGTGGCTCCCCTTCAGTCCACCTGCTCTCACCTATCCATCAGAATGCATGTGCCTCCACTGTGGGGACACTCATAAGTTAGTGTTAGGTACCACAGATATAGGGGTTCCTTGGCGGGGCTCTGTGGCTTACGCATGCATTTGCAAATGTGTGCAGACTAAACCCCTGTTTTTAACGCATATTGTTAGACAGGTTAATTGGTTGTCTGTGGGCTGGTGGTAAGTAAAGCTTGGTTTTTTCCTCGGTTTATCCTTGGGTTTGTTTGTATCTGTTGTTAGCCTTCCAAGTTTCTTACTGCAATAGCCAGCTATAGGTGTGAGCGGGTGGCGTCTTCTTGCGTCACAGGTTGTGTTTTTGGTCAGGCATCCCACTGATACCTGTGTTGCCATTGTGCTGGGTGTTCAGTGTGCTCCTGTACCTTTAAGAAGGGGTGGTTCCCCTTCAGTCCACCTGCTCTCACCTATCCATCAGAATGCATGTGCCTCCACTGTGGGGACACTCATAAGTTAGTGTTAGGTACCATAGATATAGGGGTGCCTTGGCGGGGCTCTGTGGCTTACGCATGCATTTGCAAATGTGTGCAGACTAAACCCCTGTTTTTAACGCATATTGTTAGACAGGTTAATTGGTTGTCTGTGGGCTAGTGGTAAGTAAAGCTTGGTTTTTTCCTCGGTTTATCCTTGGGTTTGTTTGTATACAGTTTGTGGCCGGATCTTCACCCCAGAGTTTTAAGAGTCCCTTTTGAACCTTTAGCAGCTTCCAAGCAGGTACACAACTCATCACAACAGGTGCAATCACCTACTCCTCCTCACCATCACCTCTTCACTACTTCCTGTCTTATATGAGCTGTTTCCTGGAGGCCTTTAACCCCCTGTGTGCTGAATCCCTGTGGTCAGGGGTGGAGGCTCTTTCTGATCCGAATATCACTTCAGGGCCTCCCAAATTCCGGGTCCCAAATAACTCGCTATTAAGATAGAGGGGACTGACAGTCAATCCTCTCCTGATTGACTCTATTCCCGGAATTCCAACTCCCATTCTCGGCGACCCCCTAAGCACTACCACAACTCCCTTAAAGGGACCACAACACAGATACTGGTGCTATATAGCACCCATCCAGGACCCAACCTTGGCGTCCTGTACAATACCCACACATACCTCAAACACTTACATATATACATAAAAAAATTGTCTTCTCTGACTTTCTCTTCCATAATAAAGATTTAAATCCGAACTTCAGGAAAATAAAAAAAAATCCACCCTTGCAGTGGGGTACCCCACTTATTTAGTCTAGGGGTAGAGGATTAAAGTGACTTTTTTTTAATAACAAGCATATTATATTTACCTGCTCTGTCTAATGGTTTTGCACAAAGCAGCCCCGATCCTCCTATTTTGGGGCCCCCCACTGCCCCAACCCTTTGCCGAGAACCTCATAGCAAGTAGCTTTCTATGGGGGCACTTTTAAGGGCTTGCTCCCGAGCTGGCTCTGTGTGTCTGTAGACACACAGAGTGCAGCTCGCCCCTGCCCCTTCCTCACTGGCTGTGATTGACAGCAGCGGTAGCCCATGGCCTTATCTGTATTAAATTAGCCTCAGAACATGTGTAACTCATATGAGGCGATCGGATCCTTCTCGGTCTGTGGTATGGAGCTGACTGAGGGGAAGATGCCCCCCCCCCCCCTGCTTGGCTCCATACCATTGCAGGGCAGAAGCTACGTTAAAATGTCACTTCCACCCAATGCTCTTAAAGGGACTTATTTATTTCTTTTTTTTATTGCATTTTAGTGTAAATATGAGATCTGAGGTCTTTTTAACCCCATATCTCATATTTAAGACATCCTGTCATGCTTTTTTGAAAGAACAGTGTAAAAATAAATGCTAAAAAGTAAAATAAATAAGAAAAAAATAAATTTTAACGCTCCCCATCCCACCGAGCTCATGTGTGAAAACATACATGAGCAGCTCCTGCATATGGAAACGGTGTTAAAACCACACATGTGTGGTATCGACATGATCGTTAGAGCGAGAGAAATAATTCTAGCCCTAGACCTCCTCTACAACTCAAAACCTGCAACCTGTATAATTTTTTAAACATCGCCTATGGAGATTTTTAAGGGTAAAAGTTTGTCGCCATTCCACGAGCGGGCCCAATTTGGAAGCGTGACATGTTGGGTATAAATTTACTCGGCGTAAGATTATCTTTCGCAATATAAAAAAATGGGGTATCTTTACTGCTGTCTTATTTTTTAATTTAAAAAAATGTATTTTTTCCCCCAAAAAGTGTGCTTGTAAAACTGCTGCGCAAATATGGTGTGACAGAAAGTATTGCAACAACCGCCATTTTATTTTCTAGGTTGTTAAAAAAATATATTTATAATTTGGGGATTCTAAGTAATTTTCTAGCAATAAAAAATATTTTAACTTGTAAACACCAAATCTCACAATGAGACTTGGTCCTTAAGGTGTAAATAGGTAGGAATTAGTGTGACATTTCACTTTATATAAACCTTTCCTGCAGAGTGCAGGGCAGGTTTACAGCACAGTATAGAATGCAGAGCAGTGGGGACTCACAGTAGAAGAGGATCCAGCCTGCCATCCATGCTTTACACATCTTCACTCCGCCCTGGAGGAGCGCTCTGCCGTGTGCTGGGCGAAAACCAAAGCTGGGACTGTACCAGCTCCAGTCTAGGGGGGGGGGGGGGGGCTTCCCCCCTAGAAAGCCACTCCGGAGTGTATATTCAGGAGGGTATATAGGAGTCCTAAGCAACTTTGCACAACATTTTCTTGGGAATCCCATAATTCCAAAATCCCCATCCAAGTTTAATCCCCCTCAAATAAACAATACAAAGCCATGGACTGGTTTCTGTCAGTGACCGGGATGGATGTCTGGGTGAATAGGTAACGGGTGAACCACTACACACAGCAATCCCAACGAGGGCATGGCTACACTAAGATGACTGACTAATGACCCAATCATAGAACATCCATGCTCTGATAAAACTGTTGATCAAATGAGTTTTAAAATGATTGATCACCATTGTGATTATCAACCCATTCTCTATTATAAAAAACAATGATCATTTTAAATGCATCAAACAAACAGTTAAGAAAATATTTTCTAAATGAAAACAAGTCTAAATATTTCCCCATATGCCTACCAATGATTAATCCCAGGACAATAGTTTTCAGTTCCCCAACGGTTCCACATAATCTGTTATACTTATAAAAGCCACAGTACTCAAGGCATAAAAATCAACAGATGATGGTTTATAGCTCTGCTTATAGAAATTTATATCCATTTTTTTGTTTGTAAGTACACTATATATCTATATCTATATATATATCTATATATATATATATATATCTATATATATATATATATATATATATATATATATATATATATATATATATATATATATATATATACAATTAGATAATTAGATATCATCTAAGAAATAGTATTTCATGTATATATGTGTGTGCTTTTATTTATTGAATGTATTTATCTATTGTTTATCAGTTACATGCATTTTATAGTCAGATCCCCATAATTTATCTTTTTTTTTTTCAAAATCATTTTTATTACATTTTTTCATTTACAAGGAAGGAACCATATTGTTGTAGAACACATAACATGTGTACATATATAAATCTATACGTAAACAGTGGGGTACAGTCTGTTAGTCCAAGCAAGGTAGAACTCGGAGGAGAAACCAAGGAAGGAAGTACATTACTTAGTCACACTTAAGCCCCGTACACACGAGAGGACTTATGTCCGACAGACTTCCGAAGGAGTTCTGCCGGAGTTCTGCCGGAGTTCCGACAGAGTTCTGATGGACTTTTCGGCTGAGCGGACTTGGCCACACACAATCACACTAAACTCCGACGGATTCGAACGTGATGACGTACGACTGGATTCGAATAAGGAAGTTCATAGCCAGTAGCCAATAGCTGCCCTAGCGTCGGTTTTAGTCATACACACGAGCGAATTTTTCGAAGGGACCGGGTCCGGCGGAGTTCCGTCGGAAAAATTTGAAGCATGTTCCATATTCTAAAGTCCGTCAGACTTTGGTGAATCAAAAGTCCGTTGCAGCCCACACACGATCGAATAGTCTGACGGAATCAGTCCGTCGGACTTTGGATGTTGAAAAGTCCGCTCGTGTGCATTAGGATTTAAACCAAAACTTCCAGGCACTGGTAAATTTAGCAAGAGTGTTGTGTTTTAAGGCAGAAGTTTATTAATAAACTTTGATCAAATTTATTTGGTATTTAACATCATAAACATTTGGAATTAAAGAGCTACTCCATTTGCACATAATGAGTAACCTAGCAGCAAATAGAATATGCATTGTTATGGTTCTTAATTCGTACGGGAAGGATTCTAGTCCTATACTGAGAATAGCTAGAGATGGAGTAGGTTTAGTGATAATGCCAGTGCTGTCTGAGATTAAGGAGAATACTTTTCCCCAAAATGTGTGAATGTGTAGACCAGTGATGGCGAACCTTGGCACCCCAGATGTTTTGGAACTACATTTCCCATGATGCTCCACTACACTGCAGAGTGCATGAGCATCATGGGAAATGTAGTCCCAAAACATCTGGGGTGCCAAGGTTCGCCATCATTGGTGTAGACAATCCCAGAGAATGTGTATTAGCGAACCCTTGGAGGAAGCATCCTCTCCAACAACTGCCGTTCTCAAGATTTGTGAATTTATACATTTGTACAGGAGTAAGATACCATCTATGGTGGATTTTTTTAGATAGTTCCCAATAATTAATACAGGTGGATGCTTTGTGGTTGTAATGTTTGGCTGAGCGCCATTGGGAATCTGAGAAAGAGGCCTGTAGATCCCTTTCCCATCTTTTGTAAGTTGATGTCTTAGTGAACTTGTCTTTGTTTTGTAAAATATTGTGCATTAGGGTTATTCCTTTTACTTTGGGGGAGTTTGAAGTCCAGAAGGACCATGCCTTGGTAGGAATTATGACTGATGGGGCAGGATTTTTTTTTCAGGTAGGATTATATGTGTATGCGCCTTGCAATGGTATTAGGTATCTAGTTTTAAGGGTTTGGAATGGAAGGAGTTGGTCATTATGTATTAGTCCTTTTAGTGTCTTTTTATGTTTGACCAGTGTTTAAGAGACAGATCAGGGAGTAAGAAGTTGAATACCTCCACAGGGGGGTATAATGATTGGGTGTGTTCTGTTAGGGATGTGTTTTGGAATAGGAAGTGCCATGCCTCAACTGCAGCCGCTATCATTGGGTGATCTGTTTTTTTGGGGGTTTATGTGAGTCTTCTGAGCTAGCAGAAGGGAGCTTAAATTGCCATCAAGTACAAATGACTGCTTGATAAATTGCCATTATTTGTGAAACAAAGGCGTAAACCAATGTCTGATTTGATCCAATATTACATCCATGTAGTAATCGTTTGTGTCTGGGAAGCTCATACCTCCTGCAATTTTGTGTTTTACAATAGTGGCATAAGAACAACAAGGTTTCTTACCTCACCATATAGACGCACTCAGTAATATTTTAATAGCTTGGAAAAAAGATTTGGGGACCTATATTGGTAGATACCCTGAGTGGGAAGGCATGTAAGACCCTCTGTAATGAAATGGTCCATGTAGTGAGGCGAGCTGTCATCTTTATCATTGGTGGAGGTCTGTGTTTCCCACAAAGTCACCTGCATGCAACATTGGGTTCATCACTGAAGATTTCACGGATTATAGCCATTTATATTTATTTATATTTCATATCTGGATTTAGAGAAAATATTTGGGGGACTTTATGAACTTTATAGGCACCAGGAGGAGAACGAGTATTTCATTAATAATTTTATTAATACAAACAAGCAATACAAAATTTCATTAAAAACACAGATAGAAAAAGATGCTTCAATAGGGCCATATTCAGCAAAACAGATGGATATACAGTGTCACATGATACAAATCCTTGACTTAATAGCCATAGTTGTGTCACAAGTTAGAACATAATGTACATCCAAGTCGGTAAAATGCTGATATTGGTACCATGCGTTAACTTGACGCGAAACATGTCGGGCATGGGACCAATATCAGCATTTTACCGACTTGGATGTACATTATGTTCTAACTTGTGACACAACTATGGCTATAAAGTCAAGGATTTGTATCATGTGACACTGTCTATCCATCTGTTTTGCTGAATATGGCCCTAGTGAAGCATCTTTTTCTATCTGTGTTTTTAATGAAATTTTGTATTGTTTGTTTGTATTAATGAACTTATTAATGAAATACTTGTTCTCTTCCTGGTGCCTATAAAGTCTATAAAGTCCCCGAAATATTTTCTCTGTATCTAATTACTCTGGACGTTGGCACCTTTTTCTATCATTATTCATGTTGGGGTATCCACTGCGACCACTAAGTTGTTTATTGATATCCCCTCTTAACTTCTGTTTCATATATGGACTTGTTTTTTGTTTTACTTAAATGCTGCACTGTCTTTTTTATGTTTTCTGCTCAGGGATTTGAATTTTGACCCTTTCTTAAATAGTGTCTTGATTGCACTGATTTGTTTTTTATCCATCCTTTGTAATACCCTACCCCAATTTGTCAGACTCCAAATCTATCTACTTTTAGGCAATCCCTGAAATATTTTCTCTTCAGAGAAGCCTACCTTGCCTCCACCTAACAACTGTTCTTTTATTTTCTTCATAAGCTCACCCCCCACAGTTATTACCCTTTTGCATCACTTGACCCTCCCTCCTAGATTGTAAGCTCTAATGAACAGGGCCCTCAGATTCCTCTTGTATTGTAATTGTACTATCTGCCCTACTGTTGTAAAGTGCTGCGCAAACTGTTTGCGCAATATAAGTCCTGTGTAATAATACCAATAATAATAATAATAATAATAAAAAAAAAAGACTCAAAAACACTTCAAAATTGCTTAGAAAAATGCCTCAAAAAAGACCCTGCTAAGCGTATTTGGTGCAGTTTTTGAGTCACAAGTCCTTTAAAAACCACACCACAAACGCTGCAAAGGTGCAGAAAAAACACTCCATTAAGGCAAAAGCATTTTACTGGCAGTTTTGAAGTGAACCAGTGTAAAAGCGCCCTTACTCAAATCTCCTACAGCAAATTTTTACTACACCATATATATTCAGGTGACATGCGTGAACAAATTAGTTCCACTGATTCCAGCAGGAAACTACCAATGCTCTTAAATCGCATGTCTAATACACACTGCAATCATAAGATCCCCAATTGTGGGGGTCTCACAACTCATCCATCCACATTTAGTTTCATAGTTTGTAAGGTTGAATAAAGACACCAGTCCAACAATTGTCCCTATCCCTGTACATTGCACACTTACATCAGTCCCTACCCTCAATGAGCCAACAATCCAAGATCCCCATTCATATACTAGGGCCAATTTTGGACAGAAGCCAATTAACCTACCTACATGTCTTTGGATTGCAGGAGGAAACTGGAGTACCTGGAGGAAACCCATGCAGGCACAGGGAGAACATGCAAACTCCAGGCAGGTAGTGTCTTGGTTGGGAGCTGAACCAGCGACCCTTCTTACTGCTAGGTGAGCGTGCTAACCACTACACCACTGTGCTGCCCGACACATATACAACACAATTGCCAACCAACAACACTAACACATAAAACATCATTAAACATTTGATGGGGAGCTGACCCACATGTCCAAGCAGATCATAATCTTAAAAAATTTTCAATTTGATAAGAAGCCTACCACACACACACTGTCAGAGATAAATTGGCAATCAGATGATCACAAAATGTTGCAAGATAAAAACAAAAATAAATGTTGCAAAATAAAACCCCCCACGAATGCTCCCAGAGCAAGAAGATTGTTATAGGGACACTCAGCGGGATGAGGGAGGCAGAAGTGAAGGTGGAGGACCCAAAAAGAGATTGGGGGCTCTCCATTGCACAGAGCAGGTAAGTATAACATGTTTGTTATTTAACCACTTCCCAATTGGGACAATTCTGGCATTTCGCTTCTACATGTAAAAATCATTTTTTTTTCTAGAAAATTACTCAGAACCCCAAACATTATATATGTTTTTTTAGCAGAGACCCTAGGGAATAAAATGGAAACTTTTTATGTCACACGGTATTGGTGGAGCGATAAAAAAAAAAAAAAACAGTAAAGTTAGCCCAATGTTCTTGTATAATGTGAAAGATGATGTTATGCTGAGTAAATAGATACCTAACATGTCACGCTTTAAAATTGCGTACACTTGTGGAATGGCGCCAAACTTTGGTACTTAAAAATCTCCAGAGGCGATACTTTAAAAACTCAAAAAATCTTTTAGAGTTGCCGAGGAGGTCTTGGGCTAGACTTGTTGCTCATTCTCTGATGCACGCGGTGATACCTCGCATGTGTGATTTGAATCCCATTTACATATGTGGGCGCGACTTATGTATGCATTTGCTTCTGTGCACAAGCAAATGGGGACAGGGGTGCTTTAATTTTTATCTTATTTTTTATTGTTTATTTAACTTTTCTTTTTTATTTTTACACTTTCTCTTAATTTTTTTTTATCACTCTTATTACTCTGCCATACTCTGCAATATCCTGCCATAGTCTGAAATACCCTGCAATACTCTGCAATACCTTGCAATACTCTGAAATACTCTGCCATATTCTGCAATACCCTGCCATACTCTGCCATACTCTGCAATACCCTACCATACTCTGCAATACCCTGCCATACTTTGCAATACCCTGCCATACTCTGTAATACCCAGCCATACTCTGCAATACTAGGTGATACCCAGCCATACTCTGCAATACCCAGCCATACTCTGCGATATCCAATCATACCCAGCCATACTTGGTGATACCGAGCCATACCCAGCCATGCTCAGCCATGCTCGGCCATGCTCAGCCATACTTTGCCATGCTCAGCCATACGCGGCTGTACTCTGTATGTGGCCAGGCTGTGGAAGTCTCACACATGTGGTATTGCTGTACTCAGGAGGAGTAGGAAAATCTATTCTGGTTCCTCCCTCCTGGTCAGAGGTCACGTCAGCTCGTCATGGCACTCCTCTGCTGCTGCCTAGTTCTCCTAGCGCCGGCCTTGATGGCTGAAAAAAAAGCGTTTTAACCACTTTCTGCCTGCCGGCCGTCATGTGACGTCCTTGGCTTTGTGCGTGGATACCTGAATGATGCCTGCAGCTACAGGCATCATTCAGCTATCAGCTTCCCTACACCATAAGAATGATCATAATGCTTGATCGTTCTTACGGTAGGCAAGAGGGGAAATCCCCCCTCCCTCCACCCTCCAGTGCTTCTACCGACTCACCGCTACGATCTAAGCCAGGATCGTTTATTTTTATTTTTTATTTCAGGTTTTCCAGCCTAGAGGTGAGATGTGGGGTCTTATTGACCCCATATCTCACTGTAAAGAGGACCTGTTATGCCATATTCCTATTACAAGGGATGTTTACATTCATTGTAATAGGAATAAAAGTGATCAAAAAAATTATTTTTGGGAAAAAAAGTGTCAAACTAAAATGAGTAAAGTAAAATAAACAATAAAAATATATATATATATATTTAAAGCGCCTCTGTGCCGTGTGCTCGCATGCAGAAGCGAATGCATATGTACATATGAAAATGCTGTTCAAACCACACATGTGTGCGAACATTAAAGCAAGAGCAATAATTCTGGTCCTAGACCTCCTCTCTAACTCAAAACATGTAACCAGTAAAAATTCTTAAATCGTTGCCTATGGGATTTTTTAAGTAGCAAAGTTTGGCGCCATTCCACGAGCGTGTGCAGGTTTGAAGGGTGATATGTTACGGTATCTATTTACTCGGCGTAACTTCATCTTTTACATTATGCAAAAACATTGGGGTAACTTTACTGTTTGTTTTTTGTAAAAAAAAAGCGTTAGAAAATTGCTGCGTAAGTACCGTGCGAGATAAAACGTTGCAACAACCGTCATTGTATTCTCTAGGGCATTGCTAAAAAAAATCTAATGTTTTGGGGTTCTTTGTCATTTTCTAGCAAATAAATGATGATTTTTACATGTAGGTGAAAAATATCAGAATTGGCCTGGTTGCTCGTAGAACGCCTGAAGGTGCTCCCTGCATGTTGGGCCTCTGTATGTGGCCACGCTGTGTAAAAGTCTCACTTATGTGGTATTGCCATACTCAGGAGTAATAGCAGAATGTGTATTGAGGTGTAATTTGTGGTATGCATATGCTGTGTGTGAGAAATAATCTGCTAATATGACAATTTTGTGAAAAAAAAAAAAGAAAAAAAAATCTTGATTTTTCAAAGAATTGTGGGAAAAAATGACAACTTCAAAAACCTCACCATGCCTCTTACTAAATACCTTGGAATGTCTTCTTTCCAAAAAGGGGTCATTTGGGGGTTATTTGTACTTTCCTGGCATGTTGGAGTCTCAAGAATTTAGATAGGCCGTCAGTACTTCAGGTGTGATTAATTTTTTGAGATATTGGCTCCATAGCTTGTGGACTCTGTAACTTTCACAAAGACCAAATGATATGCACCAATTTGTACTTATTTTTACCAAAAATATGTAGCAGTATAAATGTTGGCCAAAATGTATCAAGAAAAATTACTAATTTGCTAAATTTTATAATAGAAACAAAGTTCTTTTTTTTGCAGAATTTTCAGTTTTTTTTTCTTTTATAGCGCAAAAAATAAATAACCCAACAGTTATTAAATACCACCAAAAGAAAGCTCTATTTGTTTAAAAAAAAGCCGAAAAATGTAATATGGTTACAGTGTTATATGACTCAGTAATTTTCATTCAAATTGTGAGAGCACTGGAAGCTGAAAATTGGTCTGGTTATTAAGGGGGTTTAATTGCCCAGTGGTCAAGTGGTTAAACGGGACGACAATGGAACACATATTACACACCAGCCCTGAGTTTCAGAAACTTGTCGTAGCTCTAGGGCTGCTTTGGGTCGATCCTAGGCTGCATGGTGGAGTGGGGAGGGGTTTCAGGGTTGAGACCCCCACCCAGCACAGTCTGATCCACTTGGGGGTGCTGGGTGTATAAAAGGGACTCCCCTGGCCCTTCCTACCTCTACCAAAGCTCTGCCATCAGGGCATTCTCCTCAGTTACACAAACCACCTTCCAGTTAGCAAGTTACAACTGTTTAAGGGGTTTCTAACAATCCTATGCATAGACGGGATATGGCCCCAACTGACGCAGTTCTTCTTTTTGCTATTTTGCACTACAGCTACGTTCAGCTATATATGGATTTTTACTTATTGCATTGTTCATTGAATCTATTACACTGTCATCCTGCTGCAACGTATGTTTATATATGCTTGATTACAAAATAAAAACTTTTTGAAAGTAGAAGAATTTTTCATGTTTATTGTTTCACGTTAAGCATCAATAAAATCACTGCTTCTTTAAAAACTATCTTTTTTAAATAATTTGTCTATAAGCCTTCAAAATGGGCACTTTTGATTCTTGTTGGGGTCCCATAAACTTCAATGGGGTTCAGAGTTTGGATCCAAACTTTTGCGATGTTCAAGAGTTCTAGTGTGAACCGAACCGGATATGTTCGGCCCAACATCAATTCACACCCTGGGTCATGTAAATAAAAGGATTAACACCTGTATAAAATTTTCTGCCGGCAAAGGAATTGGATTATTTATTAGAACAGGGCATTTGCACACATTTTTAAATCTCCATTCTGTAATTGGGCACTTAACATCTACCTTGACATATACCATAGTGATTGGTATAATGGGCCTGAGTAAAACAGCCTACAGATGATTTGATGTCTTTCCTTCCACTAAGGAGCCATCCTGGCTGGCAAAACACAATTATTACTGCTAGCCGATGATACTCACATGTAAAGATCCAACAGGCTGGTTGTACCCAAGTTGATTGATGGGTCAACTTGAGTACAGTCAGTCTGTCCATGGGGGGATTTAACCTCAACCAGTACCTTATGAACTAAATTAATTTTGATCCGTATATGGACTGCTTTACTTTTGTGGATGTTCATGACAGTCATCCGAACTGAAGGAGTAGCTTGGAAAAGCTACCTTACAAAAGACGACTAGTTACATGTAATTAATTAAACTACTACTGTTTTTCTCTCATTTTTCTTTTTTTATTTCTTTATTTTCTTCACACAGTCTTCTATTTCAGGTAATGAATGAGCCAAATATTACCAGAATTACAACAATCCACTTCCTGGGATTTCAGACTCAATGGAGTATAAATTGTTTGATCTTCTCTCTCCTCCTTTTAATTTATTGTGTGTTAATATGTGGAAACCTCCTGATCATCACATTGGTGTCCTACAGTAAGACCCTCCAGTCTCCCATGTACTTCTTCCTCTCCCAGCTCGCTCTGTCGGATATCTTACTGGCAACTGATATTCTTCCTAATACCCTTCATGATCTGTTGGTGGAAAACCCCATAATATCATTTTTTGGTTGCATCACCCAGTTTTCTTTTTTTGTTGTTGCAGAATCCGGAGAGTATTTTCTTTTAACAGCGATGTCTTATGACAGATATTTGGCCATCTGTAAACCGTTGCATTACACTTCAATCATGAACCAACATTTTTGCTCGATAATAGTCTCCATCTGTTGGATTTTAAGTATTTTTATAGTATTAATTTATACTATAACTATAACAAACTTGCAATTCTGTGGGCACAATGTTATTGATCACTATTTTTGTGATATTGATCCAATCCTTCAACTCTCGTGCTCTGATACTACCATTGTTCACTTAGAAGTTACATTGATTGGTGTTTTTTTCCTTGGCATCCCATTCTTTATCATCATTATATCATATATTTATATTATAAATATAATTTTAAAAATCCCATCTCTTGTTGGAAAACAGAAAGTTTTCTCCACATGTAGTTCTCACCTAAGTGTTGTATGTACCTATTTTGTTACCCTTATATTTGTTTATTATGTACCCAATATAGGACAAACAAAAAACATGACCAAATTCATGTCATTACTGTACACAGCAGGAAATCCACTGATTAATCCAATTATATACAGTCTGAGGAATAAAGACCTGAAACAAATTGTTAAAAATAAATTTATGAGCTTACATTTCAAAAGTGATTAAAATGAATGTTCAATGTGGTCAAACAGATAAGACAAAAAGGAAAGATAATACTTTTTAATTAAAGCTGAAATCTAGGTGGATATAAAAGACACAAATTAACCACTTCAGCCCCAGAATATTTTCCTGCTTAATGACCAGCCCATTTTTTGCATTTCGGCACTGCGTCGCTTTAACTGACAAGTGCACGGTAACACGATTCTGAACCCGAACAAAATTTACGTCTTTTTTTTCCCACAAATAGAGCTTTCTTTTGGTGGTATTTGATCATCTCTGCGGTCTTTATTTTTTGCGCTATAGACAAAAAAAGAGCATAAATTTTGTAAAAAACACAATATTTTGTACTTTTTGCTATAATAAATATCCCCCCTTTTAAAAAAAAAAAAGAGCAAATTTTTTCCTCAAGTTAAGCCAATACGTATTCTTCTACATATTGTTGGTAATAAAAATCGCAATAAGTGTATATTGATTGGTTTGTGCAAAAGTTATACAAAATAGGGAATAGATTTATAGCATTTTTATTTTTTATTAGTAATGGCGACGATCTGCGATTTTTATTGGGACTGCGACATTATGGCGGATACATCGGACACTTTTGACACATTGGGACCATTGGCATTTATACAGCGATCAGTGCTATAAAAATGCACTGATTACTGTAAAAATGTCACTGGCTGGGAAAGGGTTAACACTAGGGGCCGATCAAGGGGTTAACTGTGTTCCCTCTCTGTGTTCTAACTGAAGGGGGCAAGGGACTGTCTACGGGAGATGACAGATTGCTGTTCATACTTTGTATGTAGTGTCTCTTCTCCCCTGAGAGAATCGGGATCTGTGTGTTAACACACAGATCCCAGTTCTCAGTGTGACACAAACGATTGCGGGAGCCCGTCAGTCATCACGCCCGCCGGCCACAAGGCAAAGTGACATAACATAACATCGTTTATCCCAGCCGTGCCATTTTTCCTCAGTAAAACTGTGGCAGCTGGTCGGCAAGTGGTTAATGCCTCTTTGCAAATGTAAGTACATAATTTTTTGGGCTCAAAATGACATCCAGAGGGAGGCTGTTTTTTCCCTGTTAGTATGGCACCCTCAAGATTACTCTTTGGTCCCCACCAGAATGGTGTCACTATGCCCTTTTTACATTTTATTTTCACCAATATGGCAGCATAAATTTGATCTCTTCCAAAATCGCAGCAGAAACCTATTTATTCTGAACTCTGTAAGTATTTGGCAGGCTTAAAAATGGGGCAGGAATGCCTTGAAACATGTTACCACAGCTTCTCTGATGCCATCGCACCATTCTGATGCCCTGCTTCTGTCCTTACAATTTCAATGCGGTTCACAATGGCCCCCCTGGTCCCTAACAAGAGGCAGTGCCCAAGCTTGTGAAATTGCATTACATGCTGCTTTTTGGATCCCATAATGTGAGTGTATACTAATTTTGCTTTTATGTGAGCAATTAAACTACTACACTTTGTCAATGGTGCTGCTTCTCTTTCCTTGTTCTTACATACATGTTATACTGCAAGTGGGAGTCACCCCAATCCTACCATCTGGAAAGAATTTGGTTGGGCTGACAGTGTTTTTCATGGAGGGATATAGACTTTTGGATTATGGACTTGCATACCTTCCAACATCTTGAGATGGGAATGAGGGACACCTACTAACAAACGTATGTAGGCATAAGACATACCCCCTGCCACACCCCCTTAAAGGAGAATAACCAAAAAAAAGGTTAATTAAATCCACAAGGACTTTTTTTGTACCACTACTATTCCTTTATATTGGCTTGTAAAATGTACAAATTCAGCAATTTAGAAATGGGATGAAAGGTTTAGCCCTGGGAACACTTTTTGAAAGATAAAAAGTGCATTTTATATAAAACTATATAGATCAGACCAAAATGAGGGACAAGTGAGGAGGAAATAGGGGCAGAGAGACATTGCTCCAAATTTGGGATAGTCCCTCGAAATTAGGGACAGTTGGGAGCTACGGACTTGAACAGGATCATAACACTATGTCACGCTACACCTGAAAGAGGCCACTAATTAACCACTTAACCTATAAGGTTTTACCCCCTTCATGACCAGATCATTTTTACTATTCAGTGTGGTGTTACTTTAACTGCAACCCAAATTACATTTGTATATTTTTTTCAAACAAATAAAGTTTTTTGGGGGTATTTTATCACCACTGGGTTTACAATTTTTTGTGATATAAATGGAAAAAGACCAAATAATGTAAAAAGAAATATATCTTTTCTACTTTCTGTTAAAAAAAATACCTAATGAAATCAAATTTCATCATCATATTAGGCCAAATGTATTTTGCTACCTTTTGTTTGGTAAACACAAATCCCAATAAATGTGTATATTTATTGGTTTGCATGAAAGTTATAGCATCTACAAACTATGGGATATATACTGGAATCTATGCAGCTGACTACCTATCACATTTCTTGAGGTGCCTAGCAATACAACCCTAATCTCCCCCTGCTTCCCTTTTTGGAAATTAAACACACCAATGTATTTTCTGAGAGGCAGGCTGAGTGCATGGAAGATTTTATTTTTTCCCACAGATTTTTTGAAAATTACAAAAAAGTTTTTTTTTTTTTTTTTTTACACTAAGCTTCTCCTGAGTATGGGGGTAACATACACGTGAGACTTTATGGGAGCCTATCGCATACAAGGGCCAAAAACCAATGACCACCTTCAAAAGGCGTAATTCCTTCACTTCATTTCCTCACTACCTATCACAGTTGCTGAGCCCCTGGAATGCTACGATAGTACAAACACCCCGCACAAATGACCCCTTTTTGGAAAGTAGAAAGAGGTGTTGAGTGCATGGAAGATTTTATTTTTGCCACAAAGTTTTTGAAAATGATAAAAATATTATCACTTTAATTAGATATTTCTCACACATGACATAAGTATATGTGGAATTACACCACAAAACGAATTTTGCTACTTTTCTTGAGCATGGGGATACCATACAAGAGAGACTTTTTGGCAGTCTAGTCATGTATAGGGGCCGAAAACCAATGACCACCGGCAGGCTTTCAAAGGATGTAATTTCCTCACTTCATTTGTTGACGACCTATCACAATTTTGGGGGCCCTAAAATGCCAGGATAGTACAAACACCCCCCCCCCAATTGATACCTTTTTGAAAAGTAGACACTCCAAAAAATTTGATGGCATGGTGAGTATTTTTCAGATCTAATTTTTTGTCACAAGGCTTTAAAAAATGAAAAAAAAAATATAAATTTTTAGGGTTCCATTCCAAGATGGATTAATCCCTAAACTCCTGTTCCTCGAGGTCCTGCTAATAGACTACAGCAGTCATCCAGCGATTCTACCATGGGGAGCACACCCCGGAGTGCTTCAGCCACCCGATCCTGCTCTCCTGTAGTCCAAGATACACAGCTAAGCCGCCATTTACTGGAGATAGTTTGGACGTGGCCTCAGGGAGCTACACCAGCATCACAGGCCTCATCCCCACACATCTCGCTCAGGCAGCAGAAACTCACACAGAGACCGTAGCCACAGTCCTTCTTTGCCTGACATGCAAGCAGCCTCAGCACTGAGTCTAGCCAACCTCCAAACGGTAGCGGCTTGCATTAAAAATACGTTGTCTACTGCTGTCTCTGACCTACAATCGGACAGTCAGGCTATAGTCCTGAGGGTGGAGGAAGTTGAGGAGACATAAGCCCACCATGACTAGGGATGGCCGAACTGTTCGCCCGGCAGTCGATTCGCGGCTAATTTTGCGTGTTCGCGATTTGCCCGATCGGCGGACTATTGCCGTTGTTCGCCCAGCGGACATACAGTGGTGTGAAAATCTTCATTTCCTGTTCCTTTGCATGTTTGTCACACTTAAGTGTTTTGGAACATCAAACCAATTTAAACAATAGTCAAGGACAACACAAGTAAACACAAAATGCAATTTGTAAATGAAGGTGTTTATTATTAAAAGTGAAAAAAAATCCAAACCATCATGGCCCTGTGTGAAAAAGTGATTGCCCCCTAAACCTAATAACTGGTTGGGCCACCCTTAGCAGCAACAACTGCAACCAAGCGTTTGTGATAACGTGCAATGAGGCTTTTACAGCGTCCTGGAGGAATTTTGGCCCACTCATCTTTGCAGAATTGTCTTAATTCAGTTACATTAGAGGGTTTTCGAGCATGAACGGCCTTTTTAAGGTCATACCACAACATCTCAATAGGATTCAGGTCAGGACTTTGGCTAGGCCACTCCAAAGTCTTCATTTTGTTTTTCTTCAGCCATTCGGTGGTGGACTTGCTGGTGTGTTTAGGATCATTGTCCTGCTGCAGAACCCAAGTTCGTTTCAGCTTGAGTACACGAACAGATGGTCGGACATTCTCCTTCAGGATCTCTTGGTAGACAGCAGAATTCATAGTTCCTTTTATCACGGCAAGTCTTCCAGGTCCTGAAGCAGCAAAACAGCCCCAGACCATCACACTACCACCACCACATTTTACTGTTGGTATAATGTTCTTTTTATGAAATGCAGTGTTCCTTCTACGCCAGATATACTTGGACACACACTTTCCAAAGAGTTCCACTTTTGTCTCATCGGTCCACAGAATGTTGTCCCAAAAGTCTTGGGGATCATCATGTGGAGAAATTGAGACGAGCTTTGATGTTCTTTTTGCTCAGCAGTGGTTTTCTCCTTGGAACTCTGCCATGCAGGCCATTTTTGCCCAGTCTTTTCCTGATGGTGGAGGCATGAACGCTGACCTTAACTGAGGCAAGTGAGGCCTGCAGTTCCTTGGACGTTGTTGTGGGGTCTTTTGTGACCTCTTGGATGAGTCGTCGCTGCGCTCTTGGGGTAATTTTGGGCGGCCGGCCACTCCTGGGAAGGTTCACCACTGTTCCATGTCTTCGCCATTTGTGGATAATGGCTCTCACTGTGGTTCGCTGGATTCCCAAAGCTTTGGAAATGGCTTTATAACCCTTTCCAGACTGATAGATCTCAATTACTTTCTTTCTCAATTGTTCCTCAATTTCTTTGGGTCTCGGCATGATGTGTAGCTTTTAAGGATCTTCTGGTGGACCTTACTGTGTCAAGCAGCTCCTATTTAAGTGATGCCTTGATTGTGAACAGGTGTGGCAATAATCAGGCCTGGGTGTGGCTATAGAAATTGAACTCAGGTGTGGACAACCACAGTTATAGTATGTTTTAACAAGGGGGGCAATCACTTTTTCACACAGGGCCATGATGGTTTGGATTTTTTTTCACCTTTAATAATAAACACCTTCATTTACAAATTGCATTTTGTGTTTACTTGTGTTGTCCTTGACTATTGTTTAAATTGGTTTGATGTTCCGAAACACTTAAGTGTGACAAACATGCAAAGGAACAGGAAATGAGGAAGGGGGCAAACACTTTTTCACACCACTGTATGTGTTTACAGTGTGAAAGAACTTTGACCCATGATGACACATCCATCATGGGGTACAGGACAGCCAATTGAGACATTTCAGCACATGGACAATTGGACATTCCCCCTACCTTATAAATAGAC
This sequence comes from Lithobates pipiens, assembly GCF_037356315.1. Taxonomy (NCBI): domain Eukaryota; kingdom Metazoa; phylum Chordata; class Amphibia; order Anura; family Ranidae; genus Lithobates; species Lithobates pipiens. Next base: position 624,893,154 of record NW_027507903.1, read on the forward strand.
CTGATCTGGCTGCCATTTTACGTTCTGTCTTTTGTCAGTGTAGGGAAAGGTTGCTGTGTGGAGCAGGGACAGACTGTAGTGACACAAATCGCTAGTTATTAGTTCCACAATAGTCCTTTTAAGGACTGGTATAGGTGTAGTACAGTATATAGGGTTCAGTGCACTGCTGTGCTGGTGATTGCATCTGTCTTTTGTCAGTGTAGGGACAGGACGCTGTGTGCAGCAGGGAGAGACTATAGTGACACAAATCACTAGCTATTAGGTCCACACAAGTGCTTTTAAGGACTGGTATAGATGTAGTACAGTATATAGGGTTCAGAGCACTGCTGTGCTGGTGATTGCAGCTGTCTTTTGTCAGTGTAGGGACAGGATGCTGTGTGCAGCAGGGACAGTCAGTTTAATCACTAGCTAGCTATTACTATTAGGTCCACAAAGGTCCTTTTAAGGACTGGTATAGGTGTACAATATATAGGGTTGTGATGCACTGCTGCTGACTGCTGCCCTATTCTGCAGCAGTCTTTTATCAGTGTAGGGACTGAGGGACAAATCACTGCAAAATCACTAGCTACTAGGTCCACAAAGGTCCTTTTAAGGACTGGTATAGGTGTACAATATATAGGGTGCTGGTGCATTGCTGTGCTGGGGATTGCAGATGTCTTTTATCAGTGTAGGGACAGGACGCTGTGTGGAGCAAAGACAGTCAGTTTACACACTAGCTAGCTATTACTACTAGGTCCACAAAGGTCCTTTTAAGGACTGGTATAGGTGTACAATATATAGGTGCTGGTGCAGGGCTGTGCTGCAGATTACTGCCGGTTTCTGCAGCAGTCTTTTATAAGTGTAGGGACTGAGGGACAGTCTGCAAATCACTAGCTACTAGGTCCACAAAGGTCCTTGTAAGGACTGGTATAGGTGTAGAATATATAGGGTTGTGGTGCACTGCTGCTGACTGCTGCCCTATTCTGCAGCAGTCTTTTATCAGTGTAGGGACTGAGGGCCAGTCTGCAAATCACTAGCTACTAGGTCCACAAAGGTCCTTTTAAGAACTGGTATAGGTGTAAAATATATAGGGTGCTGGTGCACTGCTATGCTGGTGATTTCAGCTGTCTTTTGTCAGTGTAGGGACAGGACGCTGTGTGGAGCAGGGGCAGTCAGTTTAATCACTAGCTAGCTATTACTACTAGGTCCACAAAGGTCCTTTTAAGGACTGGTATAGGTGTACAATATATAGGGTGCTGGTGCATTGCTGTGCTGCAGATTACTGCTTGTTTCTGCAGCTGTCTTTTGTCAGTGTAGGGACTGAGGGACAGTCTGCAAATCACTAGCTACTAGGTCCACAAAGGTCCTTGTAAGGACTGGTATAGGTGTACAATTTGGTGTGCAGTATATAGGGGTGTAATACACGTATAAAATACTTACACATATAGAAAGCATAGTATAGTGCATTTCCACTGTGCAGCATTGTGACTGCTTAGCGGGTCTGCAACGATACTACAAAGAGTGACAAACGCAATAAAAAAAAAGTATTAAAACTGGTGTGATAGACCAGTGGACCCAAAAAATGACAGATTGAAGCGGGGTGTTATATACCTTTTTCCACATACATACTGCACTTCTCTAGAGACTTTTGTCACAGGGTCATTTAAAAAATGACAGGCAGAGGAAGAGGCAGGCCCTTCCGCAGGGGTGGTAAGGGTAGGGCAGGAGCAACAGGCTTGAGCCAAAGTGGCAAATTGCAGAAGGTGCGTGCAATTACGTCAAAGGATGCACCAGACTTGGTTGAGTGGCTCACTCAGCCTTACTCTTCTGCACCCTCCTCATCCTCTCGATCTGCATCCTCTTCTTCACTCTCTGCTGTGTGCACCCCCAAAGACACTACCACCAACACCACCACCATATACCTTCCGCTTGAGTCACAGGAATTATTTTCCGATCCATATCAAGACATTTCCGATGCACAGCCACTCTTGGCATTGGATCAGGAAGAGGAGGTAGCAACAACCGCCAGTCTGACGACAGTACCCAGATCAGCCCAAGGAGGAGGTTGGTCCCCTCTGTTGCTGCCTACTCCGAGATCTCTAATTATAGCGGTGGGGAAGGTGACGTCGATGATGACGTGTCTAGTGATGTCACATGGGTGCCCACAAGAGAGGAAGAGAAGGTGAGTTCAGAGGGAGATATGGACCAGCAGATAGGGAGGAGAAGCAGGAAGAACTTACATTGCACAGGAGGGACAAAGGAGACTGCTAATTTATCAGGAGTGAGGCATCAACCATGTACTGTCACATCTGGCGCTCCCAGGACACCGGCACATGGCTCCACAGTGTGGGCTTTTTTTAACGTGTCCGCTGCTGACAATAGTGTTGCCATCTGCAATCTTTGCAGTCAGCGCATAAGTCGCGGTAAGCCCAACACTCACCTAAGGACGACCGCCTTAAGAAGGCACATGAGCTGCCATCACCGAGCCCAGTGGGAGCAAAGGAACACAAAAAGCAACACTACATGGTTTTAACCATCCAGCCACGTCTTCTACTTCTCCTTCTCCTCTCTCCTCACAATTGTCCTCCACTCCACCTTCCATCACGTCATCCTCACGTTTTTCTGCAAAAAGGCAGGCTTCCATGGGCCAAATGTAAACGTAAAAAAATTATGACACCAGATATCCCTCTTGCCCAGTGGTTGATGGCTGGCTTGTCAGAACTGATAGCCCGCCAACTACTGCCATATAAACTGGTGGACTCAGAGGCCTTTTGAAAATTTGTGGCCATTGGAACACCACAATGGAAGGTCCCAGGAAGGAAGTATTTCTCACAGAAGGGCATCCCAGAGATATATGGCCATGTTCAGCGGCAAGTGAATGTATTTCTGGCACACAGTGTCAATGACACTATACATCTGACCACAGACACGTGGTCAAGCAAACACAGGCAGGGAAAGTATATCACTTTTACTGCCCACTGGGTGAATCTTCTGACGGCCGTCAAGCATGTAACCCGTGGCACCAGTGTAGATTTGGTTTTACCGCCACGGATTGCATGCAGGCCTGGCTATTCTTCTCCTCCTCCTACTCCATCCTCCTCCCTCTCCTCCTCGGCTGACTCCTCCTTTTCTGCTGCTAGCGTCTATTCCGTTCCGCCCCCAAGCTCCCCAGAACCTATTCGACATGCCAGGTGAGACGTTGCCATGCTGTGCTGCGTCTGTTGTGCCTGGAATCCAAGAGCCACACTGGCCCTGCACTCCTTTCAGCTTTGCTTTCACAGGCAGATCAGTGGCTAACACCGCTCAATTTGACAGTTGGTAAAGTGGTGTGTGACAACGGTGCCAATCTGCATAGCGCATTGAAACAGGGCAAAATTATGCACGTGTCCTGCATGGCACACGTCTTAAACTTGGTCGTACAGCGATTCATTGTCAAATACCCTGGGTTCCAGGACATCTTGCGGCAGGCAAGGAAAATCTCGGGCCATTTCAGAAGATCTTACACGGCCATGGCTTGCCTTGCTGACATTCAGCGGCAACAGTATCTGCCGGTCAGACGTCTTATTTGCGATTGCCCGACGCGATGGAACTCAACCTTCTATATGCTTGGTAGGCTGCTCCAGCAGAAACGTGCAGTTAACGTCTACCTGTACGAACTCTGCGGCAGAACAGGTTCTGGGAGCTTGGTTTTTTTCACCGCGCCAGTGGCTGCTCATGCGTGATGCATGCAGACTTCTGCGGCCATTTGATGAGATCACCAAACTGGTCAGTCGCAGCCATAGTGCCATCAGTGACATGGTACCTTATGCCTTCTTTATGGAGCTTGCATTGCATTGTGTCATTGATAAAGCCGTGGAGGAGCAGGAGCAGGAAGATGCGGAAGTCACAATGCTGGATGAATTCCCAGGGGGGGCTTCTCTATCTGAGACAAGTCAACAAAAGGAGTCTGAAAAGGAGTCAGAGGAGGATGGTGTCGGAGCGGATGAGGAAGAGCAAGAACAGTATGCTTTAAACCTTTCTGGGATCCCTGTTGTTGTGCGTGGATGGGGAGAGGAGAACGAGGAGGATGACATTATCCTGGATGATGAGCAGGAGCCAGGCCACCACACCACTTCCAGTTTAGTGCAAATGGGGGCCTTCATGCTTCAGTGTTTTAACAGGGACCCCCGTATAAAAAGCATAAGGGTCAAGGACCAGTACTGGGTGGCAACATACTTAGATCCCCGGTACAAACACAAAATGGCGGAATTCCCACTCCCAGAGAAAGAGTTGCGGGTACCAATCCAACAGCGCCTGCAAGAAGAGGGTTACTTCTGATATGAGGTCATTCTTTCAGCCGACCCATCGACAGGTCTCATCCGGATCCAGCATCGGGGAGTGCCTAGACCGACAGGTGACTGACTACATTGGGTTAACGGCTGATGTGGACGCTCTGAGGAGTGTTGAACCCCTGGACTACTGGGTGGGCAGGCTTGACCTCTGGCCAGAGCTTGCCCAATTTGCAATGGAAATGTTGGCTTGCCCCTCGTCCAGTGTCCTGTCCGAAAGGACGTTCAGCGCAGCAAGGGGGATCGTGACCGATAAGCGCAGTCGCCTAGCTCACGACAGTGTTGACTACCTCACATTTATAAAAATGAATGAGGCATGGATCTTGGAGGAATTCAACACATGTGACCAGTAGACCATGTATATCTTTATAAACGATTTATTTAATCAAGCACACAGACCTTTTTTCTACATTTGGCTCACTTCCTTGTACAAAAAAAGCACACCGTACTATATGCCCGTACCCTCCTGTTTGAAGAGGTTGAGCGGTGTCATATTTTTGGGGCCCAGCAACGAGTTGCTGGTATCAGTGCTGGTGTCAGTGCTCTCTATCTCGGTGCTGGTGTGGTGTCAGTGCTCTCTCTATCACGGTGCTAGTGTCAGTGCTCTCTATCACAGTGCTGGTGTCAGTGCACTGTATCACGGTGCTGGTGTCAGTGCTCTATATCACGGTGCTGGTGTCAGTGCTCTGTATCACGGTGCTGGTGTCAGTGCTCTGTATCACGGTGCTGGTGTCAGTGCTCTGTATCACGGTGCTGGTGTCAGTGCTCTGTATCACTGTGCTGGTGTCAGTGCTCTATATCACGGTGCTGGTGTCAGTGCTCTATATCACAGTGATGGTGTCAGTGCTCTCTATCACAGTGCTGGTGTCAGTGCTCTATATCACGTTGCTGGTGTCAGTGCACTCTATCACGGTGCTGGTGTCAGTGCACTCTATCACGGTGCTGGTGTCAGTGCTCATAGCACAATGCTCTGCGCCACAAGTCCACCCTATTTTGAGGCCTATTAGAGCCACTGGCTCTAATCACGTGTTTAAAAAAAACACGTGGGAGATTAGTGTGGCGCTAATAATAATTAATCTCAGAAGATACTGAGAAAAAATGTAGAGTACAGTATACATAAACACATATACATATAAAATACAGTGCACATATATAATAAATCATGAAATGAAAAATGATAAACCAAAAAGAATAATCAAAATGTGCAAATATTAAAAAATAAGTAAAAAATATAAGTAATGTCCAAGGATAATGTCCAAAACAAATCACTAATACTTAAAGCAAACTGGGAATGTGAGCCAAACAATATAGGCATAAAAATATCCAAAACGTGATTCAAAGTGGTTGAAAGGTGATCTGAGCATCAATGTAGTATAGAAGAAGAAAACGTGCCCAAACTTGTAGGTATGTGGTCCACCACCTGAGAGTCAGAAGGCTTACCGGAAAGATTGAACCCAAATAGGTATACACCCAATGGGTCAATCAAGCTTATAGGGCAATATACCCAGAAGAAACTGCCTCAGCAGACACGACCTCCAGCCAAAAGACCAACTCGAGCAGTGAACCCCAATGGAGTAGATATTAGACAGGAAGCCGAATGGATGGTTTCTCCAAATGTGATCCTAGGACATTACTTATATTTCTTATTATTTGCACATTTTGATTATTCTTTTTTTGCTTTATAATTTTTCATTTTATGATTTATTATATATGTGCACTGTGTTTTACATTTATATGTGTTTATGTACACTGCACTCTATATTTTTTCTCAGTATCTTCTGAGATTAATTATTATTAACGCCACACTAATCTCCCACATGTTCTTTATTTTGTGCAATTGATCTATTGCTGTGCTGGCTGCTTTTAGACCATCTTTTTTGTAGACAGCGCAGTATATTCATTTTATTTTTTTGCTTAAACAAAAAAAACCCTGTTCAAAAAAAACCCTGTTCAAATTTTATCAGACATGCATTTAATTTATCATTCTGTAAGCATTCACTGTCATTGTAAACAACTTACCTCTCTTTGATTGAGGAAAAAAAACACCCCCGCCACTGTAATTCAGGCGCCCTGCATCCTGAAAGTGTCCGGGACATGAACAGGGGGTGGTGATGGATAGAGCATTGCATTGCCGCATCTCTAGAAGGTGGATAGAGGCTCAAATGCTCAAATGCAATATAACACCCTTCTCAGGAATGCACTTTGCCTGTAGTTGTGCTGTGTCACTGCTGCTGGTACCAGGAGGAACCTGATCTTGAGAGCTTGAATACATTAACACACATACACAACACACATACACATTACACATACACACACAAAATCTCTTCTTCTGCTTCTCAAAATTCGTCTCCTCTGCCCAAATAGAAAACCCTTCTCACTCAGTTCTCAGGAATGCACTTTGCCAGCAATCCCATCTCCAGCACAAAATGAATCAGCTGATTGGACCGTAAGATCGAGTTGACCTGTTGTTTCATTAGACCTTCAATTAATTAACGAATCATTACAAATTAATTTGTTGTTTTTGCTATGATTTCTTTTGTATTAGTTGAAATCCGTTATTCGTTAATGTTTCTTTGAACATTCTGATGCATCCGAATGTCCAAGAAATGTAAAATTTTGCCGAATTTTGATTTGTTATGAAACAAATTGCACATGTCTAATATGTACAGTGGCTGGAATTTAAAGTTCACCTTCCTTTCTACTGCATATATTTTGTACAGAGTTGGGAAGCAGTTAAGGGGGTAAAAAATAAATAAAAATAAAACCTTCTTGGTGTAGAGCTCCTCACAGCCCCCCTTATACTTAGCTGGGCCCCAACTCGATCCAGCGATGTGCATGAGAGCAGCAGCTCTCCGGGTTCCCCCACTCCTCATTGGCTTACACAACAATGGTTCCTGCTGCTGTCAATCACAGCCAGTTAGTCAATGAGGAGAGAGTGGAGGGTGGGACTGAGCAACACTCTGTGTGTGCTTGAACAATAGCCATTCACAGTAAGCAAGCCTTCTTGCGTGTCTCCATAGAAGGAGGCTGCAAACCTTTTGAATCGCTTTAATATTAATATTACTTATGTGCTAATGTAATGGTTTTATAATAGATTTGCTTGCTACAATGGCTTTGCATAAGGTGCTTTTAGAACAGTCCTTACGATGTGTTAGGCCGCGTACACACGCGCGGACTGTTCGCCCAACTTTGTCCGTCAAACAGTTTCGGCAAACAGTCCGCTCAAACTTAGCATGGACGGACATGGCCACACACGACGGATGAACAGTTTGCTGAAACCGTGCGCGATGACGTGAACGGCACGTACGACGGGACGAAAAATACGACGTCCTATACACTGCATTATAGCTTTCGGCGTAAAAATCCTTTCTGAGCATGCGCGCAACTTTGTTTGACGAACAAGCCTACACACGAGCGGACTGTTCGCTGAAACAAGGTTTCAGCGGACAGTTTTTCGGAAATTCCGAAAAACCTTGTCCGTCAAACTGTCCGCTGAAACTGTCCGCTGAAAGCCCACACACGAGCGGACTGTCCGCCCAAACACTGTTCAGCGGACAAAGTTGGGCGAACAGTCCGCCCGTGTGTACGCGGCCTTACTGGAATGTCCTTTGAAAGTCATGTTGTACAGTCTTGGGCAGACAATTGGTCTCCTAATGTTGTACAGTGAGGCATTTCAGGCTATGGGTCACGGTTAACCTGATGAGGTGTTCCATAATAACAAAAATCAATGTTTCATGTCATTGTTGATGTTTGTGCAAATTCATAATGAGTTAAAGCGGAGCTCCACCCTAAAGTGGAACTTCCACTCATTGGAACCCTCCCCCCCTCCGGCGCCACAATTGGCACCTTTCAGGGGGGAGGGGGGGTGCAGATAGCTGTACAGTACAGGTATTTGCACCCACTTCTGGCATAGATATCCGCAGAATCTGCGGATATTTACGCCACTTCCTGCGGGTCCCCCGCTGTCTGCTGGGAAACATGCGGATCCCAGAGACAGCGGGACCATCCTTATTGCGCAGCGCGACTCGCGCATGTGCAGTATGGAACCGGGAAGTGAAGCCACAAGGCTCCACTTCCTGATTCCCATACCCAAGATGGCAGCGGGAACACCCGACAGCTGATCGAGAGATCAGCTTCGGGTGCCGACATCGCGGGCGCGCTGGGCGTGCTGGGCGGGTAAGTGTCCTTATTTTAAAAGTCAGCAGCTGCAGTATTTGTAGCTGCTGACTTTAAAAAAAACAAAAAACGGTGGAACTCCCGCTTTAACATGTATGAAGTTTTAAGAGATCCTACTAGGCAAATGTCCAAGACATGTTTTGATCTCATGACATGAACACTTGGATCTCTGTGTATTGAAGTGCTTGTAAAGGCTAAAGCATTTTTTTTTAACCACTTAAGCCCCGGAAGAATTTACTCCCTTTCTGATCACAGCGTTTTTTGCGACACGGCAGCTCATCTCTTTAACTGACAATTGCGAGGTTGTGCGACGTTGTACCCAAACAAAATTGATATCCTTTTCCCCCACAAATAGAGCTTTCTTTTGGTGGTATTTGAGCGACTCTGTGTTATTTTTTTGTGCTATAAACAAAAAAAGAGTGACAATTTTGAAAAAAACACAATATTTTGTACTTTTTGCTATAATAAATATCCCCATTTTGTTAAAAAACATTTTTTTCTTATTTTATGTATTCTTCTACATATTTTTGGTAAAAAACCCCGCAATAAGCGTATATTGATTGGTTTGTGCAAAAGTTAAAGTGTCTACAAAATAGTGGATAGATTTATAGCATTTATATTATCATTTTATCTTTTACTAGTAATGGCAGCAATCTGCAATTTTTATCATGACTGCAACATTATGGCACACAGATTGAACAATTTTGACACATTTTTGAACCATTGGCATTAATACAGTGATCAGTGCGATTAAAAATGCATTGATTACTGTAAAAATGTCACTGGCTGTGAAGGAGTTAACACTAGGGGGTGGTAAAGGGGGTAAATGTGTGCCCTGGAGGTGATTCTAACTGAAGGGGGAGGGAACTAACTAGAGCAAGTGACAGATCATGGTTCCTAGCTAATAGGAACACACGATCTGTCACCAGTGTCAGAACAGAACAGGGAAGTGTGTGTTTACACACACTCGTCCCTGTTCTGTGTCTCCTGCACATGATCGCTCATGGCCGGCGGTCATCGCGACCATCGTCTATGAGCATCAGCACCCCGCGTGCCTGCTCTCCGGACCCCGCGAGCCCATGTACAGCTATGTGATTTCACGCAGCGCAGGCTGGTCCAGAAGCTGTTAACTTAACTGCTTGTCGACCAGCACACAATGATGTACGTTGGCACAATGGCATGGCTGTGCAAATGGGCATACCTGTACGCCCCCTTTAAGATGTGGCTTAGTGAGCGAATGCCCGGCGCATATTCTATGAGTGTGCCCGTGGGTTCCGCAGACTCGATGTCTGCTGGGGCCTGCGATCGTGACATGGAGCGACAGAATGGGGAGATGACTATATAAACAAGGCATTTTCCTGTTCTGTCTGGCAACATGACAGAGATCTACTGCTCTCTGTCATCGGGAGCAGTGATCTCTGTCATGTTGTAGTAAGCCCACCCCCCATACTTAGAATCACTCCCTAGGACATACTTAACCCCTTGATTGCCCCCTAATGTTTAACCACTCCCCTGCCAGTGTCATTTACACAGTAATCAGTGCATTTTTATAGCACTGATCACTGTATAAATGTTACTGATCCCTAAATAATGTCAAAAGAATCCGATGTGCCCGCCGCAATGTTTCAGTCAAGATAAAAATCACAGATCACCGCTATTACTAATAAAAAAAATAATAATAAAGATGCCATAAATCTATCCGCTATTTTGTAGACACTATAACTTTTGTGCAAACCAATCAATGTACACTTATTGCGATTTTTTTTTTAACCAAAAATATGTAGAAGAATACATATTGCCCTAAACTGAGAAAGAAATTAGTTTTTTTATATTTTTTGGGGGGATATTTATTATAACAAAAAGTAAAAAAATATTGCTTTTTTTTTCAAAATTGTCGTTCTTTTTTTGTTTATAGCGCAAAAAATAAAAACTGCAGAGGTGATCAAATACTACCAAAAGAAAGCTCTATTTGTGGGAAAAAAAGGACGTAAATTTTGCACAATTGTCAGTCAAAGGGGCGCAGTGCCGTAACGCAAAAGTGGTCAGGTCAGAAAGGGGCTAAATTCTTCCAGGGCTGAAGTGGTTAATGCATTCTCTGGTTAAAAATATTTTTGGTGCTGGTCCTTCCCCCCCCCCAAAAAAAAATACTTACCTGAGTCTAATCTTGGTCCAGCGTTGTGCCCCACTGCTGCACTCGCTCTCCCTTCTCACTGGACTCAGTAAGAGCAGAAGGAGCCATTGGCATCTGCTGCTGTCAATCAAATCCAGTGACGAGGGAACAGGAGGTGGGGCCGAGCCACATTGTGTGTGCCAAAAAGACACATAAGTTCATTTATTAAAGTCAAATAGACTGTGAACTTTTCAAACTGCAGTTGCACTCTGCAAGAGCAGTTGGCCCAGAGCTTAGTAAATGAGGGGGACCTCTGCTGACTTCCATCATCCAATCGTGTACAAGAAGAAATGCAGTTTTTTTCTTCCTTGCATGTGACTGGATATTCTTTGCAAAGCAACGCTTTACCTTATTTACTAAGCTCTGGAGCATCTTCACTTACAGAGTGTAACTGCACTTTTAAAAGTACATATTCTGTTTATTTAGAGACTTTATTATCACTTTCATTTTTCCAATTTGTACTCTGTACTTTTATAAATTTTGCTCTTCTAAACAAAATGTTCAAAACCTTTTCACAGTGTGCAGAGGTTGATTTACCAGTATTTCAGACATAAATCTATTTATATATATTTATTTTCACAATAAGGTGCAATAAGGTGGTCAATAACAAGGAATAGTTTGAATAGCCAATATACAGTAAGCTTATTTTACCACTCTAAAAGATTAAACCTATTGATATTAAATAGTAGACATGTGAAATTTGGTTTGTAACAAATAGATTTTCTTACAAATTTGTTAGTATTTGTACATTCGGATCAATTTGAACCTCTGAATAGCTGAAAGAACCAAAATACGAACATTATGAATAAGCAAAATAGCGAACACGCGAAAATACGAACTTACGAACAGACAAACTTATGAAAATACGAAACTCCAAAACAGAAAAAGAAAGAAAATTACATCTATAATGAATTATTTACATTTTGTATTTTCAATCCTTTGTCTGTTCATAATTTGATATGTTCGTATTTTCATTAGTGTACTCGGAAAAATAATTTCTTCATCTGTTCGTAATTTCGCTAGTTCGCGTTCTCAAATCGTTCTTTTGAATGGACAGTCTCATGCCCTGTACACACAGTCCGATTGTCCGATGGAAAATGTTTGATTTGAGCTTTTTGTTGGCAATTCCGACCGTGTGTAAGCTCCATCGGACATTTTCCATCGGAATTTCCGTTGCACAAAATTTAAAATCCGTCGGAAAATCTGATTGTGTGTACACAATTCTGACGCACAAAGTTCCACGCATGCTTGGAATCAAGCAGAAGAGCCGCATTGGCTACCGAACTTCGATTTTCTCTGCTCATTGTACGTCACTGCATTCTTGACATTCGGAATTTCCAACAACATTGTGTGACCATGTGTATGCAAGACAAGTTTGAGCTTGAGCTTGTCGGAAAAAAATCCCATGGAATTTGTTGTCGGAATGTCCGATTGTGTGTAGGCGGCATTAGTGTATCTTAATATGTATGTTCATAATTTTAGGTTCTCAAATCATTCTTTTGAATGGACAGTGTAAGAGTATCTAAATATGTATGTTCGTAATTATGTATGTTCGTAATTTTTGTGTTCTCGGATCGATCTTTCGAGTGTATTAGTGAGTGATGTATCTTACTTAATATCTTTAGCCAATCAGCTTATCCCTTTTATGTCTGAGTCACTTTGCATTCCTGAATCTTTTTAGATTCAGTTGAGGAGGAGACTGAGTCAGGTCTGGTGACTGAGGGAGTGGACTGGAGTAAGTACAGTACTTATTAGAAAAGCAAGCATAGGATTATTATACTTTATTTCCTACGAAAGTATGAATCAACGAAAAAGACAATCTCACAAAAGTAACGAATCATTACGAATCAATGGAAACGTAAAGAAACGAAAGAAAAAAAAACCAAATTTTTTGTTGTGCACGTCTATTAAATAGCTTCTTTTCTTTTCTAAAAATATAAATAAATCTATGAATAATACATGTATATTTTAAATTAATGACTCCCATGAAATTAATAATAAGTACCTACTATTCCCAGTAGTGCCATACAAAGTGTTATTCTTATCCTTAAAAGCAAGGATGTTCTGCATAAATCGAAGAAATAACATCTAGTGGACATGTATCACATAGCTGTTCTGATTGTTTCCATGCCTTATGCATTATTATTTCTGCATTTTTTTCATTATTTTAAAAGGCTGTAAGTATATTTTTAAAGGGTTTATACGATTTGCATTTAATATTTTAGGAAAGAATATTAGCATTGTCAAAATACTTTTCATAATAAATCAATGAATTTTAAAACACTAAAAGGCTTTAAACAAGTAGAGCTGCATGGTCATTTTCCCTTTTTTTTTTTTCACAATAATTTTTATTGAAAAAAATTTTTGGTTAAACAGAACAGAAATGATACATACATCAGAAAATGGTATGGCAAAGAAAAAGCATACAACGTGTAACAATCGAATGAGGAGTTGGACAATTAACTCAGTATCAGCATTGGTATCATTAGTATTAGGGTAGAATATAGCATTATCTATTGCAAGTTACACTATAACAAATTACACTTAGGAGCGTAGAAGTTCCAACGTATGCAGTAGGGGGAGAGAAGCAAAACAAGAAAGAAGGAAGACAGAAGGAAGAGAGAGAAGGGTAAAGCAAGGAAGGATGGAAAAGATTGGTAGATAGTTGTTTGGGTAAGTATCGGATGGACCTCTATTCTGATCAGGTATACCCCAAAAGAATCAATCAGTAACATATAGTACATCAAAAGGGAAGATCATTAAAATATAATAAATAGTCATCAGAATAGTTATTCGGGGAGGCTCATGTAGGGAGCTGTTCCAACCAAATTTTCCAAAACCGTGAAACCTTTCCCTCCGACCCCCGCTTCCGGGAAAGGAGTATTTCATACGTAGAGGTAGTCTGAAGAACATGGTATAAATCGGATATATTTGGCGCTATATCACTCCTCCAATGTTTTGTTATAAGCGATTTAGCAGCCAAAAGTATATGGATAACCACGGTGCGGAGATCTGGGGGGGAAAAGCTCTATACCCAGGTTTAGAAGAGCTAGACTTATATTAGGGAGGGTGAGCATTCCTGTGGTTGACGAGATCAAACGAAACACTGAATTCCAGAAACTGTTTAGGTTCCTATAAGACCATAAGATATGTTTAAGGTTACCTATTTCACCACAACCTCTCCAACATTGCTGTGAGTGATCATGAGAGAATTTACTCAGGCGGTAGAGTGTCAGGTACCATCTCAGGACGATTTTTTGGTGGAGCTCCCAGTGAGTGATACACCTAGTAGCTTTATACAGAGTCCTAAATGCGGACTGCCACTGCTGAGTGGTATAAGTGGTCGCCAGGTCTCTTTCCCATTTAATGTGAGATGATGTTTTAGAGAACACTGTCTTTTGTTGAAAAAGTAAGTAGAATATAGATATTCCCTTCTTTTGGGTCTGTGTTGAGGTAAGATATTTCCACGCTAGTTCGTGGACATACAATTTGTGGGATGGAAGCGACCCAAAAAAGTGGGAGATTTGACCATAGGGGTATCTGTCTTGAGTTTGGAACCCATATTGTTTGTCGAGAACATCGAAAGATTTCATAGAATTATCGTGGAATAAATCAGCAACAGTCTCAATCCCTTTATCCCTCCATCTTCTAGTGGGCACATTAGGAATAATATCTGCCAATATATCTAGAGGAATGGGGATATCAATTAAGTTATCCCCTGGCGAAGGGGTATTACAGAGAGCTCTCCAAGCCTGCAAGGAGGCCTGTATAGTCAAAGGTAGCATCTTAAGTGGAAATGGTTTCCACATGTCTATCAAAAGCATAGACATCAATGTTCTAGTAGGGCTTAATGTTTGTTCAATAGATCCCCATGGAGAGGTCTCTGTATCCCGAAACCACGTTTTGAGTTGGACAAGTATCGATGCCCTGTAGTAATCTAGAAGTACTGGATATCCTACACCTCCTGCATTTCTGTGTTTCAGTAGTTGAGCTTTCGAGCACCTAGGTCTTTTGGATTGCCAGACATATTTGGTAAGTATGGCGTCTAGTTTTCTTAAGTGTGTGGGTGAAAGAGGTACAGGTAGTGTATGAAAAACATATAGGATTTGTGGCAAGAGGAGCATCTTAAAGGATGCCAGTCTCCCCGACCAAGTGAGTTCTACTTTGGATATTCGGGTGGTTTCTTTAAGCAAATGGTCGGAGAGCAGGCGGTAATTTATATCAGCCAACTCAGTTGGGTAAGCAACTAGCCTGAGACCCAAGTAAGTTATGCCGACCTCGCTCCAGGTATAGGGGAATAAGCTTTGTAAAGTGTCTTTAAGGTTCGTAGGGACATTGATCGGTAGGATTAAAGATTTGGAAAAATTTATTTTATAATATGAAATTTGGCTAAAGTTTTGTAGAATAGAGTGAGCGGAGGGTAAAGAGTGTGTGGGGGCGTCCAAAAATAAGATGACATCGTCCGCAAATAAATTGATCTTGTGGGAGGTGTTTTGAAAGGTGAAGCCAATTATATCTGGGTGTGATCTAATTTTTTCCGCAAGGGGTTCAATAAGTAAGTTAAAGATGGAAGGAGAGAGGGGGCACCCTTGTCTCGTGCCATTTGTGATTTTAAAAATCTGGGATAATGTGTTTGAAGTATATACTTGGGCAGAAGGTGACGAGTAGAGAGCTAGAATAGCCGATAATATGGGTCCAGCAAAACCAAATTTTTTAAGGACATGAACCATGTACCCCCAGTGTATCCTGTCGAATGCCTTCTCCGCATCCAAAGAGAGGAGCAGAGAAGGCGTCCGACAGGATTTGGCGTGTTGGAGCAAGTCGACAACTCTCCGAGTTGCGTCCGAGGGCTGTCTGCCAGTTGTAAATCCCGACTGGTCAGGGTTGATCAAGGAAGGGAGAATGTCTAAGAGTCGTAGGGCTAATATTTTTGCATAGAGTTTGACGTCAGTGTTTAGGAGAGATATAGGGCGGAAATTTGGAGGGGTGTCTGGAGTTTTACCAGGCTTGGGGATAGTAACCACGTATGCTCTAAGCATCTCTGGAGGAAAGGAGGCGTTCAAAATTGCTCTGGAGAA
Organism: Lithobates pipiens; assembly: GCF_037356315.1. NCBI lineage: Eukaryota > Metazoa > Chordata > Amphibia > Anura > Ranidae > Lithobates > Lithobates pipiens. Next base: position 624,908,885 of record NW_027507903.1, read on the forward strand.
AACGACTTGTAATGCCGGAGATAGTACTGTCTTAAATAATTTATAGTAGTCATTTGGAAGGCCGTCAGGGCCAGGAGATTTGCCTAGGGGTAGTGTATGAATAGCTGTTTGAATTTCCTTCACTGATATAGGGGCGTTGAGAGATGTCAGCTGTGAGTGGGATAGGGTTGGGAGATTAAGGTTTTGTAAAAAGGCCCGAATATCATCTTCCAAGGGTTGAACTGTACTGGGGTCCTTATCTATATTGTAGAGAGAGGAGTAATATGTGGCAAAAGCATCCGCTATACCTTTAGGGTCTGAAATTTTGGCACCTTCAGGAGTATTTCTAATAAAGGGGATTCTACTGCGGGTTTTGTGTTCTTTCAATTTGCTAGCGAGTAATTTCCCAGCTCTATTGCCATAAGCATAGTGGTTAAGTTGTAAAGCTTTGATATATTTGTCATGAGAATTTATAAGTAGTCCCCTCAGTTCATAACGGAGAGCCGTCAACTTGTCTGCCAGAGGAGCCCCAGGAGTGACCTTATTTTGAGCTTCAACGTTTTTAATTTCTTGAAGCAGAGAGTCTAGCTTGACTGATCTCTGTTTTTTTAGTTTGGAGCTGAGTTGTAACAATATGCCTCTCATATATGCCTTGTGGGCGCACCACAAGGTCATAGGGTCAGAGACAGAATTTGTGTTGATATCAAAAAATTCCTGCAACGTATTTGTTAAAGAGGTCACATAGCTGGGTATCCGAAGCAGACTCGAGTCGGCCCTCCACACAAAATCTCCCAATGGGGCATCCTTCTCCGCCACCACTATCGAAACCGGTGCGTGGTCCGACCAGGAGATATCATGGATAGCGGAGGAGGATGTTGCCCTTAACAGGTTTCTATCTCCAATAATCATGTCAATACGGGAATAAGTGTTATGCCTGGCCGAATGGAATGAGAAGTCCTTTTCTCCAGGGTGTTGACATCTCCAGATGTCATATAGTTCTTCTGAATGCAGAGTGGACTGCAGTGTAGGTAGAGGCCTTTTGGATTTGGATGTAGTGTCAATAGTGTAATCCGAGGTGATGTTGAAGTCGCCCCCAATTAATAGAACACCTTGTTTCACTGCAGCAACTTTTTTTAATAGCCTTTTTAAAAATCTCAGCTGATGAGAGTTGGGAGCGTAAAGGCTGACTATTGTATAGAGCTTACTATTAATTTCTCCAATGACATAACGTCCCTCTGGATCGGTGACAAGAGACTTAAGGGTGAAGGTTACCGAGGCACTAATAACAATAGCAACGCCCTTATGTTTATGTGACACTGAAGCCTGAAAAACATGGGGGTATTTCCTATGTTTGAGTCTATGTTGATCCGCTGGATGCAGGCGACGAAGCGTCTCCGGCGCCATCTTGGAGTAGGCCTCGGTCTTTTTGTGGGAAGAAATGTTGGAGTTTCTGCAGCTGCGAGACTCCCTTCCTCTTCTTGGCCATGGCGAAGGAGTGAGGGATGTTTCCCAAGCAGGTGGTACAAAAGTGGAGCTGAAATGCTCTCCGTGAAACGTCGTTTTCCTGGACTCTAGCACGGAGCTAACTGCCTACACGTCCATGCAGTAGCTCGGTAGCCACGCCCCCCCCGTCATTTTCCCTTTTTAATAGACATAGTAATTCAGGAAAAAAAAAAGTTTTTTTTTTTTTGCTTTTATTACTTAATAAATGCAGTGCTATAGCCATTTGGCAGCTGATTGAATGACATTTTTCCAACATTCCTGTTCTTTGATCTTTAGTCTCTGTCAAGCAGGAACAGCCATATATGGCTCAAAATTTAGCTGGTCGAGACCTGCAACTTGCCCTAACTCCCGAACAATGGGACCGTCTTTATGGCAATGCTCACAAGGGCTCAGTTAATGTTACAACACAGGAAAACAATTACACAGTTCTATTGTGGTGGTATCAGCCCTAATTCACAAAATCATTTCATCTCTTTCTAACCTCTGCTGGCCCTGCCAGAAAGACGTGGGCTCACTCCTCCACATCCGGTGGGACTGCCCGCTAATCCAAACTTTCTGGAAATAAGTTCACACCACAATATCTCAGGTTACAACTTATACCTTGGATTTCACTGCAGCACAATTTCTCCTCCATCACACCTCTACTCCCCACAAATCATATTTCAAATCTCTATCAATGCATACCAGTTCATTAGGGTTCAACCCTTCCCAATCTTCTCTCAAAATGGTTCACCCATATAACCAAAATCAGAGAAATGGAAGAACTCATCTTCTTAGCGAACGACTGCCCATCCAAATTTACATTCGCTTGGGCATGCTGGATACACTTTCGAACCACGGAGACATTCCGTAGCCTAGTGGACCCCTCTACGACATAGGAAACCCCGATACTTCTGATTCCTTTCTTATACACAGTTTGACAAGATCACAACGCTCAAACACCTGGCCAAAACAACCTGCTGGAGGGATCTCCTGGTGAGTCGCCTCCCTCCCTGTTCCTACCATGCCCCCATCCAAATCCCTTCCTTCCCCCCCATACATAGCTGAAACAATACTCCCTCCTGGAATATTCGATTGGCCATTGTGTTAATTTTCTACCCCTCAAATTTTTGACGTGCTCTTCCTGATCCATCATTACACCATTTCTCGCCTTCTCTCCCCTTGATTCCTGACTCCTTTTCTCCACTTCCGCCAAACCCCATTCCTTCTCTAATGTTGTTACCTCACAATGCATTACACGTTAGATGCTGGATTTCTCACTAAATGTCACTTGTTCTACCATGTGTGTAATAATGGTAATTACCTCTAACCATAAGCTGTGGATTTTTACTGTTAATTGTATACTGAATACTATATAGAACTGTTGTACTTACAGATAGAACCTTGTACTCTCGATTCTGTAATAAACATACAATTAACTTCTGTATGGAAATAACTATAATTGAAATAAAATGTTTTTGGAAAAAAAAATTAGCTGGTCACTGCTGAATGGTCCAAATTTATCTTCTTTCCTGCTTACTTTCCGATCCAAGTTCAGTTTAAAATATTTTCAATAGCTGGGCAAAAATAATTCATTTTAATGTGGTTTTATAGGAATTTCTGAATCATTGTGTGCAAGTTGTGAATTTTCTTTTAATATTAAAAGGGTGAATTTTTTTATAAGATGTTGGCGTATTACTATATAACCATTGGCTCTGACGTAACACAAATATGTGGCCCCACTGCGCTGGACTTTGTGCCCTGTGGCCACATATTTGTGTACCCCCCAGCACAGTGACCGGGTTCCCTCCGAGAGCCCCGGGCCTCTTTCTAACAAATGGGACCTGGAACGTCCGATTCTGGGTCACCTGATCTCTGTGATAGCCTCTGATTGTCTATTACAGTGACCAGTCACTGTGAAGCCTGACCCCCTATGTTTTTTGTCTCTGTGAATCTACGAGAAATATACATTGTATCTTTCCATGTCCTTGCAGAGATAGAAAAAAATAAGTGTGTGTAGATAATTAAAAAAATTACTTAAATAAAAAAAAAAAAAAAAAAAAAAACGAGATCAAGGTTTACTCTAGGTCAATACAAGGGTTAGTATTTGGGTCAAGGTGAGGGTCAAATGTCAAGGTCAATGACAGGGTCAATATTTTTTGGACAGGATTTCTTTTTAATTAGTATCAGTGTCAGTTACTGTCAGTGTGTTTTAGGTAGGATAAAAAAGCAAAAGAAAAATGCTCACAATTGTTTCTCGGATGTACTCCAGGTACAAACAACAACTAACATACCCATATGTGATATTGTTGCAATCGTCAGGAGTGGTGGTATTTGTTTCAGGTTGTTCTTTGGTGGTAGATTATGGTAGTAAAAAGAAATATGCAGCTACATTTAAAAAATATATATTTTATTTACTATTTTGGGCCAGATTTCCTTTGGTCATAAAACAAATAATCAAAAGATATCCATGACCATTTACCAACAAATGAAAGCCCAATTTGTCCTGAAGAAAACAAGATATAACCCATCTGGATGCACAAATTAGCTGTGATGATATTGTTGCAAAATTGGCCTTAGGCATTAAGATTTGTTTCACCTTTAGGCACAAAGGGGTTAAATAGTGCACATATTTTTTGTATTTTTGCTTACATATTTTTTTTATTCAGATATTAGAGTGCTGCTGTTTTGATCTCTTATATGAAGCGCACAATTTTTTATTTTAAAGATAATTTATTCATTTTGATATTTTCTTTACAGGTTATGAATGAAATAAATGTTACCAGAATTACCATGCTCCAATTCTTAGGATTTCAGATGCCACCAAGTATAACGTGTACAACATTCCATTTCCTTTTTCTTTCCTTTCTCTTTTCCTTTTCCTTCTCCTTACCTTTCTTTTCCCTTTTATTTTCCTTTTCCCTTTTTCATTTTCACTTCTCTTTTTTTCCCTTCCTTCCTAACATTCTTTCTTAACTTTTCTTCCTAAGAAGTAGCAGGGAAAATATGACTAACACATTTTAATAACGTCTTTAAGGCTATGGATGAATTAAATGTTACCAGGATTACCACAATCCACCTGTTAGGATTTCAGACCCCTCAAAATATAAAGTATTTTGTTTTCTTTATTCTCCTTATGATTTATTGTGTGTCAGTATGTGGAAACCTCCTGATCATCACACTGGTGTCCTACAGCAAATCGCTCCATTCTCCCATGTACTTCTTCCTCTCCCAGCTCTCTGTATCGGATATCTTACTGATAACTGACATTCTTCCTAACATGCTCCATCTTGTTTTGGTAGAAGAAACTATCATATCATTTTCTGGTTGTATTGTCCAGTTTTATTTATTTGCTGTTGCAGAAACTTTGCAGTGTGTTCTTCTGACAGTGATGTCTTATGACAGATATTTGGCCATCTGTAAACCGTTACATTATACTTTGATAATGAACCCTCAACTTTGCTGGATCATGATGATCACAAGTTGGACTTTAATAATTGTTGTTGTATTAATCAACACTTTTACAATAGCAATGCTAAAATTTTGTGGTCCCAATATTATTAATCACTTTTTTTGTGATCTCAATCCAATCTTGAAAATTTCTTGCTCTGATACCACCATTATTAAACCAGTTTTTACAACGTTGAGTGCCATATTTGTTGTCATCCCATTCTTTGTTATCATTATATCATATGTTTATATTATAATCACCATATTTGAAATCCCATCTATTACTGGCCGACAGAAAGTTTTCTCGACATGCAGCTCCCACCTGACTGTTGTTTTCATTTACTTTGGTACCATGTTTTGTGTGTACCTGGTACCTAGAAGAGGACAGTTGTGGAATAATTCCAAATCCCTATCATTATTTTATACTGTAGTCACCCCACTAATGAATCCAATTATTTACAGCCTGAGGAATAAGGACTTCAAAGAAGTTGTGGGGAAATATATCAACCTTTCTACAAATTCTGTTCAACATTAATACAAACTCTCCATTGGCAATTTTAAGTGAACTCTTGCATAAGGTATAGGGGGATACTTGGACTTTTTTACATTTTCTAAGTTTTTAACATTGTCTGTTAATGACTGTTAATTTCTGCCACTTTATGACAAGGTCCCTATGCTAGAAAAACAAAAAAGTCCCACATTTGCATCTGAAGCATCCTTTGGAGATTATTTGGTAGGAGTCTGCAGACTACTGTGTGGGGTGAAATGGCTTCTGGCCATTTTGAACGATGAGTGTCCTATTTACAGGCTCAAATGCCCATTTTCTAGTACCTCACACTGCCAGGTGCTGCATAGAAGATTGGTGCGAGGATTGTGGCTGCCATTTTGACTATGCCTGTGTACATTAAGTGTGGTACTGTTTCCAGATGTTTTTATTTATGGGCATGTATTGCTGTCTATGTATAGTAATTAAAAGAAAGAAGTAACCTCTTTTCGCAATATCAATTTGATCCAGTTAATGGTAGCTATACCGGAACCACTTGTCCTTCATTACTAATGATGGTATTGACACCTGTCCCAGTTGACCAAATGACACTTGACCAGGTTGATGATTGTGACACCTGACCCAGCTGGTTGCAGCAATACCTGAGCACATTGACCCACATCACAGCCGATGGAAATGCCAGTTGTTCAACTTTACCGACTGACAGTTGACAGTAGCAACACCACATCCAGTTGAGAGTAGAGACATCTCACCCAGCCAGGTGTGATCAGACCTGATCCACATGACATGTCTACCCAGGTGAACGTATACCCGACCCAGTTGACCTAAGTGCCATCTGACCCATTTGATATCGGGATTCCTGATCTAGATTACATCATTGATTAATATGAGAAGGAAAAGTGAGAAGAGCACAAATTATACTGACTAATGTGAGGATATGCTAAAAGGAGGACCAAGGAGATATATTTTAAAATGCCCACTTGACACACTTGATGATTTTTGACACCAGAGCCACATGACTCATTTGACCCAATAGAGACACCTAAATCAGTTACCAGCAGTGGCACCAGATCTATTTTGCACATTTGATGGTGAACATACCTAACCCAAATGACCATTGTGATAGTGTGAGGTCCTGCCACTATGTAAATGGACATAAAAGTGACACTGGATTCTGAAAGCTGCAGTTTAAGAAGCTTTGCCAGGTTGATGGAGAAAGCAGTGTTCTTTGCTTTCTCTGGATTTGGTAGTTCTGGATTAGGGCAGGAGCTTAAAGGTTCCAAAGAGTATTAGACAAGATAGAACCTTCTATTCGTTGTCCAAGCTTTGCTAATTTCCTGCAGGCTATGTGAGTGCACAGGTGTGCAGGGGTGATATAAACTTAATGACAGTTATTGAAATTGGAAGTACAGTCGGCGTTGTTGCAGTTGCAGGGAGATGTGCTTCTGTCTGGAAACCTAGGCAATATCCTCAATGAATGAATGATTTGTATAGCGCTGTAACTGCGACCTGAATCGCCTCAAGGCGCCTGATCCATCCTGTGCTTTCCTGCTTCTTATAAGAGGTGGGTCTTGAGTTTTTTTCTGATGGCCCGATGGTTTTCTTCCATGCGGATGTTAGTGATTAGAGTGTTCCATAGCCGTGGTCCTTGGACTGCAAATCTTTGTTCTCCCTTTGATTTGTAGCGGGATTTGGGGATGATCAAGACAGCACTCCATGTGGGAGAGGTTCCAGGCCATCAAACTAAGAGAGTTAGGTCAGCTAAGGGAGTCTGGAAGACTGTGAGAGTTTGGTAGACTAGAGCTAAGGCAACTGGGAGATAGTCCGGGAGAACCAGAGGAATCTGTGAGACTTGGAGGAGTGAAAGTACTTAGGTTGTCAGGAGACCCTCTACCTATAGATAGGAGTGAGCCCAAGCAGCGTGGTACTGCAGTTAAGGCTAAAGGATCCTGAGGAACCTGTAGTCAGGGAGCTCATTTCTAACAGTGGCAAAGCTGCTCAACATAGCCAAATGGGCTAGCATTTTTATGTTACCTGTTGTTGCTTTGTGAAGCTGAAGCCCCTGCGTATCATAAATACTAAACATTTTTTCTTAATAAAATTTGACTACCAGGCCCTTAACTATAGTTCCTGTTTGCCATGGACACACTGTACAAAACACATCTACCAAGAGAGTCAACACCCCCCCATATCACATCTAATTATGTGGGGTAGAGGTGAGTAGATGACAAGGAACACTTGGCCAATGTAGCAAGAAGATACAAGGAATACAAATGTCATAAAAAGCACATTGCATTGAAATATGGGGAAGAGTTTTAAAGATTATATCAATTTAGATAAAATAATACAAGTCAAAAATCTAGTACATGATGTTTGTAACCTTTAATATATCTTTTGCACTCATGAAATAATTGTCTGTATACATAGAATCATTGGTACTGCAAGAGTATGCATAGACAAAACTTTTTCTATTAGGTTTGGATAGAGTAGAGAAAGCTTTTTTGTTGTTTGTGTTTTTTTTGGATGGATGTCCCTTTGCTTCCAGTCCTAGAGCTGCAACAGGAACTGAGAAATAATCACCACAAAGGGAGAAAGATTCCCCTCTTAGATAGATTATAAGCTTTTGTTGTATCTCTCTTTCTTGTGATAGCTCCAAAATGTTGATTTCCCATCACTTTATGTCTCTGACAATGGCTTTCAGTTGACAAAGACAACAATAAAAACGTCAAATGGGTTCTAACCCTTACCCTACAATATTTGTGAGTTTATGCCTTAATGGAATATTTAACCACTTCAATACCAGGCACTTAAACACCTTCCTGCCCAGACCAATTTTGAGCTTTCAGCGCTGTCGCACTTTGAATGACAATTGCGCGGTCATGCTACACTGTACCTAAATGAAATTTTTATCATTTTTTTTCCCACAAATAGAGCTTTCTTTTGGTGGTATTTGATCACCTCTACGGTTTTTATTTTTTACGCTACAAATAAAAAAATACCGAAAATTTTGAAAAAAAACATGTTTTTTTTTGTTTCAGTTTCAAAACTTTGTAAATAAGTATGTTTTCTCCTTCACTGATGGGCACTGATGGGGCTACACTGATGGGCACTGATAAGGCGGCACTGATGGGCACCAATGTGGCACCAATGAAGTGGCACTGATAGGCGGCACTGATGGGCGACACGGATGGGCAACACGGATGGGCGACACGGACGGACACTGATAGGTGGCACAAATTGGCACTGATAGCTGGCATGGATGGGCGGCACGGATGGGCGGCACGGATGGGTGGCACGGATGGGCATGGATAGGCGGCACAGGTGGGCATGGATAGGCGGCACAGGTGGGCACTCATAGGCGGCACAGGTGGGCACTCATAGGCGGCACAGGTGGGCACTCAGGCGGCACAGGTGGGCACTCATAGGCGGCACAGGTGGGCACTCATAGGCGGCATCGGTGTTATACTATAGTAATGGATGCCAATCAGTGCCAAACAATAATGCATGCCAATCAGTGATGCCCATTGTGGGCACTGATTGGCATCCATTATGGGCACTGATTGGCACCCATTGTGCTGATTGACATCCCTGGTGGTCTAGGGAGGATTATGACCTTTATTACCTTTTCCCTGGTGGTCTGGTGGCGTCCCTGGTGGTCCAGTGTGGGCATCCTTGGGGGGGCTGTGCTGATAATCGATCAGCACAGACCCCCCCTGTCAGAGGAGCAGCCGATCGGCTCTCCTCTACTCGCGTCTGACAGACGCGAGTGAGGGAAAGCCGATCACTGGCTCTTCCCATTTACACTGTGATCAGCCGTGATTGGACACGGCTGATCACATGGTAAAGAGTCTCCGTCGGAGACTCTTCACCGAGATTGTAGTTGCCGGGTGTCAGACTGACACCCCGCAACAACGATCGTCGCGATGCGCGCCCCCGGGGGCGCGCAGTGGCTCATAATCCTGATCACGTCATATGACATCCGGTTAGGATTATGAAACCACTTTGCCGCCGTCAATTGCCTATAGGGCGGGCGGCAAGTGGTTAATGACTCGTCCTATGATTGGATTTGATATGAATAAAACCATCATTGTACTGGCTAGTCTGGAACATGACAGGATCACTCGACAAGCAAGTTATATACGTTAAATACCCATCCCGACCTGATATACTGTTGTACCCACCCCGACCATTCTGCCTCAGCCGTACGTGTTTCCATCTCTGGCCATACCAATTATGGCAGTTTTCTCCCCTTTTCTGTATTCTCTTCATTGACTGATACATTTGTTTTCACTTGGTTTCAACAATGCTCATCCCTTTAACCAGTGTATATGAATCTGATGTGTAAATTGATCTCATTTTAGAATATCAATTATAGCAGCACTACCTCATATGAAATGCCCCTGAAGAAAGGACTCTACACAGGTCTAGAAACGTGTTGGGCTTAGTACTGAAGGACCTGCATTTTTACATTTGTTATATGATTCTGTCTATGTTGTATATGCAAATCTTCATCGGTGTTGTATGCACCATATATTTTTATATTAATTAATTTCTATGTCTTTTTTCATCATTTTTGATCAGTTGCCTTGAAAGACCCTTAGTATTTCCTGGGGGGGGGGGGGGAGGGGGTACTTTCTTTATAATATTATACTGTAAATACATTTTCTCAGCAATGTATAAAGCATTAAGAAGGGATCTGCGTTATCCCAAAAGCTTGCATATTCAATAATAAATAAATATATGAAAGGATATTTACTATATAGCTACTATTTTATTATCTTTTAAACAAGTATTGCATGAGTTTGAAGGCAATGCATGTATTATCTGTTATTTGATACTGAAGTTTATCGTTATATATGTTATATACATTGTAATAATAGCTTCTTATCTATTATTATATTTTCTTTTTTGTTATTTGTCTGGATAAACTTTCAATAAAAAACGATTGAATTAAATAATAAATAAATATTGATGTTTTGCAATCATATGTGCATTTGCTGAGTCTGAAAAAGGCACCTAACTATCAAACCGTTGAATATATAGCTACATTAAGAGTTTAATTATGAACAGTTTATTTTTATTTGGTGTGAAACAAAATGATAGCAGTATTAAACCCAAAAGCAAATATTCTTTATATTGCAGCCTACCAATTCTAAGATTTTGAACTTTCCTCCTGCTAGTCCCTGTGTTCTTAATCTTGGTTTCATAATAAAAATATTGCCCTCCTGAACCTCATTAACCCCCTAATGTATTTAAATGTTCCAGTCATGTGTCCCCTTTCCCTTCTTTCCACCAGACTGTACATATGAAGTTCCTCAAGTCTTTCCTGATATGTTGAATCCTTCATACCTTTCACCATTTTTGTTGCCTATCTCCTGGACTTGTTATGTGTTATTGATATCTTTTTGTAAGAGAGGTCTTGCTAAAGATCTATATAGAGGAATCAGGACCTCCTTCCACTTGCTGGTGGGTGATCCTTCTAGTAATATAAAGATCTATAGAAAGAAATCAGGACCTCCTTCCTCCTGCTGGAGACCCCTCTAGTGATATAAAGATCTATATAGATGAATCAGGACCACCTTCCTCCTGCTGGTGATCCATTTAGTGATGCATTCTAGAATTCTATTCGCTTCCCTGGTGACACTGTTTGCTCATTTTGCAATCATCTGAGATGATCATCTGAGATGAAGTACACCCAGATCTTTTCCATAAAATAAGCATGATCGCAGCGCAATTTGAACAGACGTGCTACCATTGCTACCCCAAAATCTAGCACAGTAAGTTAATTACAAAATGGAAATGGAAGGGCAGCCCACACGTGTCTAAGAGCAGTGCTGTGACCTGTGCATTAACAAAAGCTATGAGAAAAGATAACATCCTAATCCATACCCAGGAAGTCAACCTGTAAAGCTGAGGTGTTCGACAGAGGAGAGTACCATCTCAGTGTGTGTGTGGTAGCATCGTTACCCTCAAACTATATGTTGAGACAACATTTCAACAGCAACATTAAAAGTTAGAGAAGGAAAACAAGAAAGGGTAAAAGACAAGTGAGAAAGAAAGATAAAAAAAAGGGGAGGAGAAAGAGGAGTGGAGAAAAGAGCCCATACCACCTAAAGGTACAGGGACACATCTGCTTTCAGTTGCCATTGTGCTCTTCTGGGCTTCTGAAAGGTCACTTATATATATATATATATATATATATATATATATATATATATATATATATATATATATATATATATATATATATCGTGTGTATAAGTTATTCAGGCATATCTGCCCTTTATTTATAAATTGCTGCTTTTAATTATATATTACATGGAGACTCTCATAGATTGGCGTTAGGTGCACACTGTATAGAGAGGCATTGATGAGGCAGTGTAGCTTCTACTTATACTGCATTTGTAAATCTTGTTCAACTAAAACTTCTGTTTTTAAGACAAAGTGTTAGTTGTTTTGTCATTTTTTATGATTAGCTAGGTGAAATAACACTGTACTCCCTCCCAACCATGACCGGTGGTTGTGGGGGTCTGATCGGAATCTGGTAGCCCCCTTTGAGATGGGGGCTCCCAGATCTCAGACCCCCATGTGAATGAGTATCGGCTACCCATTCACCAAGAAAGTGTCACAAGGTAATAAAAACACACACAGTTTTTGACAATTCTTTTATTGAAATATAAAAAATGTTGTCCCCCTGATGTAAGTCCATCATCAATAATGCCGCCAACCGCTTGCTGGACTTGAAAAAACAAAAACAAAGACACTCCCACCATTGATAAAGGCTGGCTGTCTACAGCAGGCTCTGTCATCTGAAATTTCTTACATAGGTAAGGGGCAGGGCCGCCTGGCTACGTCACCTGGTGACCCCACTCCTTGTGACATCACTAACCCAGCATGCACCGGTCTGTGACGTCATAAAGTGATGGAAACCACCATTTGAAATAGCCAGGCCCCTTACCTATATTAGAAATGTCAGACTCCTATTTACACTCTGGTTGCTTCTTTGGAGTGGGGAACTTCTCTTCTATCCTTTTTACATGTTTAGTATGAGGGTGTCCATGGTACATGGTCTCAATGTATATAGGATGTAACCACCCTCCACAGTGCAGGTTAGATGAGAGACAGCAGGAAAAGGGTAAGCACATTGCTGCAAGGCCCCATACCTTTCTCTATGCATCCCTGCCGCATGCAGGTGCTTTGGAATATGCAGATGAACTGAATCATGGGATTTGTAGTGTAAAGAAAGCAATACATCGCAGAAGCAGGGGAGGGGTGAAGGAGCCTGAAGATGGTACCAACAAGTGTCTCAGGCTAGGAACACCGGTAGACCTCATCCTACCCATGTGAGAAAGCGAAAGAGAGAATCCCTGACATCCTCACAGTTTGCATACTGCTGGAGACTTATGTGAATTATACTTTTTTATGCGTGGCTGGAGACTCGGAGGTGGCAGTGGTGTTGACAGCGGAGGAGAGCAAGGCAGATCCAACTGAGTGTTGCTGCATAAGCCTAGAGCCCAAGACGCCGACATGGTGGAGAAGCGGAGAAGGCGGGCAGGACTTAGCAGGAGAATTGGGGGTGTTCACTTGGGTCCGGCCGCGCTGGTCTATGGTGGAATAGCCATGGAAGAGAGCAAGGAAGGACTAGAAAAAGCATTGGAGCCTTGTAGACCCCCAGCAGGGGGAGAATCCAGCCACACACCGAAGCTTCTGACTACCCCTTTACAAAAGACTACAAAATATTAAAAACCCCATCGCACGGAAAAACTGGGACAAAGAAACTAAATGGCCGGAAAGTAAAAAAGCCCCCACCTGAAATGTATTCAGCTGAAGAACTAACCCATCATGAGTGGTGGGTCACCTTCTTCTTTTGATCTGTTTGTCTTATATTAAAGGTGAACTTGTCAGTAGCTTGCTAGTAGCTGTACATGCTGTTTGAAGAGGGACTTTTACCTTTATACAGATCAGGGGGAGCTATGTGGAAAATGAGAACCAGTTAAAGCAAATAAAGAAGGGATGGAAACAGGGCTATACAGGCACTAAAGGGGTTCAGTGATCTCCAATGAAGGGATACAAGGAGACAAGTAAAAACATAAACAAAACTGCTTTATACGGGGCCCTGTGTTATCTAATTGCATATTGCAGCTGCACTTACCAATGTCTGTGCTGGAAATTTTAACTTTGTTTTTCCTACCTATTATAGGAATGTATTTTACTGCGCCCTCCTGGCCGGCGGAGGGGACCAACCAATCAGCAAGCTCACCTTGCTTTGTGAGCACAGTCCTATAGTGTCACATAATACAGCGAAGTTTTGCCCCCAACGTTTTACTATGCACCTCTCGGGCTGGAACAACTGGCATAACACCTTGCTTTTTCCTCCTGCTGCCTTTATGGGTGTTTCCCAGTTGCAGTGTTATTCCTTTCCGAGTTGGACACTGTTCATGCCCTGTTGGCAGTTAGGGGTTAATGCCCACACTAATTGGGGCCAGTGCAGGGCGGGGAGGGGGGATGTACGGTTTTTATGGGGTAAACACGTTTTTTCTGAGTTTTTCTATGCTTGTCTTCTATGGTACAATGAATTCCTGGCAAGGGGGGTGGGGCCCTCTTTAATTTGGGAGGGGCGGGTTTTAGCTGCTCTGACCTTGCGGATCGATCGGTTTCCTGGAGTCTCACCACTGACTACTATGCACCAATGGCCACACTGAAATTTCTCACATGGAATGTGAGGGGATTGGGGGACCCTATTAAGCGGTCAGCCGTTTTCGGACAGCTCAAGAAAATTAAGGCAGATATAGTGGCTTTGGTGGAGACACATGTCGAGGGCCCTATGCTCAGAGCGCTCTGACGTCCTTGGATAGGCTGGGGATATCACTCTGTACATACTACCCATTCCAGGGGTGTCTCCCTCCTGATTGCCAAACACACGCACTTTGAGCTCCAGGATTCGGTCATTGATCCATTGGGTAGGTTTGTATTCCTAAAGGCAAAGCTGCATGGGGATATGTTTCTTATAGTGGCTTTCTATGTACCCCCACCATTTCAGTTCAGTGTGCTGTCAAAGGGATTTAATTATATGGCTCTTCATCCCGCTGCTTCGGTGGTGTGGATGGGGGACTTTAATAATGTGTTAGACAGGTCCCTAGATAGGATGGCGGACCCCTCTCGGGGCTCCCGAGCCCCTCTCTGACCAGGTTTGCCAGACTTCTCTGCGATTTCCACCTGGTGGACTCATGGAGAACTAGGCATCCAACTCAGCGTGTTTTCACATGTTTCTCTGCTACCCACCACTCTATGTCCCGCATAGTCCTCATACTCTTCTCCACGTCCCTCCTACCTAGACTCGCAGATGTGGGCATATATCCCAGATCGCTCTCTGACCACTGTCCCTACTGGGCAACGCTCTCCCTACGACATACTCACCCTCTGACGACTTGGCGCCTTAACCCCTTTTGGTTAACTCTCCTCCCTGAAGACGGTGACCTTGAATCTGGATGGCGGGCTTTTTTTGAGACTAACGAGGGATCGGCCCGACCACACGTAGTCTGGGAGGCTTTTAAACTACATGCCAGAATGACCTTACAGACCCAAATTAATCAGGTAAAGCGGTCTTCTGCTGCAAATATAGCTGAGGCAACACATACTCTCCAGACAATGGAACAGGATTTTATGCGTGACCCCTCGGCAGAAAAGGCAGATAGCCTTAGACTCTGCTCCAGAACACTGGACCAATTGCTTTATGAAAAATCCAAACAAAAGCTGTTCTTTCTCAGGCAGAGGTCATTTGAGCATGGTGAGCGAGCGGGGAAGCTATTGGCTTATTTAGTTCATGGTGAGGAGAGACCCCCTGTGGTGATCTCCCTCCGCTCGTCGCAGGGTGTACTTGAGACTGATCCTGTATGGGTCACGCAGATGTTTCGTGACTTCTTCACTTCTCTCTACACCTCTACTGCCTCGGCCGACCCCTCCCTGATGGAATCTTTCTTGAATGGATTGCAGTTCCCCCAACTGACTGAGGAACAGATCTCTGGACTGGAGGCACCTCTGACTCAGGACGAAATAGCTTCAGCTATTGCTACGTTCCCGTCATCCAAGGCCCCGGGCTCAGATGGCTTACCGATAGAATTCTACTCTACCTACATAGAATTACTGGCCCCTAAGCTACTTGCAATCTATGACTCTATATTCAAGCACTCCGAACTCCCAATGTCTATGACGGAGGCAACTATTGTGTTAATCCCTAAACCTGGGAAGGACCCACACCTCCCGGAATCTTATCGCCCTATTTCTTTGCTGCAGGTAGATGTTAAGATACTTGCTAAGATTCTTGCCACCCGACTTAATAAAGTAATCCTCTCGCTGATCCATGCGGATCAAGCAGGATTTATGCCCGGTAGAAATACATCGTTTAACCTCCGGAGGCTATTTATTAACCTCCAGACTTCCCATGACGATCCCGGCTCTAGGATAATAGTTGCCTTGGACACCGCCAAGGCATTTGATTCTGTTGAATGGAGATACCTATGGACCTGCCTGGCTCAGTATGGTATAGGGCCTAAATTTATTAGGTGGATCCAATTGCTTTACCAGACTCCGGTGGCTAAGGTCTTGGTGAATGGCTGGCCCTCGGAGCAGTTTCCCCTGTCTAGAGGTACTAGGCAGGGGTGCCCCTTGTCGCCTTTGCTGTATTCTCTGGCGGCGGAGCCGTTGGCTATGGCAATACGTGAGCACGTGGGCATAGTGGGTTTGTGTAGGGGTGGGATAATGGAGAAAATCAGCACCTATGCCGATGATACTCTTCTGTACCTAAATGATTCGGATCAATCACTCCCCCTTGCTTTGGCACTGATAGAAGACTTTGGCAAGTTCTCTGGTCTTAAAATTAACTGGGACAAGTCACAGATTCTACCCCTGGACAGTTTTCCGCCCCCTAGAGACAGAGCTCTGCTTCTTTTGCAGAGGGTGGACACGCTTAGATATCTTGGAATCATGGCATCCAGATCCCTGTCAGATTATATTAAACTTAACATAAATCTGCTTGACATGATTAAACAGAAGACGCAGCTTTGGGCATGTGTCCCCTTGGGGGTTATGGGGCGTACTAATCTGATTAAGATGGTCCTTCTTCCTAAAATGTTTTACATGCTCTGGCATTCCCCCGTATACCTGGTCCTCAAACATTTCAAGGTGATGGAAGCTCTTTTGAAACCCTTTGTGTGGGGTAATAGTCGGCACAAACTTGCATGGCAAAAGTTATAACAACCCACTGACCTAGCGGGACTGGCAATGCCGGACTTTAATGTCTATTATTTAGCATCTCAGTTATTGCAAATGTTCCATATGGATAAAACAGACAAAGACAGGTTCTTATATTTTTTGTGCCCGTCATGGATCAGGCCTACTTTAGACCCGATGGTAGCGATCGTTGGGGGGGCGGAGGGGGAAGGGAGGAAGGAGTCTGCCACATCTCTTCTTTATCAATATAGGAATGTGTGGCGAATTGCCTCTTTGAAGTTGTGCCTTCCATCCCTGAATGAATACACCCCCATATGGCATAATTGGAGTATCCCAGAATTTAGACGGATAGTGGATAGCGGACCATGGTGCGGGAAGGGCATATTTTATATGTTTTACATGCTTACTGGTGGCAAACTGAAATCCTTTCCTGCCCTACAGGTGGAATATGGGCTCCTGAATCACTTTTATTACAGATACCTGCAGCTTCGTCATGCATACCGTGCCCAATTCCCCCTAGATGACCTATCTGTACCCCCCAATCCGCTGATGGCAGCAATTAAAAACCCAGACCCCAAAAAATTAATCTCGCAGTTTTATGCTATGCTATCACTTCCTTCCATGACTGTAGCTGCCTTTACACTTAAAAATAGGTGGGTGGGGGAGCTGTGGCCTATTACAGATAACGAATGGAGTGATGCATTGGACACCTGTAAACTAGTTTTGCCCAAACTTTCTGACCGGCTGACTCAAATTTTCATAACACACAAAGCGTATCTCACACCGCTTATGGTCTCCAGGTACAGGCGCACATGTTCCAGCACTTGCCCCATGTGTGCGCGTGCAACTAGCACCTTTTTTCATCTTCTTTGGGAATGCCCTAAAATTCAAGCGTATTGGTCCCAGGTAGTGAGGTTTCTCCACGATACGATGGGTTCCCCCATCACACTTCAGCCGAAGCTGTGTCTTCTGGGTATTTTCCCAGACACAGCTTTGAATAAATACACTAAAATAAGCACTAGCTCTGGAACAATAAAATAATATATGTCCCAAGAAGAAAACAATAACAAGTCAGCTACAGAAAAACAGCTGGGAGCCTGCGGGAAACAAGTAACAGGAAACAATAAAAGTGGACAAAATAGGACCTCTGGGGGAACAAACTAGTTTATTCAGTCCAGAATAGACCTAGAGACAGAAAGCAATACTGAAATGGGATGCACGGAAGAACAAAGCCCAACTGCCTCCAAATTTAGAAATGGCATATATGTTCGCAAAATTTGAACATTCTCTTAAAACTGAAATGGCTACGCTTCATGGAGATCTAGGTCAGATACTGACACGAGCAGAAGACACAGAATGGAGACTTGATATACATACTAAAGTAATAAATTAATTAAAGGGTGGACTAAAAAATATGCAAATTGAGTAAAGGAATATGGCTTACAAATTAGAGAATCAAAAAAATCATAACGTAAGACAAAATCTGAGAATCCATGGTATACCAGAACCAACGCAAGGAGAAGACTTAACTGATATAATGCAGACAATCTTGAATCCTCTGTTGGGCAGATCAGTGACGGAATCATTCAAGTTATAAAGAATGCACAGGATCGAAAGACCACAAAGCATAGTAAAGGAAACCCCAATAGATATTATAGTGAGGTTTCACTATTATGAACAAAAAGCACAAATATGGGCAAACCTGAGGGATGAGACTCCATTAAAATTTGAGGGAGTAAAATGGCAAATTTTTTGCTGACTTATCATCTGAAACACTAACAAGAAGGATACATCTTAAGCCACTCCTAAAACAAATTTTAGGCAAAATATACATTACAAGGGGTGCATGCGTGACTTCTAACATGGTAGACATGGTGTGAGTGAGCTCCGGGCTCCATCAGCTCTCCGAGACCTCTAGGAAGCCACAATAGCCAGCTGAAGCATCAGGGGTAAGCCTGACCGAATGCTATAACCTTTGGGCACTCCATGGGAAAGATTGGCCAACAGCGGGACTACTACGAACCACTGTTTGGGTTACGTGCGGGATCAAGCATGGATCGTTACATTACTCGGTCGCACTCCTTGCCCTCGAGTTCTCCCGCTGACCCCTTCGTTGCAATGGACCCACTATTGGGGACAGAGGAAGCTGGAAACCCCCTTCAGCTGCGATCCAGATCCTGGGTTCTACTCCCTCCCCTCCACATGCGGTTCTCACCCCAGACATCATGGATGCCAAACCAGATGCCAAATTGCAGCTTCTTCTTCAGCAGATGTCCCGTACCATCTCAGCAGATGTGAGCAAGATATCAGCAGAACTGATGGGGGAAATTACTCAAATTGGGGAACGCACTGATGCACTTGATTATAAGCTTGATGAGGTGGTGACCTATGTGCAGGCCATTGAGGAGGAAAACCACAACCTTAGACACTCATTGTCCTCACTACAACAGCAGCAGGAGGACCTACAGAACAGGGAGAGAAGATAGAACCTGCACTTTCGTGGTATCCCTGAAATGGTGAGGGATCCAGCCTTGTGCCCATATCTTATGAGGCTTTCTCAATACTCTGGCCCCCATGGTGGTGGATGTGGACTGGTGTCTGGACAGGGCTCATTGCTCTCTGGGTCCGAAACCTCCGGCTGGAGCTTGGCCCAGAGATGTTATAGTGCGGTTCCACTTTTATGACAGCAAGGATTCTTAACTCTGGCCACACATAATAAATCCCAGCTTATGTACAAGGGGGCCAAGCTACAGATTTTTAGTGACCTCTCTCCCATCACCCTGTCCAGGTTGAGAAACCTGCACCCAATTACATCCCATCTGCAGCATTACCGGGTCCTGTATTATTGGGGGTTTCTCTTTCGCCTCGTCATGGAGGAACACAGTTCAGTGCTCTGGACTTCAGGTTTATAACCCATGGGCTATTAATGTTCAGGTCACTGTCAATGTTGAGATACGGATATGTCTCAGGCTTTTAAAACTCCTTTTCTTTTTTTTGTAGGTTTATGACTTTGTTTTTTTTTTTTTTCTTTGTGTCCATGCTCATATGCCAGCTCTATAGGATGAGGTCACACATTTTTCTTTTCCTTTTATTTTGTTGTTTTTTTTTTTTTCCTATGTGGTATATTTGTTTTTGCTAAGGTACCGATTGGCTTATCCTCTCATTTATGCTTCTCATAGCCATCTGCATGCCTTTTATGTTTGTTTTTTTCCTATGTTTTATGTACTTACGCAAGCCATTTTGAAAGTTTTGTACCCATTGGGAGGTGAGGATCATATAATAGAATGTCATATAATATAAAGGGCCTGTGCTCCATTCAGAAGCGTTGGATGGCTCTGAAGGAGTTCAGATCCTCAGGTGCAGATGTGGTCATGCTCCAAGAGACACACTTTCATGCAGGTGGCTCACTGAAATTTTCCTCAGAGTTTTTTCCCACCTAATACCTCATCTCTGACTTCACAGGCAGGGCTGGAGTGGCAGTCCTGATCAGAAAATCCAGTCCCATTAGGGTAAAAAGCACATACGCTGACCCTCATGGGAAGTTTCTTATCTTGGAATGTGACTATATGGCCTCCTCTTTCACCCTAGTTAACATATATGCTCCCTATACTGGCCAAATTGACTTCCTCAACAAGGTTTTTGACTCTTCTCAATATCGCTCCCATTCCTTCATGATTGTTGGAGGGGGCTTCAATCTGGTCATGTCCTCCACTAGAGATAGACAAACTATATCGAGTGGCACTCCCTCGTGGAAGACCGCCTCCCAAGCCAATTCATTCTGCAAATGTGTCAGACCCCATCAACTTCCGGGAGGATCAAACACCCTTTCACTAAGCTATTCACTTTTTATTCCATGGTCCATAAAATGTATTCCCACCTAGACCATCTTTTATTTCAGCCCCACTTATCCCTTATGTTGCTGAGTCTGACATATCCCCCATCACATGGTCCGAACATGCCCCTATCACACTAGACACACTGCTTTCCCAGACCCACACCAGGACATGTGATTGGCGTCTCAATGACTACCTCCTACAATCCGAGGTCACTTGTACTAAATTGGCTGCAGACTTAAAATAATTCTTTCAAATCAATGTGGGGTCTGTTCCAGAATTTTCTACACTGTGGGAGGCACACAAGGTGGTATTTTGCGATGCATGCATAGTGGAGGGCTCGCGCTTGAAAAAGGACAGAGATAGACTTCTACAGTCCCTGTCAGCTGCTCTGATGACTGCAGAATGACAGCTATTGTGCCACAGTGTTGATACTGTGCAAAGTCACCTCTCTTAGAGAACAAATAAAATCAGTACAAGGCCGATAAATCCATACTTTGGACGAAACAAAATTTTTATGAATTTTCTAATAAGCCCCATAGGATGTTAGTCAACAAATTGCACTCATGCCCATTCAACTCTTTTCCTGACTTCCTTCTCCAGGCCAACAGGACCAGAACCCATTGCCCCCAAGAGATGTCCAAAACTTTTGGTAACTTTTACTGCATGCTGTACAACTGCTTGACCCCTGATAACCATTTTAATTTTACCCAAGCAAAATTTGACAAATTCTTCTCCAGTCTTAAGCTTCCAAAATTTGTCATCCTCGGACCTAGTTAGCCTAAACGTAGCCATAACTGAAGAATAACTCCTAAATACAATCAAGAACCTTCCACTACATAAGTCACCAGGCCCAGATGGGTTGCCCTACTTCTATTATAAAACCTTCATTGACATGTTGGCCCCCTCATTTTTTTTTCCTTCTCATGGTGAAGAAAGAACTGTATTAATATCAATAGGTAGACATGTGGAGTAAATGACTATATATATATATACACTCCCAGGTACATGGGACCTTATTCTAGGTTAGACTATATAATGCTTGAGCACACATTGCTGGACGTAGTGGTGGATTTATCCATAGGAAAAAAAAACACCCTATTGGATCACACCCCAGTATTGGTGGGGATGATAACTGCAGGAACCCAAAGTAAAATAAGTGCCTGGAAATTAAATGAGGAACTGACACAAGATAAGGAGGTAGAAAACAAATAAAAAAAGAACTAGAACAATATTTACTGTTAAATTAAACACCAGATTGTTTCAGAAGCCACAGTATGGAAGGCCCATATGGCCTATATTAGAGGTATCCTGATTTCTATAGGGAAAAAAGAAAAAAGAGAGAAAGAAGGAGTAATATGGAAAGGTTAATAACAGAAATACACAAGCTGGAACAATTACATAAAAAGAAAACAGATTTAGAAGTCCAGCACGTCCTAGTGTTAAAAAGAGACAAATTACCTGAGCTAATGGAACAGGAGACAAGACAGGTCTTTGGTGAGGGAAAGATACCAATGGGGGAACAAACCAGGAAAATATTTAGCAAGGGTACTAAAAAATTAAAAATGTGCAAATTTTATAGAGAAAATGAAAAATAATAAAGAAGAGGTTATATAGTCTACATCAGAAATAGGAAGGGTATTCCACAGTTTTTATAATTCACTGTATTTGGTGAGGCAAAAAGGCCCACAGGAACTAAAAAGAACAAAAAAATAAAAGAATACCTTAAAGAGACACCCCTACTCAAAGTACCTGTGGAAAGATTACAAGCTTTAGAAGATCCAATAACACAGGATAAGATTAAACTACCCTTAAAAAAATACAGTGACAGGAAAGAGTCCAGAGCCTGATGGGTTTACAACCCGTTATTACAAAAAGTTTATAGAGCAATTAATACCAAGGTTATGTTTATATATAAACGGTGAAGTGAAGGGAAAGAGATGGGGAAGGAATCGCTACAGGCCTATATTATCGTAATACCCAAGGAAGGCAAAGATGCAAACCTGTGCTCAAGCTATAGACCAATAGCATTGTTAAACGTAGATACAAATTATATGCAAAGGTCTTGGCTACTAGATTGAAAGAAAATTGAGAGGTGAAAATTCCCCAGCTCTACTCCTGTCAATAGATGCCGAAAAAGGCATTTGATAGGGTGGACTGGGGATTTATTATGAACACAATAGAAGCCGTGGGATTAGGCCCAAAGATGGTCTATTGGATTAAAACATTATATAATCATCCCATGGCATCAGTAAAGTTTAACTGGAGTCTGTCTCCAACCTTTAAAATGTATAACAGAGCCAGACGAAGGTGTCCACTTTCACCCTTCCTATTTGTGCTGGCATTTGAACAATTACTGGCAACTATATGAAACAGAATTGATATAGGAGGGGTGAAGATCGGAGGAGAAGAACATAAGGTCATGGCTTATGATGACGATATGCTGATTTACATATCAAGAACAACATTGTCAAACTTGATGAAGGAGATGAAAAAATACGGAGAACTCTCACATCTAAAGATAAACCCTGTAATATCTAAAATTTATAAACTTAGATGAGAAGGAAGAGCTAGCTTCACAAAGGGAATTCCCCTTCACATGGGGGAAAACAGAATTAAAATATCTTGGGGGGTAAAACTAATGCCTTCTTTAAATAATCTATATCAAGCAAACTATATCCCATTACTAAATTAGATAAAGAAAGAAATAAAGACCATTTTCTTGGGTAGGATGGATAAACATGGTAAAAATTACAATACTATTGAAAATCTTGTACAAATTTCAAATGTTGCCAATTTCCTTAAGACAGACATACTTTAACCATTTCATCCCCAGAAGAATTTACCCCCTTCCTGACCAGAGCACTTTTTGCAATTCAGCACTGAGTCGCTTTAACTGACAATTGTTCGGTCGTGCGACGTGGCTCCCAAACAAAATGGAAGTCCTTTTTTTCCCACAAATAGAGCTTTCTTTTGGTGGAATTTTGATCACCCCTGCAGTTTTTATCTATAAACAAAAAAATAGTGACAATTTTGAAAAAAAACATTATTTTTTAAATTTTGCTGTAATAAATATCCCCCAAAAATATATAAAAAAAATGTTTTCCTCAGTGTAGGCCGATACATATTCTTCTACATATTTCTGGTAAAAAAAAATTGCAATATGTGTTTATTGATTGGTTTGCGCAAAAGTTATAGAGTTTACAAAATAAGGGATCGTTTTATGGCATTTTTATTAATTCATTATTTTTTTTACTAGTAATGGCAGCAATTTTTATCATGACTGCGACATTATGGCGGACACATCGGACATTTTTGACACATTTTTGGGACCATTGTCATTTCTACAGCATTCGGTGCTATACAAATGCACAGATTCCTGTGTAAATGACACTGACAGTGAAGGGGTTAACCACTAGGGGGCAGTGTAGGGGTTAAGTGTGTCCTGGGGAGTGTTTCTAACTGTGAGGGGGCGGGGCTATATGTGACATGTCACTGATCTCTGCTCCCGATCACAGGGAGAAGAGATCAGTGACAGTGTCACTAGGCAGAACTGGGAGCTTGTTTACATTAGCATCTCCCCATTCTTCCTCTCTGAGAGGCGATCGTGGCTATCCCCACGGCGATTGAGTCCGCAAGACCCGCGACCTGACTCACGGAGCTTGCCGTGCACCTGATGGCCGCCTCTTAAAGGGCCATGTATAGGTACATTAGTTTGCCTGTACGAGCACTTCTGCCAACGTACATCAGCGTGAGGTGGTCAGCAAGCGGTTAAAACATTAAAGGTAATAATATCAAGGTTTATATGGCAGAACAAGAAACCAAGAATACAGTTATCAGTACTTAGTAAAGACAAAACAAAGGGGGGTTAGCTGAACTAGATTTTAAAAAGTATTACGATGCAATAATATTAGCACGAATGGTGGAATGGACAAAGATAAAAAGTAATAAAAGATGGGTGAAAATAGAAAATACACTGAATTGGGGAAGGTTGGGCTTTAGTATATGTGTTCCATAACATTATAGAATTTTAGATGAGAATACACAGGGATTGACAAAGAATGTACTAAGGGTTTGGGTTCAAATTTATAAATGAGCTAAATGGGAATATAACTCACTGTTAATTTCACTTACAGGGACAATTTGTTTTTAAGACCTAGTAATGGAACACATTTTAGGGACTGGATTAAGGATAAACATGCACAATTAAAAGATATAATGAAAGAAATAGAAAATGTATTTATGAATTGAGAAATAAGGGGGAAGTAATGGTATTGAATGAATGGCGGTAATGTAATTAACCGCTTCCCAATCACCCTCTGTAGTTAAATGGCGGAAAGGTGGCTGGATAGAGCAAATCGTCATAGGGTCCATGCATGTGATATAGCAGGTGCACGCCCGTGGGTCCGGCGGACTCGATGTCTGCCGGCGACCCGCGATCGTGGTATACAAAGGCAGAATGGGGATATGCCTATGTGAACAAGACGGATCCCCGTTCTGACAAGAGACATCTCAGAGATCTACTGTTCCCAGTCATCGGGAACAGTGATCTCTGTGGTGTTCCAGGAAGCCCATCCCCTATAGCTAGAACACACCCAGGGAACCCCTTGATCACCCCCTAGTGTTAACCCCTTCCCTGCCAGTGTCACGTATATATTGATCAGTGCATTTTTATAGCACTGATCAATGTATTAATGTCACTGGTCCCCAAAAAGTGTAATTTGGGGGCAGATTTGTCTGCCGCTATGTCACAGTCCCGATATAAATTGCAGATCACCACCATTACCAGTTAAAACAATAAAAAAAAGCCCTATATCTATCCAATAGTTTGTAGATGTGATAACTTTTGCGCAAACCATCAATATATGCCTATTGCAATTTTCTTTTACCAAAAATATGTAGAATAATATACATTGGCCTGAATATGATGAATACATTTGTTTTTTTTTATATATTTTTTTGGATATGTATCATAGCAGAAAGTAAAAAAAAAAAATTTGTTTATAGCACAAAAAATAAAAACCACAGAGCTCATAAAATACCACCAAAATAAATCTATATTTTTGGGAAAAAAAGTACGCCAATTTTGTTTGGGTACAGCCCCGCAGGACCACGCAATTGTCAGTTAAATCGACGCAGTGCCGAATCACAAAAAATGGCCTGGCAAGGAAGCAGGTAAATCCTCCCGGGGCTGAAGTGGTTAAAACATTTTGTTACAATGCTACCTCAACCAATTAGAAAAGAAAGATGGGAAAATGTATTGGGAGCACGTTTAGATGAGTGACATTTGAGTAAAGTACCGAGAGCTGTACGTGGTTTAGCGATAGATAAAAGCACACTAGAAATTGATTACAAATGTCTAGCGAGGTGGTGTATAACTCTCGTTAGAGCGCAAAGATACCATCCAGATAATTCATCATTGTGCTGGAGGGGTTGTAATCAGAGGGGCACTATGGCACATATATGCTGGGAGTGTCCCTAGATATGAGAATATTGGCAGGAGGTGCGGCAATATATAGGTGAGATCACTGGCACAAATATTCCTAATGACCCTTGGTTTTGCCTAATTCATAACACAAAAAATACAATAAAACAATACAAGAATACAGTAATTCCATATTTAATGAATGCTGCAAAAGGAGCCATATCAAAAAGGTGGTTAGAACCAGAGAGCCCTACAATAGGAGAATGGTTTAAAAGAGTAGACTATATAAACAAAATGGAATATTTGAGATGTAGCGAAGAAGCTCATATAGAGACATTCTCTATTACATGGGAAAAGTGAGAAAAATACAAGAAAATAAGGACTTATGCTGAGAAACGGAGGGACTAGGAGAAGGGGAAGTCAGAACAGAGATAATTGGAGGAAGATGAAGAGGAAAGAAAGAGTAGGGGAATAGAGGACAGGAGGAGGTAAGAGAACTTGAGAGGGTGGGGGAGGATGGGGAATGGGGATTCATATCATAAGAATGTTTTTAATATACTTTTAGATTTTTGTAAATGAATAATCAAATAAAGAAGTAAACAAAAAAGAATAAAAAAAGCAGTGCATGTGACTGTAATGTAAGTGCATGACTCGTTTCTCAACTCAAAGGTTTTACTTGGTTTTCAGATGGAAGTGATCCATCAATTGTATAGTTACCTGGGCAGCACAGTGGTGTAGAGGTTAGCTGTAAAAGGGTCGCTGGTTCAAATCCCAACCATGACACTACCTGCCTGGAGTTTGCATGTTCTCCCTGTGCCTGTGTGGGTTTCCTCCAGGTTCTCCGGTTTCCTCCCACACTCCAAAGACATGCTGGTAGGTTAATTGGCTTCTGTCCAAAATTGGCCCTTGTGTATGAATGTGGGTCTGAGGATCTTGGATTGTGGGCTCCTTGAGGGTAGGGACTGATGTGAGTGTGCAATGTATGTGTAAATTGATGATGCTATATGGGTACCTTAAATATAATAATAATATAATATATAGCTGAGCATCTTAATGGGATGCAATGTATAGGGATAATTGTAGACATGCACACTCACACAGGTTGAACCGGATGGACTGGTGTCTTTATTCAACCTTACTAACTATGTAACCTGTTTGCTTCCACAGACCCCCAGAATGGGTGACTATGACACCCACATCATGTTCTGTTATCCCATTCACAGGACCAGGACTGTCATGATGGGTGTGACTGGGTGGAGGGAAGGGGGACCAGCATGTGCCCATTTTCTAAACTCCCCTACCTAGTAAGAAACTAGAAGCAAAGGATATGTTGTCACTTCTGATCCCAGCTGTCACTTTCTGTTGTCACTGTGGTCAGGGAAGAAGCTAATTAAGTGTGATCTGTTGTTCATTAGCTTCCATGGAGGACAAGGGAGACATCAAAGGTCTGAGTAAATTGCAAGGATTAATGCCCATAGATCATAACTTTGGGCTTCCATATATTACCCCAGCCTGTGACCTTTTCATGGTCGAAGGGCTTCAATATCTGTGAACAGTGACTGCTATGATCCTGTCAAGCAATATGTCCCTGGACCTGTTGCATGGTAGTTGGAATATGAGAATACTATACCCAAGTTGTTGCTATGATCTCTTATTTTAAAAATGTTCTAATTCATTTTAATAGACGTGTTATATTATGTGACAATAAAGAAATTCATTTTTATAAATTAACAGTCTAGAAGTCTGTAAAATCACAATCTTTTTATATATATATATAAAGATTGGGATTTTACAGACTTCTAGACTGTTAATTTATAAATAAATAAATAAATATATATATATATATATATATATATATATATATATATATATATATATATATATATATATATATATATATATATATATATATATATATATATATATATATATATATATATGTATATTTAATACATTTATCAAGATATTCCTTAAAGCTGCCCAATGAAGACAACAATACCATGCAGACAACATAAAAGTATCCATTAAGTGAATTTTGAGTAAATGTGTACAAATGAGAATTGTTTAACTCAATATACATTATTTTTAAAGGCTACTAAGTAATAACTTGACTTGCTGACAGTAAAATAAGTTTGTTTTCTAAAAGAAAAGAAAGTAAAAAATAAATTCAATTATGTGCAAAAAATTATAAATCCCTTGAAAAAAAATCCGATAAAGATATCAACAATCACTTCACGTCCCCAGTGGTTCCATGTAATTAATTCTAGTTTTCTATAAAAGAAGCGTTACTCTGTTTTAGAAAAAATAACCTTCATTCAGTGAACAGCATCTCCTGCTGATCTGAGCTTTCTTTATTATTTATACATTTTCAAGTTTATTCCCAGCTCATAACGTTTATTATTCTTATAGAATCGCATATAAAAAGGGAAGAAAAAATAAAAACGACCTGATAAATATACATGAAATGCAAGAATTTGGCCTACTACAGTATATCTCTTTATCAATACTTTTTTCAGTTTTGTTTGCAGATATTTTTGACTGGCTTTTGATAATGCTTTAATCTTTTTTTAAGATCAAAGTAAATTATATTAGATAGAATTAGATATCTAATCCTAGCCAATACAATGCAGCTTGTTTTGAATCTGTTCAGTGTTCAATGATAATTCACAGCCCAGCAATTTGTTTTTTTTTCTTGGTGCCTTGCTTTTTAGACCTATTCTTGAGGTTATTTGGGACACCGATTTGGAAAATTGCATTGACTAGACTGCATCAGCTCTAGTTTCTTAGGTATGGTGGAATTTACGTAATTTTTTAGCAGGTTTTTAAAAAGATCTTGCTGATCAATTTTTACTTCAGTTACCTAGTTTGTGATTTTGCATACAAGTTAGCAGATATAGTGAGTGTGTTTATGCATTTCCAACTGTAATTTTACATCTAAAACATACATTGGATTCTAAAGAGTAAGTTCTTAACTGTATCATGGTAATGATCGTATTGGAGGTATGTATATTTGCACTGATATTTTATTTTTGCAGATCTAGCACCATAGAGGTTATGGCTACTTTTTAGATGTTTATTTCATGCTATAAAGAGATTAAATAAAACACTACATTAACATATTCAGATTTTTTATGGGCAACCAGGGTGAAGAGTTACATTATTATGCTGTATCTCAAAAAGAGCTGACAGGGAAACTTTGGTGCCATTTTTGGAATAAGTGGCTGATATATAACCAGGAACAGGTCTAACATTTGAACATTTGAAAATGTGTCTTGGCCTATGAATCGATGTGATATAATTCATAACAACCAATCATAATACTTTTTTTGACTTGACGTGATGCTCACTCCAACAAAGTGATTCCTTCCTTCCTTCCTTAATTTATGTTAACTAGGAAAGACAGGATCACCAAGTTGTAATATTCTACCTTCAGCAAATGGATCAAAGAAATGTAACCAGAATTACAACCATTCTCCTCTTAGGATTTCAGATTCCTCAAAGTATTACATTTTTTGTATTTTTTCTTTTACTTTCGCTTTATTGTATCACAATATGTGGAAACCTCCTGATCATCACATTGGTGTCCTACAGCAGAACTCTCCATTCTCCCATGTACTTCTTCCTCTCCCATCTGTCTGTATTAGATATATTACTAGTGACTGATATTCTTCCAAACATGATCAATACCATTTTGATTAAAAAAACAGTCATGCCTTTATCTGATTGTTTTGCTCAGTTTTATTTTTTTGTTATCACAGAATCTTCAGAGTGTCTTCTTTTGACAGTGATGAGCTGGGATAGATATTTGGCCATCTGTAAACCATTGCATTATACTTTGAAAATGAACTACAAGGTTTGCTGGATACTGGTTATCCTATGCTGGATATTAAGTGTGTTTGTAGCTTTGGTTTACAATGTAACCATATCAACATTACAATTTTGTGGTCCCGATATTATTGATCACTTTTTTTGTGACTTTGATCCAATCCTACAACTCTCCTGCTCCGATACCACCACTGCTCAATTTGAAGTGACAATTTTGGGTGTTATATTTGTTGTCATCCCATTCTTCATTATTATTTTATCATATGCTTATATCATATCTACTATTTTAAAAATCCCATCTATTACTGGCAGACAGAAAGTTTTCTCAACATGCAGCTCCCACCTGACTGTGGTTTGCATCTATTATGGTACCCTGGTTTGTGTATATCTGATACCAAATAGAGGACAGACAAGGGACATTACTAAACTCATATCATTGCTGTACACTGTAGTCACCCCAATGATAAATCCACTTATTTATAGCCTGAGGAATCAAGAACTGAAAAAAGTTGTTGGCAATCTCATCCGGAACTTTTTTGGACATGCATTTAAGTAAAACGTAACATTTGAACACATTTATAATCATTTTAAAATTTTTTGCAAAATATTTGCGAGCACTAGACCAACCTTTCCACCTAATAAATGTTTTTTTCATTCACAATGTTAATGCTTATTGATTTAACATGCATTTAAAGTGGTTGTAAATCCCCATGAGATATTTTTACATATAGGTAAGCCTTTAATAAGGCTTACCTACTATATATGTACTGAAAATATCTTCTAAACGTTTACGAGATATTTACCTTTGTAGTGCGCTGATTATATCATTGGCTGCATGCGCAGTGAAGAAACGGCCCTCCGTGCTGTTTCTTCCCCAGTGTCAGCCATGACTGGCGGCTCCCATGCGTGTAGGAGTGATGTTACATGGCTCTGGCTAGTCACAGAGCAGAGTCTGTGGCCCCTTAAGGAAGAGGGTCGAAGATGGATGATTCCACCAGCGGGGACATTGCGGGCTTTGTTTACAGGTAAGTGCCACATAATGGGCTAGTATACAATGCATATGCGTATACATATGCTGGTACTTTGCAGGGGAATAAAGAGGAAGTAAGACCCATCAGGGTTTACTTCCTCTTTAAGTATAGACTAGCTGTCAATAGAAATCAAAATATAATTCCCAAACAATTGCGGGTAATATCACTATTCTACACTCACCCACAAAGAATCGCCAAATACCACAGAATAAACCAAGAAGAATAGCTCTTGAATAATGTAATTCCACCACCTGTATATCCAAATAAATTCAGTATGTATGTGTATTTCTGTGTATTTCTGTGTAGGAGGTTCTCACATGTGGCAGCTCCGTAGCTTAAAGGTTAGAACTTCTGTTTAACATTCCTGAGTGTCTGGGTTTAAATCCCAAACATGCTGTTTAACATACAGAAGTTGTCTCATCTCCCAGGTCCTAAAACTATGTCTAAATGTAGTATGTATGTGTAGGAGGCTTCCACCACCATTGTAAATCTTGCCAAATACACTATCTAGTCAATAGTATTGGGATGCCTGCCTTTACACAAGCATGAACTTTAAAGCGGAGTTCCACCCAAAAA
Organism: Lithobates pipiens; assembly: GCF_037356315.1. Taxonomy (NCBI): domain Eukaryota; kingdom Metazoa; phylum Chordata; class Amphibia; order Anura; family Ranidae; genus Lithobates; species Lithobates pipiens. The sequence goes on from NW_027507903.1 coordinate 624,940,220, forward strand.
TAGAACTTCTGCTTTAAGGGAGGTGACCCCCTGACATGCCACACTTGGCATGTCATTTTTTTGGGGGGGAGCAAGTACCCTGGCCCCAGCTCCCACTTGCTCCCAGTGCACCGGGGCACTGGAAGGGAAATCACCTCTCCCCCTCCCTCTCGGCAATCATCTGGGATATGTCACACGTCCCATTTGATTGCCTGGTCAGCAGCTGCATTATTTGTAGCTGCTGATTTTTAATTTTTTTTTTTTAAGAACTCCGCTTTCATGGCAGCCCAGTCTTAGTCCGTAGGGTTAAAAATTTATTTGGCCCACCTTTTGCAGCTAGAACGGCTTCTGGCTGTCCATAAGGTTTAGTGTGTCTATGGGAATGTTTGACCATTCTTCTAGAAGTGCATTTGTGAGGCCAGGCACTGATGTTGAATGAGAAGGCCTGGTTTACAGTCTCTGCTCTAATTCAGCCAAAAGATGTTCTATCAGGTTGAGGTCAAGACTCTGTACAGCCAGTTAAGTTGCTCCACCACAAACTAGCTCATCCATGTCTTTATGGACCTTGCTTTTTGCAGTCGTGTTGGAACAGGAAGGGGCTAGCCCCACACTGTTCCCACAAAGTTGGGAGCATGAAATTGTCCAAAAAGTCTTGGTATGCTGATGCCTTAAGAGTTTCTTTCACTGGAACTAAGACGCCAAGCCCAACCCCTGAAAAACAACCCCACATCATAATCCCCCTTCACCAAAGGATTTGGACCAGCGCACAAATCAAGGTCCATAAAGACATGGATGAGTGAGTAGGGGGTGAAGGAACTTGACTGGCCTGCACAGAATCCTGACCTCAACACAACTTAATTGTTGAATTAATGAATTACAGTGGAGACTGTAAGCCAGGCCTTCTCGTTCAACACCAGTGCTTGACCTCATAAAGGCACTTATGGAAGAATGGTCAAACGTTCCCATATCCATACTCCTAAACCTTGTGGCCAGCCTTCCCAGAAGAGTTGAAGCTGTTATAGCTGCAAAGGGTGGGCTAAATTAATTTTGAACCCTACGGACTAAGACTGGGATGCAATTACAGTTCACGTGCATTTAAAGGCAGGCATCCTTATACTTATTAGCTCATTGCAGCCAGGGACTGATGTTAATGTTTGTTAGCACTAATCATGCCCAAGGACTTGGGCATTTAAAATTGTAGGCTTTACACTGCACAGCTACATATGCTTGAAAAATGTTGCTTTGTTTATGTGCATGCAAATGGACTTCAATCTTTGACCTGTAATTGGAGATTTGATGCACATAGCCAAGGGCTAACACAGTTGCAAATAGTATTATGTGTTCCTGTTCATCAGGTCCAATCACTTTAGACATTCATGAAGAGACAGATTAAAAGATGCTGGTGGGAATGTACTTCTATTGGGCATGTGGCAAAAGAAAGACACATTCCCTATGGGATATGAGAGCACTGCTCACCCGAGCGATTATTACATGGAAAGACTCCCCAGAAAATAGGGTTTTTAGGCAGCAAGATGAAAATGTATGTATGTATTATGTGTGGATTTGTGGGGTGGCGGTGGGTATATTTTGAACATGTGGCTTTTTTAATATTATGTTGGAATGCTTGGTAAGGATAATGACTGTTAAGTATGTTTCTATAATCTTGCAGATAAAAATGTGATATGTTGCCTGTTATACACTAAAAGTAAAGCTGTGTCCACTCTAAGGTTTAGACAAATTTTAGATTGTAAGCTCCTATGAGCAGGGCCCTTAAAACCCAATTGCTATCTGTTTTGCTAAATGTAGCACCATATATCCTGTAGACATTTTTGTGAAGCTAGTAAATGAATGTACAACATTTTATTTCTGCTGGCAAAATAAAAGTACATTCTCTTTTTAATTAGTTTTGGGGGTGGTGGTTTTGGGGAAGTGCAAGATCTTCCATATCTTAGGTTGCTTTCACATTGGACATACATGAGTGCTGCAAACAAGGCTTATCGCCAAAACTTGTCTGCTGCTGACAATACTCACTGTGAAGGCTTGAAAATAAATAGGCTTGATGTTATGGAGTTGCCGGCTGCTTCTTTTACCTGCATAGCACCTGTAAAGAGCCTCTCCTCTCACTCCAGTGTGAAATCCTGAGTGTTTTCACACTGGAACGGTGCGCTTGCAGGATGGTAAAAAAAAGTCCTGCAAGCCACAAATTTGCAGTGCTGTAGGAGTGGTGTACACACAATGATTGAAATCAGTGGGCAGCGCTGCCGCCTGCCAGGATCCCCAGATGATGCCTTATTAAGGCGAAATGTGTCGGGTAAGGTTTGACGCCACTGCGTTGCCAGAATTTGAATGTACATGCCTTTTATGTCTTCTCACATATGAGTACCCATTTTTTATTGAATAAACATTTTTTATATAACGGTAATACACTATGTGGCTCCATTTCCTCCTTTTTTGGTACATGTATCCTGGGAGAGACTCACAGTGTATACTTGGCTACTATATTTCGGATCCCTTTACAATCCACATATGGAAGAGTCTAATCCAAACGTCTGATGTGTGTGGAAGTTCAGAGATATAACATCCCCAGGTGTGATTACAAGGTTAAGCCTTAATGACTCAGTGGGCATAAGCCTAGTTGGGTCCATCGCTTCCGGTAAGCCTCATTCCATAAGGTGGTGGTTATTTTCAGACAAATCACTTGTTTTTCCAGTATCTACTGCACTCTTTGGACTCTTCATGGACCTATAGGATTTTATTTCTTTTTTTTTGCACCTTTGTTTCTATTACGGTGGTTAGTTTTAGTGTCACCACCCACTTGAATTTTTACAACATCTATTTGGATTTTTTGTGTACAGATGGGACTTAATATTCTTTTTTTTTTTTTTTTAATGCATCAGTACATAGCACGCCGTTATCTCTCATCAACAAAATTGTGGCAAGCCTTGCGCCCTATTGCTTTAGTTCCCTTCTGCTTATCGCCACCTTTTGCCTGTTGGCAGTGCTGCTTTCACATCACATGCATTCCCTTTCAGCATTTTCTTCTATTATATTCTTTATTTATTTCAGTAAATTTCAAAAGTTTGTTACAAAATATACTTTCCCATTCTATTTCCTTATATAAGTGAGGAATCAATGTGTTTTTGTATTCCCCTAATGTTTTATCAGTATCATGAAACAGACATGTCCACGGTTCCTTCTTTACCTGTTCCCCTGTTATCCGAAAGATATTTTCTATTATTTTCTCCCAGTATGGACCGATCTTTCCATATTCCCACCAAATATGTGCAAAGGTTCCCACCTCGTCGCAGCCCCTCCAACATAGTGCTGATGTATCTGTTCTTCTCTTGTGCGCTCTTTGTGGGACAATATACCATCTTGCCATTAATTTAAATGACATCTCCACTGACATATTGTCCTTAGATATTGTACCTGCCATTCTTAAAATCTTCTTTCTACGTTCCTTATCCCCCAGAGTTCCCAACTCTTCTTCCCATTTTTTCAGGAATGGTGGTTCCCCTAGTTCCTTTTCCTCCTCTAGAATTTTATAAATTTTGGACATACTTTTTTTCTTACAACTCGGGGATGAAAGTATTCTCTCAATTGGTCTTAAATCCCCTTCCCCGTGGAGTGGTCGAGGCAGAGTCTGAACAAAATGTTTGATTTGTGCATATCTCCAACTATCTAAATTCCTACATCCCCATCTTTGTCTTATTTCTCCTAAAGTGCAAAGTCTATCCCCATTCATCACTTCTTTCAACAAAATATCGTCCTTTTTTGCCCATCTAGTAAAATAAACAAATTCCTCCTTCCCTGGTTTAAAAAAACTTGTGTCTAATAGAGAAATTAAAGGTGAATTATACTGCCAATGATTTAATTCTCCCACTTTATCCCATATTTTAAACAAATTAATGGTTAGTGGATTAGTGCTGCTCCTTAATTTGCGATAATCCCGTGGTATCCAAATCATTTTTCCTAAATTAACTCCACTTTGTGTTTTCTCTATATTTACCCACCCTTTGTCCCCTTTGTCATACACCCAATCCACCACTCGTGAGATTACTGCTGCCTGGTAATATCTCCTGAAATTCAGGGCTGCTAATCCCCCTTCTGTTTTCCCCCTTTCTAGAGTAGTATAAGAAATCCTAGGGTTCCTACGTCCCCATATATATTTTAAAATTAGAGTTCTGAGTTTCATGAAGAACTCCTGCGGTACTTTTATTGGAATCATTTGGAACACATATGTCAGTTTTGGTAAAATAAACATTTTTAACGAGTTTACTCTCCCTATTAACGACAGGGGTTTATGTCTCATACTTTTTATACATTCTTTAACCTTATTTAGTATATATGTGTAATTAGTCGCGTATGCAGATGACAATGTAGATGTAATTCTTACCCCCAGGTACCTCAACTCTTCCCTACACCAGATAAAGGGGAAGGACATCTGGAGTTCCTCTTGCTCTTTTTTAGGTACTGTTATGTTCAGAATTTCAGTTTTTGACATATTGATCTTAAAATTTGTCAGCTTCCCATTTCTGTAGATCTCCTTAATTATATTTGGCAGAGTCACCCTAAGTTCTGATACATAAAATAATATGTCATCTGCATACGCAGACACCTTATACTCCTCCCCGCCTATTCTTACCCCCCTTATATCTCCATTTTTCCTAATAGAGACCAACAAGGGTTCCAAAGCCAATACAAACAGCATTGGAGACAGAGGGCACCCCTGTCTGGTTCCATTATATAACTTCACTACCGGGGAGAGGTTACCGTTGATTTAAATTTTTGCTGTCGGGTGGGAATAGAATGCTTTTATCCATCGCAATATTTTTTCTTTTAACCCCAGGTATCTTAAGGTCTCAAACATGAAGCCCCAGTCTACCCTGTCAAATGCTTTTTCAGCATCCACAGATAACAGGGCGACCGGGGATCCACTGCTTTCCACCCCATGAATCAACATTAGGGTTTTAAGGCAATTATCCCTCCCCTCCCTGCCCACAACAAACCCTATTTGATCGTTATGGACCCACTGGGGTAGTAGTGGTTTCAGCCTTTCTGCTATCACTTTTGAAAATATCTTCAAGTCTGTATTCAGAAGAGAGATTGGTCTATAACTCCCAGGTGTCGTTGGGTCCTTACCCTCCTTTAATATCAAGGTTATATAAGCCATCAGTGCTTCTTCCCTCAGTTCTTCCCCCTCTGCGACTGCATTCATGTACTCGCATAATTTGGGCGCCAGTATTTTTTCAAACTTTTTATAATACAGAATTGGATACCCATCCGGGCCTGGGCTCTTCCCAATTGCCATTCCCCTTATTGCCCTCACAACCTCGTCTACAGTTACAGGAGCCTCTAACCTCTCCAACTCATCTTTTGGGACTATAGGGAGATCTATTCCTTTTAGGTACTCGATAGTATTTTCCTTGTTTCTACTTTTCCCCTCTCCCTGTCCTACCTTATATAACTGACTATAATAGCCATGGAAAAACGTTGCTATTTCGGGAGTGGAATGCTTCATTTCCCTCTTTTCATTTTTTATTTTCGATATGAAGGACGCATTTCTTCTCTCCCGCACTACTTTCGCTAACCATTTCCCAGGTTTGTTCCCCTCCTGATATCTTACACTCTCTACCATATGGTTAACTCGCTCCCTTTCTTTCGCGGCGTTCCCGCATCGCTCCGGTGTGAACCTAGCCTTAAGGGACAGTCCACCACTGGAGCATGGGAGAGCAGGAAAGCTTAGGATTGGGTAAGTTAAATTCCAGGCTATAACTATCTACTCTTACATCTGTTCCACTTCTACCTTCTATTCTAACTATGCTGTAGAAGCAAGAGACTTATACTTACCTATTCTCAGGGCACTCCAGTCCAGTTATGTGATCTTCCCAATGGCTGGCTTCAGGGGATTGGAGAGATCACTAACCACAGCTGAAATGCCTGGACAGTGTCATCACCCACAAGCTTACTATGGGGCTTCGGCTGCACCTCCTCTCTCCTGAAGTCACCGCTAGCTGAGAGGGAAGAGCTGACCACAAGACCCTGAGAATAGGTAGGTATACATCTTCCTTCTAAGGGCTCTTTCACACACTGATGTCCTTTTTCACGGACTCCGTTTGCTCAGCAGGGATCGATCCGTTGACCACCGCTGAGCCGGCGGATGACAGGTCACTGTGCAGAGACGGACCTGTCAGAGCCCCGCTATCCTCTATGGGGAATCAGATGAAAATGGATCCGCTTGTTCATTTTCATCCGATCCGATCTGCCAGATGGATGGGAAATAAGGTTTCCATCAGTCTGGATTTAGCAGAGTGGAGCAGAACGGATGTCAGCAGACATGTCACCATTGACATCCGTCTGAGATAAATCAAAGATTTATTATTATATTTTTATTTATATATACAGTGTATATATATTTGTATATGTATTTATTTATGTGCAGCCTTATACAACAATCTGGTCACAATAAATGATAAATGGCAGTGTAGTGTATAATCTATGGGAAAACCTGGCGATGCAATTTTGTAATTTTTTAAATATTTAAAAAAACGTTAAATGAGTTATATGCTAATATACATTCTTCTTTCAGCACTGTAAAGATTGAATTTACTGCTAATGCTAATACATTTTTTAGAAATCTTTTTTTTTTCTGAAATAAAAATGTATCTCTGAATAATTTCCATATACAATGGAAATTAATCCCATGAAAATACCAATACACACTTGAGATTCCACATAGTATCAAATAAATTATTCTGCTTATCTATAAAAGCTATGATGCTCTTAACAATCAGACAATTCTACATTTGGTGAACACATGTCACATGGCTATGGAGCATTCCTTATTATTGCAAAGGCCTTATAGGATAAGATTTGTGGTAGAATAAAAATTTGGTGTTAAAATCTGGCAACCATGGGTGGATCATTTCCTTCCAATTGGTTTTGATAAATCCCTCCTGGAGCCCTGATATTTTACCTCCTATGATTGCTCCGGTTTGAGCCCTGGGCCCGCTTGGAGTGGTCGACCTACCTCTCATTGCATCTTCTACTCTCTCTATTTACTTTTCTTATTTTTCTACTTGTCCTTTCTATTATTTTTCCTCAACCACTAGATTTCAATTTTATGAGCTTGTATACCTCATGTCCTTCATTTATGGATTGTTTGTACTCATTCTAATGTTGGTTCTACTACAGTCTTTTCCATTATGTTTCTTCATCATATATGTTACCACTTACCATGACTCTGAACTGACAAATTTTGGATAACCTAATCTTGATGAAAACTTTGTGTTTTTGTACTTGTGTATTATCTGTGATCAGTTCCACAACAATAATAAAAAAATAAAAAAAGATTAAAAAAGAGAATAGAAATGTGGTGAATAGTATAGAGTAGTAAGAGGATTGTAAAACTAATGCAATAGAAGTGTATTTTAGCTTCTGAGGAACAAAGTACAAACTGCAATACTTCATAGCTTAGAGACTTTCTTTATTAATTGGATTCCAGTAAATCTAATTTGGTTGGCTATGAATATCATTATTACTTCATTACCTTATTTAGTAATGAAAAAATAAGAAGGATTTCCATGTATTGGTTTAAACTGAGGCTTTTTGCATCAAGCTATTTCTAGTGGATGGGCAAGGATACTTCATGCAACACTTTCCAAGTTGTGGATGTGAAAATTGTGACTGGAATAAAAAAATAAAATAAAAAATGACCACTCCTTCCCTCCTTCCTCACATTTTAATGTTCTTCATATGAGAATTTTTTTAATATGGAAGAGATAAATATGACCAGAATTACCACGATCCACCTCTTAGGATTTCAAATGCCTCAACGAATAAAATATTGGATCTTCTTTATTTTCCTTTTGATTTACTGTGTGTCGGTCTGTGGAAACCTTCTGATCATCATACTGGTGTCCTACAGCAAATCCCTCCATTCTCCCATGTACTTCTTCCTCTCCCAACTGTCTGCATCTGATCTCTTACTAATAACTGACATTCTTCCTAACATGCTCCATGATATTTTAATGAAAGAGGCAAGAATATCATTTTCTGGTTGCTTCTCCCAGCTGTATTTCTTTGCTGTTGCTTCCACGTTGGAGTGTCTTCTTCTGACTGTGATGTCCTATGACAGATATTTGGCCATCTGTAAACCATTACATTATACTTTGATAATGAACCACAAATGTTGCTGGGTCACGGTTATCACATGTTGGATTTTAAGCATATCTGTAATATTTATCAATGTTTTAACTGTATCACAATTACAATTTTGTGGTCCCAATATGATTGACAACTTTTTCTGTGATCTTGAACCAATCCTAAAGCTTTCATGCTCTAGGACTAGCATTCTTCAAATAGCTTTTACATTGATAATTGCTGTTGTGGTGGTCATTCCATTCTGTATTGTCATTGTATCGTATATTTATATTTTAGTCACTGTTTTTGAAATTCCTTCCATCAATGGGAGAAAGAGAACTTTTTCAACATGTAGTTCCCACCTGACTGTTGTTTCCATCTATTATGGTACTTTATTTGGTGTTTACATAGTACCCAATAGAGGACAGTCATGGAACATGGCTAAATTCATGTCCTTACTGTACACTATAGTTACCCCACTAATGAATCCCATTATATACAGTCTGAGGAATAATGACTTTAAACAGGCTCTAGGAAAACTCATCAGTTTTTCTTCTAGTTTAGCACAACAGTGATGCCAAATTTCCATTGACAAATTCCCCTGAACTGTTGTATTGGATGGTGTAGGGTGAAATTATGACATTGAGGACGGGACGAGCATCATGACGTAGGAGGCGCGGCCCTGGAGCCCGAACTCCCGCGCCCCCTCGCTCTCCCTCGCTCTCCCTCCGCCCTCTCCCACGCTGAATGCGGCGCACCACGCTGACGAAGGAGATGCACAGACCGGCCAGCTGATTGAGGCGCCGGAGGCACATTGGAATGAAGCGCGGCATCCCTGTCTTACCCCACGTACATGCCAGCTGATCGACCCCCACTCCTCGGACCCCCGCTCTCCTGCCCGCACAAACACACCGCTCTGTTGCTCGGAAAGGAGGATACTAGCTTGTGGAGGATATAGACGGATTAAGACGGTGGAACACCTGGATAGACCCAGCAGCGCCGAGCCGTGGAGGTGGTAAGCCTGACAGCCTGAGAGGGCTTGATATAGCTTGTCGGCTTGTTGTAGCTCTGTGAGGGTAGTGCGGTACCAGTGAAAGGGGGGAGAAGATCTGGAGCGAGGAAGCTGGAGAGTGTCTCTATATCCGAGGAATGTAGGGGTCCTACATCGTAATCCCTTATTGGTATACTAGAAAAGGGGTACTTGCAACTGATGCTGAAGAACGATGTAAGAGCCAGTGGACTGTATCACTGAGGATCTACTGTTGCCTATGTGCCTATGTGTCACCCTAAGTAAACAGCCAAAGATAGTGATAAAGAACTGTATCCCAGACTAATGGGGGAGAAATGATCTAAGCGTCTATTGTGAACATTGTTTAGTGCTTGTTCTGAGATGAAATGATAGAGGTCTGAAGGAGAATAACGGAGATTGGAATCTGCCTAATTGGAGGACTGGTAACGCTGGAGGTTATCTATTATGCTGCACTTATAAGTGTGAAATTTCCTATGGTTCTCAGTTATAACCAGAACTATTGATCTACCGCTGGAGCTAGTGGGAGGAAGAAGCCCATTAATGCGATTCCCCAGACTTTTGCCTAACCATATCCTGGTGCTATGCTTTATTAGCTGATGGTCCACGCCTGTATATATATGTGGATAATGTGGACGGTGTTTAGTTGGGTAAAATAGGGCGGTGCCTTAGAAAGGTTTATTAACCAATTTAAGTGTAAACCCAAGGAAATAGACCCGGAACCAAGAGTTAGATGAGCCTGAAGTAAGGCTGGTGGGGATTAAAGATATAGGTGGCGGGGTGGTGCATAAAATAATCGCTTGGAGGGGTTAGAGAAAACGTGGGTTTCAATGGGGCTTGACGGCCTATCAACCGGCTTGTTAAACTACTAACGCTCTGTTTGTTGAAGAGAGTCCCCCCCCGGCATCATGAGGGGGAAGTCAAGCAAAACTAATAAATCGATTACCCCAGCCTCAGGCCCGGTAGGAATTCAGAGATATATGGCCGCAAACTCCAGTATAAGAGAAAAGGAGATTGGGAGTCCTAGAGCGGAGAAACCTTTTGCGGTCGGGACCTAGTAGGCAGAGGGGGGAAGAAAGTAGAGCAGGGAAGAGCATCCCTGCAAAGTTAACCGAGACTCAGAAAAATGGAATGGGTATAAGGGGGGATGGAAGGAGGCAGGAAGGAGTGCAGGAAGGGGGGGGGGGTGGACATGGAGGAAGGAGAGTCATCTTTGGGAGGACACAGTCGGACTTCACCCTTAGAACAAACTTCACATTTAAAAGAGATGCTTATGGAGATGTTTGCAAAAATGGAAACCTCCCTAAAGGCAGAAATTGCCACAATAAGGGTAGATATCGAGCAAGTACTGGGGAGAGTAGAGGAGATAGAAAATAGAGTAGAGGCCCACGAGCAGAAAATAGAGGAAATACTAGGGCAGGTCACAGCGCTACGAAAGTGAAATAGAACATTAATGTATAAGTTAGAAGATCAGGAATATCGGAGCAGGAGAAAGAATTTACATATAAAGGGTCTCCCTGTGTCCCATATTTACTCAACGCTTAGAGAAATAGCCCAACAAATATTGAATCCATTGTTAGACAGGGCAATCTCAGAACCACTAAGAATAGATAGAATACATAGAATAACACGACCCTCAGGAATAAGGTCAGAAGTCCCGCGAGATGTAATAGCGAGGTTCCACTATGTTGAGGAAAAAATACAGGTGATGGGAAGGATTAGAACAAGCCCAGGGGTGTCCTACAGGGGCGCAGAACTGCAGATTTATTCGGATTTAGCGGTGGAGACTTTAAGGAGAAGGAGACGTTTAAAACCGCTTACAGAAATGATGGTTGCAGCGGATATCCCCTATCAATGGGGATTTCCGGCATGCTTGATTGGGAAGAAAGAGGGACGTTCTGCGGTTCTTCGCTTCCTGGAGGACTTACACTAATTTTGCCACCGGTTAGGTATAAATCCTGCCCGCAGTTAGAATGGGAGAGGGATGAAGATATAGGGGAGACAGGGAAAACCCCAAAAAATAGGGTGAATCAGGAGCCTCGGGCCGCTTGGAAAGAAAGAGGGATAACTAGTAAGGTGCGAGCTTAGCGTGGGAGTAGGAGTGGGGGGATTGGGAGGGACAGGGGGCGGGGGGGGTGTGCGGGGTGGGGCCGCCTATGGCTGTGGGTGTGAGTCCTAGGGACACTATGGATGCGAGACGACCACGGATGGTGGTCAACCAGAACCATAGAAATAATGGGAAAGGGAGTGTCCTACCCAGTCTTTCGAGACGTTCCGTTATAGGACAGGGGGGGGAGGGATAAGGGGGAAGGGAATTTTGGTGGGTTCTGGAGTTTTTGGGGGTATTATCATTTTTTTTTTTTTTTTTTTTTTTTTTTTTTGGGGCTCTTACTCGATCCTTCCATAGAGATAGCAGGAATAGGTCTCGCTGGGTTCACTGGACGCATCAGAAAGAGAGGAAATTAATCAACTCCTAGAAGTAAAATATGGTAGCAATTAACGTAGTTACATATAATGTCAGGGGTTTAAATACAAAAAAGAAAAGATATAGGATTAATGATGAACTACAGCATATGGAAGCAAATATAGTATGCCTCCAGGAGACACACATAACACAAACTTCAGGTATTAGATTAAACTCAGCGGATTTCCCCGTGTGGATTTATGGGGATTTCCTTTCCTCTTATTCTAGAGGACTGGCGATTGGCTTTGGTAAAGCAACAAGATTTGAATTAGAAGAGCGACTAGTAAACCCAGAGGGGAGGTACCTGTGTGTAAAAGGGATATTATTAAATATGAAATGTACAATTGTAAATGTCTATGCTCCGAATAAGAATGCTGATAAAGTCTTAATGAATGTGTTAAAAAAGATAGAAGATTTTAAGGAAGGGAAATTGATATTAGCAGGGGATCTCAATTGGAATATGGATGCTAAAAAAGAAAATGTCACAGAGGGAGGAAGTAGACCCCCTAATGATAAAAAGAGAACGTTTTTAAAAGCCTTAGCTATTTTTCAGCTGCAAGACGCTTGGAGGGTACTCCATCCAAGGGACAGGGACTATACCTGTTTCTCCCCGGTTCATGGCTCTTTCTCCAGAATCGATTATATCTTTCTAGAGCACCAGCTTTTGTCGGCATTGAGGAAAGCCAAAATAAAATCAATAACGGTCTCAGACCATGCACCAGTAAAAATCCAGCTGGAGATGAAGGGAGTCTGTAGACCAGGGACAAACTGGAGGCTCAATGAATCACTGGTACAAGATAAGGAATCAGTAAGTAGGATTGAACAGGAGGTGGAACAATTCTTCAGACTGAATGATACCCCAGGAATCGCCATCCCAATACTCTGGGAATCACATAAAGCAGTAATAAGAGGTATATTAATTGGGATTGGAGCTGGGAAAAAGAAGGAGAGGGAAAAAAGGAAAACGCTATTGTATGAGGAAATACAGAAAGGGGAATAGAGTAGGAGATCAAAGGGGATCCCGGAGAGTCAGGAACTAATAAGGAAGAAGAGAGAGCTGGAGTATTGCTTAGAGCAAGAGAGGAAGGCCGCTTACTATATCCTAGATAAGGAAAGATATCTATGGGGAAATAAATCAGGTAAATGGTTGGCCAGGAGGGTGAAGGAAAAAAAGAATAGAACTTTCATCCCAAAGATGAGAGATAATAAAGGGGAAGTAAAAAACCTGCCGGGGAAGATAGTAGATACGTTTTATGCATATTATAGTGCCCTCTATAATATAGGACATAGTGGGGAGAGCGCGACTCGAGAGGAAATAAGGGATTACTTGAGGGGGTTAGATCTGCATAGGCTTACGCAAGAGGAAATGGACTTACTGGAAACCCCAATTTCGATCGAGGAAGTGGAAAGAGCAATCAAAAGCACAGCTGTGGGAGGATGCCCTGGCCCCAACGGGTTCCCGATCCTATATTATAAGAAATTCCAAAAACAACTTGCTCCAAAATTGTGCAAGTATTTCAATGAAGTGGGGAGGGGGGGGGGGCAAATTTAGAGAAGAAACAATGCTGGCACATATAGCATTAATCTTGAAGGAGGCAAAGGATCCTATGGCAGTTGAAAGCTATAGACCAATCTCCCTTTTGAATTCAGATATAAAATTGTTCTCAAAAATTATTGCGGAACGATTGAGGCCCTATGTGCCAGACTGGATACAGAAGGATCAGGTGGGATTTATTCAAGGGAGAGAGGGGGGAGACAATGTTTTGAAAACCATTATGTTAATGCAGGAAGCAATCAGGCAGGGCGCCCCCACTGTACTCGTGTTGATAGATGCTGAAAAAGTATTCAACAGGGTCAGTTGGGGGTTCCTTTTTGAAACATTCAGACATTATGGAATGGGAGAAAGAATGAGAGGATGGATAGAAGCTCTTTATCATCACCCCAAAGCTAGAATAAGAATTAATGGGACCCTGTCCCGCTCCCTTGAGCTTTTCAACGGGACGGGACAGGGATGCCCACTCTCCCTGCTTTTGTTCATAATGGTATTAGAACCCCTCCTGGCAGCCATTAGGAAAAACCAAGACATCCAGGGAATAAAGGTGTTGGGTAAAGAGTATAAGACTGCAGCCTTTGCAGACGACCTCCTGCTATATATGTCTAACCCTAGGATCTCTATCCCGGGGGTAATGAAGGAACTCTTAAAATTTGGCAAACACTCAAATTTTAAAGTGAACATGGCAAAGTCTGAGATATTAAACCTAAATCTGTCGGTAATTGAACAGAATGCACTTCAGGTTAAATTGCCGTTCAGATGGTGCCCGAAAGAACTAGGCTATTTGGGAATAAAACTGACAGTAAAAATGGGAGGTCTGTTTGAGGCTAACTATATCCCTCTCCTGAACAAAATTTATCAGCACCTTGGTAAGATCCAATATAGAGCTCTTTCATGGATGGGGAGAATAAATGTAATAAAGATGTTTATCTTACCGATATTTACGTATACATGCCAAATGGTCCCTATTTTATTACCCCAAGTGTACTTAAACAAACTAAAAACTATGATCAGAAGATTTATATGGAGGGGAAAATCTGCGAGGGTAGCATTTACTACTTTGACTAGATGTAAAGAGAGAGGAGGTTTGGCAGTACCCGACTTTAAAAAGTATTATGAGGCTATTATGATATCACGAGTCACGGATTGGATTCACAATGAAAATGGCAAGGACTGGGCGGAATTAGAAATTAACTTAAGCACAAAGAATGTAGGAGAATTAATATGGATACCAGCAAAATATAGAGAATTAGTGGTTAACACAAGCATATTGACGAAAAATGCACTCCGGGTTTGGGACACAATAAACAAGATGTATGATTGGGTACACAATTCACCACTAATCCCGCTTTTGGATAATATATTTTTCAGACCGGGACAAGAGGAATATATATATTTTAGCAGGTGGGCTAAGAAAGATAGTATTAGACTACACAAGGTTATGGTAGGTGATAGACTATGCACATATGAAGAAATTATTGGGAAATGGGGACATAAGGCACTAGACAAATGGAGACACTCACAACTATACTATTTCACACAGTCCTTGCCACAGCCACTGAGGGGAAAGGATCAGCTTAGACCTCTAGAAAAATTATTAGCGAACCGGCAAAGCCTTGAAAAAAGGATAGCAAAAATATATAAAATTTTGATAGAAGCAGTGGAACATAAATACCCTGATTATTTAGGGAAGTGGGAAAGAGAAATAGGCTTTTTAAGTAACGATGAACAGAGAAATAGGATATTGAGATACTTACTCGGTAGCTAAAGACTCACAAACAAGAGAGATGTCATACAAACTCTTGGCTAGGTGGTACATAACCCCACAGCAAGGAAATAAGATTAGCAAAGAGAACCCCTTAACGTGCTGGAGAGGATGTTTGGTGGTGGGATCTTTTGCACACCTGTGGTGGGAGTGCCCTAAAATACAGTTATACTGGGGGAAAATAATAGAAGCAAGTTTTAACATAACAGGTGAAAGGATTAGTAGTGATCCATGGCTGTGCTTATTCCATAACATAGAAGAGGGAGAGAGAGAGTATGGACAGTCCCTGATCCCTTGCCTATTAAACTCTGCTAAAGCTTTGATCCCGTGGAGATGGAAAACCCAGGATCCCCCTACAATGAAGGAATGGGTAGCAAGATTGGAAAGGATAAGAAATATTGAAGATATGATTTTTAAGTCAGAGCATTTAGAGGAGAGATACCAGAATAAGTGGAGGCAATGGCTGCAATTTAGAAAATCTGAAAATTACCTGAAGTTGCTTGAATGTTAGTGAGTCCCAACAATGGAAGGATCGAGTGAGAGAGGGATGGGAGGAGGGAGGGAGAGTGTGGGGTAAAAGAGGATATTTGTTGGAGATTATGTTAAGTAGATGGAATTTTGTAAAGAAGAGATAATGTTTGATAATTTTGAAAATAAAGAATATAAAAAAAAAAGAAATTATGACATTGAATATAGAAGTGAATTGTAGTGATTTTTTTTTTTTTTTTGATTTTTTTTTACTCAGGCTACAATATCTTTAGGACTTTCATCCTGGTTTACCAGCATATTTCTTTGAAGACAGAGCACAACATACATGTTTAGCTTTAGATTTTTTGCAATGTGTAATTTTACACCTTTACCAGTTGCCAACTGGCCACAGTACATTTACTGCAGTAGGGCAGCATGGTCAGGCTGGATCAAGTACATGTACATTATCCAGCACACTTTGAGTGGCTGGGGGATCATGTGATCGCTATGAGAACAAAGTGAGATTTGCTTCCCAAGCGTGAAATTAAAAAGCAGCTCTAAATGATTTCCAGCCTTATCCTCTGACGACTTTCTACTTCTATTGCCTTTTGAATACATTGTTGCATACCTTACATTATACTTTACTATCTTGGCTATGTTCTTTTATATGAAAACGTGTTTTGGCTGTTTACTTGCTATAATTGAGCCTTCAGTAAATTTGTTTAATGTGAATGTGACAAGGACATTGCATTTCTTTTAGGATCAACAGGCATTTCCTTTACTTGCCCCAAATGTTTCCAAACCTGAAAATGAAAACAAATATAACGCAGCTATGACATTTAAGTACTGTCATGCTGCAATAAATCACATTTTTGCTCTTAACCACTTCAACCCGGAAGATTTGGCTGCTGAATGACCGGGCCATTTTTTGCAATACGGCACTGCATCACTTTAACCAACAATTGCGTGGTCGTGCGACGTTGTACCCAAATAAAATTGATGTAATTTTTTTCCCACAAATAGAGCTTTCTTTTGTTGGTGTTTGATCATCTCTGCGTTTTTTTATTTTTTGTGCTATAAACAAAAAAAGAGGGATAATTTTGAAAAAAACAATAATTTTGTACTTTTTGCTATAATAAATATCCCAATTTTTTTTTTCCTAAGTTTAGGCCGATATATATTCCTCTACATATTTTTGGTAATAAAAATTGGGGCTTATGCAAAAGTTATAGCATCTATAATAATAAGGGGAAAGATGGCTTTTTTATTATTTTTATTTTTTTTACTAGTAATGGCAATCTGTGATTTTTATCGTGACTGAAAAATTATGGCAAACAGATCGGACACTTTTGACACATTTGTGGGACCACTAACAATTATAGAGCGATCAGTGCTATAAAAATGCACTGATTACTGTGTAAATGTCACTGACAGGGAAGGGGTTAACACTAGTGGTCGATCAAGGGGTTAACCGTGTTCCCTAGTGTATGTACTAACTGTAAGGGGATGCGAGTAACTGGAGGAAATAACAGATCGTTGATCCTAGCTAGTAGGAACTCACAATCTGTCTCTCTTCTCACAAAACAGGAGATTTGTGTGTTTACACACACACACACACACACACATCCCTGTTCTGGCCCTTGTGCCTGCGATCGTGTATGGCTGGTGGTCATCGCGGCTGCCGGCCACAAGCATCAGCACCCCCACAGTGCAGCAGGCACATGCGCACGGCTGCTATCCTGCTTAAATGGACCGACGTACAGCTACGATGGTTCACGGGAGCATGTCGACCTGCTGCAGTATAATGACGGCAGATGGTTGGCAAGTGGTTAAAGTGATTGCAAATGATCACCTTAGAAAACAACCCATTCAGTTTTAACCACTTAAAGACCAGCCAATTTTTCAAACTTTTTGTTTACAAGTTCAAATCCGTATTTTTTTTTGGCTAGAAAATTATTTAGAACCCCAAACATTATTTACATTTTTTTCAGATACCCTAGAGAATAAAATGGCGGTTGTTGCAATACTTTATGTCACACCGTATTTGTGCAGCTGTCTTACAAACGTAATTTTTTTGGAAAATATATTTTTGAATAAAAAAAATAAGAAAACAGTAAAGTTATCCCATTTATTTTTTCATATTGTGTAAGATAATGTTATGTAGAGTAAAATGATACCCAACATGTCATGCTTTGAAATTGTGCCCACTCGTGGAATGGTTACCAGTTTTAAATTACAGAAGAGGTCTTTTACTAGTGTTATTGCTCTCACTCTCGTGGCGATCCCTCACATGTGTGGTTTGAACACCGTTTACATTTGCAGGGCACGACTTACATATGCATTCGCTTCTGCACGTGAGCTCGGAGGGATGGGGCACTTTACATCTTTTAAAAATGTTTCTATTTATTTAACTTTTTATTTTTTATTTTTACACTGTCCCTTTAAAAAAAAAGGATAACTTTTATTACTATTACAAGGGATGTAAACATCCCTTGTAATAGAAAAAAAGCATGACAGGACCTCTTTAATGTGAGATCTGGGGTCAAAAAGACCTCAGATCTCACATTGACACTAAAATGTAATTAAAAAAATGAGTCTTTATTTTTCAATAAAAAAAAAAATGTCCCTTTAAGGCCGTTGGGCGGAAGTGACATTTGACGTTACTTCCATCATCCAACGTCACTGAGTCAAGAAGGGGGCATAATTACCTCACTTGACTTTGTGCCTCTGAAGTGAAAGGACTGGATCATCTCTGTCGCTACCGAAAGCTCCGGTAAGTGGCGGAGATGACCAAAACACGGTGGGAGGGGGCACCTCTCACGTCACCAATAAATGTGATCTTGCGATGAATACAATGTGGAGACCACTTTTATCCCAAAGTGGACCGCCCACCGTTTAAGAAAATACTGGGGATATGGTAGCTGTCTGCTGCCAAAATAACGATATTCAACGTCTAAGTACCGACGTATAATGACGGCGGGTGGTCAGGAAGTGGTTAAATAGGAATGAAAGCAAAACATTTTTATCTTTTGTAATGGAAATTTGTAAGTTCTGTATATAATTGTATTCTATTTTGTATGTATTGCACAATGCCCTCACTGTGCACACAGCACTAATAATGTTTTCAATACATGTTTTTCATTCTTTCGCGTCCTGATTAGAATTAGCCTGCTTATGTAACGCCCTTTGTTACCATAAACGTACAATTGTAATATTAATATGATACCTACGTAATCATGTGTATAAAAACCTTCAAATGGGTCATAATAAAGGAGAACAGCTAGCAGGAACACCTGGAATTTCACACAAAGCCAGCAAAACAAAAGGAACAGGAGACTTTCTCATATAAGTACATGGTACACTAGGCAAATATTAGGAACAGGGATGAGCTTCGTGTTCGAGTCGAAACCATGTTCGACTTGAGCATCGGAGCACCGTCTGTTCGTCCATTCAGCAAATTCTGAACATTATGGGCCGTTCGCTCCAAATTTGAGTGGCGCGTCATGGCCCATAATTCACTGCGGCATCGCAGTGCATTGCTGGCTGATGATTGGCCAAGTATGCACTATGACCCGCATGCTTTGGCCAATCACAGCGCAGAAACAATGGGGTGGCTTTGTCAAATTATGGCTCAGGGGGTTTAGTACACACCTCACACTATATAAGGCCACATGCGTGGCGGCCTTGTGTAGTGTGTTGCGGCAGCAGAGAGAGACAGTCGGAGAGACAGTGTGATTTAATTTCATTTGAAGCTGTTGCAAATACAGTCAGTGTATTGTGCCATCTGCACAGTGTACACCTAAAGTGACCCCAATTGCTGTTGTTCTGCTGATCCTATTCGCAGGCAGCTGTAGCAATTACAGTCGGTGTATTGTGCCATCTGCACAGTGTACACCTAAAGCTACCCCAATTGTTGGTGTTCTGCTCATCCTTTCCACAGGCAGCTGTAGCAATTACAGTCGGTGTATTGGGTCATCTGCACAGTGTACACCTAAAGCTACTCCAATTGCTGATGTTCTGATGATCCTATCCGCAGGCAGCTGTAGCAATTACAGTTGGTGTATTGTGCCACCTGCACAGTATACACCTAAATCTACCCCAATTGCTGGTGTTCTGCTGATCCTATACCACAGGCAGCTGCAGTAATTACAGTCGGTGTCCTCTGCACAGTGTGTACAAAAAGCTACCCCAATTGCTGGTGTCCTCATAATAATAATACTACAGGCAGGCAGTTGATTCTGCTAGCTGCAGTACATCAGTATATACGTCCCAGCTTTGTGCAGCTACAGCTCCATGCAGGCCATTAGTATGTCTGGAAGACCAACAAGGAGAGGCAGACAGTCACGAGCCAATAAAAGAGGGCAATCAGGCTCTGTGTCTAGGGGCAACAGTGCTGGTCATGGACACGGTGCATCCTCATCAGCACGTGGCCATGGGACACACTTGTCCTTATTTTCAGCAGCTGGATGCGTTGAGCCACAACATGCAGAAGACTTGGTAGAGTGGATGACCAAGCCATCCTCATCCTTCTCATCCTCTCTCACCCAGGCTCAGGGTACTGGCAAAGCAGCTTCCAATGAGGCCTCTTCCCTCGGCTCAATGGCCTTAGTCACTCCTTCCCTAGCTCCATCATGTCCTCCTGAGGAGTCCCCTGAACTGTTTGAGCACAGTGTTGGGTACATGCTCCATGAGGATGCCCAGCGTTTTGAAGGCTCTGATGATGATACCCAGCTAGAGGAAGGCAGTAACGTAAGCCCAGAGAGATCATGTTCCCCCAGCTGCAGCATACTGCCAGGTTTGCTCCAGTGATGAGGAGGGAGGGGGTGATGAGGTCACTGACTCCACGTGGTTGCCTGATAGGAGAGAGGAGGAGGAGGCACATCTCCAACGAAGCTGGGTGCCCTCCAGGGGCCAGCTTAAGGGCAGCACACCGACTGCATCCCACCGCAGAGCTCCACATGTGCAAGGCGGTGCCTCTGGGCGCTATTCCAAAAGTTCTTTAGTATGGGCCTTTTTTGAGACAAGTGCATCAGATTGCACCGCTGCTATGTGCAACATATGTCTCAAGCGTATCTCGCGTGGCTAAAACATCAGACGCTTTGGCACCACGTGCTTGACCAGACATATATTGTCCTGCCATGCAGTTCATTGGCAAGCATACCTAAAAGACCCACACCAAAGAACAAACCGGACCTCTCCTTGCTCCTCATCAGCTGGGATCTACAACCCCACTATACCTTCAATCCTCTCTGAAACCTGCACTGAGAGGAATGAAGGTGTAGAATTAGGTGTGTCACAGCCAAGTACTTGCGGGTACTCTGCTATCGGTACACCGATGTCAGATTGTACCAGGCAAATTTCCCGGCCCCAGCTGCTGCACCGTCGAAAGAAGTTAACTCCAAGCCATCCACATGCCCAGCGGTTGAATGCTAGCTTGGCTAAATTGCTAGCACTTCAACTGCTGCCTTTTCAGTTGGTAGACTCTGCACCCTTCCATTAGTTTGTGCAATGTGCGGTTTCTCAGTGACAGGTTCCCAAACACCACTTTTTCTCACGGAAGGTGATTCCGGCTCTCTACCGGCATATGGAAGGCAATGTCTTGGCCTCACTGGACAGGGCAGTCAGCAGTAAGGTGCTTCTGGCAGCTGGGAAGGATTCAGGACAAGGTGCAGTAGTGTTGGAGGTTGTTCCGCAACCACGCCTCCAAAATGCTACTACTGGTGATTCTGACACACCTCTCTCCTCCACCCCCTCCTCTTATTCTTCCTCCATGGACTCGTCTTGTGCTTTGTCCTCAGAACCAGCAGTGCTCTGTAGGCGTACAAGGGGCTACGCAAGTACACAGGCAAAAAGATGCCATATGGTGCTTGCGCTAGTGTGCTTGGGGGACAGGGGCCACATTGGGGCAGAGATTCTGTCAGCTCTGCAGGGGCAGGCTGAGAGGTGGTTGATGCCATGCCAGCTTAAGCCAGGAATGGTGATTTGCAACAATGGCACCAACCTGCTCTCAGCCCTCCGACAGGGACAACTGACACATGTGCCCTGTCTGGCTCACATCCTTAACTTGATGGTGCAGAGGTTCTTGGGCTTACCGGATGTCCCGAGGCAGGACAGGAAAGTCTGTGTGCATTTCCGCCGGTCATATAATGCCAGTGCTTGGCTGGCTGACCTCCAAAAAGAATTGAACCTGCCCAAGAACCGCCTAATCTGTGACATGCCCACCAGGTGGAACTCAACATTGGCCATGCTGCAGCGGCTGCACATGCAGCAGAGGGCCATCAATGAGTACCTGTGTGACTATGGCACCAGGACAGGGTCAGGGGTGCTTGTTTTTTTTCCCACACGCCAGTGAGCCATAATCAGGGATGCATGCACTGTCCTTTCACCATTTGAGGAGGCCACGAGGATGGTGAGCAGTGACAGTGCATGCATCAGTGACACTGTCCCTCTTGTCCACCTGTTGGAGCACACGCTGCGTGGAATAATGGACAGGGAACTTGAGGCAGAACAGAGGCAGGAAGAGGAGGACTTCTTTACCTCTCAAGGCCCCTTTATCCAGACAGTGTTCCTGCTGGCCCACCAATCACACAGGAAGAAGAGGATGAGGATTGTGTCAGCATGGAGGAGGAGCCTGGCACTCAGCATCAGCAGCAGTCTTTTAGGGATAATTTACAGTCCCAAGAAACCCGTGGACTTGTACGTGGCTGGGAGGAGGTGGCTGCGGATCATGTTGTCCTTAGTGACCCAGAGGACTCCGGGCCGAATTCCTCAGCTAACCTACGCTGCATGGCCTCTCTGATCCTGCAAAGCCTGTGGAAGGATCCTCGTATTCATTGGATCAAAGAGAGGGATCATTACTGGCTGGCAACCCTCCTTGATCCACGTTACAAGGGTAAGGTTGCGAACCTTATCTTGCCGTCGCATAGGGAGCAGAGGATGAAACATCTTCGGGAGGCCTTGCAGAAAGGTCTGTGCAACACGTTCCCAGAGACTGGGAGGTTACAAATTCCTGGTCCTGGACAACGTGTTGCTGAGGTTTCAGTCAGTCACAGAAGGAGCGGTGGAGAAGGTGGCCGCCTGACCGATGCGTTCAGACAATTTTTTAGTCCACAGCCCCAAGGTATGATCGGTTCCAGCAACCATTGCCAGAGTCTGATTTACATGGTGCAGGAATACCTAGAGGCAAGATCAGACTTGGACACCTTTCCCACCGAAAATCCTTTGGGTTACTGGGTCTTGAGGATGGATCACTGACCAGAGCTTACACAGTATGCAATTGAGCTACTTGCCTGTCCTGCATCCAGCGTTCTTCCGGAACGCACATTCAGTGCTGCTGGAGGCTTTGTAACCGATCATAGGGTGCACCTGTCCACCGACTCAGTTGATCGACTGACCTTCATAAAAAGGAATCAGTCTTGGATCACCACCAGCTAGCAAGCACCTGATGCTGATGTAACCAAATATTTTTTTGTTAAATATCGGATCCCTTCAAGACTGCCTATGCTGATGCTGAGTGACTATCCTGTTATGCTGGAACAAAAGTCTAATTCGGCATTACTGTGCAATGGTGTTATGCCACATCCTATATCGACAAAAAAAGGGAGAAAACCCCCTATTGTTTGGACTTTAAAAGGCACGTACAATAGTCAAATATGATAAAATAATGTTTTATTACAATAAGGTATAAGAATATAACAACCAAAAAAGAGGAGTAAATATCACAAAGCAATTAAAATACATGCAGCCATATCCATAATGTGATATAGATAATAGATGGACAGATCACCCATATAGAGTAAGGTGAGCTGAGGTACTCAGGATCCTATGCGTTTCTGAGATATTCTGGTCTCCTTCAATAGGGGTAAATCTAGAGCAAGAGATGTATTTCTAATAGAAAGCACAAAAAACAAAGTGTTAACAGGTAAAGCTGTCCAATAGGAAATGAGGGTACATAAAAACATTGTCATACTTACATATCAGGTTACAGAAGTAAATGCATGTAGTATGTTGGTAATTAAAAACAACACAGGTCAAGCGAGTATCGTATGTGGTATTCCAGTGTCCAGGGCTTGCTTTGTGATATTTACCCCTCTTTTTTGGTTGTTATTAGTGATGGTCGAACTTCTGACGGGACGTTTTGCGAACGTGGACCGCGAACGCGGCTGATCGTTCACGAACCGCAACGTTCGCGGCGGGCCCCATTGACTTCAATGGGAGGCGAACTTTGCAAACCTACAGGTCAAATTTTCAGCCACAAAATAATTATTAGCTGTGCAAACATAGTCCCACCACATGTCCAATGATATAACACATGTATGAGGTGAATCTAGGATCGACAACTACAAGCATTCTTTTTTTATATGTGAAATTGTTGTGACAATTCAGGACTGTGGAGCGCATGAAGGCAATGGAGGAGAGGGAAGGTCAGGGTAGGCAAAGAAGAGGGTGCAGGAGATGATCACCAGCAGCGTGACATACAGCAATGACACCTGCACCATGATAGAGTCATCTGACACCAGCACCGTGATAGAGAGCACTGACATCAGCAGTGTGACATAAAGCACTAACACCAGCATCGTGATATACAGCACAGACAGCAGCACCGTGATAGAGAGCACTGACATCAGCAGCGTGACATACAGCAATGACACCTGCACTGTGATAGAGTGATCTGACAACAGCACCGTGATAGAGAGCACTGACATCAGCAGCATGACATAAAGCACTAACACCAGCACCGTGACATACAGCACTGACAGCAGCACCATGATAGAGAGCACTGACATCAGCAGTGTGACATAAAGCACTCACACCAGCACCGTGATATCCAGCACTGACACCAGCACCGTGATATACAGCACTGACACCAGCACCGTGATATACAGCACTGACACCTGCACCGTAAGCAGCCCCAGGAGGAAGTCAGCATTGCACAGGGATGGTGGGAGCCCCTCATAATATGCACAGCAGAGGTACAGCCCCAGGAGGATGTCAGCATAGCACAGGGATGGTGGGAGCCCCTCATAATAAGCAGCCCCAGTAGGAAGTCAGCACAGCACAGGGATGGTGGGAGCCCCTCATAATGAGCATAGCACAGGGATGGTGGGTGCCCCTCATAATATTCAAAGCAGAGGTACAGCCCCAGGAGGAAGTCAGCACAGCACAGGGATGGTGGGAGCCCCTCATAATAAGCAGCCCAATCAGGAAGTCAGCACAGCACAGGGATGGTGGGAGCCCCTCATAATAAGCAGCCCCAGTAGAAATATGACACCGCTCAACCTCTTCAAAGAGGAGGGTACGGGCATATAGTAAGGTGTGCTTTTTTTGGACAAGGAAGTGAGCCAAATGAAGAAAGAAGGTCTGTGTGCTCGATTAAAAAATTGTTTATATACATGGTCTACTGGTCACATGTGTTGAATTCCTCCGAGATCCATGCCTCATTCATTTTTAGAAATGTGAGGTAGTTAACACTGTCGTGAGCTAGGCGAGTACGCTTATTGGTAACGATCCCCCCTGCTGCGCTGAACGTCCTTTCGGACAGGACACTGGACGAGGGGCAAGCCAACAGTTCGATTGCAAATTGGGCAAGCTCTGGCCAGAGGTCAAGCCTGCACACACAGTAGTCCAGGGGTTCATCACTCCTCAGAGCGTCCACATCGGCCGTTAACCCTGACGGTCTAGGCGTTCCCTGATGCTGGATCCGGATGGCACATGTCGAGTCCATAAGGACTGGTAAAGGTCCACAATACATAGAGTTGAGGTGCACTACTGCTGACCGCTGCCCTATACTGCAGCAGTCCTTCATCAGTATAGGGACTGACGTACAGTCTGCTAATCAGTCACAACCTACTTGTTCCACAAAGGTCCTTATAAGGACTGATAACTTGGTCTAGGGTGCTACAGTGCATAGGGTTGAGTGAGGTACAGTCTGCTATTCCATAAGGACTGGTATAGGTCCACAATACATAGGGTTGAGGTGCACTACTGCTGACCGCTGCCCTATACTGCAGCAGACCTTTATCAGTATAGGGACTGAGAGTTTTGTCACAGGGTCTTTAAAAAAATGACAGGCAGAGGAAGAGGCAGGCCCTTCCGCAGGGGTGGTAGGGGTACGGCAGGAGCAACAGGCTTGAGCCAAAGTGGGAAGTTGCAGAAGGTGCGTTCAATTCATTTAAAGGATGCACCAGACTTGGTTGAGTGGCTCACTCAGCCTTACTCTTCTGCACCCTCCTCAACCTCTCGATCTGCACCCTCTTCTTCACTCTCTGCTATGTTCACCCCCAAAGACACTACCGCCAACAACACCACCACCACCACATACTTTCCGCTTGAGTCACAGGAATTATTTTCCGATCCATATCAAGACATTTCTGATGCGCAGCCACTCTTGGTATTGGAACAGGAAGAGGAGGTAGCAACAACCGCTACTCAGCAGTCTGATGACAGTACCCAGATCAGTCCAAGGAGGAGGTTGGTCCCCGGTGTTGCTGCCTACTCCGAGATCTCTACCTATAGCAGTGGGGAAGGGGACATCAATGATGACGTGTCTAGTGATGTCACGTGGGTGCCCACAAGAGAGGAAGAGGAGGGGAGTTCAGAGGGAGATATGGACCAGCAGATAGGGAGGAGAAGCAGGAATAACTTACATTGTACAGGAGGGACAAAGCAGACTGCAAATGTATCAGGAGCGAGTCATTGACCATGTACGGTCACATCTGGCGCTCCCAGGACACCGGCACATGGCTCCGCAGTGTGGGCTTTTTTTAACGTGTCCGCTGCTGACAATATCGTTGCCATCTGCAATCTTTGCAGTCACCGCATTAGTCGCGGTAAGCCCAACACTCACCTAGGGATGACCGCCTTAAGAAGGCACATGAGCAGCCATCACCAAGCCCAGTGGGAGCAATGGAACACACAAAGCCACACTCCAGGCTCTCACCGTCCAGCCTCATCGTCTACTTCTCCTTCTTCTCTCTCCTCACAATTGTCCTCCACTCCACCTTCCATCATGCCAAGCTCACATTTTTCTGCAAAAAGGCAGGCTTCCGTGGGCCTAATGTTCGAGCGTAAAAAAAAATGATGACGCCGGATAACCCTCTTGCCCAACGGTTGACGGCTGGCTTGTCAGAACTCATAGCCCGCCAACTACTGCCATATAAACTGGTGGACTCGGAGGCCTTTCGCAAATTTGTGGCCATTGGAACACCACAATCGAAGGTCCCAGGAAGGAAGTATTTCTCAGAGAAGGGCATCCCAGAGCTATATGGCCATGTTCAGCGGCAAATGAATGTATCTCTGGCACACAGTGTCGGTGCCAAGATACATCTGACCACAGACACGTGGTATAGCAAACACGGGCAGGGAAGGTATATCACTTTTACTGCCCACTGGGTGAACCTTCTGACGGCCGTCAAGCATGTAACCCGTGGCACCCGTGTAGATTTGGTTTTACCGCCACGGATTGCATGCAGGCCTGGCTCTTCTTCTTCTCCTCCTCCTCCTCCTACTCCATCCTCCTCCCTCTCCTCCTCAGCTGACTCCTCCTTTTCCGCTGCTAGCGTCTCTTCCGCTGCGCCGCCCAAGCTCCCCAGAACCTATTCGACATGCCAGTTGAGACGTTGCCATGCCGTGCTGTCCTGTCCTGTCCGAAAGGACGTTCAGCGCAGCAGGGGGGATTGTGACCGATAAGCGTACTCACCTAGCTCACGACAGTGTTAACTACCTCACATTTATGAGGGGCTCCCACCATCCCTGTGCTATGCTCAGTATGAGGGGCTCCCACCATCCCTGTGCTATGCTCATTATGAGGGGCTCCCACCATCCCTGTGCTAGGCTGACTTCCTCCTGGGGCTGCTTACGGTGCAGGTGTCAGTGCTGTATATCACGGTGCTGATGTCAGTGCTCTCTATCACGGTGCTGCTGTCAGTGCTGTATATCACGGTGCTGGTGTGAGTGCTTTATGTCACGCTGCTAATGTCAGTGCTCTCTATCACGGTGCTGCTGTCAGTGCTGTATATCATGGTGCTGGTGTGAGTGCTTTATGTCACGCTGCTGATGTCAGTGCTCTCTATCACGGTGCTGCTGTCAGTGCTGTATATCATGGTGCTGGTGTGAGTGCTTTATGTCACGCTGCTGATGTCAGTGCTCTCTATCACGGTGCTGCTGTCTGTGCTGTATATCACGGTGCTGGTGTGAGTGCTTTATGTCACGCTGCTGATGTCAGTGCTCTCTATCACGGTGCTGCTGTCAGTGCTGTATATCACGGTGCTGGTGTGAGTGCTTTATGTCACGCTGCTGATGTCAGTGCTCTCTATCACGGTGCTGTTGTCAGATCACTCTATCACGGTGCAGGTGTCATTGCTTTATGTCATGCTGCTGGTGATCATCTCCTGCACCCTCTTCTTTGCCTACCCTGACCTTCCCTCTCCTCCATTGCCTTCATGCGCTCCACCGTGCACCGTGATAGAGTGATCTGACAACAGACCTGAATTGTCACAACAATTTCCCATATAAAAAAAGAATGCTTGTAGTTGTCGATCCCAGATTCACCTCATACATGTGTTATGTCATTGGCCATGTGGTTGGACTATGTTTGCATAGCTATTAATTATTTTGTGGCTGCAAATTTGACCTGTAGGTTTGCGAAGTTTGCCTCCCATTGAAGTCAATGGGGCCTGCCGCGAACGTTCCGGTTCGCGAACTATCGGCCTCGTTCGCGGTCCGCGTTCGCGAAACGTCCCGTCGGAAGTTCGTCCATCACTAATGCCGATAGCTTGGAAGAACATTTTTGGTTCTGGCGCTGCCACCAGTGGCTAAGGCCCAATTTTTCAGTCCCTGTTTAACAGGGGCGTGTAATTACAATTTTTGATGCAATATTTTGCAGGAACGTTCGTTGCTGCCCTCAACTGCAATATTTATGAGTGGTTGCAGTGTTGTGGCACCAGCACCAGTGCCTAAAGCCCAATTTTTCTGCCCCTGTTTAACAAGGGCATGTAACTACAATTTTTGATTAAATACTTTGCAGCAGGGCTCATTCCTGCGCTCCAACTAGAGTATCTGTGAGGTGTTGCAGTGTCGTGGCACCAGTGCCTAAGGCCCCATTTTTCTGCCCCTGTTTAACAAGGGCGTTTAATTAAAAATTTTGATCCAATACTTTGCAGCAGGGCTCATTCTTGTTCTCCAACTAGAGTTCCTGTGAGGTGTTGCAGTGTTGTGGCACCAGTGCCTAAGGCCCAATTTTTCTGCCCCTGTTCAACAGGTGCATGTAATTACAATTCTTCATATAATATTTCACAGCAGGGCCCATTCCAGTGCCCACCAAGAGTAACTGTGAGGACTTACAGTGATATGGCACCAGCACCCCCACCACCACCACCACCAAAGGCCCAATTTTTCTACCACTGTTCAACAATGGCATGTAATTACAATTCTTGATAGAATAGTTTACAGCAGGGCGTTCCAGTACCCACCAAGAGTCACTTTGAGGGCTTACAGTGTTGTGGCAACACCAACACCTTAGGCCCAAATTTCTGCCGAACATATAGGGCAGGCCCCTACTTTCAAACATCCAACTTACAAACGTCTCCTACTTAGCAAAAGGAAGGAGACAACAGGAAGTGAGCTGAAATTTACCCCTGGGAAGGGAAATTCTCTCCTGTAAGAGTTGATATAGGAAAAACATGTCTCCTCTCCACTGATACTTTATCCCAATCCTTGTTTTAGTAAAAAACCCAAATTTTCTAAAAACATTTGTCATTGGGACAGAAAGTGACGTGAAATCTTCTGAAGAGGTGCCCAGACAGCAAACAAATGTTACAGAGGTGATAACCCTTCCCTATGTTTTCCAAAAAGCTTAAAAATTGATTTTTTTCACTGAAGATACACTTTAAAAATGCACCAGTTCAAAATGACAAACAAATTCTACTTAACAACAAACCTACACAGTCCCTGTCTTGTTTGCACCACCTGTATGCTGCTGTTCTGAGTATATAAGGCCTGGGGGCCCCACACCTTTGCTTTTTTTAATTTGGGTATGGGGTTCCCCTTAATATCCATAATGGTAATGGGCTGAGGGGTACCCATGCCATTTTTCTCAATGATTTTCATCCATATTGCTGGGACCAGACATTGCAAGCAGTTTTAAATTACTTTTTTTCCATTAGAAATGTCATTTTGTGCAGGGACTTTTCTAAACATGGGAAGCATGTGCCACTTCACAGGCATACTATAGACATCCCCAGGCACGATATTTAAAGGAATATTTCACTTTTTTTTCACTTTGTCATTAAAATCAGTGCTCCCAAAAAAACGGCCGTTTTTAAAACTTTTTTTGCATTGATACGTGTCCCCTGGGGCAGGGGCCAGGTCCCCAAACCCTTTTTAGGACAATAACTTGGCATATTAGCCTTTAAAATTAGCACTTTTGATTTCAAATGTTTGAGTCCCATTGACTTTAACGGGGTTCTAAAGTCCGCGCAAATTTTTGGTCCATTTGCAGGTTCTGGGGCGAACCGAACTGGGGGGTGTTTGGCTCATCCCTAAATAGGAATATGAAATGTTGGGGTAACAAATGCTAAAGTTTAGATATCCTTGAAATATAGTGAACATGTAGATTGCAGAAACTCACCAGTAGTTGAGCCAGTCTGAGATAAATCAAGATTTATTATTATATATATAAATGTATTTATTAATGTGCAGCCTTATACAACAAGCTAGTCACAATAAATGATAAATGACAGTGTAGTGTATAATCTATGGGAAAACCTGGTGATACAATTTTGTAAATTTTGAAATGTTTAAAAAAAGTTAAATGAGTTATATGGTTCTTGCAGCACTGTAAAGATTTAATTTACTGCTAATGCATTTTTTAGAAATATTTTTTCTGAAATAAAAATACATCTATGAATAATTTCCATACACAATGGAAATGAATCCCATGAAAATACCAAAACACACTTGAGATTTCCCATAGTATCAAATCATTTATTCTGCTCATCTATAAAAGCTATGATTCTCTGCCTAATCAGACAATTCTACATTTGGTGAACACATATCACATGGCTATGGAGCATTCCTTGTTATTTCATTATCTCTCTATGAACTGATTTTTAAAATGCTACACGTATGTTTTCAAAGGCCTTATAAGATAGGATTTGTGGTAGAATAGAAATTTGGTGTTAAAATCTGGCAACCATGGGTGGATCATTTCCTTCCACCTGGCTTTGATAAATCCCTCCTGGAGCCCTGTTCTATGATTGATCTGGTTTGAGTCCTGGGCCCGCTTGGAGTGGTCAACCTCCCTCTCTATCCCTCTTCTACTCTCTCTATTTACTTTTCTTCTTTTCTCTACTTGTCCTTGCTATTCTTTTTCCTCAACCACTAGATTTCAATTGTATGAGGTTTTGTTCTTGTATACCTCATGTCCTTCATTTATGGATTGTTTGTACTCATTTTAATGTTGGTTCTACTGAAGTCTTTTCCATTATGTTTTGAAGGCCTCACTTCTTTTTCTTCATCATACATGTTACAACTTGCCACTGACAAATTTTGGATAATCTAACTTTGATGAAAGCTTTGTGTTTCTGTACTAGTGTATTATCTGTGATCAGTTCCACAACAATAAAAAAAGATTTAAAGAAAAGAGAATAGAAATTTGGTGAATAGTATAGAGTAGTACTAGAATTGTAAAATAACTGATGCAATAGAAAAGTAATTTAGCTTTTGAGGAACAAAGTACAAACCGCAGTACTTCATAGCTTAGAGACTTTATTTATTAATTGGATTTCAGTAAATTTTATTTGGTTGGCTATGAATATTATTGTTACTTTATTGCCTTATTAAGTCATGAAAAAATAAGAAGGATTTCTATGTATTGGTTTAAACTGAGGCTTTTTGCATCAAGCTATTTCTAGTGGATTGGCAAGGATACTTCATGCAACACTTTCCAAGTTGTGGATGTGAAAGGTGTGACTGGAATTTCAGACTCCTAAAAATAAAATAAATGACCACTCCTTCCCTCCTCCTTCACATTTTAATGTTCTTCACTTGAGAAATGTTTAATATGAATGAGAAAAATATGACCAGAATTACCACAATCCACCTCTTAGGATTTCAAATGCTTAAAAGAATAAAATATTGGATCTTCTTTATTTTCCTTTTGATTTACTGTGTGTCGGTCTCTGGAAACCTTCTGATCATCATACTGGTGTCCTACAGCAAATCCCTCCATTCTCCCATGTACTTCTTCCTCACCCAACTGTCTGCATCTGATCTCTTACTAATAACTGACATTGTTCCTAACATGCTCCATGATATTTTAATGAAAGAGGCAAGAATATCATTTTCTGAATGCTTCTCCCAGCTGTATTTCTTTGCTATTGCAGGAATGTCAGAGTGTCTTCTTCTGACTGTGATGTCCTATGACAGATATTTGGCCATCTGTAAACCATTACATTATACATTGATAATGAACCACAAATGTTGCTGGGTCACGGTTATCACATGTTGGATTTTATGCATATCTATAATATTTATTGATGTTTTAACTGTATCACAGTTACCATTTTGTGGCCCCAATATGATTGACAACTTTTTCTGTGATCTTGAACCAATCCTAAAACTTTCATGCTCTAATACTATCATTATTCAAATAGCTTTTAAATTGATAATTGCTGTTGTGGTGGTCATTCCATTCTGTATTGTCATTGTATCGTATATTTACATTTTAATCACTATTTTTGAAATTCCTTCCATCAATGGGAGAAAGAGAACTTTTTCAACATGCAGTTCCCATCTGACTGTTGTTTCCATCTATTATGGTACTTTATTTGGTGTTTACATAGTACCCAATAGAGGACAGTCATGGAACATGGCTAAATTCATGTCCTTAGTGTACACTATAGTTACCCCACTAATGAATCCCATTATATACAGTCTGAGGAATACCGACTTTAAACAGGCTCTGGGAAAACTCACTAGCTTCTAGTTTAGCAAAACAGTGAAGCCAAATTTCCATTAACAAATTCCCCTGACCTGTTGTATTGGATGGTGTAGGGTGAAATTATGACATTAAATATAGAAGTGCATTGTAGTGATTTTTTTTTTTTTTTTTTTTTTTACTAAGACTACAAGATTTTTAGGACGTTCATCCTGGCTCGCCAGCATATTTCTTTGAAGACAGAGCACACCGATGTTTAGCTTTAGATTTTTTGAAATATGTAACTTTACACCTTTACCATTTGCCAACCGGCCACAGTACATTTACTGCAGCAGGACAGCATGGGCAGGCTGGATCAAGTACATTTACATTATCCAGCTGAGGGGCACACTTTAAGTGGCTGGGGGATCATGTGATCAGTATTTGAACAAAGCTGTTATGAATGAAGTTTATTCATAACAGCTTTGATTCCTATAGTGATGCTGTGATTGGCATACAGCTATCAAATGGTACCTGGGCAAATCACAGTACCCTGTACCATGTGATAGCTGTGGGACAGTCACAGCGCAACATAGTAATCACAGCTGTCATGCATATAACTCATTCATGACAGTTTAAGATGTTGCAGTTATAACTTTGCCTATACACCCACTGGCATATTTGCCCTCTTTCTATGTTTGTTTTGCATATACCTACAATAGTTATTTTTTCCATGTTCATTGTTAACGCCTTTTGGAACCACAGCTCACAAAGTTCCCAACTGGTATACTATTGTATTACAATAGTACTGTTTATTCATTGATTTCGTTTGTTAACTCACTCCTGCTTGATGATGCTTAAAGGGGATGTAAACCCTGATGGGTTTACTTCCTCTTTGTCTCCCTGCAAAGGTAAAGCATAATGGACTATTATGCATCGCATAGTAGCCCATTATGGGTCACTTACCTGACACAGGAGCCAGCGATGTCACCGATGTCCCTTGTAGTCCGGAGCATCCATCTTCCTCCGGGTATCGCTGCTCCGGCCACTCACAGCATTGGAGCAGCGATGACGTCACTCCCACGCATGCACACGGGAGCCGCCACTAATGGCATATCGTCGTTAGCAGCGGCATGCTGCTAACGGCGATAATGCGCCTGCGTGCTGCTGTCTACGGCGCAAGCGCCGTAGACAGCCGTCACTGTCTTTTAGTAAATATCTCCTAGACTGTGTAGGTTTAGGAGATATTTCTTGGACCTACAGGTAAGCCTTAATCTAGGCTTACCTGTAGGTCAAAGTGGTTTGTAAGGGTTTGAAACCATTTTAACTATCTGTATTTATTTTAATTATTATTTAATTATTACTGCTTTTGTTTCCAATGTATGAATTTTCCAGTACCTTGTAAAACTCAATAAAAATATTTGAAAATAAAATTTTGCTGTTACAGTAATCATCACTGTAACATCAATTAAAGGTAAAAAAAAAATCCCTAATTACCCATGGTAATCTATGATCACTACGGTGACACTGAACTACTCTTGTGAATGTATGTAAAACAAAAGTAAAAAAAGTATAAAAAATGTTAAAACATTGGAATAAAAAAATATTTACTGTATTTATTTATTTATTTTTAACATACTGTCACCAGTCAGTTTCTGTCACGTACCTGGTAGAAGAGCCATATACAATGAGGAAGGCCTCTCTTACACCTCTGACTAGACATGTGCATGACAAAAAAAAATTGTTGTTGGTGCGCATGCGCGGGACTTCCGGTCGGACGCCTTGATCGGGAGCTCCGCACCGCTCCGGCCCTTCGGCGCTCACATTAGCCTCCCCAGCCAGCGGGAACCTCCGCTGCCACCACCACCGAGCTCCGGAAGAAGCCAGGCGTTCGCCCATATGCCCAAAGGCCGGGCAAAATCGATCGCCAGCCGTCAGCTGCATTACGGCCTAGCCGCGCCTGAGTCTCCCAAGATGGCGACCGCTTCTCCCCCAGGCAGAGACACAGACATTCGGGACGACATCGCGGACCCCCCCACCTCAGCTCTCCTCCGCTGACGTGAGTAACAACCAGGACCCCCTAACGTCTCCAGCTTCCACAATATCACTTATAAATAGATCGCTGGCAGGTTACTCCTATTCTCCTCAAATCATCTCCCCAAACAGCCTGGCCGAGGCCCTGCAGACCTCCCCACAGCCTATCCATCCACCTGATATGGCACAGCTCTTAAGCAGATTCTCTGAAATGCTAGCAGCAGGCTTAGCTCAAAATGCTGCTCAGATAACTTCCTCCATCAAAGCTGACCTGCAGAATCTTGGGGCCAGAATGGATGTCATAGAACAGGCAGTGGATGATACAGCAGCACGCACCAACCAGAACACTAAATGCATACAGTCCCTGCAGGAGCAACTGGACTCTGCTCTCTCTAAAATAGATGATTTGGAAAACAGAAGCAGAAGGTATAACTTCCGCATCAGAGGAGTGCCTGAATCTGTCACGGACATTCAAGGTACCGTCAAGGCCTTCATTAAGGACATTATCCCGGACGTCCCGGACCACAAGCTTGAGCTGGATAGGGCCCATCGAGCGTTACAAGCCCCCCGCCAAGACGGTCTGCCCCGTGATATTGTGATCAAGCCTCATTTCTATGGGATAAAAGAGGAAATCATGCTGCGGTCTCGCAATCGTGACAATCTCACCATCCAGGGCAATAAAATTCAAGTTTTCGCAGACATCTCTCCTGCCACGATACAAAAGAAAAGATCTCTCAGACCCCTTCTGGAGGTTCTCAATCAAAATTCAATCAAATATAGATGGGCCTTCCCATTTCACCTGCAGTTCCAGTATAAAGAAAGACAGTATAGCTTCACCAACTTTCAAGACGGGGAAACCCTCCTCTTGCAAATCGGGCTCATTTCACAGGATTTACAACCCAACCAGTTGGAGAGCCGGACGAACGCGTCCAAGAGACCCCCACCGATCAGCCCATTGGCCCCCCTGTGGGTGAAACAGAAGTCGAAGAGGCAACGTGATTCTGTACCTCCAAAGTGACTCCTAAGCCCTCAGGGCCTCTAGGCCCCTGACTTATCTTTTTTGAATCCTGATGACTTTCAGGAGGGGCCGACGGACTTTCCGGCTTCCCTCCGGTCTTTCTAAGGACCCTCTGGACTCAATTTTTCCCCTCACAAAATTTTTTTTTTTTTTATCCCCCCCCCCTCCCCTTTTTTTTTTTTTTTATTGGGGTGTGAATGTCTGCCCTGATTCTTCACCCGACATCCCCGCCCTTCCCATTCCCCCTATCCATGCCACATTTCTCCCAACACTGTTGTCGCAATGACATCATTTGTTTATGTGTCTCTTTATATTACTATGCAGTTCCAGATCTCGATTGTTCATCAGTTCTCTATGGTTGCTGTTTTTTTTTCTCCTTTTTTTTATGTTCTGTTGTTATTTCCCGCTGGCGTCCACATCTCTAAGCATGCTAGTAGAGGCGCTGGAGCCGGAGCGGGGCCATTTGCCGTGTGCCACTCTACCTGTTGCCCCCTTGTGGAGATTCTCTCCCTTAGGGTCACCAGGAATGCAGTCTGATTTTAGACTGCCCTCAGTCCGAGTCCTCCTGGTTCAGGGGCTCGGGGTAGGCTCTGCCATACCAGACCTGCCACAGAAGGTCCCGAGCTTTCCCATTCTCGGGTCCTTCCCCTTCCCCCCCTTCCCCTTCCCTCCCCTACCTTTCCGTCTTCTTTCACCCTTTCCTTTTCTATTCTTTTCTTCCTACAGGAGTCCTCGGGGAGTTTCCGCCCGTCCGACAACAGCACCTTTCAGCCCCTGTATCCTGCACATCGGAACAGCGAACAAGCCCTTCTACCCAGGGTAAGATCGTTCCTCTCTATTTTGATCCCACACTCTGATAGCCATGGCTGATCCACATATTAATAAGATGACGCTCAAGATAGCGTCTCACAATACACAAGGCCTGAACTCCCCTTCTAAAAGACGTAAAGCCCTCCACAGTTACTACATTAGGGGCCTTAATATTGTTATGCTTCAAGAAACCCATTTCCCCAAAAACTATAGCCCCACATTTTTACACCGAAATTTCCCTACCTTTTTTTTAGCTAACGCTGATGACAAGACTAGGGGGGTCGCCATCCTATTTTCCAAACATACCCCATTCACCCACATTCAAACCATCAGAGATAACGAAGGGAGATATATCATGGTTAAAGGCCTCATTAACGATACCCTTTTCTCCTTTGTCTCCTACTATGCGCCCAACAAAAACCAAGCTCCTTTCTTCTCATCCATGTTGACTACCCTATCCTCCCACCTGGAGGGTAAGGTGATCCTGGGAGGTGACTCAAACATCGCGTTTGACCACCTTATGGATAAGACTTCCAATGGCAGAACCCACTTGAAACGTCCCCCCAAA
Organism: Lithobates pipiens; assembly: GCF_037356315.1. Classification (NCBI taxonomy): domain Eukaryota; kingdom Metazoa; phylum Chordata; class Amphibia; order Anura; family Ranidae; genus Lithobates; species Lithobates pipiens. The sequence goes on from NW_027507903.1 coordinate 624,976,962, forward strand.
CAGAGTCTAAAAATTGCCAAACTTCTACATTCTCTAGGGATGATAGACTCTTGGAGGGAGCTTCACCCTGATGCTAGGGATTACACCCACTTTTCAGCTCCACACAGGATATTCTCCCGCATAGACCACATTTTCGTCCACACAGCAGATATTCACTTTTTATCCCAGGCTTGTATTAAAGAGGTACCATGGTCTGGTGGGCTTTCTGGCTCCAGCGGGCCCCCCCAATGGTGCCTTAAGGAGTCCCTCCTCGCTAACCAAGTACACTGTACAAAGCTTGAGAAAGACTTAAAAGAGTTCTTTCAAACGAATGATACTCCTGAAATCTCCCCGGGCACGTTGTGGGGGGCCCACAAAGCAGTCATGAGAGGCAAATTTATTCAGTTGACCTCCCAGCTCAAGAAGGAAAAAACCCTGGGCATAGTCAATCTGGAACGAGACTTCCAGGCCCTAAGTGCTGCTCACAAGAAAAACCCCTCACCCACTTCACTAGCCAAAATGGATACCGCTAGAATTGCTCTAAATTTGGCCCTGACTTCCAGTGCTGAGAGCCATCTAAAATGGACCAGTGGCAGATTCTACCTCCACTCTGACAAATTTGGCCCCCAGCTGGCTGCGAGGCTCTCCCCCCGGCACAGGATTCAGGCACTCCCCAAAGTAAAGTCCCTTTCCGGAAAATTGACCCAAAACCCTAAACAGATACTTGAGGCCTTTAATGAATTTTATTCTAATCTGTACTCTGACACGGACCCTGCTAGCAATCAACAGATTGATGCCTTCCTGGACGGAATCGCACTCCCTAGAATCTCAGACCCCCATAGGGATCTTATGGAATCCTCTTTTACGGAGGAGGAGGTCAGGGAAGTCATTAAAGAACTCAAACTCGGCTCGGCCCCTGGCCCTGACGGGTTTTCAACTAAATACTATAAAACGTTCATCGATGTTCTGGCTCCTTACCTGGCCCGGTTTTTTAACTCCCTCAACAATAAGTCACCCCTGGATCCGACAGCTAACCTGGCCTTTATATCGGTGATACCTAAACCTGATAAAGACCTAAGCCTACTGAGCAATTATAGACCTATATCCCTAATTAATAACGATCTGAAAATAATGACCAAGATCCTTTCAAACAGACTGGGCTCCTTTATAGGCTCATATGTCCATAAAGACCAGGCCGGCTTCATACCAGGCAGACAGGGACCGGACCAGGTGAGGAGAGCTATTGACATCATCTCCATCCTCCAATCGGGCTGGGATGGCGGTCCTCTCCAGGAAGGTTTTCTACTGTCCATTGATCTCCAAAAGGCCTTTGATACCGTTACCTGGCCCTATTTATTTCGCACTCTGGAGCGGTGGGGCTTTGGCCACAAATTTATTAATACTCTTTCTGCCCTTTATTCCCAACCTAGTGCCCGGATCAAACTCCAAGGCCACCTATCGGACCCCTTTCCTATTGCCAAGGGAACTAGGCAGGGTTGCCCATTATCCCCCCTCTTATTCGCTATAGCTATAGAAACTCTAGCAATCTCTTTTAGGACACATCCAGATATCCACGGCGTGAAATGCGGCCCCTCCACACATAAATGCGCGTTATTCGCGGACGATGTCCTCCTCTTCATTACCTCGCCACTCATCTCCACTCCTAACATTCTAAGGGTGCTTCACAAGTTTGGGCAAGCTTCTGGTCTGCAAGTCAACAAGTCAGTAGCCCTTAACATCTCTGTTAACTCCGTCTCGGTTGCAAAACTCCAAGCCCAGTTTCCCTTTTCGTGGAACCCTATGTCCATCCCTTATTTGGGAATTCACCTCACCTCAAATATAAGTCTACTCTACAAGCACAATTTCCCCCCTATGTACAATAAATTGAAAGCGGACTTGGACCAATGGTCCCTCTACAAGCTCTCCTGGTTAGGTAGAGTTAATGCCATTAAAATGACCTTACTACCCCGAATCCTCTATCTTTTCCGTTCGATCCCTATCTCGGTTCCCAAATCTCATATCAACAATCTACACTCTTCAATAATCCGCTTTGTGTGGGGCGGCTCTTCCCATAGACTGCCCAAATCGGTTCTCTTTCGACCTAGACGGAAGGGAGGACTTGGATTACCTAATCTTTGGTGGTATTACCAAGCTGCTCAGATGAGCCAGATCTCCTGTATCTATGCTAACGGTGGGAAGCCGGATTGGGTGGACATGGAAAGACAAGCCATTCCCAACTTCACCTTAGACTTTCTTATCTGGCAACCCCCCAAGTCCAGGCCCCCGATAATGTCACCCACTCTGTCTCACTCAATGGCCCTTTGTGATTCGGTACACTCAACGAACTCCCTGACTTCCCAGTGGCGTCCCCTAGCCCACATCTTCAACAATCCCCAGTTTCCACCTGGACTAGACATCAAAGCGTTCCAATGGTGGCTCAACAAAGGTCTCCTTAGAATAGGGAACTACGTCAACTCCAACGGTCCCCTCACGCTAGAACAGTGTAACTCGAAACTAGAGATGCCCCCTACCGAGAGATTCCGCTTTCACCAAATCCGCCACTTCCTGAACTCACTCTCCTCCCGCACTTTAGGCCCTCTGACAGTCACCCCCTATGAACAATGGTGCACATCAGCCGTGGTTATGAGAGGAGGTATCTCCCTGATCTATGCAGCTCTAGCAGATCCACAGGTTAAGGCAGGATACATGCTGAAATGGGAGCGGGATCTGGATTTCGAATGGGACCTGGATACCTGGCATGGCAGCTTTATGAGAGGGTTCAAGGGGATTATCAACATCTCTTTAATGGAGGCCATCCTCAAGGTGATTTCCAGATGGTATCTGGTCCCGAAACGCCTAGCTTCAATTTTCCCCCAATCTTCCCCCCATTGCTTCAGGGGATGTGGCCACTTAGGATCCCTAATACACACTTTCTGGGAATACCCCAGAATCAGAGGATATTGGAATAGTGTTTTCAGCCTTATCCGCAAAGTCACGGGGCTTGGGATTTCCCAGGACCCCAAGATTGCTCTTCTCATTTAGGATATCCCTAATGTGAAGAAATTCTCACGAATTTTGGTCCAATTCATCCTAACAGGAGCGAAATTATCCATTGCCCGGGCCTGGAAATCACCTAAGGTATCCTTCCACTCTACTAAACAAAAGATTACTTGGATCATGTTCCAAGAACAGACTTCCAGCATAATTCTTGACAAAGTAGACCGGTTCAAGAGAATATGGGAACCCTGGGCCAGACATATGCGGATCTCACTCGGTTAAGGCCCGTTCTCTTCCCCCCCTCTAGGTCCCCTCCTGGAGGGAGCATTCCCCCGGAGGGGCCGGGTTCTCCCCGAGGCCTCCCCTCTATTCCCCACTTTCCTCCTGGCTATCTTCTCCTTCCTCTTCTGTCTCCCTCCTTTTTCTCCCTTTTCCCGAACCCCTCCCCCCTATTACTCCTTTTTCCCTCATCTGACATTATCCTAACTAACAGAGGTTGAAAATGTGGACCCTGCTCGGAGAGGGCCCTTGATAAATATAATTTACCGTCTCATGGGATTGCTCTGCTCCCCCGACACAGCATTAACCCAGAAGGGGTGTTGGGGTCCCGGAGCAATTTTTGATTTAAGTTGATTGTTGTGCTTTGTTCAGTGTTCTTATTGAGAAACCATATGACATGGGCCGGGTGACGGGTCTTGATCCGCCTACCCCCTGACTTACTATGTAAGTTGCAGAGCTTTTGTCAGTCCTGTTGTGCCTTTTTTTGTGTAAACCTCATGTTCTTGACTCCCCTGCGTGGGAGACCTATTGTTACACTTTTTTGATTATGCTTCAATAAAGCTCTTTTGAAAAATAAAAATAAAAAATTGTTTTGTTTTGTTTCGTTTTGATTTGTTAATTTAGCTATTTCATTTAGTTCAATTTGGTTAATTCGTTCAATTCATATTCGAAATTCGTATTTGGAATTTGTATTCAGAATTTTCTAATTTTCTTCAGACATAGAGATTTTTCTGATTTGAAGCATTCAAATCCATACATTTTCGAATCAGTCAAAACGAAAATGTTATATTGTTTTCGATTTGAATGCCGCAAAGTGAACAAACAAAAGAAAAATCTTCATCAAATGCCTCTTTAAATCACCTTTGGCTAAACAAAAACAGCATTATTTTCGAAAATGGTACTCTAAGAGTACCATTTTATTTTATTTTATTGATTTCAGCAATATGTGTAGTTAGAATTTGGTTGGAGTTGTAAAATTTGATTCAAATTTCAGTCCGAATTTCTGAAATTTGAAGGAATTTCGTTACTTTATTCGGAGCATTTGGTAAAATTTGTTTATATTGTAATTCGGGTATTCGGATATATATCCAAATCTCTAAATAACAAAAAATGTGTCCGAATATTAATTCGGTACAAAATGAACCGCACATGTCTACCTCTAACTTGGGGCTCCTGAGTCCTGAGTAGTACAGAGTGGCATGATTTCTTGATGGTCTTGCTAGCTGCAGGGATGGACCGGATCTCCCAGTCAAGCAGCAGATGGTTGTCAGCAAGCAGCACCCGATGAACAGTTAACAGGAGCAGGCTGGCACTGGCGGCAGCAAGCAAGCAGATGGAGAACAGACACCAAGGGGCAACAGAGAGATGCTTGCAGCTTGGAAATCCAGTAATTACTAGATCATAGACAGGGTGGGACCAGCCAGGTCATACACCTGCAAACAGATCAGGCACAGATGCAGAAGTAGGAGTAAAGTCACAGTACAGGCCAGGTCAGTAACAAATCAGCAGAGTAACAGTAATGGGCACAGGCAGAAGCAAGGTCAGGGACAAGCCATGGTTGATACAGGCAGGGTTCAGGAGTAGTCCACATAAGCCTGGTCAATAACTGGAGACAGATGCAAAGTAAGAGGTTGCAGGTTAGCACAGGAACACTGTAGACAAGACAGCACTGATCCTGAGTATTGGCCCTGTTTAAATAGTCCATTTGGTGCCTGTTATGGGGTGTGCTTGTGCACGTAGATGCATGCTCATGCAATATCTATGAGCATTCACGTGAGCTTGTGCATATTTTATATGTGCACATGAATAGCTGTGATCAGAATTCTGAGGAAGCCATCCTGGCTGCTGACATGTCCTTCCTGACAGTATCCCTGATCGCTACCAGACCAGTCATATGATTTTGAAAAAAAATACTAATTATATTTAATTTCTTAAGCAAAAGTTAGAACTTCCAAAAACTCACAATGCTTCTTACTAAATACCACTAAAGCCGCGTACACACGGGCGGATTGTATGGCCTACTTAGTCCGTCATACAATCCGACGGACAGTCCGTCATACTTTCAAATGAACGGACTTGACCACACACGGATGCACAAACAGTCCGTTGAAAGCTTGCGCAATGACGTGTACAGCACGTACGACGGGACTAGAAATAGGAAGTCCAATACACAGCAATGCAACCTTCTAACCGTGTAAATCCTTTCTGAGCATGCGCCATTCTTAGTCCATCGAACTAGCCTACTGACGACCGTATTGTCCGCTGAAACCAAAGTACGACGGACAGTATTACGGAAATTCCGAAATACTTAGTCCGCCAGACTGCACGCTGAAAAAGTCCGCTGAAGCCCACACACGAGCGGACTGTCCGCTGAAATGTGTTTCGGCGGACTAAGTAGGCCATACAATCCGCCCGTGTGTACGCGGCTTAAGACTGTCTACTTTCTAAAAAGGGGTAATTTGGGGGGTATTTGTATTTTCCTGGCATTTTAAGTGCCTCAGGACTGATCAATTTTCAAATATATATTCCGGTAGTTTGTAGAGGCTAAAACTTTCACACAAGCCAATTAATATCCACTTATTGTGATTTTTTATTTTTACCAAAAACATGTAGCAGAATACCCTTTGGCCTAAATTTATGAAGAAAGTTGATTTTATTTGATATGTTTTATAACAGAAAGTAGAAAATATATATATTTTTTTTACTCTCCCCTAGACCTATACAAGTAGTTAACCCTTGTGTTGTGGACCCAGCCCTATGGCAAGGAGTAATTTTTTGATATCATGAAATAAGAAAGAGGAAGTAAACTCTGTTGGGTTTTATTTCCTCTTTATTTCCCTGCAAAGGCAAAGCATAATGGGCCGCTATGCATCGCATAGTAGCCCCATTATGTGTCACTTACCTGAAACCAAAGCCCACAATGTCCCAACTACCAGGGAGCGTCCATATTCACCCTTCTTCCTTCTGGGGCTGCGAACTCCGGCTCTGTGACTGGCCAGAGTCGCGTGACATCACTCTCGCTCATGCGCGCGGGACCCGTCAGTCACAGCATGACCACTCTTAGAAATGGCACGATCTGCCCTTTCTAAAGTGCGCATGCGCCGATGACATCAGCGCATGCGCCATAGTCATCGGCACTCGGCTTTTTAGTAAATATCTCCTAAACCGTGGAGGTTTAGGAGATATTTCAAGCACCTACAGGTAAGCCTTAATATAGGCTTACCTGTAGGTAAAAAGGGTTGTACAGGGTGTTTAACCACTTTAACCACTTATAGACCGGACCATTTTGCTGGTCAAAGACCAGACCACTTTTTGTGATTTGGCACTGTGTCGCTTTAACTGACAATTGCGCGGTCATGCGACGTGGCTTCCAAACAAAATTGACATCCTTTTTTTCCCACAAATAGAGCTTTCTTTTGGTGGTATTTGATCACCTCTGCGGTTTTTATTTTTTGCACTATAAACAAAACTAGAGCGACAATTTTGAAAAAAACGCATTATTTTTTAATTTTGTTATAATAAATATCCCCCAAAAATATATAAAAAAACATTTTTTCCCTCAGTTTAGGCTGATACCTATTCTTCTACATATTTTTGGTAAAAAAAAAATCGCAATAAGCGATTATTGATTGGTTTGCGCAAAAGTTATAGCGTTTACAAAATAGGGATAGTTTTATGGCATTTTTATTAATAATTTTGTATTTTTTTTTACTAGTAATGGCGGTGATCAGCGATTTTTGGGACATTTTTGGGACATTTTTGGGACATTTTTGGGACCATTGTCTTTTATACAGTAATCACTGCTATATAAATGCAGTGATTCCTGTGTAAATGACACTGGCAGTGAAGGGGTTAACCAGGGGGTGGCAATATAGGGGTTAAGTGTTCCTAGGGGTGTGTTACTAACTGTGGGGGGGCTGGGCTTTCATTTAGTGAACACTGATCTCTGCTCCAATCACATGGAGCAGAGATCAGAGTCACTAGTTGCTAGGCAGAATGGGGAAATGCTGTTTACATGGCATTTCCTCCATTCAGCCACCCCGTGAGACGATCGCGGGTATGCCCGCGGCGATTGAGTCCGCGGGACCCGTGACCGGACTCACGGGGGTCCCGACCGGCACGCAAGCTTGGAGATTGGACGTACCTGTATGCCAATATGCCTGCCCGTGCCATTCTGCTGACGTACATCGGCGTGCGCCGGTCGGGAACCGGTTAACCACTTTCAGACCGGACCATTTTGCTGGTAAATGACCAGAGGTCTTTTTACACTTTGGCACTGCGCTGCTTTAACTGGTAATTGCGCGGTCATGCAATGTTGTACCCAAACAAAATTTGCGTCCTTTTCTTCCCACAAATAGAGCTTTCTTTTGATGGTATTTGATTGCCTCTGCGATTTTTATTTTTTGCGATATAAACGTAAAAAGACCGCAAATTTTGAAAAAAAATGATATTTTCTACTTTTTGTTATTAGAAAAATCCAATAAACTCAATTTTAGTCATACATTTAGGACAAAATGTATTCAGCCACATGTCTTTGGTAAAAAAAAAGTCAATAATTGTATATTTATTGGTTTGCGCAAAAGTTGTCACATCTACAAACTAAGGTACGTTTTCTGGAATTTACGCAGCTTTTAGTTTACGACTGCCTATCTCATTTCTTGAGGTGCTAAAATGACAGGGCAGTACAAAACCCCCCCAAATGACCCCATTTTGGAAAGTAGACCCCCTAAGGAAATTGATAAGAGGCATGTTGAGCCCATTGAATATTTTATTTTTTTGCCTCAAGCGATTGAATAATGACAAAAAAAAAATTTTTTTTTTTTTTTTACACAAAGTTGTCACTAAATGATATATTGCTCACACATGCTATGGGCGTATGTGAAATGACACCCCAAAATAAATTCTGCTGCTTCTCCTGAGTACGGGGATACCACATATGTGGGACTTTTTGGGAGCCTAGCCGCGTACAGGGCCCCGAAAACCAAGCACCGCCTTCAGGCTTTCTAAGGGCGTAAATTTTTGATTTCACGCCTCACTACCTATTACAGTTTTGAAGGCCATAAAATGCCAAGATGGCACAAAACCCCCACAAATGACCCCATTTTAGAAAGTAGACACCCCAAGCTATTTGCTGAGAGGCATGTTGAGTCCATGGAATATTTTATATTTTGCCACAAGTTGCGGGAAAATTACAAACTTTTTTTTTTTTTTTTTTTTTTTCACAAAGTTGTCACTAAATGATATATTGCTCATGCATGCCATGGGCATATGTGAAATGACACCCCAAAATAAATTCTGCTGCTTCTCCTGAGTACGGGGATACCACATATGTGGGACTTTTTGGGAGCCTAGCCGCGTACGGGGCCCCGAAAACCAAGCACCGCCTTCAGGCTTTCTAAGGGCGTAATTTTTTGAGTTCACTTCTCACTACCTATTACAGTTTTGAAGGCCATAAAATGCCAAGATGGCACAAAACCCCCACAAATGACCCCATTTTAGAAAGTAGACACCCCAAGCTATTTGCTGAGAGGCATGTTGAGTCCATGGAATATTTTATATTTTGCCACAAGTTGCGGGAAAATTACAAACTTTTTTTTTTTTTCACAAAGTTGTCACTAAATGATATATTGCTCACGCATGCCATGGGCATATGTGAAATGACACCCCAAAATAAATTCTGCTGCTTCTCCTGAGTACGGGGATACCACATATGTGGGACTTTTTGGGAGCCTAGCCGCGTACGGGGCCCCAAAAACCAAGCACCGCCTTCAGGCTTTCTAAGGGCGTTACAGTTTTGAAGGCCATAAAATGCCAAGATGGCACAAACCCCCCCCCCCCAAATGACCCCATTTTAGAAAGTAGACACCCCTAAATTTAGGGGTACACTAGTGAGACTAGGTAATAAATGGCGGGTGCCCTGAAACTATAAAAAAATAACTAACCAACCAGCGTCACCTGTAACAGTTATATGGTGATCACTGGTGAAAGGGTTAACTAGGGGGCAATCAGGGGGCTTTATGCGGTAGTATATGGGGGTCCCTGGCGCTATAAAAAGCTGCGGCGAACCTAAATACCTACCTGCCTAACTAGCGTCACCTGTGACACTAATACAGCGATCAGAAAAACGATCGCTTATTAGGCTGGGTTCACACTGGAGCGATGCGGGAACGCCACGAATGCGCGGCGGGTTCCCGCATCGCATGCCTCCCGGCGGCAGTTCACACTGCCCTATGCGAACTGCTGGGAGTGTCAGTGAAATGTTAATGACACCCCCAGATCAGTTCGCATATCGCAGTGCGATCTGCAAACTTGGATCGCATGGTGTGAACACCCATGCGATCCGATTCTGCTGCGGACCAAAAAAAGGGTCCCGTGCGAGTTTGCGGCGGGTGCGGCGGGTGCGACACGAATTCAGCCATACTATCTGTATAGCTGAACTCGAATCGCACAGAGATCGGATGTGATTTGCACTGCAGTGCGGTGCGAATCACATCCGTTCTCATAAACCGCTGCAATGTGAACCCAGCCTTAGTGACACTGGCGACGGGGGGTGATCACGGGGTTAAACCTTTATTGGGGGGGTTAGGGGGGTACCTTAGAACTAAAGGGGGCTAACCCTAACTGCCCTAACAGTTATTAGTCACAAATGACACCTGCCGGGTGATCAGGGGGTTAAACCTTTATTAGGTAATAAATGGCGGGTGCCCTGAAACTATAAAAAAATAACTAACCAACCAGCGTCACCTGTAACAGTTATATGGTGATCACTGGTGAAAGGGTTAACTAGGGGGCAATCAGGGGGCTTTATGCGGTAGTATATGGGGGTCCCTAGCGCTATAAAAAGCTGCGGCGAACCTAAATACCTACCTGCCTAACTAGCGTCACCTGTGACACTAATACGGCGATCATAAAAATGATCGCTTATTAGGCTGGGTTCACACTGGAGCGATGCGGAAACGCCGCGAATCCGCGGCGGGTTCCCGCATCGCATGCCTCCCGGCGGCAGTTCACACTGCCCTATGCGAACTGCTGGGAGTGTCAGTGAAATGTTACTGACACCCCCAGATCAGTTCGCATATCGCAGTGCGATCTGCAAACTCGGATCGCATGGTGTGAACACCCATGCGATCCGATTCTGCTGCGGGCCAAAAAAAGGGTCCCGTGCGAATTTGCGGCGGGTGCGGCGGGTGTGGCGGGTGCGGCGGGTGCGGCGAATGGCTGAACTCGAATCGCACAGAGATCGGATGTGATTTGCACTGCAGTGCGGTGCGAATCACATTCGTTCTCATAAACCGCTGCAATGTGAACCCAGCCTTAGTGACACTGGCGACGGGGGGTGATCACGGGGTTAAACCTTTATTGGGGGGGTTAGGGGGGTACATTAGAACTAAAGGGGGCTAACCCTAACTGCCCTAACAGTTATTACAGTCACAAATGACACCAATGCAAAAAAAAAAAAAAAAAAAAAAAAAAATGACATTGGTGTCACTGTGACTGGGGGGCAGGGGTAATTGGGGGGGTGATCGGGGGGTAAAGGGGGGGTGTGAGTGTGCCTGGCATGTTCTACTGTGTGTGGGATGTGTTGGTGCAACTCACTGATCCGCTCTCCTCCGTGTCGGAACGAAAAATACCGACACGGAGGAGAGAATACATCACTTCCTCTCCTGTGTTTACATTACAGGAGAGGAAGTGATGTCACCGGGGATTTCCATTCGTCGGGAGCGATCGCGAGGGGGTGGCCATGAATGAATGGCCGTCCCCTCGTCCGGGATCGCTCCCGAACGAAAACCGACCGCCGCAGGCACCGGGCGGGGGCCCGATCGGGCCCCCGACCCGCGGGAGGCAAATCACGTACATCTACGTGCTTATGCCTGCCCGTGCCATTCTGCCGACGTACATCGGCGTGAGGCGGTCGGCAAGTGGTTAAGTACAATAAAAAAAAAGAGGGGAGAGAAAGCAATTGGCCACCACACATACAGAAAATTATTTGGAATAAACTGGGTATATATATATTGATCAAAGAGAACATGTATACAGGCATAACCCACTTTGAAGTACACAATGGGGTTTATTTACTAAAGCTGGAAAGTGCGAAATCAGGCTCACTTCTGCACAGCCTGATTTTGCACTTTCCAGCTTTAGTAAATAAACACTATTGTGTACTTAAAAGTGGGGTATGCCTGTAATGACAATACATGACTATCAAACCAGTTTCTAATATATTCTCTCTTATTGTAGCTTGGACATGTTTAGCGCCATTACAGACCAGTATTTCTCAACCTGTTTTCAATCAAGGCACCATTTAAAATTATGCATTATCTTGAGGCACCTCATTATAAAGTGTAAAAAAAACGAAATAATATTTTTATATATTGTAACAACATCCACACATGTAGGACACCCAACATTGGAGGCAATATATTCTTTCGAAGCATATACACCTTTGCACACTGGTACTGACTAGTATTTCTTTTCTCCCTCAGTTTCCCTCCCCAGCTAATGTGACCCCAATGCTGAAGTAGGGGGGCAGGGGAGTGGCAAAGAAGGATTTTGTGCAGGTGCCCAACCTCCTCCTTATCAATGTTGACATCATTGGTTGCTAGGATGTTGGCGGCTAGAAGGTTGTAATGGTGCACAATGAAAACCTTTGACTTTGTGTAACTAAATAAGGAGAGAGACGGTGCCCTCTAAGTGCAGTAAGAAATGATTAAAATTTATTAAAATGGTTTAAAAACACTCACATTGGGTTAGTGGTGTAAAGGCACATCATAAATAAAATGCTTCATCCGTCCATAGGCACGACTCGTGGGGCTGCAGTACAGGGTTCACAGCGTTTTCCTTTCAGCCGATGGTCGGTGGCTTAGTCCATTCCTGTGGATGATTTTTAGGATGGTTGGAGAGGTGCTGGTCACTGTAGTGCCCTGGGTAGTGTCTTTCAGAGAGTCTGTGTCATCAAGCGACAGGCTGAGGTAGGCGTTGCTTCGGAGCATGTATGCTCCTTCATCAGGCTTTGGTAATGGCTTTGACAGTGGCCATGTTGGTAGAGGCCCCTTTCTCCTTTCCCCTTTCTCCTTTCCCCTTTCTCCTTTCCCCTTTCTCTCCTTATTTATTGTCTCCTAGAGCTACTTCTTGCTTTAAGACAGTTTAACCATGGACCTTCCCCATGGACTACATTTATAATTTTGATATCTCATGAACCCTCTATTGTTGATACTGGGGCGTGGACTTACGTGTAACCTACACAAAAAAATGTATATATGTACGTTATAGATACAACTCTTTTTTATATATACAGGACATATATATATATTTATACATATATTTTAGTTTTTTTTTTTTCAAAATCCCAGGGAGCGCCATATTACCCCATCCTTTGCTTTGTGTAACTAAATGGCAGGCTTGATCCACCCATTGGCTTGAATACAATTTTTGGGCAGTTTTTTAGGCATTTTGCCAAGGCAACCCTGGAGAAACCCTGGTTGAAAAAGGCTGTTATAGATCAGCGTAGGCATGTATCTGCACTTCTTTTTCTGCCCCATGTGTAATTGCAGAGTTTAAATGTACCTTATCTGAGGAAATGCAATTTTTAATGTATATCCTGCTGTTGTATTGAATGTATACTTATGCACTTATAAAAAAGGAGTGGGATTGTGACCATCTTCTAATGACTATGTGCAGTGAGTTAATGGCTAGTGACAATGACGTGTATGCCCTCATTGAATGGACATTTAACTGTTTAAATCCCAAATACAGTTTGGTCCCAGAAAAATAGATTTTCTTCCACAGCTTCAAATTAACCACTTCAGCCCCAGAAGGATTTGCCCCCCACCCCCCCCTTAATGACCAGGCCATTTTTTTTTTAACTGACAATTGCGCAATCGTGCGATGAAACAAAATTGGCATCCTTTTTTTCCCACAAATAGCACTTTCTTTTGCTGGTATTTAATCACCTCTACCGTTTTTAATAATTGCACTTTAAACAAAAAAAATAGATTTTTTTACCTTTTGCTATAATACATATCCCAATTTTTATTTTATTTTTAAAAACACATTTTTTCATTAGTTGAGGACGATATGTATTCTTCTACATATTTTTGGTCAAAAAATTGCAATAAGTGTATATTGATTGGTTTGCACAAAAGTTATAGTGTCTACAAAATAGGGAAGCAGATTTGTAGACGCTATAACTTTTGTGCAAACCAATCAATTTACACTTATTGCAATTTATTTATCAAAAATATGTAGAAGAATATATATCGGCCTAAAGTGATGAAAAAATTTATTTTTTAAAAAAAATTGGGGATATATTTATGGCATTGTTATTATTATTTTTACTACTAATGGCAGTGACCTGCAATTTTTAGCAGGACTGCAACATTGCGACGGACAGATCGGACACTTTTGACACTTTTTTAGAACCATTTACATTTATACAGCGATCCGAGCTATAAATAGCCACTGATTACTATATAAATGTCACTGGCAGGGAAGGGGTTAACCCTAGGGGTGATCAAGGGGTTAAGTGTGCCCTAGGGAGGTGTTTTTCTAACTGTAGGGGAAGTGTAGTGACTGGGAGTAGAGAGACATCACTGTTCCTAATCCAGATCTCTCTCCTCTCCCTGACAGAATGGGGATCTGTCTGTTTACATTGACAGATCCCCCATTCTGTCTCTCTCAGGATGGATCGTGGGTGCCCGGCGGAACCTCACGGCCACCAGCCGCGTGCATTGGCCCTATGTCTCGCAGCGCATGGTACGCAAATGCGCCTGCTAAGGCTATTGAACCACTTCCCGCCTGGCCTATAGCAAAATGACAACACAAGGTGCTGGCGCTTTAAGACCCTAAATGTCTAATTGGACTTTTTGGATTTTTTCTTTGGACACTCTTGCCCCAAATGGCCTCAATGAGGAAATTGAGATTCACACTATTCTTTAACCGCCCAAAAATTAGTTTCCGTCCTCTTATCTGGACTCTTCCTTTCTCCTAATTTTATATTCACATATATCTTTATATTTATTTGCTTATATATATGGGATGATATCATTTTTTGATCTTTTTAATAAATTTTTTTTAGTTCCATACGTTTACCCATGTACCCCCTGTGTCCGAAAGTTGGACTAGTATGTACTCTTATTAGAGTACACCATCTCTTTTTACTACACGTCTATATTAACATATTTTTAATTATTATTTTCTGTAGTATTTTATTATTACTTCCTGTACTCCTTTTTTGATTCATATCCAATTATTCAATGATTCATATTCATTTTTTATATTTATTTTTATTTATTTATATATGTATTGTCAATTACTTCATTTCATTATTAATTTACCTCCATCAATATCATTTATTTATCATATTTATTATTTATTTTTTATTTTTATTTTTAATTTTAACATTTATTATCTATTATTATCATTTCTTTATTTATTATTTTTTATCATTATTAATTTTACCTTTTCAAATGTCCCTTTATATTTAAATGTATTGCCTTGTCACCAATAGAGCTGCCATCTCCTTTGGGGATTGCTTATTGATGTATATAATGGATTAAACTTATTGCCGCCTACTTTTTACATGCCGCTCACGGTATTTTCTCGTACACCTACACTTGACAAAGGAGCGCGCATGTCTCTTCTGGACTTGGCGCATGCTCAGAAACGCGTCGTGTCCTCCCGTGTCTCCCTCTGATGTCACGCGCTGTTGCGTTGCTACACGCTGTCCTGACTGGCTGGCTTGTGTCTCCATGGATCGTGGGGTACAGCTGATTTCTCTCCCAGCGCTCTGCTGTTGATGATGTTGATCCTTCCATCTACAGACGCTGCCTGCCAATGGAATAAAGCGGACTGTATACTCACACAGCACTTATCCCTTATGTAAGTGAGATATTTATTTGTTTTTAAGAAATAAATGCTTTTTACTGACTTGGCGCTCCTCTACATGTTTTATAGCAGAATGACGGCCGAGCGGTGGTTCAGTTATCCTGACTGGGCGTTATATGACGTCCTTCAGGATAACAGCCTCTGTGTGCCCGTGGGGGCGTGCATCCCAGCGATCGGTGGTGCTATGTGTCAGTCTGACACACCGCTACACCGAACTCCACGGAGGCTCTTTACTGCGTTATCAGCCATGTCCAATCACGACTGATCACGATGTAAGCAGGTAGAGCCGTTGATTAGCTTTTCCTCACTGGCATCTGACAGGTGCGAGAAGAGGAGAGCTGATCGGTAGCTCTCCTGACAGGGGGGTCTGCGCTGATTGTTTATCAGTGCAGCCCCCCTCAGATGCCCACACTAGACCACCAGAGAAGCCCCCAGGACCACCAAGCATGTGAATGGCCAGGTACATGCCCCATGGCCATCCACATGTGAAAAAATATGCACTAAATATGCCAATCAGTGCCCACAAATGGGCACTGACTGGTACCTCTGTGGCACATTACAAAACAGGGATGCTCAGCAATGCCACCCATCAGTACCAATCAGTGCTGCCTACGAGTGCCCATCAGTGCCACCTATGGGTGCCCATCAGTGCCGCATACCAGTGCCATTTATCAGTGCCACCTATCAGTGCCCGTCAGTGCCACCTCAAAAGTGCCACCTCATCGGTGCCACCTCATTGATGCCACTTCATCAATGCCCATCTGTGCCGCCTTATCAGTGTCCATCAGTGCATCCATATCAGTGCCCATCATTGAAGAAGAAAACATACTTATTTCCAAAAAAAGTAACAGAAACAAAGAAAAACGTATTTTTTTTCAAAATTTTCGGTCTTTTTTTTGTTGCGCAAAAAATAAAAATCGCAGAGGTAATCAAATACCACCAAAATAAAGCTCTATTTGTGTGAACAAAATGATAAAAAAAAATTGATTGGGTACAGAGTAGCATGACCACGCAATTGTCATTCAAATTGTGACAACGCTGAAAGCTGAAAGTTGGCTTGGGCAGCAAGGTGTCTAAGTGCCTGGTATTGAAGTGGTTAAAGGGAATGACATACAGCTACGGCGATGTGCCCAGGAGAGCCAACCTGCTGCCCTATAACGATGTCGGCTGATTGGCTAGTGGTTAAAAAGCAGCTCTAAACATCCTCCTGCCCTATCCTCTACAGTAGGGATATGCAAATTGTGGACCACCAACTGTTACAATACTACAAGTCCCATCATGCCTCTGCCTCTGCGTTTCATTCTTGAGGCTGTCAGAGTTTGCTATGACTCATGGGACTTGTAGTTCTGCAAAAGCTGGAGGTCCACAGTTTGCATATCCCTGCTCTACAGTCTCTCTACTTACAGACAATTGCATAAAATAATGATGTGTCTTTGTAACACAGATTAGCCACAGTTATGAAATAATTTCCAAAAAGAAAGGGAAGAAGCTGGGTAGCGTTGGGCTAAAACCCTAAAGTGCTATCATCCCAAACTAGCAAATAACTATACCAAAATAAATTAATACAATTATGGACTTTCTAGAATGGCACTCAAAGATATAAAGTCAACATATAGATATAAAGAAAACGGACACATTAATTACATACAAGTTCTAATAGAACAATAGTGAGTGTCCCATTTCACAGGTCGCAAGGTTGCCGCCAACACGTTTCATAGATAGCTCCACTTCATCAACACTGGCAGTGAAAAATTTCTGACCAGAGCTCTTTTTGTGATTCGCCACTGCATTGCTTTAACTGACAATTGCGTGGTCGTGCATCATTGCACCCAAACAAAATTGCTGTCCATTTCCCTTACAAATAGAGCTTTCTTTTGGTAGTACTTGATCACCTCTGCAGTTTTAATTATTTGTGCTAGAAACAAAAAAAGAGAGACAATTTTGAAAAAAAGCAATATTTTTTACTTTTTGCTATAATAATAATCCTCCAAAAATATATAAAAATAAATAAATTTATATCTCAGTTTAGGCCGGTATGCATTCTTCTCTACATTTTTTGGAGAAAAAAAATCACAATAAGCGTATATTGATTGGTTTGCGCAAAAGCTATAGTGTCTACAAAATAGGGGATAGATTTATGGCATTTTTTTATTATTTTTTTTATCAGTAATGGCGGCAATCTGCGATTTTTTCATGACTGTGACATTATGGTGAACACATTGGATACTTTTGACACTATTTTGGGACCATTGTCATTTATACAGCAATCAGTGCTTTAAAAAGGCACTGATAACTGTGTAAGTGACACTGGCAGGGAAAGGGTTAAACACTAGAGGGCAATGAATGGGTTAAGTGTGTCCTAGGGAGTGATTCTAACTGTGGGGGGATGGGCTACCACTCACATGACATGACAGAGATCACTGCTCCCGATGACAGGGAGCAGTGGATCTCTGTCATGTCACTAGGCAGAATGGGGAAATGATTTGTTTACATTTCCCTGTTCTTCCGCTCTGTCACATGATGGTGGGCACCCGGCAGACATCACGGGACCCGCGGGCATGGTCATGGAGCAGGCGATGGGCACATGCCCGCCATGCCACACCCTTAAAGGGACGTACCTGTACGCCCATTTTCCCAGCCGTGCTATTGTGCCGACGTATATCGCCGTGCGCTGGTCGGTATGTGGTTAAAAGATATCTATGCAATTCTATTCTTGTTAATGGTGGATTTTAAAGGCACAATCTGAGATACACACACTAATGCCATGTACTCATAGTCGGACATTCCGACCACAAAATCCGTCAAATTTTTTCAGACAGATTGTGGCCAAAACTTGTGTTGCATACGCACGGTCAGACAAAGTTGTCGGAAAATCCTATCGTTCTGAACACGGTGACGTTTGTTGCGTACGACGGGACTACGTAGAGGCCAGTAGCTAATAGCTTTTGTCTCGTAATCTATTCTGAGCATGTGTGGCACTTTGTCCATCGGAATTCTCTACAAATGATTGGAAAAAGTCAGACAGATTTTGTTGTCGGAAAATTTTAGATCCAACTCTGAAACTTTTTCTGTCTGAATTTCTGACGGAAAAAGTTTGATAGAGCCCACACACAATCGGATTTTCCGACAACATAATCCGATCGGACCGTTTTCGTCTGAATTTCTGACCGTGTGAACAGGGCATTACAATATATATTTTTTTGTAGATATGTTAAAAATGAATGTATTAAAAGACTAGGCAGGTCTTCTGATCTTGGTCTTGATCTTGGTTCTGATCTCCTGACTCTTTTAAGAGGGGCAGTTTCCTCCGTTGACTCTGATCAACTACCCTCCACTGGCTCGTATTCTGAACTAGAATCGAATGATGGGAGCTCCCTGCTGCTCTCATCATCCGACATGGTAAGCATGTTATATGTCTCCTCAGCTCTATAAACTCTTTGAGACATGATGGCGGTACTTTTGGCGGGCCTGTGTGATGAAACTGGTGGTGCTACTGACAGCTACCTGAAAAAGGGCCTGGGTGGCAGTACTGACAGGTTACTGATGGCCTGTCTGAGGGTACTTATGGCGAGACTGTGCGGCAGTAGTGATGGCGGTACTGATGGCGAGCCTGTGTGACAGATGGGCTATGACAGATGGGCTGTCAGATCCAGATGGTACCGATGGTGGTACTGATGGCGGTACAGATGCCGGTACCATTGGTGGTACTGATGACAGCCTGTGTGACAGATGGGCTGTGACAACTGGGCCACGACAGGTGGGCTGTCAGATCCAGATAGTACCGTTGATGGTACTGATGGCGGTACTGATGGTGGTGCTGATGGAGGTCTGTGTGACCGATGTGCTGGGACAGATCCAGATGGGCTGTGATAGATTCAGATGTTCTATGTGACAGGTTCTCTTTATTGGGGGGCGTGTTGTGCAGACAGTAATGTAGTAAAATGTTTTACTCACGGATCACAGATCTCAGATCTCTCCTTCTCTCTCCTCACACGAGCAGTGTTTGAGGAGAGAAAAGGAGAGATCCCTGGAAAATGCCACAATGTTTATACTTGTGACCTGCTGTGATTGAACACAGCTGATCATGTGGGTAAACAGCCAATTTCATACGCGCGCCATTCCCGATTGGCGCACTGTACGCCCCTGGCAGCGCATTAGGCGCATATCCGATTTAGTTTGACATGTGACTGGCTGCAATTGGACACAGTCAATCACGTGGTAAACAGCCAAATTAATTGGCTGTTTACCCTGATCGGGGATGTGCTGTGTCTGAGGGACAAGTGCCATCCCCAGTCGCTGTGGTGCATCATATGACGTCTGGTCAGGGTATTCAAATTATTTTTCCGCCATCATTTTGTAATAGGGCGGGCAGGAAGTGGTTAATATTGGTTCAAATATAAATATATGAAGTTGCTGGATGGAGTCCATCCAAGTGTTATACTGTGTTGAGTCCTGATGAAGGGGGAGAGGTTTCCTATGGTTTGATAAAGGGGCCCTCCTGTCTGCCCTACACCCCCTACACTTCTTGTCATCACCCAGCCGCGAGAGTGCTATTTGGAGCCTCAGCAATCTTGCCAATTCTGGAAGCTGCTGATGTCTATGTTCCTGCCGGAAGTCTAACAGCTGTACTTCTATCAAGAACTCTGCTTCTAGCCACATGCCTGCTGAGCTATGTAGCCTCACGGTGATCCTATGGAGATCTATATGGGTCTATGACAAGCCTTGATCAACTTTTATCCATTGAGTGCATTTGTATTGTCTTTTATGCTTTTTTAATAAATTGCTACACCTAAATGGAGGTGCCCTCTTGTGTTTGTTTTTTACTTTGCAAAGAATACCCACTGACAGCCGTACTGGAAAATGCAAGGAAAATGGAAAAAGTGTTTTTTGCTTGTATATGATTGGATGATGGATTGCCCCACTGGATTATCTTTGCATGAAAAGTGTAAATCTTCTAGTGTACATGCCTTCTACTCACCTGTGGTGGCAGTTGCATGGATTTAATGGGTATGAACATGACTCTGATATAGGCTCTGCATTTGTTGGTTATCCAGTCTTTGTTTGCATTACTATTCTTTTTCCTGGTCAATAAAAAAAAAATTGATGACACCACAGCTGCAATTTAGTCTTGGTCTTGCAGATTTAACAATATTTTGTGAGATTTATTTGTTGTCTTTTGATAAATAAGTCTGTACTTTGTATTTAAAAAACAGAAAATTTATGTCAAAATACTTACCGTAATTTTCCTTTCCTGATGGACTCCATGGCAGCCTACGTGTGGGTTTAGTCCCGCCTCCATTACCCTATAGGATGATACTCCCGTAAATCTTTGCTCCTTGCCAGAGGCCGTGTTCGGTAACTATCCTACTCAAGCCATTTGGGAGGGAACTCCTGCTGCCATGGAGTCCATCAGGAAAGGAAAATTACGGTAAGTATTTTGACATAAATTTTCCCGTTTTCCTGACAGACTCCATGGCAGCCTACGTGTGGGAAATAACTCGCCAAGACACACCCGGGTGGGCAAAAATGCTGCTTAACAAAGATTTATTTGACACCGTCAACCGACAAAACTTTAACTCCAAAGTCAACTGAGGATAGAGCCGCGGGCTCAACACAATAATGAGACATTAAGGTGTGTATTGAAGACCACGAGGCCGCCCTGCATATCACGTCAGGAGCCACATGGCGAGAGGCCACCCACGAGGTAGAAAGACTTCTGGTCGAATGCGCCGTCACCGCCTGAGGAGGAGCCAAGCCCTTTTCTCTGTATGCCCACTGGATTGCTTGAACTATCCATGCCGCAATTGACCTGACTGATGCTCTAGTGCCCTTGTTCTTCCCACAGAACCAAACAAACAGGAAGTCCGACTGCCGGAATGGAGCTGTAGCTTCCAAATAGAGCTTTAATGAGCGCCCAACATCAAGTGGATGAAATTACGAGGAATCAGAGGATCTGAATATGGGTAGAGAGATTTCTTGATTTTCATGAAAAACCGAAATGACTTAGGGTTTGACCCCAACATTGGAACTAGGACCACTCTGTCCGGAAAAAAAGTTAGAAAAGGCTCCTTGACTCCTAGAGCTTAAATCTCTGATACTCGTTTTGCCAAAGTGACCGCCACCAGGAATGCAGTTTTCAAGGTGAGTTCTCTGATGGAAAGAACCTTACTGAAAAGAGTGTCTCAATCTTACTGCGCCTTTGAAGAACTGCTGGATAAGGGCATGCTTGGCCCACTGAACCCCTGTAAATGCGGAGATAGCCGAGACTTGAACCCGAAGGGAGCTAACTGACAAGGGTAAGTCCAAGCCTGATTGCAGGAAACCCAAAACGTCTTGAACTGTGGGTGAAACATAGGAACTGGTTCTGGAGGACACATAAGATACAAATTTGGCCCAGACCTGTTCATACACCTTATTAGTACTTCTTCTCCTTGCACTTAAGAGGGTGGAAATGGCTTCCTTAGGACACCCTAGTGCTTCCAGCCTTCCCCTCTCAAGAACCAGGCCCTCAACTGAAGGTGAGCCGGACATGGATGGAGAATCGAACCCTGGGAGAGCAGGTCCCATTTGGATGGAAGAGTAACTGGGTCCCGAAAGCTGAGGAGGGATAGGAGAGGAAACCAAGGCCTGTTGGGCCAATGCGGAATTATTGCCAACACCTCCACTTCTTCCCATCTGAGTCTCTTCAGGAACTGAAAGATAATTGGAATTGGAGGGAAGGCGTATGCCTTGTGGAACCACCACTGCTCTGTTAGGGCATCTATTCCGTAGGCCTGTGGATCCTTGAACCTCGAATAGAACCTTGTTAGCTTCCTGTTGAAACGGGAGAGATCCACTTCTGGAGACATACCCAGGGATAGAACCCACTGAAACACATCTTCGTGAAGGGTCCACTCGTTGTTGTCCAAGTGGACTCGTGAGAGAAAGTCCGCTTGGACATTGAGAACTCCAGGCACATAGGCTGCTGTTAGGTTGGCCAGATTCCTCTGGGCCCAACGCATTATTGGATCCACTTCCCTCAGCAGAGACCGACTTCTGGTGCCCCCTTGCTTCCTTACGTATGCGACCGCAGTCATATTGTCCAGCCTGAGGACTACGGATACTCCCACTATCAGATGTGGAAATGCCAACAGCGCTAGGAAGGCTGCTCGTAGTTCTAACACATTTGACACTATTCCCCGAGAGGGAAAGTCCCAAATGCCCTGAGCCAATTCCGATAGACAATGTCTCCCCAGCCCTTGTTGCTGGCATCTGACGTCACTGAGATCCATTTGATTAGAAGAAGAGAGTGGAAATTCAACAGGTTCTCCCGACGAAGCCACCAGAGGAGGGAACCTCTCATGGTCTGAGTAATCTCGATGGACTGGACCTTTTCTCCTGACCATTGGCGAAGAAAACCCATTTGAAAGGGGCGCATCCTCCACTGTGCCCACTTCACCATCGGTATGGTAGACACCATGGTGCCTTGATGATGATCTTTAGGCAATGAAGAGCACTGAGACGAGACGAAGAGAGAGCCAGGTGGATCCTGTCCTGTACTACTGCAATCTTCTCCTCGGGCAGAGAGATGGAACCTTTTGCCGTATTGAACAGAGGAACACAAGAGACTGTGTAGGAACTAACTGGCTCTTCTCTAAATTCAGGAGCCACCCGAATTCCTTGAGGGTTGCGATGACTTGATCCCTTTGTTTCAAGAGACAATCCTTGTCCTGAGCAAGAGGAAGCAAATAGTCCAGATAATGATGAATCCGGATTTTCCTGACTCTCAACAATGCTACGACTGCTAGAAGGACCTTCGAGAATGTGCGAGGGGAGGTTGACAGACCGAAAGGAAGGCAGGTAAACTGTAAATGAAGCTGGCCAATGGAGAAACGCAGAAACTGTTGGAACTCTGTGGCCACTGGAACGTGAAAATAGGCATCCTTGAGGTCTATTGAGACAAGCCAGTCCCCTGGCTGCACTGATTGTTGAATCGTGGACAGAGTTTCCATTTTGAATTTCTCCTTTCTTATGAAGCGATTTAGACGCGTCAAGTCTATTACGGGTCTCCACGTACCGTTCTTTTTCTGAACCAGGAAAAGAGGGGAATACATTCCCATGCCGCGTTGGTTGTCTGGAACAGGAATAGCGGCGCCTTGATCCAACAAAGATTTTATGTAGGTTAAAAGAATTTGTCTTTTTTCTTCCGACCTTGGCATGGATGTGGGAACACACTTGAGTTTGGGGACACTGCTGAATGACCAAGTGTGCCCGGAGGAGACCGTCTTGATGGTCCAAAAATCCTGGATCAAGGCCGCCCAGACGTGCTGAAAGTGGAACAATCGAGCTCCTCCCCAGACTGACTGGACGGGCCCGATCTCAAAAGGACTTAGTAGGCTCCTTTTCCCCCATCGCACTGCCCTTTGTAGATTTTTTGAGAGATGTCTGTCTGGATCTCCAAGATCTGGAAAATTCCCGTCCAGGCCTGTAAGTGCGTGCCTCCCTGGCACGATCTTGACCCTGCTTTCTTGGGAACGATCTCCTATGATTCTGCAGGCGCCTATCCTGGGGGAGAAACCCCGACTTACCCCCGGTGGCTCGAGTTATAGCACTATCCAGCTTATTGCCGAAAAGGGAAGAACCATCAAAAGGAATACGGCACCAAACCTGCTTAGAAGCGGGATCGGCTAGCCAAAGACGGAGCCACAGGGCACGCTTGGCAGTTACAGACGAGAGCATAACTCGAGCCACCAGTCGGATAATATCGATCGAGGCCTCTCCCAAGAAAGCTGAAGCCAGTCTTAGTTCTTGAATGGGAGAACTCTTGGCCAGATCTTTTGAGACGTTCCTGAGTGTTTCATCAACACTATCAGACCAAACTTCCATCGCTCTAGACAGAGCCGCTAAGGCCAGAGCCGGTTTACAGGCCATGCCAGCCGTAAGATAGATCCTCTTCAGGTCAGAATCAATTCTCCTATCCAGAGCATCCTTAAAAGTGACTGTGTCCTCAAGAGGAAGGGTCACATGTCTGACCAATCTCATTACAGCCGCATCCACCAGAGGGGAAGACTCCAAATTTTTAACTTCTTCCTCCTTAAAAGGGTAAAGTCTCTGGATCTTAGATAGAAGAGAATTATTTTCCTCTACCTTGCTCCACTCATCCGAGATCACTTCTCCCAACTCTGAGAGGAAAGGGAAGCTAATACGCTCCTTTAATTGCTTAAAAAACTTTCTTTGCTTCGCCGGAGCCACTACTGGCTCTTCCCAGTTCAGCGTTTCCTTGATGGCTTTGACCAAAGGAGGAAGCAGGGCAAAGTCAAAACCTGAACCAGACTCTTCTTCCTCAGATTCATTATCTAAGAGGACAGCAGACGGGTGGCTAGGCAAAGAGGAATCCCATGTGTCCTGGGCCTGAGCATCCCTCCCCGGAGACCTTGGAGACTCTATGGGAGACAACTGGGGGCTTCAAATTTCTTTAGACTGTCCTTGACCAATCATTCCACCATTGACTTCAGCTGTTGGTCAGAGTCACTCCTTTCACCCGTCGCTTTAACATAACAGGCATCACAAAGGGACTTGCCTAGAGGCGATTCAGTTCGCATTGTGCGCTATATAAGTATTTCATTCATTCATTCATTCACTTGTCAGCAGGAACCTGCGTCTTGGACCCCCAGCATAAACCTTCAGCTGCGTGACTTGGGCAAGCTGTTGAAGGGCGGGAAGATTCCCGGCTACGGAGACTGGTTCTCGCAGGAGAATCATGTCGTCTGGATCTGGAAGAGGAATGCCGGCGGTGGGACTTAGACGAATCACTTCCTCTGTGAGAACTCCGGCGTTGAGTAGACCTAGAAGGGCTGAAAAAGGGAAAACCCAGCAGTGTTAGTGGAACATCCTATAATGTTCCACTGCCCCCCCCCCCCCCCCCGGCAGGTAACCCAAAAAAAAGTACCTTCTCCGAGAGGGCTGGCCACTAGCAGGCGGCGAGGCATCCAAAGGATCCATCAGGGCTGGAAATAAAACAGCCCCAATTAAACACAGAGAACAGCTAGGGTAAGCAAAGATAAACTGACCTTTATCAAAGACACATACCTAATGCTGAAGAAACCAGGGCTCAGGAATGGCACTGCAGGCTTTACAAGCATCCCAGAGTCTCTGCAAGCTGTTCTCTGTTTTTAAAACTGCCGCCTTAATGACGTCACGAATTACGTCATGAAAACGCTAGTGCGCATGCGCGAAGCCCGCAACGTGCATGCGCAAACCAAGCCTCGTCCTCACGCCGGTCTCACGCATGCGCAGAATGACCAAGCGGCGAACGAGGAAGTAACTGGGCGGCTGGAACGCAAGGAAACCAGCCGCCCAGCAAGCCAGATACATGGCACAGCGCTGTATGGGGGAAAAAGACACACCGCAATAAAACAAGGAACACACAGAAAATGACACAGAAAGGCTGCCATAGACAACATACAGCTCACCACTCCTGTAGACGGACGCCAGCCGAGGTAGGTCCCCAAACACATGCCGGACTTCTGGGGGGGGGGGGGCGATAGTCACCTGCTAGTAGCTAGGCTCAGGACTAACATGCGGCTTCACCTGTCAGTGACCAGGCATACACCTCTTTAGCGCCTCTTCCATATGCCCCTTTTCCATACTCCGCTAGTAGCTAGAGCTTATTGGAAATATGGGACTCCAAGTTGCTCGGCCGGTCCGTATCGCAGAAAAAAATGCAAGTCTTCAGGGTAAAAAGACACATGCTAGGTCCTATGGAGGAGGACAAAAAAAGAACACGGCCTCTGGCAGGGAGCAAAGATTTATAGGAGTATCGTCCTATAGGGTAATGGAGGCGGGACTAAACCCACACGTAGGCTGCCATGGAGTCTGCCAGGAAAAATATTTTAATACTAATGCCCCATACATACGATTGGACTTTCTGACAACAAAGTTTTGTTGGCGGAAAATTTGAGAACCTGCTAGGAAACATTTGTTGGTGGAAAGTCCGACAGCAAATGTTCGATGAAGCATACACACTTTCCAACAGCAAGCTCGCATCCAACATTTCCCATCAGAAACTCTGATCGTGTGTACGCGGCATTTCCATTACCGTGGAACTAAAGTGCCCCTGTAAAATATTACTAGGAATTAGAGTTGTGTTGGTAAAAGTGACATGCAAATGGATTTATTTATTAAAGACAAATAGTCTGTTCACTCCAGGGGCGGATCCAGAGTCTAGTCTCGGGAGGGGCACTGCCAGAAAATTAGGTATCGCTTGCTGAAAAATCACTGATCGCCGCCATTACTAGTAAAAAATAAATAAATAAAAATTCAATAAATCTATCCCCTATTTTGCAGACGCTATATTTGTGCTAACCAATCAATATACACTTATTGGGGGGGTTACCAAAAAAATGTAGCAGAATACACATTGGCCTAAACTGATGAATACATTTTATTTATAGCAAAAAGTTAAAAATATTGTTTTTTTTTTTTTTTTTTTCAAAATTGGTCTTTTTTTGTTTATTTTGCAGAAAATAAAAACCAGAGGTGATCAAATACCACCAAAAGAAACCTCTATTTGTGGGAAATTGTCATTCAGTTAAAGTAACACAGCTCAATATCACAAAAAAAGCCTGTTCATGAAGGGGGGTAAAACTTTCCCGAAGCTGAAGGGGTTAACATTGAACAAGTTTTAAGGGCATTTTTTTCCATACATAATGACAGTTATGGCACACATCTATTTTGCAATTTGCAACAATCATTTATTCTTTTACTCACTTTTAGTTTAATATTTTGGTGCTCTGGACCTCTGGTGGGGGAGGGGCACCCAAGCAGGTCACAGGAGCAATGAGTTGAGCGGGAGCATGATGAGCAGGATCCGGTAATTGCACTAGTATGTCCGCACTCCACAGGCAGCATTAGATGTCCTTGGTTCATGCCGCTCTGCACTGCAGTGTGGAGAAGATGGAGTGAGGTGGTGGGTGGAGCCAACATCCACTCAGGGGCGGAGGCCTGCAGGATGGACTGTGGAGAAGATGGAGTGGGGAGGAGCTGAGGGGGTGGAGCCAACACTCTCACTCAGGGATGGAGTCGGTCGGAAGAAGACTCCAATCTGAATGCCGGGGCTCTCTCTCGCTCTCCTCCTCAGCAGCGGCAATGTGACTCACTGACGTCACTGGTTGCTAGGCACTAGGAAAAACATACAGAGGCCAAGCCAGTGGCGCAGCTCCACCCACCTCCTCAGTGCAGCGGCGTAATTATTACGGAGTCTCTCTCTCTGCGCCACTGATCAGCTGGTGATGACACAGAGAGAGACTCGGGAGTCCGGACTGCACTGCAGTCAGTAATATTTTCGGGGGGGGGGGGGCAATTGTCCTGTTGCCCCCCCCTGGATCCGCCCCTGGTTCACTCTCAAAGGGTATTTGCAACTTGAAACGGAATTTAAACCTAATTTAGTGAATAGGGTGAAGCTCCATTGACTTCCACCATCCAAATATGTGCCACCAAAAATGCAGTTTTTTTTTTTTTTTTACTTTGATGTTATTGTGTATTCTTTGCAAATCAAATTTTTACTACATTCACCAAACTAAGGAAAATTCTCTTTCAAACTGAACTGCCTTATTACCTTTAGTAAATTGGCCCCACAGAATCGAGAGCTGTTGTAGTAAAAGCATAGGGAAATCTGATAAGCTACAAAGGGAGAGATTTGGGTCAGTTAGGAAACTGTGCTTTAATTCTGATTGTTAGCCCTTTAGGCAATTAACCCCTTTGCTGACCATTTTGTTCTTATTATTGGGGTCTTTTTTGCCTTTTTATTTTATTTTATGGTTGATTTGAGGTCAACCGTCACTTTTAGCTGCTGTTCTGTCAATAGCAACATTTGTGTTGCTTCAAGGCTTCCCTTTTTTTGACCACTTGACCTTGAGAAGGTTTTACTCCCTTCATGACCAGGGCATTTTTTTTTTTGCTATTCAGCACTGTGCTAATTGAACTGGCAATTGCTTGGACATGCAACACTGTACCCAAATTACATTTATATATATTTTTCACACAGTAGAGCTTTGTTTTGGTGATACTGTACTTGATCACCACTGGATTTTCATTGTTTTATTCTATAAACACATTTAAAAAAGACCCAATATTTTCATTTTTCTGCTATAAAACATATCCCAGGGGGCACCCTTTAGCAAAACAAATGCACCAAAGGGGGACTGGGATTGGCTAACCTTCTCTGGTATTTCTAAGCTGCCCAGTTGGCACCGATCTCAGTAATCTACTCCCGTGCGGCCAGACGTGATTGGGTGATCATGGAAAGACAGGCGGTGCCAGATTTCACACTGGACCACCCGATGTGGTGTCACCCTAGAAAATGCCTTACGATACTTGCTTCAACACTTTCTCACACTTTAGCCTTTTGGGATGACCTTAAGGATCACTCAGAGTTAGTCTCCCCTATTTGACCTCTAGCCTACCTATTTCATAATCCAAAATTTCCCCCTGGTATGAACATCAAAGCCTTTCAATGGTGGCTGAACAAGACGTAGTACAGGATTGGATACGACTTCAATTTCTCAGGACCACTCACTCTGAGCTATTGTACCAAATTGGCCCGGAAATGCCAGATGCTGAAACATTTTGATTTCAACAGATTCCAACAAATTTCACACTTCTTACACTCCCTGTGGCAGTCTAAACCCGTACCACCCAGTATCACGCCATGTGAACAATGGTGTGACCAGGTTACGGAGCAAGGGGGAGGGATCATGACGATCTATAGGCCACTATCCACAGCACAATCTAAACTTAGTTATACACTAGCATGGGAGAAGGACCTTGCTCAGGAATGGGAATTGGATGATTTGCATGCAGCAGTCTAATGTTCATACCGAGGCTTCCTTAATATTTCACTAATGGAGGCAGACCTGAAAGTCCTAGCACAATGGTACCTAGTCCCTACCAGACTAGCAAAATTATACCCATCGACCTCCCCTCTCTGCTTCAGAGGATGTTTTCACTTGAGCTCGATGTTACACATATTGTGAGACTGCCCCAAAATAAGAGGGTTCTGGAATAGGGTCTTCACGATAATTAGAAAGGTTACAGGACTCTCGATACCCAAAACGCCTCACACGTTGTTACTGAACTTCCCAGTAGAAAAGACCTCTAAAAGTTAGAGGCGCTAATTTATTTTATCCTCTTGGGAGAAAAACTGACTATAGCAAAAGCTTGAAAACAGCCTTCTGTCTCCTTCACTAGGGCAAAACAAAACATTTCATGGAACATGGCACAGGAGAAGGTGGTCAGTATCCTCCAAGATACAGTCCAGAAATTCAAAGCCAACTGGGAACCATGTGCCGACTATATGCACATCACCTTGTTACCCACGTAGACCTTTATTAAGCTCTGGTTTCTCAGATGCCCCGGTAGGCCAGCTCCCCTCCCTTCTCTCTATTGTTTGTTTCTTTCTTTCTCTTTCTCTCTCTCTCACTCTACTCATAATGTGTGCTTGGTTAAGGTATGAGATTCTCCCTCTAGTGTAGGTGGGAGATGCATAACAGAGCACTCTGAAAGAGGGGACAAATTACATGTACAACATTCTCAGAGGGAGACTTTAACCAGATGGGGTTAGACACCACAGTTAAATTTGCATTGCTCCCTTCAGTTTGAATTCTTCTGGGAGCGGATACTCCCAATTGCCTATTGTAATATATTGTTCATAAGCTCTAATGCCGGGGTATAAGCATGTCTTGTTGGGTCAATAACCTTTCTATTTCCTATACTAAAACCCAGAATTGGGGGATACCATACCTTACAACTGGAGCCACCTTCTAGACTGGATCTAACTACTCTACGTTAAGAGTCAGGATCATTAGAAACTCTTTATTTGTCACTCCTTAACACCGTTTTGGGCTCCTCTTGTTCATTTCATAGGGTATCGAAATCCCCAATTTCCACATTGTTATAAGTTAGAAAAAGGTCTAAGCCCTTGTACACACGGTCGGACATTCCGACCACAAAATCCGTCGGATTTTTTCCAACGGATTTTGCCCGAAATTGATGTTGCATACACACAGTCGGACAAAGTTGTTGGAAAATCAAATCATTCGGAACGTGATGATGTTCGTTCGTTACGACGGAACTATGTTCAGGCTAGTAGCCAAAAGCTTTGGTCTTGTAATTTGATCTGAGCATGCGTGGCACTTTGTCCGATCAGAATTCTCTACAAACGATCGGACATAGTCCGATCGGATCATGTTGTCGGAAAATGTTATATCCAGCTCTCAAACTTTGTTGGTCGGACATTCCGATGGAAAAAGTCTGACACACGGTCAGATTATCCAACAACACGGTCCGATCGGACATTTTCCGTTGGAATGTCCGACCATGTGTACAAGGGCTAAGACTTTTATGATCATATTCCTTTTTTTATTTAGGAAGCTTGTGTATTACTATAACTACTATCATTGAATACTCCTACCATGCTATGTAACTGCTCCTAACCTACACATAGCGGGTTATTTTCAAAAGGCAAATCCACTTTGCACTACAATTGCACTTGTAAGTGCAGTTGCTGTAGATCTGCGGTGAAGATCTGAAATGAGGGAAAGCTCTGCTGATTTTATCATCCAATTATGTGCAAGCTAAAATGCTGTTTTTTATTTTTCTTGCATGTCCCCCTCAGATCCATAATGATTACACTTGAAAGAGCACTTTATTAAAAGTCAGCCGCTGCAGTACATGTAGCTGCTGGCTTTTAATTTTCGCAAGGTGGGCACACGTCCGCTTTAAGGGTATATGTTCCCTTTTTGGTGGAAGGCCCCCTTCCAATTCACCTCTCTTTGCTCTGTTTGCCTCCTTTTTGCCTATTTTTGATGGATGGTGATGTAGTCTCTGATCTGAGTGTTGTATTAAAGATTTTTTGAATGAACATCATTTATGTTAATACTTACCTTACCTTGTATCCCTGAAGAAGAGGGTGTTTAAGGCTAGGAAATGCGATGAGAATTTTTTTCTTATGTACCTTATGTATGTTGTCACACTATATTGTTATATTATAAAGTTGGAGTCTAACCTAGGTTTAGATATTATGCACTAGAGGATATGACATGTATGTATAGATATGTATTGAATGTATAGATATGTATTGAAGCAACACAAATGCACCAAGTGTTATTAAAGGAGTGAGATTTCTATACACAAAAGTATGCCTATAACTTCACATCAGGGATATAGAAATTTTATAGAAAGACCTGAACAAAAGAATGGGGTGGGCAACTAAATGGCAAATGAGGTGTAATGTGGAGAAATGTAAAGTAATGCACTTGGGGGCTAAAAACCTAAACACAAACTACTCACTAGGGGAGAGCCTCTGGGGGAATCAAGGATGGAGAAAGATCTGGGGGTCCTAGTAGATGACATACTGAGCAATAACATGCAATGTCAAGCTGCAGCTACCAAAGCCGGTAGAGGTTTAACATGCATAAAAAAGTGACATAATCCAGAGATAAAACTATGACCCTGCCACTTTATAAAACACAGGTCAGGCCAAAAGAGATGAGCTGGATAGAGTCCAAAGAAGGGCAAAGAAATGAATAAGGAGACTGGAAGGAACAACTACTAGCACTACATTTATTCTGGAGAAGAGACGATAGATAGGGGACATGATAGTGATTTACAAATACAGTTGTGCTCATAAATTTACATACCCTGGCAGAATTTATGATTCCTTGGCCATTTTTCAGAGACTATGAATGATAACACAAAAACATTTCTTTCACTCATGGTTAGTGTTTGGCTGAAGCAAATTATTATCAATCAACTGTGTTTACTCTTTTTAAACCCAAGTGACTCTGATCAAAAGTTTACATACCCCGGTGATTTTGGCCTGATAACATGCAAACAAGTTAACACAAAGAGGTTTGAATGGCTATTAAAGCTAACCATCCTCACCTGTGATCTGTTTTCTTGTAATTAGTGTGTGTGTGTATAAAAGGTCAATGGACTCCTGACGGACCCTTGCATCTTTCATTCAGTGCTGTACTGATGTTTCTGGATTTTGAGTCATGGGGAGAGAAAAAGAATTGTCAAAGGATTTGCCGGAAAGAGTAGTTGAACTGTATAAAACAGGAAAGGGATATAAAAAGATATCCAAGGAATTGAGAATGCCAATCAGCAGGGTTCAAACTCTAGTGGAAAATAAGAGGTTCTGTTTAAACCAAATCACAGTCAGGTAGACCAACTAAAACTTCAGCCACAACTGCTAGGAAAATTGTTCGGGATGCAAAGAAAAATCCACAAAAAAACTTCAGATGAAATACAGGACTCTCTGAAAACATGTGGTGTGACTGTTTTAACCGCTTCAGCCCCAGAAGATTCTACCCCCTTCCTGACCAGAGCACCTTTTGCGATTCGGCACTGTGTCACTTTAACTGACAATTGTGGGGTCATGCGACATTGCACCCAAACAAAATTGTCCTTTTTTTCCCACATATAGAGCTTTCTTTTGGTGGTATTTGATCACCTCTGCGGTTTTTATTTTTTGCGCTATAAACCAAAAAAAGCAACAATTTTGAAAATAAAAGCATTATTTTTTACTTTTTGCTGTAATAAATATCCCCCAAAAATATATATAAAAAAAACAGGGGCGTGGCTTTGCGCGCAGCGTGGATGGACGCTGAATAGGAGAGCTCCGGTGTGCCAGGGGATCGATCGCTGAAAACAGCCTTAAAACGGGACGAATATGCCCAACCACAATAAGAAGGGACCCCACAATCATTCCCTGAGGTCTTCGGGGAGCCCCAAGGGCAAACAGTCAGCGCACAGCCTCAACAAATACCGCTACAGCGGCGAACACAGCGGCTCCAAGATGGCGCCGACATACAGAGCGGCTGGGAGAGAAGACAGGGAGGATGATGAAATATCCCTACCAGCGTCGGAAGACTCCAGCAGAGGTAATACCGCTTCTGACCCACCTCTGACATATGCTACCATGACTGAAATAGCAGCAGACATTAAAAGCTCTTTCTCTGCAGCCATAACTGACATAAAAACTGAGTTGCTCAGACTCACGGAGCAAATAGCAGTGACAGAAAGAGCAGGAAGGAGGAGAGACAGAGCTCTAGTGAGGCTGGATGATATATCAGAAACGCACACCTCACAGATTCTGGAAATGAACAGACAGATCGAGGACCTTGACAACAGGGGAAGAGACACAACATTAGAGTGAGAGGTGTCCCTGAGACCATCACCCCTGAGCAGATTAAACCTGCTTTATCCTCCATCTTCAACGGCCTCCTGGGCAGGCCTGCTGACTCACCCATAGAATACGATAGAGCTCACAGAGCTCTGCGGCCCAGAGCACAAGATAACAATCCCCCCAGAGACATTATATGCTGCCTGCCAAACTTTCCCCTGAAAGAGGAGATTCTGCAGAAAGCCAGGACAAATGACCAAGTGCTTTTTAATGATGACGCTGTACAGATCTTCCAGGACTTATCACCAATTACTCTGAGAAATAGAAGAGCTCTGAGACCATTACTTTCAGCTCTTCAAGAAAAAAGGATTGCTTACAGGTGGAAATTCCCCTTTGCTCTCCAAGCCACCTTTAATGGCAAACAACACTTACTTAGAGTTCTGGAAGAACTGCCTAAATTTTTTGAAAACCTGCATATCACCCCAATGGATCTACCTGACTGGTACTCCGAGTACAGACTGCCGCCCCACATCAATAATGTGATTCCCACATCAGATCCTTCTCCAGCAAAATCTCCCTATCACCTCGGGAGAAATAGAGGAAGTTCCTCCAGGCGCAATTACTCCTCACCCTCCTCCAAGGGCCCCAGAATGTGATTGTTGTGCAAAGTTTGCAGTAAATCCCCTTTAACCTTATCTGGTCGCCTTACTGCAAAAGAAAGCAACCCTGTTTAACTTAGGCCACAAAGACATCAAGCTACCCATAGATTGAACCACCCATGATAATTGAAGTCCTGAATATGGGTTGTCTACATGCTCAATGACTCCAAACCTTAGACTTCACACCATTAAAGGGAGATCCGGGCTCCAAGGTTGGTTACGTTAACCCGATTACTACAGTTTGGAATGCCCGCTCATCTCCTTACACGAGAGCTCCCATGCGCGGTTATATATACAGACGCACCAATAGCTAAATTGCTACTGGCTGAAGCTGAGCTATTCTCCTCATGTGATGTCGGAGAGAAAGCTACACTGGCAAAGTTGATCTTTTTGCATTTAAACTGGACTGCGTGTAGGCAACCTCTTTATTAGTACTTTGATGAGAAGCACTCTCACGCACTGTTCCTTAATTTTGAAATTGGCCCTACAAACCAGATCGTCACACCAACGGACCGTTATCTGCAGCAACAGTTGGTGGCTTACCCAGCAGACGCTTTTCACTGCGCAGCTATCAGGTGCCGTCGGTTTCTTTACATTATCTCTTTTCCTTCCAGTGTGGGACAAGCTTATGACTTCTAGGACTGAGACCTATTGGTAAGCATTAGATAAAGTAACTTGTGCATCTGGCCATTTGACCTACACGCTGCCATGACTTTGCGGTAGCATGGACATGAGGGTCTCCAATTCTAAAGTTACCTACACTGCACTGCTGCAGCACTGCCGATGTGACGATCAGATGGGCCGAGATGTGTGCTACACACTTCATGTCCCTTTGCCTTACTAAAAACTGTACTTGCAGATTGTATTTTTGCAAATGAGGTTAAGATGTTACGATTTAAGTATATGATGCCTTACCACATTTATTGCCTTTTTGTACATTTCTAGATAACCCAAACTAACCTAGGCTTCTATTCAGGCCTTTCACAATGCAATAGAATTTGAAGGTGGATATCCCACAGACAAGAAATGTGAGTGTTTATTATGTTAACAATGAACCCAGTTCGGTTCTCTCTTTTTTTTTTTACACTAATTAGGGCCCTCAGGGCTATGTGACCATACTATTGCTGAATACACAATATCCTAAGGTTGATAAGTTTTCGGTATTGCAATTTGTTAGCTGCAACTGGCACCCCCGACAGCCCCAATTGCTAATCCCAGATGTATCGATGAATGAATGCATACAACAAGGCTACAGACTTCTATTAATTCATACCCAAACCTCCATGTAGGTCCCCCTGGCAGACCATCACCCGGAGACATATTTATACACCTATTCTCCCTATACACACTCACGGGCGTACCTCCCACCAACCCCCCAGAGTCATTTTCGGTGTGCACCTAACCACACCGTGTGAGTGACTCAGGACCACTTGACAGTGCTTCTGAGCGGAGACTCGTGGAGAGCTACCTCTCTCCCCCCAATCTACCCCCACCCCACCATTCCTGGGTAAACCTGACCGCTACCTGTCCGCCCTGATAAATTTTTACTTACCACAGATACCCACCCCTCTTGGCAACACCAACCCCCCCCCCCCTTTTTTTTTTTTTTTTTCTTTTTCTTGCTCTCTCTCTTCCTATAAATTTTTACATTCCTCCCCCTCACTCACCCTCCACCTCCCCCGATAAACTACAGCTATAATGGCATTCTCCTCATTGGGAAAATCCCCAGTATTAATATCGCACAACATAAACAGACTCAATACTCCAGAAAAACGAACTAAAATACTCAGAGAGCTTAAAAAATCGAATCCTGCTATCGTTTTTTTACAGGAAACTCATTTTAAAGGCCAAAACATACCTAGACTTACTGACAATACCTTCTCATGTGCCTACCATGCCACAAACCCATTAGCTAAGACCAAAGGGGTGTCTATTCTAGTTAATAAAAACTCCCCATTTCAATTATCTGACCAGCTTGCGGACCCGGAAGGCCGCTACCTCTTCCTCAAAGGCACATGGGAAGGCAACCCAATCACCTTTGCGAATGTCTATTTTCCGAACAAAGCACATATTACTTTTTGCAACAAGATCATAACTGAACTTAAATGGTTTGCCACCGGTTGCATAATATTAGGGGGCGATTTCAATATACCACTATCACCGCTACAAGACACTTCGACAGGGTACTCTCACATATCCTATAAAATACTGAAGAGAATCAAAATCCTATTACAGTCCCTAGCACTAGTTGACTCATGGCGGTTTATGCACCCCCACCGGGAGAGATTTCACATATTTCTCATCGCCGCACCAAAGATACTCAAGGATTGACCTGATTTTTATTTCCCAAAGAGACCTGATTAACTTAACCACAGCTGATATAGGAATCATTACTGTCTCAGACCATGCCCCCACGGCAATCACCTTAAAACTTGACCGGCCCCAAAAGACACCCTTCAACTGGAGACTTAACGCTGCACTTCTCACTGACAAGACGATAACAGAAGACATACACAACTCCAATACTAACTACTTCACAAACAACAAAGACTCCGACACCAATCCTCTCACTAATTGGGAAGCACATAAGAGCGTGATAAGGGGAGATCTTATAAAATGGGGAGCGTGCAATAAAAAAGAAAGAAACAAAGAAATAGAGGACTTGTCCCTTAAAATTGCCAGATTAGAGACACTACATAAACAATCCCTTACGGCTCAAGCTGCGGAAGCTCTAACTCAACACAGGCAATCCCTGTTGAAAATACTACACTTTCAATCCCAGAAATCTCTTTTCTTCCGTAAAGGTATATTTTACGAGTTTGGCGATAAGAGTGGGAAACAATTAGCTAGAGCCCTAAGGGATGCAAAGACAAAGTCCCACATACATGCGATAAGGAACAAAGGAGGCACCTTGGAGCACAACCCAGAAAAGATTGCAACGCTCTTCCATGACTTCTACACAAAACTTTACAACTTACCCCCTCAGCACAAACCGACACACATATCGCAGCCAAGAGCAGACGCTATCGCACGCTTCCTTTCAGATAGCAAATTACCCTCACTACAAACCTCAGACAAAGAAATTTTGAGTGAACCAATCACCACGACCGAAATAACAGACGCGATCAAACAGTTAAAAACGGGCAAAAGCCCCGGCCCAGACGGCTTCACGACACAATATTACAAAACCTTTACACAACTTTTAACCAAGCCCCTACTTACAGCTTTCAATCACCTAGCTAAAAACAAACATGACTCTAACACCCTTTTGTCAGCACACATAGCGATTATACCCAAACCGGAGAAAGACCACACAGACTGTGCGAATTTTCGGCCCATATCCCTACTAAACATTGACATCAAATTATTAGCGAAAATCCTGGCCAACAGACTAAAACCCTTACTCCCGAAAATCATAGGACCTGAGCAAGTCGGCTTCATGCCCGGTAGGGAGGCTAGGGACAACATTATTAAATCTCTAAACCTAATTCACTATGCACGCAATTCCAAGTTAGAAGGCCTTCTGGTTTCTACGGATGCCGAGAAGGCCTTCGATAGGGTCTCTTGGGACTATATGTTCGCCACATGTACCCATATTGGCCTTGAAGGTACCATGCAAAATTGGATAAAAGCCCTTTACCGTAACCCTCAGGCCAAAATAAAAGTAAACAACACAATGTCAGATCCGATACAAATCCGCAACGGTACTAGACAAGGCTGCCCCCTGTCACCACTACTCTTTATCCTGACGCTAGAGCCGCTCATAAGAACCATAAACCTATCCCCTGATATCAAAGGCTTTACCCTGCACAAAAGAGACTACAAACTGGCCGGCTACGCGGATGATTTACTGTTTTTTATTACCCAGCGACACTTGTCACTGCCCAACCTTATGAAAATCTTCTCCATTTTTTTTCGTTTCAATATATTTTTATTTGCATCAATAAAATGTAACAGAGACATTGTAGAAAATACTATAACACAGCAAAAGGTAATACAGATGTGTAACCATTCATCGTCCTGAATCGTCTAGAGGGTGAACAGGCAATCAATATAATTGGAGAAGAACCATGAGCCCATATAAAGTAAGGGTTATAGGGAGTACAAACTTAAACATCTGGAAAAGTCAATAGCCTCTAACAGACCAGAATTAACTAATACATTTGTGCAGAATCCTAGTAAGAAGAAATGTCCAGGAAGAAGGTAGAGTCCTCCACCACCCCATAAGGGCTCTTGCTGTGGCCGAGAACCCCCCATCCCCCGCCGTAACTCAGATCAGAGAAGACCAGGAACATGCACATCAGAGGTATTGATCTATTCAATGAAACCAAAATAGGAAACCCAAACAAATTGCATCTGGGGGTCCAACATAACTAGTTAGGTGTAAAGGAGCCCAGGTTCCCGGAAACCGAGAACAACAAACTGAGGTCAACATGGTAGCGCAAGGGCAGGTATTGAGTTCAATTGACTTGACCTCGCACTACAATGAAGCGTCTATTGCAGATTGTACCCCTCTAGGTGTCATAGAAGAAAGCTAAAAGTGGGGGAAAAGAAAGGGAACGGAGAAGAGGGAAAAAGAAAGAAAAGAAAAGGAAAATAAAGATAAAAAGATGAAGGACAACTACCAGCAGGAGTCGACCGTGGGGGGATAAAATCATATCCAGGGTCCAAATCCTAGCGCAATTATGGGGAAAGGGCTACTCCCACGAAGCTCGCCCAGGGCTCCCAAATGGCCCTGAATTTGTCCGAGCGGTCCAGGAGTACGCTTGCCGACTTTTCTTGGAGCATGATCCAGGACACTTTTCTCTTGGCCAATACAGTGGAAATAGTGGGTTGTTTCCAGGCCTTGGCAAGAGTAAGCTTAGCTCCTAGTAAAATAAAAGTGATGAGGCGTTGCGTATTCCTGGAGGCTCCCTCTACAGGGAAATTGAGGAGCGCCACCAGAGGAGACATCTGGACCGGTATGGTAGAGATTTTGGAAATCCAGGTAAAAATCCTGTACCAGAACTGCCGTATTCTAGGGCAAGTCCACCAGGTATGTATCATGTCACCCCGTAGGCCGCAACCCCGGAAACACAGAGGGGAAGTGGATGGAAACATTTTAGCTAATTTCGAAGGAACCAAGTACCATCTTGTTATCACCTTGACACCGGCTTCTATCATACTCGAGTTAAGAATGCCTTTGAAGGATTTGAGAAAAAGCCCTTGCCATAAGTCAATGCTCCAGGATTGGTTAAGATCCTCTTCCCATGCTAGCATGTAAGTTGTTTTGGAGCGTGTGGAAGAGAGTGCCTTATAAACAACTGAAATCCCCCCCCTCTGCTCGCTGGACTGACCGCACCATGTTTCATATGGAGTCACTTGGGTACCACTAGGAAGATGTCTACATTTTTTGTGCAGGAAATTCGTAATCTGAGTGAAACGAAAGAGTTCAGTAGAGGGCATGTCAAGTTTGCTGATACAATAGGCTTTAGAAACAGGGCCCAAAGGTCTAAGGAAGTGACCTATTCTATACATCCCCTTGTCCAGCCACCATTGAAAGGCTTTAATGTCCCGTCCCGGAGGAAATTCTGGGTTATGAAAGAGGTGGGACAAAGGTTTTAACGGGGAAATAAGGCAACAGTCATTTTTTAGACCATCCCAAACTGAAAAGGAGTGGGAAAGAGTTGGGGACAGTATCGGGGGCCTCATTTTTTTAGGGCACCACATAAGAAAGTCCAGTGTGTGCCTGGGAACCGCCTGTCTCTCGATCTGTATCCAGTCAGGTTTCTCCCATCTAGAATAGATAGCTGATAACTGTGCCAGCTGGGCTGCTTGGTAGTATAGACGTAAATTTGGGAGACCCAAGCCTCCTTCCGATTTGGATCTGAACAAAATGGATTTAGAGAATCTATGTCCTCCCTTTCCCCAAACAAATTTAACAACTTTAGCTTGAAAACGTTCTAAGCGCACCCTGTCTACTGGGATGGGAAGAGCTCTGAAATGATACAGAATACGAGGGAGCAGCGTCATCTTAATGGTGTTGATTCTACCAAGCCAGCCCAGGGACAGCCCAGACCACCTGTTTAGGTCCTCCTCCAGTTTGTGGAATAATGGTGGGTAATTAGCTTGATGGAGGAGATCAATCCTGGAGGTTAATTTGATCCCCAGGTATGATATCGTAGTATCACTCCAGGTGAATTTAAAGCTGTCCCTGAGCCTTTCCATAAGTGGGTCAGGGATATTAACATTGAGAGCCTGAGATTTATGATAATTGACCCTGAGACCTGATACTAAACCAAATTCCGTAAGGAGACTGCAAATGTTGGGCAACGAGGTCAGGGGAGACGAGACGAACATCAGAATGTCGTCTGCAAATAAGGCACATTTGTGCTGTTGAGAACCACAGTGAATACCCTGAATATTTGGATTATGCCTAATGGCTATAGCCAAAGATTCGATTGCTATTGCAAAAACCAAAGGGGATAGTGGACAACCTTGTCTGGTACCTCTTGATATGGGGAAAGATTCTGAGTAAAATCCCTGCATACGAACCTGGGCTGTAGGAGACGAGTATAGGGCACGCAAAACATTGAGGAAGGAATCGCCAAAACCCCAACGTTGTAATGTTGTAAAAATATATGACCAGTGCACGGAGTCGAACGCTTTTTGGAGATCTAAAGATAAGAGGCAACCCTGCCTGGCAGAATTCCCGTCCCAATTGGAATTAAGAAGCGACACGATGTCTATGGCCCTACGCGTTTGATCAGGGCCCTGTCGTCCCGGAATGAATCCTACTTGATCTTTGTGTATGTATAAACTAATGAAGGAAGCCAGACGGTCCGCAAGGATCTTGGTCAGAATCTTCAAATCATTGTTGATGAGGGAAATCGGTCTATAATTACTGACTGAACTAGCATCTTTATTGGGTTTAGGGAGGACCGTGATATAAGCCTCATTGAGAGAGGAATCAAGACTTCCCCCCCTACGGAGGTTGTTGAAGAAACGGGCCATGTATGGTGCAAGAGTGGGGGCGAATGCTTTATAGTATGGTATCGAAAAGCCATCCGGTCCAGGGGCCGAATGCATTTTCAAATGTTTAATCACTGCACACACCTCCTCTGCTGAGATGGGCGAATCCAACCTTGCTTTGTGTCTATCCTCTAATGAGGGGATCGGGAGGGTGTCAAGGAATTTGTTGATGTCCGCAGGGGATGGGCTGTGGGTACCACTGTATAATGATGTGTAGAAGTCACGGAATTCGTGCATGATGCGCTGGGGGTTTTGGGACATGGAGCCGCCTTGGATTCTAATTTTAGGGAAGGCCGGGGCTCGGAATTTAGGTGTTAGTCTCTTGGCCAGCATAGAACCAATATTATCGCCCTGATAGTAAAATCTGGCTCTGTTCCAGCGCAACCATTTTTCGGCTTTGGTGGTCAGGGCCAGGTTCAAAGCCAATTTAGCAGCATCCAGTTTGGAGACTGGAACAGAACTTGGGTTCTTTTTATGTTGTTTGGCTAGCTTTGTGTATTCCCTGTCTAAATTATCAATATTAGTTTTGTTGGTTTTGTTAATTTTCGAAGAAATACGAATAAGATGACCCCTAATTACTGCCTTATGGGCTGCCCACAAACAGGTATCATCTATGTCGGGAGTGTCATTAGTAGCAAAGTATTGTAGGATACTTTGTTCAATTTCCTGAGCTCTAGCGGGATCACTCAAAATAGACTCGTTGAGTCTCCAACGTCTACTTGGTCTGTGGCATGCAGGACGAGAGAGAGTCAAGACAACCATTGAGTGATCCGACCAGACCACTTCCTTAATACTAGCCCTTTGAGCAAGAGAAATGGAAGCAGATTCAACAAGAATGTGGTCTATCCGGGAGAAGGAACCGTGAGGGTTAGAATAGTGTGTAAAGTCTCTTAAAGTCGGGTTAACCTCTCTCCAGACATCAACCAGACCTTGCTGGAAAAGCAGTTTGGCTATACGTAAGCTTTGATTAGTGGGTCTAGTCAAGCGTTTGCCCAAGGGGCGTGATGTGTCCAAACCCTGGTCAAACGCGATGTTGGAGTCCCCTCCAAAAAGAACCGTACCCTCAAGTAACGGTGTTAAGGTGGAGAGCATACGGTGGAAAAAGGCTAACTGGCCCTTGTTGGGGGCATAGTAAGATACAAAGGAGTATAGTTTACCATCAAGCTCACCCACTAATAACAAAAACCTACCCTCCGCATCCTGGAATTCAGATTTCAGAGTGAATTTGCATCTATTAGAGATAAAGATGCCCACTCCCCTAGTTTTATCCTCTGCATTGGCCAGAAAAAATAGGGGAAATTTGGAGTGTATAAAGGAGGGGTTAAATCTTTTAGGGAAGTGTGTTTCCTGAAGCAGAGCTACATCCACCCCGTGTTTGTGTAGATACTGAAATACTTTGCGCCGTTTTAGGGGAGAGTTTAGACCTTGGGAATTGTGGGAAATTATTTTGAGTGGAGTTAGTGGAGGTAAGGTCGCATCAGCCATTGAGCAGAGAGGGAGGACCGCCAGCAAAAACAAAAGCACTTACTCTGCAAAATCCTCTATTTCCAAACCAACTTACATTCCATAGAGGAGGACCCTGATGAGGATAAGCGCTGCTCCGAAAGGTCCCCCCGGCTACTCCTGCAATGATAATGATAAGAGAATAATTAGTACAGATAGAAGGAAGAAAGGGAATAGGAATGAAGAGAAGGACGGGTGACAAGAGAGTCATCCGTAGAGTGGAGGGGACAGAGTCCTCCACCTGTGAGGACAAATCAATCAAACAACCCAACCCTACTAAAAGTAGGGATAAGGTTTGTCCAGTTACCAGGACCAAAAAGTCCCAGTGAGCCAGACAAATGGGGGGTACATGAGCACCGCCCCAGCAGGAAGGCCTCAACAATTATGGAAAACCATAATACATAGTAAAATAATCTTGAACTTAAACACGGCACCCATAGAGCGATGGCCCTCGTGTCTCCTCCATTGGCAATAAATTGGGATAAACTAAAAATGACATAAGGAAGGAGGACCGTGAGCCCATTATGTAGCAATAATTGAAATACATATGAACAGAACTATATATAACACCTGAAACTTAGGGGAAGCGAAAGTCTCGGATATTTGGCAGGGGAAATGGTGAAAAACAGCAATAAGGGGAGGCAGGGAGAGGGGCCTCCGGGACCATCCCCAGAGCCATCACAAGAGAAAAAAAAAGAACCAATCTTCTTCACCCTCCCCACCCCCTGAAAAAAATTATTAGGATTAGATGGGGCATTGTAAGCAACAATGGAAAGTCCCATGAGGGTAGCACGGCCTAGATACCCTCCAATGCCCGCCGCACCACCTCTGTAGATGGGTGCTAAAATAGAGG
Source organism: Lithobates pipiens (assembly GCF_037356315.1). Classification (NCBI taxonomy): domain Eukaryota; kingdom Metazoa; phylum Chordata; class Amphibia; order Anura; family Ranidae; genus Lithobates; species Lithobates pipiens. Next base: position 625,020,289 of record NW_027507903.1, read on the forward strand.
ACAGAGGAAAGGTCTAGAGTCCAAGGCACAAGTAAGGTGGTAATTGCTCCCAGGGAGCATCTGAGAAGTTGCAAAATACTCGAAGGTCCTGTGGTTGATACACTCAGGGGGGACCAGTTTCCTTAGATTTCTTGGATCGTACAGTCTCCCACACTGGAGGTAGGGGGCTGGTGGGCAGTTGTCGTTTAGCTGACTGGAACGTGTTTCCTTGAGGAGTAGGATGTGGAATTTGGCTGATAAGGCCTAGCTGCAGCAGGAGTTTTTCCCCTTCATGTAGGGAACCAAAAGTGTAGGCTTTGCCACGCAACATGAATTTGAGTTGGAAAGGAAAAAGCCACCAGTATTTAATTTCTTTGTCCAGCAAAACTTGAAGCAGGGGTTTCAGGGCTCTTCTTTTTTGGATAGTGGACGGGGATAAGTCTGCAAAGATCTGTAAATGATGCCCTTGGAAAATGATCTTTGGTAGGGATCTTGATTTGCGCATTATTTCCTCTTTGACTGAAAAAAAGTGGGGCTTAACCACAATGTCTCGGGGGAGCCCATCCGCTCTGGGGGGCCTGAGAGCCCTGTGAGCTCTGTAGAGCCCTGTGAGCTCTGTCTAGTTCCAGTCGGTGGTGCGGGATATCCGGAATAAGTGTTTTGATGAGAGATGAGACCGTTTCAGGAACCTCCTTGTAGGATTCAGGGAGCCCCCTGATCCTAAAATTATACCTTCGATTTCTATTTTCGAGATCGTCAATTTTAGCTTGTGCAGTCCCCAATTGCTCCTGTAGATTCTGTATGCAAGCCGTATTTTGATCGGTCCTAGAAATTGTGGTTTCCAAATTAGATTCCACTATTTCTATGCGGGAGCCAATATTGTGAAGGTCTGCCTTAATATCGCTTGTAATTTTATTCGCTGTTATGTTCAGGAGATCTGCAAATTTTGCAAAGAGATCAGCCACATTCAGATTTTGCGGTAGGCCTGAAGCCTCAGGCTGTAGTGTGTGAGGAGACTGAGGTGGGCCAGCCTCCATTGGTGAGAGTCCCAGGTCTGCTAGGGTGTGCTCCAGGAGGGATGCTGTAGAAGCAGGAGAAGTGGCTCCCAGGGGGGGGAAGTCAGGCAAGGGGTCTGGTGCCAAAATGGATGGGGATGCAGCATTGTTTGAGTTAGGCAGGCGAGCGGGGCCCGGGCAGCGCGAGGCCGCCGCCATCTTGGCTGGATCTGACAGGGACACTGCGCCGTCAAAAGCGGTCGTTAAATTTCTTCTCACCGCTCCCGCGTACATCGGTGTCCCCGAGGCTTTCGCTCGTTTAGAGGCTTCGTTTCAGGCGAAGATTGCGTCCGAGGGTGCCGGTATAGAGGCCGGAGCTGCTGCGGCGGGACGGAGCTCTCAGACTAAGCGTCCATCTTCGGAGCCTCCGCGCATGCGCCCTATCTTCTCCATTTTTGGCCATATATCTAATTTTAAAGTGAATCAAACCAAATCCGAAGCACTTAACCTAAACCTCCCTACTGAAAAGCTTAGCACAATTATAGGTAACTACAAATTCAAATGGGAACAGGATACGCTTAAATATTTAGGAATAAAATTAACGCCCAATATAGAATCCCTCTTCCCAGCTAACTTTATCCCTCTGTTGAGATCAATACATAAAGATCTCCAGAACTGGACCTCAAAAGGATTCTCTTGGTTTGGAAGAGCCGCTATATTAAAAATGACGATACTCCCGAGACTGCTATACTTTTTTAGTGCATTGCCCATCCCATTACCTAACTCCTTTTTTTCCAAATTATTAGCAATGCAAAGAAAATTCCTGTGGGCTAACAGGAATCCCAGAATAAACTTCCAACTCCTAACATGGCCCAAACACAAAGGAGGATTGGGTCTACCCGACTACGAAAAATATTACTACGCCACGAATATCGCCAGACTGATTGACTGGCACTGCCATGCCAACACAAAAGATTGGGTACACTTGGAATATCAACACGGCGAACCAAAGTTATTATATTACCCTTGGTCCACACATTCCAAAAACACCAAACGAATCACACACCCACTGGTGGCCAATACTCTACAAATATGGCATAAAACTGTCTCTCGGCATGGGCTTGCCACCGTACCAGGCCCACTGACTCCGCTGACAAATAATCCTGACTTCTTACCGGGTCTTAATCAGAGGATACTGCCAACCCCTGGCCCGAACTCCAGCTTCTTAGCTATGCATTGTATACAGGGAAGTAGGGTCAAATCACTAAACACGCTAAAAACAGAACTAGTCATTTTTTCAAAGGCTGACCCAGCTTGAGGACATTTGCTACAAGGGCGCTCAAATTTTTGGAACCACGTCCACAGCGTATAAGTGGCTAGCCTCCCCCCCACCAAATAGTTAATACAAACATAAAGAAAAATGGGAAATGGATCTAGGCATCCAGATCAGTGGCGCCCAATGGGAAAAAGCGTGTATCTTAACACACAAGTGCTCCCTTAGTTCAAGGTATCAAGAAGTATCTTACAAAATACTCACGCAGTGGTATATAACACCGGTCAAAACTAATAAATGGTTGCAAACATCCTCTGATCTATGTTGGCGCTGTGAAAAAGAGGTGGGCACTTTTATGCACGTGTGGTGGGGGTGTCCCCCGATCCAAGACTACTGGAACAAAATTATTTACTGGATTAAACATATCACAAATTCCAAGATCAAATTTGATGCGGCTGCTTGTTTGCTACACATGAACTCACTCTCTATAGGCAAATACAAGAAGGCATTATCAAGGCATTTACTGACAGCAGCTAAGAGTTTAATTCCACTGCATTGGAAATCCAAGCATGTTCCGGTGGTCAGGGATTGGCTGGACAGAGTCCACTATATGTATAAAATGGAAGAAGTGGTAGCCATGAAAAAGGAAAACTGTAACTATTTTCACGAAACTTGGCAACCCTGGTTGCTATTCACGCTCTCAAGGGAATATCTGTCTTTCCAGTTATAAAATGATGTATTACATGGTGTAACCATCTCCTGAGAATCTCTGTCCTATATAGGCCTAATATAGCTGTGGGGTGCACAACATGAGCACGGACTCCTTCGAGTCCAAACTAGATCTCTATTCCGATGCCTAGTGTACCATTGTTGATAGGAAAACTACCGCTTATATATGTCATACTGCCCCTTCATGTACCTCCTTTTGTAACCCCCTCCCTCCCCCCCCCCTTTTTATTTTATTTTTTCTTCTCTTTTCCTCTTTTCACCCTATATACCTCTACCTCGCACCTATCACCCTCACCCCTTGTCTACTACCCCTTAAAGATTGTATTGCAACATCTTACTAAATGTGATGTAATAATTTCGTTTTCATGCCATGTTCTATGCCAAGTATATGCATACCGCTGGTTTATCTTGTGTTTTCATTGTTACTACATTTTTATTAAATAAAAACCTTTGATTGAGAAAAAAAAAAAAAAAAAAAAAACAATTGTTTTCCTCAGTTTAGGCTGATATGTATTCTTCTACATATTTTTGTTAAAAAAAATTGCAATAAACGTTTATTGATTGGTTTGCCAAAATTTATAGCGTCTACAAAATAGGGGATAGATTTATAGAATTTTTATAATATTTTTTTTACTAGTAATGGCGGTTATCTGCAATTTTTAACATGACTGCGACATTATGGCGGACACGTTGGACAATTTTGGCACATTTTTGGGACCATTGGCATTAATACTGCGATCAGTGTGATTAAAAATGCATTGATTACTGTAACAACGTCGCTAGCATGAACGGGTTAACACTAGGGGGCAGTGAAGGGGTTAAGGGTGTCCTAGTTTGTGTTCTAACTAAAGGATGATGGGGACTGTGTAGGGGAGATGACAGATCGTCTGTTCATACAATGTATGAACAGACAATCTGTTACTTCCTCCCTCAGAGAACCGGAAACAGTTCCGGGTTCTCTATGTCTCAGCGGCGATCATGGGAGCCGAAGGTGATCGAGACTACTGGACACTCGCATCAGTTCGGGGAGCAAGCGCACACCCCCTAGTGGCCACAGGGCGGAGCTACATTACATAACATTGTTTTGCCCAGCCATGTCATTCAGCCACAGTACAACTGCGGTGGCTGGTTGGCATGTGGTTAAGATGCACAATAAGGAGGCATGTGAAGAAAGATGGGCTGCATGGTCGAGTCACCAGAAGAAAGCCATTACTACGCAAATGCCACAAAGTATCCATCTTATAATACACCAAACAGCACAGAGGAAAGCCTCAAAACTTCTGGCACAAAGTAATTTGGAGTGATGAGACAACATTTTGCTTTTTGGCCACAACCATAAATACTATATTTGGGGAGGAATCAACAAGGCCGATGAATGGTACACCATTCATACTGTGAAACACAGAGATGGATCGCTGATGTTTTGGGGATATGTGAGCTACAAAGACACAGGACATTTGGTCAAAATTGATGGCAAGATGAATGCAGTATCAAAAAATACTGGAGAAACATTTGCATTCATCAGCCAGGAAGCTGCGCATGCGACATACTTGGACATTCCAACATAACAATGATCCAAAACAAGGCCAAGTTGACCTGTCATTGGCTACAGCAGAATAAAGTGAAGGTTCTGGAGTGGCCATCTCAGTCTCTTGACCTCAATATCATTGAGCCACTCTGGGGAGATCTCAAATGTGCAGTTCATGCAAGACAGCCCACGAATGTACAGGAATTGGAGGCTTTTTGCCAAGAGGAATGGGCAGCTTTACCATCTGAGAAGATAAAGAGCCTCATCCACAAATACCACAAAAAACTTCAAGCTGTCATTGATGTTAAAGGGGGCAATACACGGTATTGAGAGCTAAGGTATGTAAACGTGCCCAGTATTGATTAATGGCAAGATTTTGCAGCATCAGCATGCAATACTTCATTTGATAATATGTCCAAAGAAAACAACAAAAAGTCAACTAAGTAGATTCAGAATTAATGTCTGCAAATGAGAAAAATATAACTCTATAAAAATTGTTTTTACAGCACATTGATGACTTCACCTATTGAGAATTAATTGCGTTTGTTTAAAAAAAAATCATTAAAAAATAATTCCCTTCTGTGAAAAAAAAAGAAAATATCAGCAGTCACTATACATCCCCAGTGCTTCCATGTAATTAATTCTAGGTATGTATAAAAGAAGAGCTACTATGTATTAGAAAAAATATATCTTCATTCGGAGAACAGCATCTCCTGCTGATCTGAATGTTCTGGAATATTACATTCCCTTTAAAGACATTTTCACATTTTTCCACAGCACCAAAAGTTAATTACTTTTATAGAATTGTATATGAAAAGGGAAAAAAAAAAAAAAATACTACCTAGGAAAGGCTGATAAATATACTTGAACTGCAAGAATTTAGAGTACTATAACTATTTATCACGACTTTTTTCAGTTTTGTATTGCAAATATTTTGGACTGGCATTTGATAATGCTTTGAACCTTTTTATCAAAGTGAATTGATTTAAATATAATTAGACATCTAATCCTAGTAATTCAGATGCAACTTGTTTTGAATCTGTTCAATGTTCATTACCCAATGTGATGTAATTGCCCATCAGCATCTGTATTTGACTTGTACTCACTCCAACAAAGTGAAATGACTGCCTTCCTGCCTTCCTTCCTTCTTTTCATATTTGAATAAAATTATTTAAATTAGCTAGACAAGTCAGGTTTTACAATTTTTGATTTTCTGCCTTCAGTAAATGGATCAAAGAAATGTGACCAGAATTACAAAAATTCACCTCCTAGGATTTCAGATTCCCCAAAGTATTACATTTTTGGTATTTTTCATTTTCCTTTTGATTTATTGTGTGACAATAAGTGGAAACCTCCTGATCATCACATTGGTGTCCTACAGCAAATCCCTCCATTCTCCCATGTACTTCTTCCTCACCCAGCTCTCTGTATTAGATGTAGTACTAGCGACTGATATTGTTCCCAACATTATCTGCACTGTTTTAACAAAAAAGACTGTGATGTCATTTTCTGATTGCCTTGCTCAGTTTTATTTCTTTGTTATCATAGAATCTTCAGAGTGTCTTCTTCTGACAGTGATGAGTTGGGACAGATATTTGGCCATCTGTAAACCATTGCATTATACTTTGAAAATGAACCACCAGGTTTGCTGGATACTAGTCATCCTATGTTGGATCGTAAGTGTGTTAATAGCTTTGGTTTACACTGTAACCATATCAATGTTACAATTTTGTGGTCCCAATATAATTGATCACTTTTTCTGTGACTTCAATCCAATCTTACAACTCTCCTGCTCCGATACCACCGCTGCTCAATTTGAAGGGATGTTTTTGGGTGTTATATTTGTTGTCATGCCATTCTTCATTATTATTGTTTCATATGCTTATATTATATCTACTATTTTTAAAATCCCATCTATTACTGGCAGACGGAAAGTTTTCTCAACATGCAGTTCTCACCTGACTGTTGTTTGTATCTATTATGGTACCCTGGTTTGTGTATATTTGATACCTAATAGAGGACAGACAAGGGACGTTACTAAACTCATATCATTGCTGTACACTGTAGTCACTCCAATGATAAATCCACTTATATATAGTCTGAGGAATAAAGAATTGAAACAAGGTGTTGGCAAACTCATTCAGAACATTTTGGACAGGCATTTAAGTAAAAAGTAAGATTTGAACTCATTAATAATAATTTTAACTATTTTAACTATTTTGCACAATAGTAAGAGACCAACCTTTTCCCCTATCAAATGCTAATCCTGTAAAATTGCAGTGCTTATTGATTGAACTGTCAGAAACCATAAAATCAGACTGAAACAGAAGTAAAGTGAAATCACACTTGTTTAATAATAAAAGTTAAAAGAACAAACAAAGTCAAAACATAGCCAAAGTACAGTAATCGGAATGGATAGTCAGCCAAACCAGAAGTAAGGGATCAATGTAGTGGAACAACAAGCAGGATCTGGAGCCAAAAGGGATGTCAGCAAAGCCAGTCTTTGAACAGGAATGCAGGAGATAGTCTCTGTGATGTTGACCAAGGCAAAGGCAGAGATCCACTGGGCTGAACGCTTAAGTAGGCAGAAATGACCAGCAGGATATCATCAACAGGTGAGTAACTGTGGAGTGATAGGAGCTGGCAATTAGCTGACAGCTGAGAGGCCAGCTCTGTGAAGGTAGGGCTGAGCCCAGCCCTGACATGTGCATGCATTTTAGGAGAGAATAACATTTGTCCTCGTTTGTAAAAGTTGCAAAAATTAAGAATAATAGACCATCCTTTCCACCTTTCAGATGTCATTGCTTGAAAATTTCTGTAGCGATTGTTAATTATTTAATATTATAAATATTTTAGCAATATTATTAATAAATATCATATAAACATTACTTTATCTAAAATCAATTACGTTGCTAGTTATACAGGTATTAAATCCGTATATATTGGAGCAGAGCAAAAAAAAGAGGAAACAGCATGTAAAAAAGCAAATCAGGAGGCCGCGAACGTAGCGACCCCACCCCAAATCCTCCTTCTACGCCCACTTTCCATATTCAAAATTAGTACCTATACCTTATTTCCATTATTGCCACCCTCTCCTACCAGTACACACGTATTTAGCTTCCTAAATTGCCACTACTGTACCTTATTGAGGCTAGCTGGCTCATTTTCTTTTTACACCCTTTTAACCATTTGCCTACTGGGCACTTAAACACTTCTCCTGCCCAGACCAATTTTCAGCTTTTGGTGCGCCCACACTTTGATGTTCAATATTTTTATTGGGTTTCATAAACAGAAAAGAAAGCAAAATAAAGAAGACAGTGAGCCACATTTACATTATACATCATAACAATATTGCATAGGTGGATTCAGGCCAAGAGTTGAGGATACAAAACTTATCCAGGCAGTGCAAATATAATACATGGCATGCGAAACAGAAAGAGAACAACTTTATGTAGGAAAGCCTCCCCTCCAGACACCCCAACTGGGATCATGCTGTATCTGGAGGAGCAGGCACTCCACTAACGCAGGAGTGAAGTTCTCAATGAGGATGTTAAGACAAGCTGCCTGTTGTACAGTACATTAAGAGAAACAAAATATTAATTGGGTTGCAATTAAACCATAAACGATATAAACCTGAACAAGTAAGTATTGAACAGTACATCTTAAAGTATGAGGTTGAGGAACTCGAATCAGATTATACCTTCAGTGTAATGTGGTATTGCGAAAAAACAATATAGATACTAAAAAAAAAAAAAAAAAAGGGGGGGGGGGGGAGGGGAAGAAAGGGGGGAAGAAGCAGGTGTTATAGAGTATGTTGTACTATAGTGTCTATATTGTAAAAGTGGTAAGTCAGGTGTGTAAAGGGCGTTGGTTGGAGAACCAAGCATCCCATGTTTCCCACCGCCTTGCTGTTGTGGTTAGGTATCCCTCTGCTATAGCGTACATGCGTTCGTACGAACCATAAGTATGTACCAGGCGAATAATTTCCGCACAGGAGATATGTGCAGAGGATTTCCAGTTGCGGGCTATCATTAGTCTAGTCACCAAAAGAATCTGTGTAATTATACATCGGAGATTGTGCGGGTAATTCTCTATGCCTATAAACAGAATTGCCATTTCAGGGAACGGTTTAGTAGGGATGTTAGTGACTTCTGCAATGAGGCGAAAAACATCTACCCATAAGGTATTGATTATGGGGCATTCCCATATGATATGATAAAGGGTGCCTGGGGCACCGCATTGATGCCAACAGTTGGTGTTTAAGGAATCATTGTAGGAGTGTATTTGCGTGGGAGTAATGTACCACCTGAGGTTGAGCTTATACGTAAGTTCCCATAAGTTAGCTGATTTTGTTGTTGTATAGGCGGAACGTAGTGCAGATTGCCATTGTTGCGGTGAGAAAGTAGCACCGATATCTCTTTCCCATTTAAGCATAGGGGGAAGTTTATCGAAAGTGGTTTTACCTTTAAGCGTAGCATAGAAAAGCGATATGCCTTTAGTTGGGGCTGTAGTGCTAGAGAGATATTGCCAGAGTTTCAAGGGATGGTAATTTGAAGGTGCGGGTGTTTGATCAAACAGTGCGATGTTTGAATATATTTGTAGTAATCTTTTGAGGTGAGCGAAAAGGTACGTTGCAATGTAGGGAATGAATGGAGGAAGTCAGAAGAGTATAAGTCTGCAATATGTGTTATGCCTTTATCTTTCCATGGGGTTATCTGCCTGTGGGGTATGAGCAGGTTGAGGATGTCTATCGGTATGGGTATTTTACATGAAGTGTCAGAGGCAGGTGAATTAGTGAGGAGATAGGAGAATGCTGCTACTGATGCACGAATGGTCGGAGACATAAGTTTGTCAGATTTGCGTAAAGTGGGGGCACTCAGGAGCCAAATTTTCAGGTTGCCACTAGGGACCTGGGAAGCTTCAATGGAGCTCCAGTGGTTAAGAGGGTCAGGAGTGAACCAGGCTCTTAGTTGCGCTAAAATTGCTGCATTATAGTAGTCTTTTATATCAACAAATCCCATACCACCTGCCAGTTTATGTTTTGTAAGAGTCTTGTGGTTTACTCTAGGCCTTTTGCTCTGCCATGCAAAGTGTTTGAGAAGGGAATGGGTTTGCGTAAAGAAGGATGTGGATGTGGGATGGGCAGCGATCTGAAGAGATAGAGTAATCGCGGAAGTAGGATCATTTTGAAGGCAGCTAACCTGCCTGCACTGGAGAGCGTCACTTTAGATAGTCTAAGCAAATCTGTGGGTAGAGCATGCAGGAAGGTTAGATAGTTAGCTTGGTAGAGGTCAGTTGTGTTAGCAGTGAGTGTTATACCCAGATAATTGAGAGTTCTTGCGGACCACGCATAATGGTAGCTGTTTTGCAAGAAGGTTCGCTGCTGCTCAGTTAAAGCCATAGGTAAAATATAGGACTTGGTAATGTTTACTTTATAGTACGAAACATAGCTGAAATCATCAATTATACTTTGTACCGAAGCCAGGGAGGTAATAGGGTTGGTTAATGCAAATATAATATCGTCAGCGAAAAGGCTGATTCTGTGATCAGATTTTCCAATGGAGAAACCAAAAATGGCATCATGGGACCTAACTTTTGCTGCGAGGGGTTCTATCACAAGATCAAAAATCAGGGGCGAGAGGGGGCAACCTTGCCTCGTGCCGTTTGTGATGAAAAATGGGGTAGATAACAGAAAGACAGTAGACTTGGGCTGAGGGGGTAGAATATAAAGCTAAGATTGCAGTGAGGATAAAACCCTGAAAACCAAACTTTTCAAGGGTTAGTTTTAGGTATTGCCAATGAACCCTATCAAATGCCTTCTCTGCATCCAAAGAAAGGAGCAGAGAAGGCACTCAATGGGTCATTGCATAGTGTATGATATTGATCATACGCCGCGTGGCATCGGAAGTCTGGCGTCCCTTGACAAATCCTGATTGTTCAGGATGTATTAATAATGGTAATAGATCAAGGAGTCGAGATGAGATCACTTTTGCGTACAATTTCACGTCATGATTGAGGAGAGAAATAGGCCGAAAATTCTGTGGTAAGTTTGGGTCTTTCCCTGGCTTCGGTATGGTAACAATTAAGGCTTTGAGCATTTCTTGAGGGAAGGAAGCGGAGGAGGCAGCTGAGTTGAATACAGAGGTTAAGTGTTCAGTAAGCGTCAAACTAAATAACTTATAATACTCTCCTACAAATCCATCCGGACCGGGGGCTTTGTTGTTTGGTAGGGTTTGGATGGCCTTGCCAATTTCAGCAGGTGTGAATGGAACGTTTAGACATTCCAATTGCTGAGGGGTTAGTTGGGGTAAATGGACCGAGTTTAAGAAGTCCTGAATGTGAGAGGGTTGGGGCTGGCTAAGAGAGGTATCGTCAGTAAGGTTGTATAGGCCACTGTAGCATTCACTAAAGGCATTGGCAATATCTTGCGGGTTGGTCAGTTTAGATTTGGTAGTGGGGTGGAACATATAGGGCATGGGCGATTTCGACACATGTCCATTGATCTGACGTGAGAGTAGTTTACCTGGTTTATTGCCCTCAGCAAAAAATTTCATTTTAAAGCGTTTTTGCAACTTGTCATGGGATTCTAATAGCAAGGTTCTGAGTTCGAGTCTTAGGGAAGTTAGTTGGGATTTAAGTGCCGAAGTAGGGTTTTGTTTGTTCAGTGAGTCAGTGGTTTGTATTTTGGTTAGAAGGTCGTTTAGCTGCTGCCTCCTACGCCTCCTGTCCCTAGCTCCATATTGGATGAATAGGCCTCTCATGTAAGCCTTATGAGCTGAAAAAAGGGGGGGAGGGGAAATAGACCTGGCGCTATACCCTTTACAACTGGAAGTCTATACGTTTAAACTCAATAACATATAATTTCCAGCGTGCTGGCAATCAAATAAAATAGTGCAAATAATGAAAGAAATAAATGAATAAATGAAAACCTTGAAATAGCAAATAATTATCCATATACCATAGGTAATTGAACCTATGTGCTGCTGCTATTAGTAAATAAATAAAGTGCAAGTGCCAGTGAATTACATGTGCCAAAATCTAATGTACATAAAAACAATTAGAACAAATAAATATAAAATACCAAGTGATGGCTTGGTCTTGCCCGTGAATATAGTGACTGTGCTTACTCCATTAAATATTGTCATGCAAGGTATAAGCAAAGAGAAATAACGTGATGATTAACACACTAAAAATGCATGAACATGTGCGGTGAAACTTGAAAAGCAAAATGAAATTAACGGTCACATTCAACCATATACATTGGAATTGTGAATAGTCTCTAGTGAGTGACGGGATGTTCCGTGCGTGGGGGAGGGGGAAGGGGTTGATGATTTCCGATCTTTCCAAAATTGTTCCCCGTGTTCAGTGGTTACTGCTATCTTATGCTCTCACCGGAAAAAGGACCCCGTCCGGGGTGGATCAACCTTCACAATATCAGCTAATGTGTCGCTCTCTGGCTTGCTTCAGATGTAATGCTGGGGACCCCTCGTTTTTCCGTGAGTGTAGTGTACCACGTTGTATATGTTAAGAGAGAGGCATATCCATAGCGTGATAACGTTTAAAAATCGTATTTATTAAAAAATGGATTAAAACTACTTACAAACATAGATGATTCAATTGCGGTTGTTTTACAGCTTTAAAACAGGTTTGAAAGTCCCGCTCGGCTTCCTGGTATGTGCTAGAGGTGTACGTCGTTAGGCCACGCCCTACGCGTTTTGTCATTCAGACGTCATCTGGAGCGGCCATCTTCATACACCTCTAGCTCTATATAGGGTGTATTGTTCGCATTGCACATGCGCGGTCAAACGGCACCATTTCTAGTGAGGGAATGCCCTCATACTTTAATATTGCGCTGGGTAATGTGCTTACTGCGCGTGTGCGTACATTCGTCACCATTTCTAGTGAGGGAATGCCCTCATGCTTGGTTACTGTGCGATGGACATTACACCCTGTAATTAAACCTTGCAACTTAACCCACCGCAGAAACTTTACCAAACTCGGTTTTATTATACATAAACATTAATGTTATATTATATTGAAATTATCACAAAAACGTTAAACGAAGACAGAAAACGAATGTGGGACAGCTATGATAGAAGATCTTAGTAAAAAGGCTGAATATAAATGAATGAATGTAAAAATTCCCCCACGCACGGAACATCCCATCACTCACTAGAGACTATTCACAATTCCAATGTATATGGTTAAATGTGACCGTTAATTTCATTTTGCTTTTCAAGTTTTACCGCACACGTATATGCATTTTTAGTGTGTTAATCATCACGTTATTTCTCTTTGCTTATACCTTGCATGACAATATTTAATGGAGTAAGCACAGTCACTATATTCACAGGCAAGACCAAGCCATCACTTGGTATTTTATATTTATTCTAATTGTTTTTATGTACATTAGATTTTGGCACATGTAATTCACTGGCACTTGCACTTTATTTATTTACTAATAGCAGCAGCACATAGGTTCAATTACCTATGGTATAAGGATAATTATTTGCTATTTCAAGGTTTTCATTTATTCATTTATTTCTTTCATTATTTGCACTATTTTATTTGATTGCCAGCACGCTGGAAATTATATGTTATTGAGTTTAAACGTATAGACTTCCAGTTGTAAAGGGTATAGCGCCAGGTCTATTTCCCCTCCCCCCCTTTTTTCAGTATCTTTCCATCCGCCAAGGTGGAAACAAATAGAGGCCGCTCTTACCCATATCTCACGTCTTATATTTTACATTACTAACTCAATACTTCTTAAATCAAGTGGTCCATAGCGCAACCTAACCCCCCTCTTAATTAAGCCTTATGAGCTGACCATAGTATATGAGGATCATTAACAGAGTCCTTGTTGTGGGAAAAAAAATCTAGTAGATTGTCCCGTAATAGACCAACATATGGGTCAGTTTGCAAGATCCTAGTGTTGAGTCTCCACAGATAGGCTGGAGGGGATTTTGAGGAGTCCTCAGTGGTTATACTAACCGGAGAGTGATCAGACCAGGTCGCAGAGTGAATAGTTGAGGAGGAGATTTTTTGTAGAGTCCAAGGGTCCGCAAGAAACAAGTCTATACGTGAGTAAGAGTTGTGGCAGGAAGAGAAAAAAGTAAAATCCTTTTCGTCAGCGTTCATACATCTCCAGACATCATAGAGACGAAAGTTAGATAGAAGGGGGTTTAGAGCTGGTCTGTGTCTTTTGGTGCAAACAGAGGAGTCTAATGTGTGATCAGGAGTGCAATTAAAATCTCCGCACCATATCATTGCACCCTGTTGAACTGCAGCAATTTTCTTATGGAGCTTACGGAGGAAGCGCGTTTGGTGTACATTAGGAGCGTATATATTGACAATAGTGTAAGGAACAGCATTAATCATGCAGGTTAGAATGATGAATCGCCCGTCGGCATCTAGAGTAACTTGGGTGAGCTGGTACGGGAGGGAGTTGCGGATGGCAATAAGCACCCCTTTTCTCTTAGAGGTAGCATTGGCTGTATAGATGGTACTGAAAAATTTGTTTGTGCAGGAAGGAGGGTGACTGGCTAGAAAGTGAGTCTCTTGTGCACAGAAGATATCACATTGGGTTTGCTTGGCTAATGACCATAGGGAGGCCCTTTTAGCAGGATGGTTTAGCCCTTTGGCATTGATGGAAACAATTTTGATGGTCATGTCTGTGGAGGCAGGTCAGAAGGAACCGTAATATCCGGAGATGTTACCTGGAATGCAGCAAAAGGAACATGGAGGTCCCAGATGAATTGATATATGGTTTCAAAGGGTGCTGCAGGAAGGTTCGTTGGAGGGTGATCGCGGCTTGCAGATAGAAGTATACTCGTCGTTTGCTGGGTTGATAGATAGACACTCTGAAAGTCCTGTTGGGAAAGGGTAGAAGGGAGACAAACAAACAACAAACAAAAAAAAAAAAAAAAAAAAAAAGGGAATACAAACAGAACTAGCTGCTGATCGTGGGGTAAGGGTAATAAAGCCTATATAGAGGCTCTAGGTAATGTGAAAGGATGCCTGTGATTTAGACAAGAAACCGTATTACGTCTGCTAGGAGTAGCGAAAAGAAGAAAAATAATGAAGGAGTGTTTACGATGGAACAGTCCTGAGCACAGCCGTGCTAGGAAACACTAAGTGGGGGTAAAAGAGTTTGTTGTACCGAGCGTGAACCTAGATCACATCTGAGTGGCGTGTAAAGATAATAAACCCGGGATCCTAGGGAGGGAGTTGATTCCTACGGGATCTTGGCGGGAGGGATTGAGAGGACATAGAGCCCATGTTGCTCTGATCCATGGGGACCATTTCAGTAAGAACAGGAATGATGTTCCAATCTCGTAGGAGCCTCAGACCTTGTTGTAGTGAAGTAACTTGGTGTTTCGATCCTTCATGCTGGATAGATATTTTGGCGGGTGCAGCCCATTGGTATTGGATCTGATTGTTACGTAACGCCTTCGTGATAGTATTGAGTTGTCTGCGTCTACTCAGAGTATGCTTAGATAAATCAGCGTAAATTTGCAGGTGGCTGTATGGTTCAGGGAGAGAGGGTAGTCCTCTTACTTTGTGCATAAATTGCTCCTTAATGTGGTAAAAGTGTACCCTGAGAATCACGTCCCTAGGTACAGCATCTGAAAGGAAGGCAGGCTTTGGCAATCTATGTATACGATCGATGACCAGTTCAATGCCTTTTGCCTCAGGGAGTATAGCTTTAAGAAGGTTTTTTTCGCATATAGGGGTAGCTCAGCAGTCTGAACAGATTCAGGGACTCCACGGATTTTAAAGTTATTGCGTCTGGCTCTGTCCTCTAAATCTGCGATTTTATCCTTAATCCAACAAGTTTCTTGGGCCTGTGCTTCTTGAGCATCAATCATGTCGTTCACTGTGACAGTGACATCTCCCATATTGGCCTCAAGCTGCATGGCTCTGTGTTACAGAGCAGTAATACTTAAGCCAAAGTTCTGCATTAAAGATAGCATGTCTGTCTGTAAAGAGCTTCTGAGGGACATCAGCATCTCTTTTAGAGTAGTGTCCATTACTGCTTGTCCTACCGTAGGAAAGGAAGCAATGGCATCAGGCTGCTGAGGTAAAATATAGGGCATGGCGGTGGCCTGGGCGCTGACCTGAGGTGATTCATTGTCTAATCTCATTTTGGATTTCGCTGGGCTGTTAGCTAACGGTGTACCCGGAGGTGAAGAGTAAGAGTCTCCCCTTGTAGTAGCACTTACCAGTGCGTTGTCTTGTGTGGAGATGCTTCCCACACGGCAGGGAGAAACAGCTGCCTCCGTCAGACCACAGCGAGACAGGGCCGCGGCGCCATTTTGACTGCGCCTCTCGGACGGCTGGTACATGTACGCCGTCAATTTCCGAGGAATCCATACGCTTGAGGGACATCCCACCTTCTCTGTACGGTGGATGCGCCGGTCTTTCAATGAGAAAATACTCCCGGGGGAAGCTTTCAGACGCTATGTCAGGCCGTCAGTGTGGAGAGCTCTGTGATCAAGCGTCCATCTTGGTCACGTGCCGGACACGCCCCCCCGGTGCGCCCACACTTTGAATGACAATTACTCAGTCATGCAACACTGTACCCAAATTATTTTTTTGTCCTTTTTTTCCAAACAAATAGAGCTTTCTTTTGGTGGTATTTGATCACCTCTGTTTATTTTTTATTTTTTGCGCTATAAATGAAAAAAGACCGACAATTTTGAAAACAAATGCATTTTTCTTTGTTTCTGTGATAAAATTATGCAAATTATTAATTTTTCTTCATACATTTTGGCCACAATTTATACTGCTACATATCTTTGGTAAAAATAACCCAAATTAGAGGATATTATTTGGTCTTTGTGAAAGTTAGAAAGTCTACAAGCAGTGGTGCGAATCATACAAAATTGATCACATCTGATGTACTGGTGGCCTGTCTCATTTCTTGTGACCCGAACAAGCCAGGAAAGTACAAATACCCCCCAAATGACCCCTTTTTTGAAAGTAGACATTCCAAGGTATTTAGTAATAGGCATGGTGAGGTTTTTGATGTTGTAATTTTTTCCCACAATTCTTTGCAAAATGAAGATTTTTTAATTTTTTTAATTTTTATTCCACAAAACTGTCATTGTAATAGGTTATTTCTCTCACATGGCATGTGTATACCACAAATGACAACCCAAAATAAATTCTGCTACTCCTCCTGAGTATTATGATACCACATGTGTGGGACTTTTTCACAGCCTGGCCACTTAGAGAGGCCCAACATTCAGGGAGCACTGTCACGTGTTCTAGGGGCATAAATTACACATCTAAATTGTTGACTACCTATTACACTTTTAAAGGCCCTGGAGCACCAGGACAATGACACATGGCACCGATGTGGCACTGATGACAGATGCCACTGATACGTGGAACTGATGACACGTGACACTGATGTGGCACTGATGACAGATGGCACTAATATGTGGCACTGATGACAGATGGCACTTATACGTGGCACTGATGTAATATATTATATGACCAAAAGTATGTGGCTACTGCCCCATATTTTTAAAATTAGATTTGTTTTGTATGAAAAGTATTGATAATGCAAGACATAAAAATAAATTTTAGACAACTGTGTACTTACAACAGTTGGAACAGTTTGGGGAATGTTCTTTTCTGTAACGACATGACGGTGCCCCTGTGTACAAAACCAGGTTTGAAAAGATGGGGTTTGATAAGTTTGGTCTGTAAGGACTCATGTAGCCTGCAGAGCCCTGACCTCAACCCTACTGAACACCTTTGCAACACCACATGTAAGCCAAGACTCCTTTTCCAACATCAAAACCTGGCCTCATAAATGCCCATTTTAACAATGAGCCCAGATCACACAATCCACAATATTGTGGAAATTCTTCTCAGGAGAGGCCATTATAACCACAAAGAGGAGAAGGGGGCCAACTCCATAATAATGCCCAGAGTTTTGCAGTGAGATGTCCAGACCTGTCTTTATACAGGTATGGTGGCCAAATGTCCACAAAGTTTTGCAAATATTATGTACACATATAATAAAATATGTATTTCTGAAAAAAAATAATGTTTACTTTAAAGAGTATTTTCCATTGTTTTTCTCCATTCAGAACACATTCTTGGTATAAAGATGTAGTGTTTTTTGTCCTAAAGCACACATTTTCTTTTTTATTTTAGATAATGTACCTCTGTCAGTTTTTGTTCATCCATTTTTTCTGCAACTGATTGGGAAATTGTATAACAGAAGGGCTGCAGACGTGGTGTATCTGGATTTTGCAAAAGCATTTGACACAGTTCCCCATAAACGTTTACTGTACAAAGTAAGGTCAGTTGGCATGGACCATAGGGTGAGTACATGGATTGAAAACTGGCTACAAGGGCGAGTTCAGAGGGTGGTGATAAATGGGGAGTACTCAGAATGGTCAGAGGTGGGTAGGGGGGTCCCCCAGGGTTCTGTGCTGGGACCAATCCTATTTATTTTATTCATAAACGACCATGTGGAAACCTTGCAAAAAGATCTGAACAAATTAATGGGGTGGGCAACTACATAGTAAATGAGGTTTCATGTAGAAAAATGTAAAATAATGCATTTGGGTGGCAAAAATATGAATGCATCCTATACATTGGGGGGGGGGGGAGAACCTCTGGGGAAATCTAGGATGGCAAAGGACCTGGGGGTCCTAGTAGATGATAGGCTCAGCAAAGGGATGCAATGCCAAGCTGCTGCTAACAAAGCAAACAGAATATTTGCATGCATTAAAAAATGATAATTCTCCAGCTCTGCAAGACTCTGGTCCAGCTGCACCTAGAGTATGCTGTCCAGTTCTGGGCACCAGTCCTCAGGAAGGATGTACTGGAAATTGAGTGAGTACAAATAAGGGCAACTAAGCTAATAAAGGGTCTGGAGGATATTAATTATGAGGAAAGGTTGTGAGCACTGAACGTATTCTCTCTGGAGAAGAGACGCCTGAGAGAGGATATGATTTCAATTTATAAATACCATATTGTGACCTCCCAATAGGGGATAAAACTTTTTGCAGAAAGGATTTTAACAAGACACATGGCCACTTATTAAAATTAGAAGAAAAGAGGTTTAATCTTAAACTACGTAGAGGGTTCTTTACTGTAAGAATGGCAAGGA
This sequence comes from Lithobates pipiens, assembly GCF_037356315.1. Classification (NCBI taxonomy): domain Eukaryota; kingdom Metazoa; phylum Chordata; class Amphibia; order Anura; family Ranidae; genus Lithobates; species Lithobates pipiens. The sequence goes on from NW_027507903.1 coordinate 625,038,927, forward strand.
TGTGGAATTCCCTTCCACAGGTGGTGGTCACAGTAGGGAGCATCAATAGTTTCAAAAAACAATTAGATAAGCACCTGAATGCAACATACATGAATATACAGGGATATACAATGTATTACTGACATATAATCACATATAATCACACATATAGGTTGAACTTGATGGACTTGTGTCTCACCTACTATGTAATAATATGTAATACTATGTAAAATCCAAACAATGTTTTTGCTGGCTGAAATTCCAATCGTGTGTACACAGCATTAGTAGTATAACATCAAACACAATGCAACAGTGAAATACAGTACATAAATCTATATCATATACTCAAGGGCTCCTCCTAGGTTGCAATGCAGTTCTAAATTGCTAAAATAAGTTGTAATACTATATCGAAAAAGGTAAAAGTCTCTTGTCGTCTTCTTTCTTCAGCTAGCTTATTAGACTACAGTATTTGTAATCCAGAGAAACACGTAGATAGTGAATTATAGTAGAAATTATATGCTGATATCTGTGTGCTTGCTTATATAAGGCACCTGTATAACTTCTTCCTTAATGTGAGGTGCAACTTAACATTTAACTTTGCAGTACAGAGAAGGTAAACTCTGGAGTTTCACTGTACAGTCTATGAATAAATAAGATCACCTCTGTGGGACTACAGATCCCACCAGCAATCTGGGGCTAATTCAAACAGCATCAGTGCACTATATTAGTCTGGGCAAGTGCCCCCTCACCACACAGGCTCAGATGCTTGTTAGGCTTCACTTTCAGTATCTCAGTCTCGCTCCAAGCTGGCGCCGTCACACCGCACCCCTCTTTCTCCTGTCCAATGACTGTGATGCAAGAAACTTTCAGAAATCCTGGGCCCTCTGGTCCATCCACACACTGAGCCAGCTGACTGTGCTCCAGAACTCCTCAGAGGCCAAACAATTCCACTCCGTGCCTCACAGGCCACAGTATCCCGATCATACATCCACAGCTCCCTGCAGGCAGGTCTTTAATGGCGTCCCCCCAGAAAGAAAACGCACCACACCTGTCCTTTTTATTTGCTTACCCAGCAGGCTGTTCTGTGGCTTAGTATTGTGGGTAGGTGAACTGAGCATTATGGGTAGGTAGTTCCTTTACTGATTCAAACAATTCAAACAAGGAATCACTGGAACATGGGACTAAAATGTTTTAACAGCGATGTCTCTCAAAATTGCAAGAAATGTTCTAACAACATTAGCATAAAAAGGAAACTAGAGGGAGCCAACCTCTCATTTAATAAACATCACGTTGTTATACAGAAATTAACTAACCATGGCTACACACTCCCCCTACTTAAACTCTTTGGTCCCCAAAGACAGGAAACTCAGACTTTGTCTTTCTGGAGGGAAACAGTTTATCATTTTAATCCCACTCCAATCTTGACAAATATCTGCACAACACTGGATTTTCTAGAATTAGCTGATACATATCATCAGTGAGTTTATAATTAATCTTTGAAAAGGCCAAGGCAATTGCTGTGTCCCACCCATCGGTGCCAGAGGTTAGAGCAGAGTCGTCCCCTACCCAATTAACAGTGGTGGATGTAGCTTCAGGAGCTTATATATGAATAGTATCAATCTGCTCTTCAGAACTCTCTCCCAGTGTGTATCAGGGCTGGCTTAGCCCTTCCTCCTCTGGTCTGGCTGTCGGCTAATTGCCACCTCTCTTCTCTTTCCACAGTTACCAGCTGTTCACGATGATGCTCGTCTGACCTGCCTATTTAAAGCCTTCCAGCTCACTTTTTCCTTTGTCTTCACATTGATCACATCACAAGGAACCATCTCCTGCTGTTTGTTTCAAGACTGGCTTGCTGACATCCCTCCTGACTTCTTATCCTGCTTGCAATTGCTCTCCTTGGATCCCTGACTTCTGGCCTGACTGATTACCCGATCTGGTTAATGAACTTTGGACTGGCTGACAACCTGATCTGGCTACTGGACTCTGGCTATGCTTGACTACGCTTTTTTCTAATAATCTTTTTATTTTTATTAATAAACAAGTGTGATTTGATTGTACATCTGTCTCAGTCTGTTTCATGGTTTCTGACAGTGTGTCATATGTGAGTCTCTTGGGAGGATGCACATCCCGCCTTAACCGCATGGCTGAGGACATCCCAGCAGGCTGAGCTAAGTCCTTGACTGTATCTCTGACTTAATTTTGATCATTTAATTCAATAAAAGAATCTGGGGTTGCAGTCACAGAAACTTCTATTGACACCTCAAGTTCAAGCATTGGCAATACCTCACTGGAGTAATCCATCAAATCCCCAGTCTTGTCTTCAAGAACAACTGTTAAAGCCTTCGTCTCTTCCACATCCTTACTTAGTAATGTTTTCTGAAATTCCAGCTCAAGAGACCTATGGACCACCTTTTCCTTCTCCAGGGGCCCTTGAAGCTTCACTTTAACCAGTTCTTTTGCCTGTGGTGGCAAAGCTCTAAGAGTTTCCATCTATCGGATTCTCTCCCTTTTTCTTTTCAGAGGGCTGTCTATTGAACCTTCTTCTTCTGTCCAAAACTAGGCAGGCACTGATACCATATCATCTTCCTCATCCCTCCTTCTAGTCTGCTAGGATGACGGCACTGAACTAGGGACATGAGATTACACATACTCTTCCCCAAACTCATTATCTTCTGGATCTGCCTCCTTCCTCCTTGCCAAAGGACCTGGACTAAGGGTTTGGGAATACCCGTAATCCTCTCCAAACGTATCATCCTCTTCAACTTCAGCTGGTATTTCCTTCTGTGAGTGTGTAGGAGAAAAAGTTGACTTTTGAGGAGGTAGCGGAGGAACTGGTGGAACGTTAACTGCATCTGACAATGGTAACAAGTGATTTTGGTGCCACATCTTTCTTGGTCCCGTCTCCCCTTCAGGTCTAATTTGATACCAGGAATCTGTTTACACATGATATAAGGCTGCTGCCTCTACCGGTCTGCCAGTTTGTGCTTTCCAGGCACTCCCAGATTCTTCAATAGCACCCGATCACCAGGTTGTAAATTGTGAATTTTTACCCTTGCATCAAAATTTCTCTTGTTTCAGGGTTTCCTGGTAGTAGCATGCTTTACTGATTTCTCGTAGGCCTGTCCCAGATTCTTTCATAGCCTATTCACAGATCCTTTATGCAATGTTAATGAGGTATCATCCAGGGAAGTGCCAAAAGCCAAGTCAGTGGGAAGTTAGCTTCTCTTCTGAACATAAGGCGCTAAGGAGTGTAACCAGTAGTATCAATTTATGTGCAATTATATGCATGAACTAATGCTGCTTCTTGTCTGATTTTTGTGGTTTCCCCAATGCTGCTTCTTGTTTGGAGTCAGGGTTCCCAGCATTTTCAATAGGGTTCTATTAAATTGTTCAGGTTGAGGGTCACCTTGAGGGTGATAGGGCATGGGGGAGGGAGAGGATGCCAACCTCTCAGTTAATTAAAATCACATTGTTATACAGAAATTAACAAAGCATGGCTACAACACTTTTTTTGGTGACTGGATAGGGGTACTACCTTCTCACATAGGGTTGTTGGGATGAGGCCCTAGGGGGACCTTGATTGCAAGTGGCCTGGTAGGATTCAGGAGGGGGGCTCGCTCGTCCCCCCTTTCCTGGCCTGCCAGACTGATTGCTCGAATAAGGGTCTGGTATAGATTTTGGGGGGGGGGGGCATGCCAATGCATATGCCATGTGAGAGAAATAACCTGTTAATATGACAAAAAAATCTTAATTTTGCAAAGTATTATGGGAAAAATTCGCAACTTCAAAAAACTCACCATGCCTCCTATGAAATACCCTGGAATGTCAGATTTACAAAAAGGGGTCATTTGGGAGGTATTTGTACTTTCCTGCCTTGTTAGTTTATCAAGAAATGAGATAGTCCATCAGTACATTAGTACATCAGGTTTGTTCCGGTGTGATCAATTTTCAATGACTGGCACCATAGCTTGTACACTCCAAAATTTTCAAAAAACAAAACAAATAATTTACACTGATTTGGGTTATTTTTACCAAAGATATGTAAAAGTATAACTTTTGGCCAACATTTGTGAAGAAAAATTACTAATTTCCATACTCTATAACAGAAACAAAGAAAAATATTTTTGTTTTTACAAAATTTTCGGTCTTTTTTTATAGCATAAAAAAAAATTAAAAACTCAGTGGTGATTAAATAACACCAAAATAAATCTCTATTTGTGTGAAAAAAGGTACAAAAATGCTATATGGGTACAGTGTTGCATGACTGTGTAATGGTCATTTAAAGTGTGAGAGCACTAAATGCTAAAAACTGGTCTGGGCATGAAGGGGGTATAAGTGCCTTCTAGGCAAGGGTTTAAAAGCAATTGTTTTTTATTTTTTAAATTGGGACATTCTGCTCTTTCAGCCTCACCATTTTCAGATCTGTGAGAGCTCGAAACTCAGAGAAGAGGCTACACCGAGGCCCAGGCAGCAGCAGCTCTCCTCCCTGACCAGCATGTTGGTGATCCCACCGAACCGCTTGCAGACAGGCTGGCCCAGAGGGGTGAACCAGTTTGGAAACAAGTACCTGCCTCAGACCAAACCACTCATGCTGGAGAGGACCATTAACCTATATCCTCTTACAAATTACACAGAAGGACAGCTCTGTGGCGGCCCGGTTCCAGCGGATGCAGGAAGAGTTTGATGAGATTGGAATGAGGCACACTGTGGAAGGGGTTCTAATCGTTCATGAACATTGGCTACCCCATGCCCTTCTATTTCAACTAGGAACCACATTTTTTAAGCTGGAAGTGAACTGAATCCAGGGTAAGATGAAGTGGAAGGCTTGAAATGACTCATGACAGAAATTCTTGGCAGCCAGGACAGGTGCAGCAGGACTGGGTAATAGATGACTGCATTGACAATTGGTGGAGGCCAAACTTTGAGCCCCCACAGTACCCATTTTTTTCCTGCACACATTACAAAACCCAAACAACACAAAAAGTTGTTTCTGATGCAGCTGCAGGAGAAAGCACTGATGGCAGTCCGGAAAAACTACAAACTTGTTTCTGCCCCTTATTTGAATTGTATGACAATGCACCAGGCTATAGACCCATCATTTCCAGCCTTCCACAACTTCTCAGCAGATTCAACTTTATTTACAACTGAGCAAGCATAAAGTCTGGATAACATTGTAAAGGTAGGTCCTTGCTCTGTTAGGTGCTCGATTTCCCTCTTCCTATCTATCCTAGGCCGTGGTCTGGATGTACTTGGGAGTCCCATTCACCGATGAGATAACCAAGACTCATACACGAGATGTATGTGAATAATGATTACATTTAATGTTTTGAATACAACAGGTTATATGCTGAGACAATTGGGGTGGCACCCTGTGGAGTAGCCAATCAGGGATACCCTCGTAGCTATACACCAAACTTTTCCTAGTAACAGGTTTATTGACAGAACAAGCAGAATAAGCAGAAATCGTCTTCATGGCAAAGCACATCATTAACCATCACACGAGATAAGAATAAGACTACAATATTCAACAACATTGTGCTAGTAGTCTGTGATCCAGACGTTCTAGGTCACAGACGCAGTTAAGGGAATGTGAGATGACCGTAAGTCTGGCTTTCTTTGCACAAACTCTCGCGGCCAAGGGCATTCTAATGCCCCGTACACACGAGCGGACTTTTCGACATCCAAACTCCGACGGACTGAGTCCGGCGGACTATCCGATCGTGTGTGGGCTGCAACGGACTTTAGCAAAGCTAAAGTCTGACGGACTTTAGAAATGAAGCATGCTTTAAATTTTCCCGACGGAACTCCGCCGGACCCGGTCCCCTTTGAAAAATCCGCTCATGTGTGTGCTACTCCGACGGACTAAAACCGACGCTAGGGCAGCTATTGGCTACTGTCTATGAACTTCCTACGTCGAATCCAGTCGTACGTCATCACGTTCGACTCCGTCGGAGTTTGGTGTGATGGTGTGTGGTCAAGTCCGTTCGGTCGAAAAGTCCGCCAGAACTCCGTCGGAACTCCAGCGGAACTCCGGCGGAACTCCTTTGGAGGTCTGTCAGACTTAATCCCTCTCGTGTGTACGGGGCATTAGAAAACAGCATATTTCCCAGATAGCGGGCATCTATATCTTAGCAGTTAGAATTCTAGCTTGGTCATACAAAGTTTAAAATGGAAGACAGTATAACAAAATGGAGACTTGCTAATCCTTATAATCCCTCCTGTGATCATAACTTTGGCACGAAGTTATCGATCATCCTCTATACCAGACATTCTTGGAAAAAGCCATAAGTGCTTTCTCTTCGTCATTGGGCTTGGTTGCTATTGTTGGATGGGAAACCTTGGAGGCTGCTATGCAGCAGCACTTGGCGATCACATAGAACATTACTATCAACAACACTATCATCACTAATACGAGAAATATTTTCTTGAAAAATCCCAGTATGCCCCCCCAAATACCTCCAAACCACCCTCCTGTACCCGAGAAAAGGTTCCAATCATCTCCCAAGTTTTTTGCTTCCTGTAGGAGGGTCTGTCTTTGGGCTGAATGACTTTTGATAATATCGCAATAATCGGGTACCGACAGACTTTCCACAGGAACGGTGAAGTTGTGTATGAAGGTGCAACACATCTCCGAATTGGCCATGAGGTTACAAATCCCAGTGATGGCGGCCAAAAGTTGTTCCTGCCTCATTTTTATCAGTTCCTGCACAGTTCGGATCTTCCGAGTTTCTTCGTTTAGCAGAGAAACATCTCTGGAAGTAGAATTCACTACCCCAGAGATTATTTCAGCAAAAAGATCTATTTTATCTAGGGCATTCCACATTCCCGGGCTTCCAATGGAGGCGGCTAATTTTTCCCACCATGATGTTACTTGTCTCTTAGCCCTCCCGAACTCTAAATGCCCATGGGCAGGGGTCATTTTGATGTACTGATTGTCAGAGGCTATACCCATATATGGTACCATCCTGGCAATGGTGCACCAACCACCTGTAGAGGAATCTAGAGGGTAAGGTATGGTAGTGTGACATATTAGACCGCAACACACCATCCATCCATGAGGCAGATGAGGTGCTGGTATTATATCAGGGGGTTGGGATATGCCTGACCTGAGTCCAACTAGGCATAACCAATCTCCTAAACTCGCGGTGCTACTGTGCTCTAGTAAAGTATCATTCATGTGGTAGGACTCTAACCAGTCTTTTAGGTCAGTATCGTCAAATGTTTCTGATGATAGTACACAGTCCATTATGTTATATAAAGATATGTTCCCTATCCTTTCGTCACTATCTCCAATGGTGGAAGTATTCAACCCCTGGATGTCAAACGTCCCATCCCGCAGAAACTTCCCTAAGTCTCTAAGGGTAAGATTTACTAGTGTGTTACTACAGAATTGGCCATTGGGGATTTCCCCGTTTTCTTTCCAAGCTCCATTTAGGAAACAGAAGGATGGGGGTTGTGTGAAACCAGAGAAAATAAGGGGGGAGGGTCTGGTCGTTATATTGGCCATATGGTCTTGTGTCGTCTCGTTAAACAGGTCCTCTACTGGGAGGGGGATTCCCACTACTGGAATTTGATTCCTACCCGTTCCCATGTGGGAGCACACCCAACAGGGTGCCCCTTTTCCCATTACTTGACCAAACGCGTATTGCCATAAAAAATGATGTGGTATTGTTGGGGCTAAAGAAAATGTTTTACTGTCCTGGGGGGTAGTTTGTTCCGTGCTACCATTACTCCTAAACCTTTGTTGTTATTATTATTATGATTACTGGGCCTTGGAACTAATGCTCTTCTGTGTAGTGATCGGTTCTCAGTACCTTTTGAGCTTCTTGTAAACCCACATGACCCTGTCATGATACATGTCATCATGACTATAGAAAAAACCACAAAAGTCAATACTATCGACCAGAGCAAAATGGTGTGTAGTACATACTGATCTTCTAAGCCCCTGTCTCTTTCTTTTTTCAAAGACTTCAGTCCGAGCTGGTGGGAGGAGGAGGAAAGTCCAGGGAGATTCTGCCGAACTGTTCCTGGAGGGTCTGTAGGTTCGTCTCTGGGGTCCCTTTGGTGGTGGCGTCCTCCTGTTGGTCTTGGGCAAGTGTCCTCTGGGGGTGTTCTGGAGTCGGTGGAGGTTCGGGGCATTTTTTTAGTCTGCTGGCATGGATCCACTGAGGGGTGTAGTCTGTGAGGACAGCAGTCCTGGAGACCTTCTCCACGTTCCATGGACCGGAGTAGATGGGCCCCACGTGCTTCCGTTGGGCAAGCTGCTTGATCAACACTTTATCCCCCGGGATGAAGGGGTGAGTAGGTTCTGTTGGAAGAGGAGAAAAGGTGACAGCAACTTATTCATTATGTTCTTCTATTGTACTTACCAGATGTTTCACATACTCTTCCTGTAAAGAATATAGGTTAATGTCAGTCTGTGCATCTAATGCTTTCAGTTGTGTTTGTGCTGGGACACCCATTAGGATTTCGAATGGTGACAAACGTGTCCTAGAGTGGGGGGTGGTTCTGATTTGGAACAATATTCCTGGAAGGAAATCTATCCAGTTTTTTAACGTTCCTCCTGTGGCCTTTTTTAGTTTGTCCTTTATATTCCTGTTCATTCTTTCTACCACTCCTGCGCTTTGGGGATGATAGGGAATGTGAAGTTTCCACTGTATTCCCAGGCACCTTGCCAATTCTGGTGTCATATCTGAAGTAAAAGCCGGGCCCTGGTCTGACCAAATGGTGGCTGGTATGCCAAACCTACATACCCAATGATTAAGGAGAGCCCTTGCCGCTATTTTAGCTGTTTCCCCAGTGCAGGGGACCGCCTCCACCCATCCTGACCATTTGTCAACGATAACGCACAGGCATTTGATACTTCCCTTTTGTTTGGGCATGTGGGTGAAGTCTATTTGTAGGTCCTGTAGTGGGCCTAGGGGTGGGGGCAACTGGCCGTGTATACCATGTCGCTTACCCTGCGTGTTGTTTTGAGCGCATGTGAGGCATGACTTTGTTAGGGTCTTTGCATGGTTCTTTAGATTAACTGTGCAGAAGGTTTTTTCATACAGCTGCTGCAAGGGTTGGGACCCTATATGTCCGGGACCATGCAGGTAGGAAAGGATGAGGGCCGAGCTGGCTTCATATCAGCATCTGTGGCCATGGATTGGATTTGGGCTGCAACTAAGGGGAAATCTGGTGCTGAAAAATCTTGTTGGAAAAATATCGTGGTAGGGGCGGGTGGATGTGTGGAGGAATTTGCCGCCGCTCGAGCGCATCTATCCGCAAGGGCGTTGCCTCGGACAATGTAGCTACCAGTGGTGGTGTGAGCCTTGACTTTAATAATCGCCAAATGTTTGGGCAGTAGTATAGCCTGGAGAAGGGCCAGGATATGCTCCTTATTGGCTATAATTTTGTTATCAGCCGTTCTAAACCCCCTGTTAGCCCAGATCACCCCGAAATCGTGAACCACGCCGAAGGCGTATCGACTGTCAGTGTAAATATTGACATCCCTATTTGTGAACAGGATGCATGCTCTGGTGAGGGCTACCAGTTCCGCGACTTGTGCCGAGGAAGGCGGAAGTGGCTTAGCCTCCAGAACCAGATCTGGGAGTTGTACTACCGCGTATCCTGTCAGAAAAGTGGAATCCGAAGGGCGCGAGCAACTGCCGTCCACAAAAACTTCCTCTGCACCGGCCAGAGGTACGTCTGTTAAGTCCTTACGTGGAGAGGTGACTTGGTCCAACACTTTTGTGCAGTCATGCATTTTGGATGGTTCACCATAATTCATGAGTTTGAGCAGAGAATGTAATAGCCTGAGAATGGGGGAGGTGTCAGAGGTGTGTTTGATGGTCAGATTGGAGGTGTTTAGAAGAATGATTTCATACCCGCTGGCTCTTTGGGTGGTCATATGTTGTGTATTGAGGTTTTGGATAAGGTGGGTGACTGAGTGGGTAGTGTATACAGTTAGGGGGTGTCCCAGAACTAACTTGTTGGCTTCTTGAATGGCCATGGCACATGCGGCCATGTTCTGGAGGCAAGCAGGCATGCCCTGGACCTGGAGTGGGAGTTTCTTTGAATGGAAAGCCACCGGTCGGTAAGAATTACTGTGCTCTTGGGCAAGAACTGCTGCAAAGGCAGATCCATTAACTACACAATATAGATAAAAAGTTTTCCTGTAGTCCACTAGTCCTAAGGCCGGGGCGGAGGCAAGGGAGGAGAGGAGGGTGTTAAATGAGTGTAACATTTCCTCCGTCCATTCCACCACTTTTGGCGCAGTGGAGAGTGTGGCCCTCCTCAGAATGGAGTCATGAAATGAGCAGTCAGGGATCCATTGCCGGCAATAGACGATTGCTCCCAGGAAAGACAAGAGGGTGGCCTTGTCCCTGGGTGGCTGCAGAGCGTTAAGGGCTGCGGCACGGTGGGGGGAAACACTTCTCTCTCCCTTGTTGAGGATGCACCCCAAGTACTCTACAGTAGGGGTCACCCACTGTATCTTTTTCCGTGAGGCCAAGTGACCTGCCTTGGCTAGGTGATCCAGCAAGTTTTTTGAGTCTTCTTCACAAGCTTCTGGGGTAGGGCTGCAGAGAAGGAGGTCATCCACATATTGGATAAGTACCGACCCGGCGCTCGATTGCCAGGATTTGACTGTCTCATTCAATACCATAGAGAAGGCTGCCGGGCTGTCCACATAGCCCTGCGGTAGGCGGGTCCAGGTCAGTTGCCCCCTCCCCCCCCAAGAAAAAGCAAACATGGGCTGGGCCAGTGGATCCACTGGGATGCTAAAGAAAGTGTTAGCTAAGTCAATTACCGTGTAGGCCACTGAGTTTGCCGGTATGCAAGAAAAAATAAAGGCAATGTCTGAGACCAGAGGGGGGAGGGGAACCACCATTTTGTTGACTGCCCTGAGGTCCTGTACCAAGCGCCATTCCCCACTTGCCTTTCTCACTGGGTATATGGGGGTGTTCCATGAGCTGATGATGGGTGTCAGGATGCCCATGGCTACATACCTATTGATGAGGGGTGTAATCCCCTGAATTTTGTCAGAATGTAGTGCATATTGTTTTTGAAAGACAGGTACTGAGTCTGGGCGCATTTGGGGGGTGTAAGGGGTACATGGGATGAAACCTACACTCGCGTTATTCTCTGCCCAAATAGCATGGGTTTCCAGGGAGGCAGGTTAGAGTACAAAATACCCTTTTTTGGATTGTCTCTTTGGGCCTTGTAAGTCGCAGAGTGCGGAGCTGGCAGTTACTGCTCCCTGTGGATCAAATTTGATCACCACTCCCAGTTTGGACATTAAGTCCCTTCCCATCAGGGAGACTGGGCATTGGGGCAGGATGGCAAACCGTTGTTGGCAAAGTAGCACCCCCTCCGGGGTGGTTACTGATAAGGGTGGGGTGATAGGGTGGGTAACAGGAGTCCCATTAATACCTATGGAGCTTCCCTCAGAACATTGTGGCGTGTCAAAGGTCACATCATTGATGGAGCTAGAGGTGGCACCAGTGTCAATGAGAAAACAAATGCGTTTTCCATCTACACCCAGGATCACCTGGGGTAGGCTCCTCCAGGACACATTGTAACATACCAGGCTGAGGGAAGGGACATACTCCAGGCAGCCCTATGTCCTGCTTGAGGGTTGGGTGGCAGGCCATTGCATGGGAATAGGGGCTGGTGGGGGTGGTGGAACACGAAGGGCGGCATTGTTAGGTGGAGGGGGTCCTCGGGGTCCTTGATAGGGCTGGTGATATCTGGGGCCTGACACTGGTCCTTGGTAAGTTGGGGGACGTTGATGTTGTGGAGTTGAAGGAAAGGCGTTAGGGTAACGCCTTCGTCCATTTCCCTTCCCCCAAGGTCCCGTTTGGCCCCTACGGTAGGGACAATTGGACTTCCAATGTCCCATTTGACCACAGTTGAAACAACCCTGGTCTGGTGGTTGGGGGGCATATTCTGGTCTTCGAGTGGGGGCATATGGTTGGAGTGCCATTAAAGGGGTTGGGGGTTCAAATGTGTTATAAAATAACCCCCCTTTTTGTTCAAAAACCCCGGAAGTTTCCCTGGAGCGGGTGTCTGACATGAAATCCTCCGGGGGTTTGGTAGCCCATTTGGGGTTAATTAATTTTAGCAGCTGTACTACTTTTGGCTCCCCTCCGGCCATTACAGTAGTGGTAAAAAGGGACCCATCTGCCCCATCTACCGCTTTCCAGAGGTTGTATACTCGGGTGCAAAAATCATAGAATTTTTCCTTCGGGGCTTGTTTTGTTTGGACCAGATCTTGCAGTGCTGTGATCCCTTTGTAAAGGGTGCTCCAATGTTGTCCTAGGGTTTTCCAGAAAGCTGGCCAGCCCCCTTTTCCCTAGACATGGGCATTAAACAGGTCTTTTACCTTTGGGGGGTCGGGGCAGTCGGGGTCTAGAATATGTATTATACTCTCAAGATCAATCGGGTCCAGATTTGACCCGGCGCACTGGCGCAACAGGAAGGTGGCAGCTTCCCTAGGACGTTTTCTGGGGGATGGACAGAGTTCTTTAAATTTTGTCAGTGTGCCTAGGGGCAGGGGTAGGTGAATTTCTGTGTTACCAATGGTCATAAGGGGAGCCTTAATATCGGGGGTGTCCTCATCATCCTCGTCAGTAACTACGGGAGTGGCCATAGGTGAGATAATGGGTCCTGGCGCTGGTATGGGTACAGGTAGTGGTTTCTCTGTAGCCAACTTGATTTTGACCTTACTCCTGGTGACCACCCCCATCTTAGAGAGTTTTTCCATGGCCCGATTGTCTTCGGGACTCAGGACTACAGCCTCTCCCTCAGTGGGATCACTGCTTTGGGAGGTTCCCGGGCTCTGGTCCGGGTCTCCCTCTGTTTCTCATTTTGCTTGTGCTAGGGCGGCTCGGGCTTCCCTCAAAATGCTATGTCCCTGTTCTATTTTAGCTCTGGCTGCCTCTACCTCAAGGGCAAACCGTTCCTTCTCTTCCCTAAAGTCTTTTTGCTCAGGGGTCTCCCTCGCCCTCCCATCGGCTTCTACTCGGTCCTGGTACTCCTGGCCCTCCCTGTCTCTTTTGGCTTGGGATTCCCTGTCCCATTGCTGTCTTTGGTGCGGGGTGGAGGCGTTGTACAGTGCAGCGGATATGGCAGCCATGTCTACCCCAAGGCTGGGGTAGATGGCCAAGGCCTGGGCAACCTCGCCCTCATCAGTTTTTACAAGGATATAAGGAGGGGGTATTTCTGGGGCATTCAGGGGTGTAGTTATAGGGGCCGAGGGTATTGGTTTTCCTTCTGTGAGGGCATGATTTTTGGCATGCTTTTTTTTATAAATTTTTAGAGGGGCTTCCCATATCTTGCAAGATTTTTTCATGTAATCTACATCCCACTTCCTGGGGGGGGTATGAGTGCTTATGTAACTGACAAATCTTTTTTACTACATGCCAATCTTCTGTGTTGCAGGGGCCCGCGGGACCTATATCATGGATCCCTAATTGCTGGCACCTTTCCCTAACCTGACTCCAAAATGGTTCTACATAGGGACCGGGCACTATAGTCTGCACATACTGATAGGGAGTAGGTTGTTCATAAGGGGTCCCGTCTTTGCCTACAGTATTCCCCATTATGGGGGGGTGTTATGAGATGCTTGGTAAGGGGGCAGAGGTGATAGCAGCCAGTGGCACGAATCACATGTTGTTGAACTTCTTCCAGGGAAGATTCAGCAAGGAGGTGGGATTCACTGACTGGGCTATGCAGGTTTATTCTGACTAGCGGGACAATGGGAGAAATTTCGTCCTGGGGGTACACGGGGCGTTCTCCTAGTCTAGTGGAATATCCCCCTGGGCGAGTGGCTATCAATATCAGGATATCAATTTGTTTAAGAAACAATAAACCAACAGTACAGTGAGGGCAAGGGTTAACAATTTCACAGCAATCTGGATCCCAAGGTAAAGACATTGAAAGAACAGCAAAATACAAAAAAAAACAATTGAAAAGGCAAGTTTGAAATACTTACGTAACCTGGAAAGAAAAATATGAACAACTAAATCACATACAATCGTTTTACATGACTAGATAAAATGTGCACTGTGTTTGATTTGATCAAATTACCCTTCGGGCGTCCCTTGAACATCCGACCTTATTTGGGGAGGGCGCAATCTATTGCTTCCCTTCCCTGTAATGTTCCTCTTTAATCTATTTTACTTAATAGTTTTAAGTCAGGCCAACCTAGCCGGACTCTCTTTTAATCTATTTTACTTAATAGTTTTAAGTCAGGCCAACCTAGCCGGACTCTCTTTTCAGGTACGAGCCCTCTACTTCTCCCGATGGGCCAGCCTAGCCCACCGCGGAGGCACAGCAGCAATACAGGTCCCGCACGTGGCGGTCACCGCGGCAGTATGAGTGACACCAAAAGATCCTCACCAATAAGGTAAATAAATCAGTAGTCACTCACCTGCCGATCGATGACCCCACTTCCTGGTACCAGCTGTAAAGGTAGGTCCTTGCTCTGTTAGGTGCTCGATTTCCCTCTTCCTATCTTTCCTAGGCCGTGGTCTGGATGTACTTGGGGGTCCCATTCACCGGTGAGATAACCAAGACTCATACACGAGATGTATGTGAATAATGATTACATTTAATGTTTTGAATACAACAGGTTATATGCTGAGACAATTGGGGTGGCACCCTGTGGAGTAGCCAATCAGGGATACCCTCGTAGCTATACACCAAACTTTTCCTAGTAACAGGTTTATTGACAGAACAAGCAGAATAAGCAGAAATCGTCTTCATGGCAAAGCACATCATTAACCTTCACACGAGATAAGAATAAGACTACAATATTCAACAACATTGTGCTAGTAGTCTGTGATCCAGACGTTCTAGGTCACATGTGGGAATGTGAGATGACCGTAAGTCTGGCTTTCTTTGCACAAACTCTCACGGCCAAGGGCATTCTAAGAAAACAGCATATTTCCCAGATAGCGAGCATCTATATCTTAGCAGTTAGAATTCTAGCTTGGTCATACAAAGTTTATGGTGGGTGGATCTCTCTGATCCAAAATATATGTCCTAATCAACTTGGTAAAACAATGGCTTCAGCCTGGTGTGCTTACCGGGCCTCAAATGGTATACAGAGTCACCATGGACCAATTTCTGAAAGTCCTACCTCTGCAGCTTTGGAAGTGGATAAGCCAAGCTGATCTAAAGTGCACTGATTAACTGATTGAGTTGGTGGAATGCTATTCTGCCATGAAGGACCTCTTGGCTAAATCTACAGCTTCAAGATCCCTAACAACAAAAACGTGGCCTCCCTTAGCAACAAATTCAAAACCAGAGTCACAGTCAGTAAAGCCACACAGGTGATGAACCAAGAACCTGGCATAAGTGGTTGCAAAGAGGTTCCATTTGGGAAGCCCTGGCTGAACCCATGGGCAGTGTTTGCAATGCAGTGAGTAGGGTCATGTTGTTGCCAAGTTCTCCCTGATCATGGAGCCTATAGAGTATGACATAGTCTGAAGGCAGTCCTTGTTTGCTTACTTGGGTCTAGTCACACTCTGTGGTGAAGATAAGAGGGAAAAGTGGACGTGTTCTCCTAGACTCATGAAACCTGGTTACCCCAGTCCATATCTGGCTTGTGTACCCTGAACCATTGACCCAGCAGCAGATAGGAGTAGTGTGTGTGCACAGTGACTTCAAGATGTACTCAAAAGGACTGGTGACCTTTGAATTTATCTTAAGACCTGTTTGCCATGAAGTGGCTGTGTCCCCAATCCTGTTGCAGAATGTAATTCCAGGAACAATGCATTGGGAAATAAAAAGGCATTGAGCCTTGAAATTGTATGAGGGAAACCTGATCCCTTTGAATGTAACGTTGAATATGATGCTGCAGGGGTGACCACTTATGAAAATGTATTTCTTCCCTTAGCGGTCTTTGTGGGTGAACTGGAGGTGGCCCCAGAAACCCTTGAGATGCCCAGTGTGCTGGAGTTACCATATTTATCGGGGTATAACACGCACCCCAAGTTTAGGAGGGCATTTTAAGAAAAAAAGTTTTAGGAGGGAAGTTTAAGGGAAAAAAACTTACATTTAAATGCCCGTAATTGCAGCCTTATCAGTGTGCATCTGCAGCCTTGTCCATAATTGCAGAATTATCAGTGTCATTTGCAGCTTGCCCACCGCTGTTTGCAGCTTTGCAGAGTGTCATTTGCAGCTTGCCAGTGTCATTTCCAGCTCGCCCAGCGCCGTTTGCAGCCTTGCCCATGTTTAAATATCCCGCCGCCGAGACAGACCGAGCGAGCGCCGCCGAAAAAGACAGAGCGGCGCCGAAAAAGACTGAGCCGTCTGCTCGGCTCCGTTCGTAGTCCCGCCTCCCTGCTGTTTCTGGAGCAAGCGCTGCCGAAAAAGACCGAGCCGACTCTACTGTGTATTCGGCTTGGCTCGGCCCGCAGTCCCACCCAGTATGGACAGTGAGGATCGGCGTATAACACGCGCCCACGACTTTCCCCCGATTTTAAGGGGGAAAAAGTGCGTGTTCTACGCCGATAAATACGGTATATGACCCTGCTCTTGCAAAAGCCTGGTAAAAATTGAAGGCAAATGATGGGAGCCCAGAAGCTCTTGGGCTCAACAATGTGTTTCCTCATATTGCAGTTTCTTTATGACCTGTTGTACCAAGTTGACAACATTTGTAAAGTTGTGGAACTGGTTCCAGACCTGGTTCCAGACTTTTATTGGACTGCAGTGACCCATACATATCTTTTTCCTCTGAAAAACTACTGTGAGTCAGCTTGTATACCCCATTCCTGTAGTCCATTGGTTACATTACGTGTGATTGAGGTTCCTTTTGACCAGATATGATAAGGCTAATTTCTTCAAGACCATCACCAGAGGGTTGCTCCACATGTTTACTCACAAAGTTGGTATTCCAAGAGAAGTTCTAACAGGTCAAGGGACTCTGTCGGGACTGTTGTCAGCCATGAGGCTAATGTTCAGGCACAAAAATATGTGTGCTGTCCATGCATATTTCTGCGGGCATAGAAGACAGACTACATGTACATCAATGCTCACACATATGAATATGTGCATGCATGGGCTTTTATGCATATCCAAAGCCACTAAGAGGGCTAATTAAACCTGAAAACTGTATTAGCTCTTTGCTGAATGGTCTTTATTCTTGTTTTTATCTAGATCCTGATATGCATTTTAATCATGTTACTGACCTGGCTTCCGCTCTGAAATCGCTGTTGGATTATTCTTGACTGCTTATGTTCCCTGTCTGCCTCAACTATCGACCTTGGCATGAACTAATGACTATGCTTTTGACTAATGATGTTGTCCTTAACTTCTTAATTGTTGCTGACTTCTGCCTGTTCCTGACTCTGATTCTGTTTACATCCTGGTGCTCTTCCACTCGGCTATCACATGACCGAGTTTGGGGCCTGATTGCACTTTGACCTGGACTTTGAATCTCCATGGTGCATCATCAGCTGTACTTCTACTGATCAGATACCAGTGCTCCTGCTTGAGGGTTTCTAGACATTGCAAAGAAAACCTATGAATCTTAAAACTAAATTAGCTGTCAATGTTTGAAAATTAACCAATGCCAAAAGTTAATGAACTAATTGAGAGGTTGGGTCCAGTCAGGTACAAAACCACCCGTCATCTCACTAGGTGATATCTGCAGGTCCCCCTGAGAAATGAAGCAAAATAAAATACAAACTTTGGCCGTAGAGGGTTTGAGGCAGTATGCCTAGATGCTGTTAGGGCTACACGGGACTCCTACTATATTCCAGCAGATGGTAGATGAAATTATCAGTAACACTGTGCAGTGGCATTTCCAGTTGATATGGTTATTTGGAGCACAGACTGGGAAAGTGACCTACCTATAATGCAGGCTGTCCTGAATTCCATTAGTAAAGCAGGCTTAACAACAAACCTGAAGAAGTGTGTTATTGGGCTAGAAGGGGCCCAATAACTGGGGTACACCATTGGGATGGGACTAATAGAACCCAAAATACATAATATGGAATCCATCAGGGATTAGCCTGCTCCTTTCATCAAGAAGCAAGTGAGAACCTTCCTGGGTAGGGTTGGGTATAATTGTAGGTCCATCCTAGACTTTGCCATGGTGGTAACACCCTTACCTGACCTGGCCAAAGGAAAGAGCGCTGTAGGAATCAAATGCAATCCAAAGACTGAAAAAAAATATTATTTTTATTTTTTAATTGGGTTTTGCACATTACATTAGCAAATAGCAAATTAATTTTGAAGCATATACAGTCATATAGAAAAGTAAACAATTGGAAATCAGCACGGGGTGGGGGGGGGGGGGCAGATGTATGGGGAAGGGGGAAGGATGGTAGGGAAATTAATATTATCTGTATACCATTAATACAACATTGTTTTATTTGATTTTGTGACGCATGTACATCATGCCACCTCACCAGGGCCGCTGATAGAAATCATGGGGCCCTGTACAGTCCACCTGACGGGGTCCCTTCAGCCCCACCTCTGGTCCAGCCCCTGGTTCCTCCTGTAGCCTCACCCATGGTCCCACCCCTGGTCTCTCCCCAGACCCCGTCTTGAAACAAAGTGCAAAATGGCAGCATGTGTGGCACTATCTTCACGCAGCACATGCGTTATGGCATTGGCAGCATGGGTGGCACGGTCTCTGCAGGCAGCACATGCGTTATGGCCCATAACGCATGTTCTGCCTGCAGAGGCTGTGCCACCCATGCTGCCAATGCCATAATGTGTAGATGCTGCAGAGACAGATACAGTGTGTAATCAATCATCATTATCACCATTAGGGATGAGCTTGGTGTTCGAGTCTAACGCACGTTCGACTGGAACACCGGGTGTTCGTCCGTTCAGCGAAGCCAGAGCTCTGTGGACCGTTCGTGCCAAATTTGTGTGGTGCTCATGGCCCACAATGCACTGCGCCATCGCAAAGCATTGCTGGCTAATGATTGGCCAAGCATGTACTTTTGACCCCGCATGCTTGGCCAATCACAGCGCCGGCAGCGAGGAGAGCCATGATTGGACACAGGCAGGATGCCTGTGGCCAATTATAGCACAGGCTGTTTTGTACATGCCCCGCACTATATAAGGCTGCCAGTGCGGCGGCCTTGTGTAGTGTTCCGGCGTCTGCAGGAGTTAGTGGGTGTTGTGTGCCTTCAGCACAGTATACACCTGTATCTACCCTTTATTGCTGTTCTCTAATTGAGCCATCTGCAGGAGTTAGTTGGTGTTGTGTGCCTCCAGTGCGGTATATACCTGTAGCTACCTATATTGCTGTTCTCTAATTGAGCCATCTGCAGGAGTTAGTGGGTGTTGTGTGCTTCCAGCGCAGTATACATCTGTATCTACCTATATTGCTGTTCTCTAATTGAGCCATCTGTAGGAGTTAGTGGGTGTTGTGTGCTTCTAGAGCAGTATATACCTGTAACTACCTATATTGCTGTTCTCTAATTGAGCCCTCTGCAGGAGTTAGTGGGTGCTGTGTGCTTCCAGCGCAGTATACACCTGTATCTACCTATATTGCTGTTCTCTAATTGAGACATCTTCAGGAGTTAATGGGTGTTGTGTGTCTCCAGCGCAGTATACACCTGTATCTACCCTTTATGGCTGGTGTTCTCTAATACAGCCATCTGCAGGAGTTAGTGGGTGTTGTGTGCCTCAAGCACAACACATTATACACCTGTATCTACCCTTTATTGCTGGTGTTCTATAATAAAGGCATCTGCAGGAGTTAGTGGGTGTTTTGTGCCTCCAGCAAAGCACAGTATACACGATGAAACGTACAGCCTTGAAATAAAGGACATCTACGAAGTAGCATTCGTCTCTATGTATGTTTACTTCAGAAAAAACACACTGTACAGAGGATCACACCTTCCAAAGTTGTGATACAGAATACAAACTGTTACAGCTTTTTATAAGAAAATGATAACATGACAGTGTATGGCGGGCAAAAGCCCAAGTTACAAAATATCCAATACATTCCAAAATAATTGGTTCCATATTACATATGGTCATACTGACCCAAACACAATAACAAGATTAAGGTCAGTTTGACAAGATAGTAATTAATTATGACAAGGGTACATTATATTCTAAACAGGGACTTTCCATAAAAACATTTCAACATCATTTCTGGGAATAATATCATCTTACTGACAGGACATCTCATGTCATCCAGAGAGCAAGATACACAAACAACATATGTGTTGTAAGATTTAAGAAATACCAAAAGAATTCAGAAACATTTTACAAAGAAATACATTCTTATATTGAAGGGGAACTCTGAGCAGTATACAGATATGTACTGCATATACCTTCATATCTTTACAGCGGGTATCTACCCTTTAATTGCTGATGTTCTATAATAAAGGCATCTGCAGGAGTTAGTGGGTGTTGTGTGCCTCCAGCACAGCACAGTATACACCTGTATCTACCCTTTAATTGCTGGTGTTCTATAATAAAGGCATCTGCAGGAGTTAGTGGGTGTTGTGTGCCTCCAGCACAGCACAATATACACCTGTATCTACCCTTTATTGCTGGTGTTCTCTAATATAGCCATCTGCAGGAGTTAGTTGGTGTTGTGTGCCTCCAGCGCAGTATACACCTGTATCTACCCTTTATTGCTGTTCTCTAATGGAGCCATCTGCAGGAGTTAGTGGGTGTTGTGTGCCTCCAGCACAGCACAGTATACATCTGTATCTACCCTGTGTTGCTGGTGTTCTCTCATACAGGTATCTGCAGTAGTTTGTGGATGTTGTGTGCCTCCAGCCCAGTATACACCTGCATCTACCCTTTATTGCTGGTGATCTATCATACATGTATCTTCAGGAGTTAGTGGGTGTTGTGTGCCTCCAGCACAATATACACTACCCAATTGCTGTTTTTTCCGTCTCCCTGCAGGTCATTACCATGTCTGGAAGGCCAACAAGTAGAGGCAGACAAGCACAAGCCAATAAAAGGGGGCAAGCAGGCTCTGTGTCTAGAGAAAACAGTGCTGGTCATGGATGCGGTGCATCCTCATCAGCACGTGGCCATGGGACACGCTTGTCCTTATTTTCGGCAGCTGGACGTGTTGAGCCGCATCATGCCGAAGACTTGGTAGAGTGGAAGACCAAGCCCTCTTCATCCTCCTCATCCTCTCTCATCCAGGCTCAGGGTACTAGCAAAGCAGCTGCCAACGCATCCTCCTCCCTCGTCTCAATGTCATCATCAGTCACTCCTTCCCTAGACCCACCATGTCCTCCTGAGGAGTCCCCTGAACTGTTTGAGCACAGTGTTGGGTACATGCTCCAGGAGGATGCCCAGTGTTTTGTAGGCTCTGATGATGATACTCAGCTAGAGGAAGGCAGTAGCGTGAGCACAGAGAGAGCGAAAAAAAGGACAGCAATCTGGCAGTCATGTTCCATAAGCTGCAGTATACTGCCAGGTTTGCTCCAGTGATGAAGAGGGAGGGGATGATGAGGTCACTGACTCCACATGGGTGCCTGGTAGGAGAGAGGAGGAGGAGGAGGAGGAGGCACACCTTCAAGAGGCAGAAGTCCCTCCGGGGGCAAGCTTAGGGGCAGCACACTGACTGAATCACACCAAAGAGCTCCGCCTGTGCAGGGCGCTGACTCTGCACGTTATTCTAAAAGTTCTTTGGTGTGGGCCTTTTTTGAGACGAGTGCATCAGATCGCAACGCTATTTGCAACATATGTCTCAAGCGTATCTTGCGTGGCCAAAACATCAGCTGCTTGGGCACCACATGCTTGACCAGACATATGTTGACCTGCCATGCAGCTCGTTGCCAAGCTTACCTCAAAGACCCACAACAAAGAACAAAGTGGACCTCTCCTTGCTCCTCATCAGCTGGCATCTCCAACCCCACTAGACCTTCAGTCCTCTCTGAAACCTACAATCAGAGGAATGAAGGTGTAGAATTAGGTGTGTCACAGCCAAGTGCTTGTCGGTACTCCTCTAGCAGTACACCCACGTCCGATTGTAGCAGGCAAATTTCCCTGCCCCAGCTGCTGGACCGTCGAAAGAAGTTCACTCCCAGACATGCACATGCCCAGCGGTTGATTGCTAGCTCAGCTAAATTGCTAGCACTTCAACTGCTGCCTTTTCAGTTGGTAGACTTGGCCCCCTTCCGTGAGTTTGTGCGATGTGTGGTTCCTCAGTGGCAGGTCCCCAAACGCCACTTTTTCTCATGGAAGGCGATTCCGCTCTCTACCGGCATGTGGAAGGCAATGTCCTTGTCACGTTGGACAGTGGTCAGCGGTAAGGTGCATATTACTACTGACTCATGGTCCAGCAGGCATGGACAGGGACATTACCTGTCTTTCACGGCCCATTGGGTGACTCTTCTGGCAGCTGGGAAGGATGCAGGACAAGGTGCAGTAGTGTTGGAGGTTGTTCCACCACCACGCCTCCAAAATGCTACTGCTGGTTGTGACACATCTCGCTCCTCCACCCCCTCCTCTTCTTCTTCCTCCATGGCCTCTTCCAGTGCTCTTTCCTCGGAACCAGCGGTGCTCCATAGTCGCTCAAGGGGCTACGCAAGTACGAATGCAAAACAATACCATGCTGTGCTTGCGCTAGTTTGTTTAGGGGACAGGAGCCACACTGGGGCAGATATTTTGTCAGCTCTGCAGGGGCAGGCCGAGAGGTGGTTGACGCCATGCCAGCTTAAGCCAGGATTGGTGGTTTGGGACAATGGCACCAACCTCCTCTCCGCCCTCCGACAGGGACAACTGACCCATGTGCCCTGTGTGGCTCACGTCCTTAACCTGGTGGTGCAGCGGTTCTTGGGCAGGTACCCAGGGCTAGGGATGTCCTGAAGCAGGCCAGGAAAGTCTGTGTGCATTTCCGCTGATCATTTAATGCCAGTGCCCGGCTGGCTGAGCTCCAAAAGGAGTTGAACCTGCCCAAGAACCGCCTTATATGTGACATGCCCACCAGGTGGAACTCAACGTTGACCATGCTGCAGCGGCTGCACATGCAGCAGAGGGCCATCAATAACTACCTGTGTGACTACGGCACCAGGACAGGGTCAGGGGGGCTCAGTTTTTTCTCACCACTCCAGTGGGGCATGATCAGGGATGCATGCACTGTCCTGTCACCGTTTGAGGAGGCCACAAGGATGGTGACCAGTGACAGTGCATGCATCAGTGACACTGTACCTCTTGTCCACCTGTTGGAGTATAAGCTGCGTGGAATAATGGACAGGGCACTTGAGGCAGAACAGAGGCAGGAAGAGGAGGACTTCCTTGCCTCTCAAGGCCCCCTTTATCCAGACAGTGTTCCTGCTGTCCCACCCATCACACAGAAAGAGGATGAGAAGGAGGATGATGATTGTGTCAGCATGGAGGTGGAGCCTGGCACTCAGCATCAGCAACAGCAGTCTTTTAGGGATGATTTACAGTCCCAAGAAACACGTGGACTTGTATGTGGCTGGGAGAAGGTGGCTGCGGATCATGTTGTCCTTAGTGACCCAGAGGACTCCGGACCGAATGTCTCAGCTAACCTACGCTGCATGGCCTCCCTGATCCTGCAAAGCCTGTGGAAGGATCCTTGTATTCTTTGGATCAAGGAGAGGGACCATTACTGGCTGGCCACTCTCCTTGATCCATGGTATATGGGTAAGGTTTGCGACCTTATCTTCCCATCTCAGAGGGAGCAGAGGATGAGACATCTCCGGGAGGCCTTGCAGAAAGGTTTGTGCAATGCGTTCCCAGAGACTGGGAGGTTACAAACGCCCGGTCCTGGACAATGTGTTGCTGAGGCTTCGGTCAGAAGGATCGGTGGAGAAGGTGGCCGTCTGACCGATGCGTTCAGACAATTTTTTAGTCCGCAGCCCCAAGGTATGATCAGTTTCAGCAGCCATCACCAGCGTCTGATTTACATGGTGCAGGAATACCTAGGGGCAAGGTCAGACTTGGACACCTTTCCCACCGAAAATCCTCTGGCTTACTGGGTCTTAAGGAAGGATCACTGGCCAGAGATTGCACAGTATGCAATTGAGCTACTGGCCTGTCCTGCATCCAGCATTCTTTCGGAACGCACCTTCAGTGCTGTTGGTGGCTTTGTTACTGATCACAGGGTGCGCCTGTCCACCAAATCAGTTGATCAACTGACCTTCATCAAGATGAATCAGTCTTGGATCATCACTAGCTACCAAGCACCTGAAGCTGATGTAACCAAATAATTTTTTTTTTAAATATCACATCCCTTCAAGACTGCCTATGCTGATGCTGAGTGACTGTCCTGTTAGGTTGACTGTCTATCCTCTTCCTCCTCCGCTGATATCTTGGAAGAACATTTTTGGTTCTGGGTGATGCCACCAGCCCAATTTTTCAGCCTCTGTTTAACAGGGGCGTGTAATTACAATTTTTGATGCAATGCTTTGCAGCAGGGCTCATTCCTGCACTACAAATAGTGTATATGGGAGAGGTTGCAGTGTCGTGGCACCAGTGCCTAAGGCCCAATTTTTCAGCCCCTGTTTAACAGGGGCGTGTAATTACAATTTTTGATGCAATGCTTTGCAGCAGGGCTCATTCCTGCACTACAACTAGAGTATATGGGAGAGGTTGCAGTGTCGTGGCACCAGCACCAGTGCCTAAGGCCCAATGTTTCACCCCCTGTTTAACAGGGACGTGTAATTACAATTTCTGATGCAATGCTTTGCAGCAGGGCTCATTCCTGCACTCCAACTAGAGTATATGGTAGAGGTCGCAGTGTATAGGCCCAATTTTTCATCCCCTGTTTAACAGTGGTGTGTAAATACAATTTTTGATGCAATGCTTTGCAGCAGGGCTCATTCCTGCACTACAAATAGAGTATATGGGAGAGGTTTCAGTGTCGTGGAACCAGTGCCTAAGGCCCAATTTTTCAGCCCCTGTTTAACAGGGGCGTGTAATTACAATTTTTTATGCAATGCTTTGCAGCAGGGCTCATTCCTGCACTACAAATAGAGTATATGGGAGAGGTCGCAGTGTATAGGCCCAATTTTTCATCCCCTGTTTAACAGGGCCATGTATTACAATTTTTGATGCAATGCTTTGCAGCAGGGCTCATTCCTGCACTCCAACTAGAGTATCTGGGAGAGGTCGCAGTGTTGTGACACCAGCAAGCAGTGCCTAAGGCACAATTTTTCAGCCCTTGTTTAACAGGGGCATGTAATTACAATTCTTGATATAATATTTCACAGCAGGGCCCATTCCTGTGCCCACTGAGAGTAACTGTGAGGACTTATAGTGTTGTGGCACTAGCACCACAACCACCAAAGGCCCAATTTTTCTACCACTGTTCAACATTGGCATGTCATTACAATTCTTGATATAATTATTCACAGAAGGGTGCTCCAACGCCCACCAAGAGTCATTTTGAGGGCTTACGGTGTTGTGGCAACACCAACACCTTGTTCCTCCATTTCTGCAGAGCATATAGGGCAGGCCCCTACTTTCAGACATCCAACTTACAAATGTCTCCTACTTGCAAACGGAAGGAGACAACAGGAAGTGAGATGAAAAAAGACGGACGGCAAAACAAATTATACAGGGGTGATAACCCTTCCCTATGTTTTTCAAAAAGCTTAAAAATAGATTTTTTGACTGGAGCTACAAACAGATTCTACTTAACACAACAAACCTACACAGTCCCTGTCTTGTTTGCACTGCCTGTATACTCCTGTTCTGAGTATATAGGGCCTGGGGGCACCATGCCTTTCCTTTTTTTAATATGGGTACGGGGTTCCCCTTAATATCTGTACAAGACCCAAAGGGGCTGCTAATGGGCGGGGGGGCTACCTATGCAATTTTTTTCAATGATTTTAATCCATATTGCCAGAACCAGATATTACATTAAAACCGCAAGCAGTTTTAAATGACTTTTTTTCCGTTAAATGTCATTTTATGCAGGAACTGTTCTGAACGTGGGAAACACGTGGCACTTCACAGGCATACTATAAACACTTTTTTTTTCACTTTAATCGTCATTAAAATCAGTGCTCCTGAAAAAGCGTCAGTTTCTAAAAACATTATAGGCATTGACCCATGTCCCCTGGGGCAGGAGCCAGGTACCCAAACCCTTTTTAGGACAATATCTTTTTTTTTTTTTGAACGTTCGAGTCCCATAGACTTCAATGGGGTTCTAAAGTTTGCACAAATTTTTGGTCCGTTTGAAAGTTCTGGTGCGAACCGAACTGGGGGGTGTTCGGCTCTTCCCTAATTACCATCATATAATAGGTTCCTTGAATCAACCCCAAGCAAGAACACACCTGTGTTAGTCCCACATCCTCACTGATTCAGCTGCTGCCTGGAGTCACAATTTCAATTGTCTGCTTAGATGAGTTGCTTCCTCCACTGCCCTTCACCTCACTGCTTCTTCTCCAGTCTCAGACCCGAATGGGGAGCAGAGCACCATGGAGAGAGAGATAAATCACTCCGCCAGGGAAGTCCTGGCCACTGGACTGACATGCAGAGTGGCCAGGGAAGTGACATGCATCCAAAATACAAGAAGTAGTACCTCACATACAAGAACCCACAACAACCGGAGAGTTAGAAAACATGCAAATAAGTCAGTGCGCTGGGGTTGGGTGGGTGCTTGTTGGAGAATTTTTTTTTTATTACTATGCATTCTTTCATTCCCTGTTTATATTGCCCACCCCTGCTGGCCAGCCCCGGTACAACAGGGCCAGTTATAGTGGCTTATCAGCAGCCCTGCACCCCACTACAGTGCGGTGTAGAGTGTGTAACACTCAGCACAGCCATGAGTTAACAAACTCAGCACCTAAAAGCAATGTGACACAGAGCCATGATAGAGCACCTGTTTACTGTGCTGCCTGTATGGTTATTGTAATGCTGATGATCATAAGAAACTGTGAGATGCTACTTTACACTTCATTTGGGGGAGCAGTAAATGTGCAGCAGGAGCTGCATTTTTACTGCCCCCCAAACCAATCCCCTTTAACTGCTTCCTGTCCAGCCATGTATCAGTATGTCATTGAATTGGAAAGGTGATGTCTCGGTCACCACTACAGAAATGATCGAGATATAATTTTTTAGCCCCAGTGATTCAGCACAAAGTAAAAGTATTCCTAGTGGCTAAGAAGCTCCTGGATTACTTTTACAGGCAGTGGGTGGGGGTCCCACCACTGCCTTTACTGCCTTTAAGATGTGAATTCCCAGGACACAGTGAGAGGTATGGATGTTGTTCCTTCCACCGTGTGACATCAGAAACCAGAAGTGACGAGGATTTTATCACTTCTGGTTTTCGGTCTCATGAAGCCATTACTGGCTTGAACAAGCATCTGATCAAACTGATCTTGGTTTGATCAGATGGTTTGGAGGCCAGAGGACAGATAAGGGGCCTAAAAGAAACCCCAGATCTCTCCATAAATAAGACCTGTCATGGACCATGCTATTGCAAGGGATGTTGTCCATCCCTTGTGAAATAAAAAAAGGAAAACAAAAAAATGCAACGATACAGTGCAAGATTTTTTTCTTGGAATAAAGTAAATAAAACACAATTTAAAATAAATGTAAACTATCCCCGCTCCTTCATGCTTATGCGCAATTGTGAGCTCATACATTGGCTCCACGCGCATATGTAAACAGCAACAAATCTACATTTTGTTTTGAGCCAGGTCATGGGCGGGGACAGAGGTGGGGTCAAGGGCATGGTTGGAGGGGGCCTGTCAGGTAATCTGTACGGGGCCCCATAATTTCTAACAGCAGCCCTGACTGTACTGTACAGTATGTCTAAGGTTAATCATTCAGCATTTCAGGTCGTAGCGCGCATCCACCCAATGTTGGGCATAATTGGTGTTCAGCAAAGGAGGAAAGAAACAGCCATTTGGTGTCTTTCCTACTCTGAGTTGCTGTGTAAAGGCACATTTGATCATTGTGTGAGTCTACATGTTTGGTAGGGAAAGGTCCTGTCAGGATTTAGGTGAACAAAATTCACTTTTCAAGGTGATACAACAAAAGGATCCACATCCCAGCTTCTTATTCCAACTGTGATGTGACTCTTTTTTTTTTCTATGTGGGATTTTTTTTCTATGACCATACTAATGAATGCTTCTAATGTTTTTATATCCTAACCTTGATATTATTCTGATGTTCAGCTCCCTTTCTCTTTCTAAGAAAGTATAGTATGGCACTACAAAGGTAAACACTGAATGTTCTGGGAGATATGGCTGCTTGGTAGCATATACTGGGTGTTCTTAAGGAATATCATATGTTCACACATGTGATTTAATGTTAGAATTAATTTTGTACCCCAAAAAGTCTAATTTCCTCATTATAGCCTTGTTGTTGTTTTAGTCACTGGGATGTGGATACTGACATGTGTTTATACTTAATTAGCTCATACAGATTCATAAATTATGATGCTATCTCTAAAGTCCCCAAAAAGTCTTGTTACTGTTTAAATCAATTTATAAAAAAATAGTTTTTTTTTCAATATAATAAGAAAACCCCTTTGTATAGAAATGAAAATCATATATATTTTCTTGTTTAATGTAATAAAATGTAATAATTGAATGTAATGTATTTCTTTCCTCTAGTGTGATGGGTATGGCTGTATTGATTTTTCACAGCAGTGTTGCGATATACCTCCAGGTTATTAAAGCATATAGTCCTATTTTTCCCAAGCACACAACAAAACTCCCATGATGCACTTTCCTTTTCAACATATACTGTAAGCCCTTGTACACACGGTTGGACATTCCGATGGAAAATGTCTGATAGGACCGTGTTGTCAGATAATCCGACAGTGTGTGGGCTCCATCGGACTGTTTCCGTCGGAATATCCGATGGACCAAGTTTGAAAGCTGGGCTATAAAATTTTCCGACAACATGATCCGATCACGTCAGTTCCAATCGTGTGTAGCCTAGTCCGACGAACAAGGTGCCACACATGCTCACAATAAAATTCTGAGACGGAAGCGCTCGGTCAGGTAAAACTACCGCTCGTAATCGATATAGCACATTCGTCACTCTGCAATGTTAAAAATTATTTAATGCAGCGCATTCTCTTTTTCTTTACAATGCTACAAGAATGAAGTTGTTTTACTGCTCATATTCACACACACTTCTCCCAAACTTATTTCTTTATTCTTTTTACTCATTTCATCAATACAATATTTGAATTCGGCACATCTCCCCAATCTTTTTTTTCTATAATTTTGTGGTTGGTTTATTCAAACATACGAAAAGAAGAGAGAGAGGGGCACCTCTGGGTGCAGGTTTTTTCCAAAACTTTATTTACAGTGTTACAATAGTAAAATTTGCACTCATATTTAGAAGGTTAAAAGTAGGCATGTAGCATCTGATGTATCTGATTGGGTTCATCAGCCAGTGATCTGGTTCATATCTATCGTCCTTCCTGTTCCTCCCAGCGTTGTCCACTACTCAGGTGTTAAAGAGATGCCGGCTTGTGGTGGACGTAGGGTATGTGTACTCAAAACGAGGCTTGGGAAGCAAAGACGAGCAGGGCGTGGGGCTGTGACGTCATGAATGTGCGACGCGTTTCTTGAGCATGCGGGTCGAGATGGCAAGACGACCGCGCTCTTTTGTCAGGCTAATCAGAAGAGAGGGAGGGGACTAGGAATTTAAATAGGGGCAAGTGTAACTTATCAGGCATGGCTAAAGACGGACTAGGACAAGTGATGGGGCATGACCAGAGCGGGATGTCAAAGGATAGAAATTTTAGTGGGCTATGAGAAAAAGAGAGACAAGAAGAGAACAAGTATACGGCATTGATATAAAGAGCGCCTGAGAGAGAAGAGGAGGGGGGAACCTGTCAATAGTGATGGACGAACTTCCGACGGGACGTTTCGCGAACGCGAAACGCGAACGGGCACAAACGTTCGCGAAAACGACCGTTCGCCGCGGGCTCCATTGACTTCAATGGGAGGCGAATTTCGCAAACCTTTAGGTCGAATTTGCGGCCACGGGGTAATTATTAGGGGGTAGCACGTAGTCCCACCACCTGGACAATAGCATAATACATGTATGAGGTGAATTTGGGATCGATAACTACAAGCATTTTTTTTTTATTTGGGAAATTGTTCTGACAATTCAGGACTATGGAGCTAATGAAGGCAATGGAGGAGAGGGAAGGTCAGGGACCAGGGTAGGCAAACAAGAGGGTGCAGGAGATACAGAGCACTGACAGCAGCACCGTAATACAGAGCACTGACATCAGCACCGTGACATACAGCGCTGACAGCAGCTCCGTGACATACAGCGCTGACAGCAGCTCCGTGACATACAGCGCTGACAGCAGCTCCGTGACATACAGCGCTGACAGCAGCTCCGTGACATACAGCGCTGACAGCAGCTCCGTGACATACAGCGCTGACAGCAGCACCGTGACATACAGCGCTGACAGCAGCTCCGTGACATACAGCGCTGACAGCAGCTCCGTGACATACAGCGCTGACAGCAGCACCGTGACATACAGCGCTGACAGCAGCTCCGTGACATACAGCGCTGACAGCAGCTCCGTGACATACAGCGCTGACAGCAGCTCCGTGACATACAGCGCTGACAGCAGCTCCGTGACATACAGCGCTGACAGCAGCTCCGTGACATACAGCGCTGACAGCAGCACCGTGACATACAGCGCTGACAGCAGCTCCGTGACATACAGCGCTGACAGCAGCTCCGTGACATACAGCGCTGACAGCAGCTCCGTGACATACAGCACTGACAGCAGCTCCGTGACATACAGCGCTGACAGCAGCTCCGTGACATACAGCGCTGACAGCAGCACCGTGACATACAGCGCTGACAGCAGCTCCGTGACATACAGCGCTGACAGCAGCTCCGTGACATACAGCGCTGACAGCAGCTCCGTGACATACAGCGCTGACAGCAGCTCCGTGACATACAGCGCTGACAGCAGCTCCGTGACATACAGCGCTGACAGCAGCTCCGTGACATACAGCGCTGACAGCAGCACCGTGACATACAGCGCTGACAGCAGCTCCGTGACATACAGCGCTGACAGCAGCTCCGTGACATACAGCGCTGACAGCAGCTCCGTGACATACAGCACTGACAGCAGCTCCGTGACATACAGCGCTGACAGCAGCTCCGTGACATACAGCGCTGACAGCAGCACCGTGACATACAGCGCTGACAGCAGCTCCGTGACATACAGCGCTGACAGCAGCTCCGTGACATACAGCGCTGACAGCAGCTCCGTGACATACAGCGCTGACAGCAGCTCCGTGACATACAGCGCTGACAGCAGCTCCGTGACATACAGCGCTGACAGCAGCTCCGTGACATACAGCGCTGACAGCAGCTCCGTGACATACAGCGCTGACAGCAGCACCGTAAGCAGCCCCAGGAGGAAGTCAGCACAGCACAGGGATGGTGTGATCCCCTCATAATAAGAACCCCCAGGAGGAAGTCAGCACAGCACAGGGATGGTGGGAGCCCCTCATAATAAGAACACCCAGGAGGAAGTCAGCACAGCACAGGGATGGTGGGAACCCCTCATAATAAGCAGCCCCAGTAGAAATATGACACCGCTCAACCTCTTCAAAGAGGAGGGTAGGGGCATATAGTACGGTGTGCTTTTTTGGGTCAGGGAAGTGAGCCAAATGAATTAAGAAGGTCTGTGTGCTTGATTCCAAAAATTGTTTATAGACATATACATGGTCTACTGATCACATGTGTTGAATTCCTCCGAGATCCATGCCTCATTCATTTTTAGAAATGTGAGGTAGTTAACACTGTGGTGAGCTAGGCGAGTACGCTTATCGGTCACAATCCCCCCTGCTGCGCTGAACGTCCTTTCGGACAGGACACTGGATGAGGGGCAAGCCAACAGTTCGATTGCAAATTGGGCAAGCTCTGGCCAGAGGTCAAGCCTGCCCACCCAGTAGTCTAGGGGTTCATCACTCCTCAGAGCGTCCACATCGGCCGTTAACCCAATGTAGTCGGACACCTGACGGTCTAGGCGTTCCCTGATGCTGGATCCGGATGACACCTGTCGATGGGTCGGCTGAAAGAATGACCTCATATCCGAAGTCACCAACACATCTTCAAACCGGCCTCTTCTTGCAGGCGCTGTTGGATTGGTACCCGCAAATCCTTCTCTGGGAGTGGGAATTGCTCCTCTGCCAGCGCACGCAAAAGCAGAATGCAGCATTTCTCGAAGCAAGGCCTGGAAGTGCTGCATTCTGACAGCCCTCTGCGACGGCGGTAACATTTCCGCCATTTTGTGTTTGTACCGGGGGTCTAAGTACGTTGCCACCCAGTACTGGTCCTTGACCCTCATGCTTTTTATACGGGGGTCCCTATTAAAACACTGGAGCATGAAGGCCCCCATTTGCACTAAAGTGGAAGCGGTGTGGTGGCCTGGCTCCTGCTCATCATCCAGGATAATGTCGTCCTCTTCATTCTCCTCTCCCCATCCTCGCACAACAGGGATCCCAGAAAGGTTTAAAGCATGCTCTTCTTGCTCCTGCTCATCCGCCCCGGCACCATCCTCCTCTGACTCCTCATCAGACTCCTGTTGTTGACTTGTCTCAGATAGAGTAGCCCCCCCTGGGAATTCATCCAGCATTGCGACTTCCTCATCTTCCCGCTCCTGCTCCTCCACAGCCTGATCAATGACACGACGCAATGCACGCTCCAGAAAGAAGGCATAAGGTACCATGTCACTGATGGCGCCATGGCTGCGACTGACCAGTTTGGTGATCTCCTCAAATGGCCGCAGAAGTCTGCATGTGTCGCGCATGAGCAGCCACTGGCGCGGTGAAAAAAAACCCAGCTCCCCAGAACCGTTTCTTTCGCAGAGTTCATACAGGTAGACGTTAACTGCACGTTTCTGCTGGAGCAGCCTATCAAGCATATAGAAGGTTGAGTTCCATCGCGTCGGGCAATCGCAAATAAGACGTCTGACCGGCAGATGGTGTCGCCGCTGAATGTCAGCAAGGCGAGCCATGGCCGTGTAAGATCTTCTGAAATGGGCCGAGATTTTCCTTGCCTGCCGCAAGATGTCCTGGACCCCAGGGTATTTGACAAGGAATCGCTGCACGACCAAGTTTAAGACGTGTGCCATGCACGGCACGTGCGTGATTTTGCCCTGTTTCAATGCGCTAAGCAGATTGGCACCGTTGTCACACACCACTTTACCAACTGTCAAATTGAGCGGTGTTAGCCACTCATCTGCCTGTGAACGCAAAGCTGAAAGGAGTGCCGGGCCAGTGTGGCTCTTTGCTTCCAGGCACAACAGACGCAGCACGGCATGGCAACGTCTCACCTGGCATGTGGAATAGGTTCTGGGGAGCTTGGGCGGTGCAGTGGAAGAGACGCTAGCAGCGGAAAAGGAGGAGGCAGCTGAGGAGGAGAGGGAGGAGGATGGAGTAGGAGGAGGAGAAGAAGAGTCAGGCCTGCATGCAATCCGTGGCGGTAAAACCAAATCTACACGGGTGCCACGGGTTACATGCTTGACGGCCGTCAGAAGGTTCACCCAGTGGGCAGTAAAACTGATATACCTTCCCTGCCCGTGTTTGCTAGACCACGTGTCTGTGGTCAGATGTATCTTGGCACCGACACTGTGTGCCAGAGATACATTCACTTGCCGCTGAACATGGCCATATAGCTCTGGGATGCCCTTCTCTGAGAAATACTTCCTTCCTGGGACCTTCCATTGTGGTGTTCCAATGGCCACAAATTTGCGAAAGGCCTCCGAGTCCACCAGTTTATATGGCAGTAGTTGGCGGGCTATGAGTTCTGACAAGCCAGCCGCCAACCGTTGGGCAAGAGGGTTATCCGGCGTCATCATTTTTTTACGCTCAAACATTAGGCCCACGGAAGCCTGCCTTTTTGCAGAAAAATGTGAGCTTGGCGTGATGGAAGGTGGAGTGGAGGACAATTGTGAGGAGAGAGGAGAAGGAGAAGTAGAAGATGAGGCTGGACGGTGAGAGCCTGCAGTGTGGCTTTGTGTGTTCCGTTGCTCCCACTGGGCTCGGTGATGGCTGCTCATGTGCCTTCTTAAGGCGGTCGTCCCTAGGTGAGTATTGGGCTTACCGCGACTAACGCGTTGACTGCAAAGATTGCAGATGGCAACGCTATTGTCAGCAGCGGACACGTTAAAAAAAGCCCACACTGCGGAGCCATGTGCCGGTGTCCTGGGAGCGCCAGATGTGACCGTACATGGTCGATGACTCGCTCCTGATACATTTGCAGTCTGCTTTGTCCCTGCTGTGCAATGTAAGTCATTGCTGCTTCTCCTCCCTATCTGCTGGTCCATATCTCCCTCTGAACTCCCCTCCTCTTCCTCTCTTGTGGGCACCCACGTGACATCACTAGACACGTCATCATCAACGTCACCTTCCCCACCGCTATAAGTAGAGTAGGCAGCAACACCGGGGACCAACCTCCTCCTTGGGCTGATCTGGGTACTGGCGTCAGACTGCTGAGTAGCGCTTGTTGCTACCTCCTCTTCCTGATCCAATACCAAGAGTGGCTGCGCATCAGAAATGTCCTCTTGATATGGATCGGAAAATAATTCCAGTGACTCAAGCGGAAGGTATGTGGTGGTGGTGGTGGTGGTCGTGTTGTTGGTGGTAGTGTCTTTGGGGGTGCACATAGCAGAGAGTGAAGAAGAGGGTGCAGATCGAGAGGATGAGGAGGGTGCAGAAGAATAAGGCTGAGTGAGCCACTCAACCAAGTCTGGTGCGTCCTTTAAAGTAATTGAACGCACCTTCTGCAACTTCCCACTTTGGCTCAAGGCTGTTGCTCCTGCCCTACCCCTACCACCCCTGCGGAAGGGCCTGCCTCTTCCTCTGCCTGTCATTTTTTAAATCACCCTGTGACAAAACTCTTAGTCCCTATACCGCTGAAGGACTGCTGCAGTATAGGGCAGCGGTCAGCAGTAGTGCACGTCAACCCTATGTATTGTGGACCGATAGCGGTCCTTACAGAACAGCAGACTGTACTGCACTCAGGCCTATGTACCGTAGCACCCTATACCAAGTTACCAGTCCTTATAAAAACTTTTGTGGACCAAGCAGGTTGTGTGTTAGTGATTAGCAGACTGTACGTCAGTCCCTATACCAATGAAGGACTGCTGCAGTATAGGGCAGCGGTCAGCAGTAGTGCACGGCAACCCTATGTATTGTGGACCGATAGCGGTCCTTACAGAACAGCAGACTGTACTGCACTCAGGCCTATGTACCGTAGCACCCTATACCAAGTTACCAGTCCTTATAAGAACTTTTGTGGACCAAGCAGGTTGTGTGTTAGTGATTAGCAGACTGTACGTCAGTCCCTATACCAATGAAGGACTGCTGCAGTATAGGGCAGCGGTCAGCAGTAGTGCACGGCAACCCTATGTATTGTGGACCGATAGCGGTCCTTACAGAACAGCAGACTGTACTGCACTCAGGCCTATGTACCGTAGCACCCTATACCAAGTTACCAGTCCTTATAAGAACTTTTGTGGACCAAGCAGGTTGTGTGTTAGTGTTTAGCAGACTGTGCGTCAGTCCCTATACCGCTGAAGGACTGCTGCAGTATAGGGCAGCGGTCAGCAGTAGTGCACGGCAACCCTATGTATTGTGGACCGATAGCGGTCCTTACAGAACAGCAGACTGTAACGCACTCAGGCCTATGTACCGTAGCACCCTATACCAAGTTACCAGTCCTTATAAGAACTTTTGTGGACCAAGCAGGTTGTGTGTTAGTGATTAGCAGACTGTACGTCAGTCCCTATACCAATGAAGGACTGCTGCAGTATAGGGCAGCGGTCAGCAGTAGTGCACGGCAACCCTATGTATTGTGGACCGATAGCGGTCCTTACAGAACAGCAGACTGTAACGCACTCAGGCCTATGTACCGTAGCACCCTATACCAAGTTACCAGTCCTTATAAGAACTTTTGTGGACCAAGCAGGTTGTGTGTTAGTGATTAGCAGACTGTACGTCAGTCCCTATACCAATGAAGGACTGCTGCAGTATAGGGCAGCGGTCAGCAGTAGTGCACGGCAACCCTATGTATTGTGGACCGATAGCGGTCCTTACAGAACAGCAGACTGTACTGCACTCAGGCCTATGTACCGTAGCACCCTATACCAAGTTACCAGTCCTTATAAGAACTTTTGTGGACCAAGCAGGTTGTGTGTTAGTGTTTAGCAGACTGTGCGTCAGTCCCTATACCGCTGAAGGACTGCTGCAGTATAGGGCAGCGGTCAGCAGTAGTGCACGGCAACCCTATGTATTGTGGACCGATAGCGGTCCTTACAGAACAGCAGACTGTACTGCACTCAGGCCTATGTACCGTAGCACCCTATACCAAGTTACCAGTCCTTATAAAAACTTTTGTGGACCAAGCAGGTTGTGTGTTAGTGATTAGCAGACTGTACGTCAGTCCCTATACCAATGAAGGACTGCTGCAGTATAGGGCAGCGGTCAGCAGTAGTGCACGGCAACCCTATGTATTGTGGACCGATAGCGGTCCTTACAGAACAGCAGACTGTACTGCACTCAGGCCTATGTACCGTAGCACCCTATACCAAGTTACCAGTCCTTATAAGAACTTTTGTGGACCAAGCAGGTTGTGTGTTAGTGATTAGCAGACTGTACGTCAGTCCCTATACCAATGAAGGACTGCTGCAGTATAGGGCAGCGGTCAGCAGTAGTGCACGGCAACCCTATGTATTGTGGACCGATAGCGGTCCTTACAGAACAGCAGACTGTAACGCACTCAGGCCTATGTACCGTAGCACCCTATACCAAGTTACCAGTCCTTATAAGAACTTTTGTGGACCAAGCAGGTTGTGTGTTAGTGTTTAGCAGACTGTGCGTCAGTCCCTATACCGCTGAAGGACTGCTGCAGTATAGGGCAGCGGTCAGCAGTAGTGCACGGCAACCCTATCTATTGTGGACCGATAGCGGTCCTTACAGAACAGCAGACTGTACCGCACCCAAGCCTATGTACCGTAGCACCCTAGACAGACCAAGTTACCAGTCCTTATAAGAACTTTTGTGGAACAAGTGAGTTGTGAATGATTAGCAGACTGCAGCAGAAGGGCAGCAGTCAAGTATAATATTCTTTCTATATTTGGAAGAAAGAATATTATACGTGTACAAGCCTATTACCGTACCACTGATACCAGTCCTGAAAAGAACCTTTGTGGAACTAATAGTAACAGCAAGTCTTTAAAATTATCCTCACTGCCTGACACACTGCTTCCTGCCTGTCCCTATACAAATTGGCAAAAAAGAGTAGGCTGGAACGATTAGCTGGAACAGCTCTTTTGTGGACCTGATAGTAACAGCTAATGATGATGATGATGATGATGATGAAGAAAGACTAATCTGGCTGAGCTGTCCCTAAAATAGCAGCATACAGCGCTCTGTCCCTTTATCTAAACTGACAAAAGAAACTCAGGCTGCTGACCTAACACCTATACCAGTCCTGAAAAGAACTTTTGTGTACCAAATAGCTAGCGTTTTCTCTGTCCCTACTCCACACAGGATCCTTTCCCTACAGTGACAGAAGAAAGAATGTAAAATGGCCACCGGATCGGGTGTATTTATAGGTTAGGGGGAATGTCCAAGTGTCCATGAGCTGTCATGTCTCAATTGGTTGTCCTGTAACACATGATAAACGTGTCACGAAAGGTTAAAGTTCTTGTATACATTAAACACGTAAGTCCGCCGGGGCGAACGACGGAAAAAGGCGTTCGAACCCGCGGACGGCGAAAGTCGGAAATTCGCCGCGAAACGACCGCCGGGCGAACCGTTCGGCCATCACTACCTGTCAAGTTATGCTGTGACAGATGGATAAATGGAGGAATGCTATGTACATATCGACAATAGCCTGAATTACATACAAATGGGTCTAAAGAGGAATGCTATATATACACCGACAATAGCCTGGGTTATATAGAGAAGGAAAAGGCAGGCAAAAAAAAATATATATAAAAAATAATATAAAAAATGCGCTATATATAAGGGGAAAAATATGATGGGAAAAAATATGTAAAAATTAATTAAGTAAAAAGGGGGATAAAAAAGATTATAAATACTGGAGGTAAGGGGATAGGTAGAAGAGCCAAAATACATGTATGGAAGATGTAAACCGATTTCAATAAATATATATATAAGTGTATAAGGGATTATGAAAGAAATTTGAAAGGGACAATTAAAAGATATATGCATATAAAAAGATACATCAGACAATGTATATAGATTGATTCATATATATATAAAGTATATATAAAAAAAGGGTAGGGGAGCGAGGAGAACGGGGATATATATATATATATATATATATATATATATATATATATATATATATATATATATATATATATATATATATATATATATATATATATATATATATATTTTTTGTCCGTGATCGACAAACTTTTGGATTGGGTTTTCAGTTTACTGGGTGCAATCTTATTTCTCAGGTTTGGGGCCCTAGGGTAAGTAACAGATGGTCGAGCTAGGAGTTCGCAGGTGAGGGTCCTGCTGTAAAATGCCCCAGTGTTTTCTTAGTATTCTTTCCATAGTTTTGTGCTAATTATGGAACGTGGTGATGAATCTACTGGAAAAATTCTGTGGGGGGCGGTCTGTTTTTGCTGCTGCTTTTCCTGAAAGACACTGTTCAAAAGCGTCGTCTATAAGAGGTGCAGGATAGTTTTTTTTCTAAAAATTTGATTTTCAAAATACTACTGGATTCTATGTAGTCAGTTTGTTTGGTACAATTTTGCCTTAAACCCCAAAATTGTCCCTTTGGGATGTTCTTGACCCATTTGGGATAATGACAACTGTTAAAATGAAGTTAAGAGTTGCCCGCAGTTGGTTTAGTGTAGTTTTTCGAGACGATAACGTGGCCTTCGTGTCTCAGTTCTAGGTCTAAAAATGCTATAGTCTCCGAACTCGTATTGGACGTTAAAGTTAGGCCATAGGGATTATTGTTGCAGTGTTGAATGAAGGGGGGATTGAGTCGACTGCTCCATCCCAAATGATGATCAGGTTATCTATATATCTACCGGAAAAGATTACATTTTCTGCAAAGGGATTATTTTTATAAATAAAACAGGACTCCCAGAAGCCCATCGCAAGGTTCGCGTATAAGGGCACAAAATTGGCACCCATAGCTGTACCTTGGGTCTGTTGGTAAAAAACACCGTTAAAATTAAAAGTAGTTATGTGTCAAGCAAAAGTTAACGGCCTTTAGCACGAAATTGGCTTGCCGCATATTTACTAGGGGCTAATCAGAAGACAGGGAGGGGACTAGGAATTTAAATAGGGGCAAGTGTAACTTATCAGGCGTGGCTAAAGACGGACTAGGACAAGTGATGGGGCGTGACCAGAGCGGGATGTCAAAGGATAGTAATTTTAATGGGCTATGAGAAAAAGAGAGACAAGAAGAGAACAAGTATATGGCATTGATATAAAGAGCGCCTGAGTGAGAAGAGGAGGGGGGAACCTGTCAAGTTATGCTGTGACAGATGGATACATGGAGGAATGCTATGTACATATCGACAATAGCCTGAATTACATACAAATGGGTCTAAAGAGGAATGCTATATATACACCAACAATAGCCTGGGTTATATAGAGAAGGAAAAGGCAGGCAAAAAAATATATATCTAAAAAAATAATATAAAACATGCGCTATATATAAGGGGAAAAAAATGATGGGAAAAATATGTAAAAATTAATTAAGTACAAAGGGGGATAAAAAAGATTATAAATGCTGGAGGTAAGGGGATAGGTGGAAGAGCCAAAATACATGTATGGAAGATGTAAACCGATTTCAATAAATATATATATAAGTGTATAAGGGATTATGAAAGAAATTTGAAAGGGACAATTAAAAGATGTATGCATATAAAAAGATACATCAGACAATGTATATAGATTGATTCATATATATATAAAATATATATAAAAAAAGGGTAGGGGAGCGAGGAGAAGGGGGATATATATATATATATATATATATATATATATATATATATATATATATATATATATATACATACATACACATATAGGGCAGGAAAAAAGGAGAAAAAGCAGCAGAGGAAAAACAACGGGGGAGGGAGGGGGGGCGCGGAGAGGGAAATAAAGGGGAGGGGAAGGTGGGAAGGGGGCAGTTGATAAAAACACATAGTTATGTCTGCATTAATAATTATGATGTAGGGAGAAAGCTTTTACACTAAGAAGGAATACTAGAACTTTTCATACATACATAAGTACAGATAAAAAACTGAGATATTAGTATAATGAATACATGGTAATAAAGAATAATGATAATAAACCATAAAACAATGAACAATCTCATTGTAACAACCAATCCATGTCCCTTACAAGGACATGGTATTAGAGGCAAGGAAATAGCCAAAGTAAAAATGGAGCACCACATAACACTGTGGGTAAAATTTGTGATAAAAAAAATATAATATATATTATTATTACAGATGGGGGAACATGCAGATTGAGGGAATATGTGTAGGGAGAGATATTTTCATTTAGAAGTCATATTATGTAATAAGGAAAGCACCATAGATATGGTGTAACTAGTATGGGGCAGTGTAACATCTGCAAGATCGGCGAGTAGGCTACTAGGTGATATTAAATCAAAGAATAGTGGCAATTTCGATACATTCATTGATTCCCCCTGGGGAGAGTGCATCAAGGGTATAGATCCAGAAGGTTTCCCGAGCACATAGTTTTTTTAATCTCTCCGCCAGGAGGAAATGATTTGGGATCTGCTCGATAATCCAAACCTTGAGGCCTAATGTGGATCCTTTGTGAGAAAGGGCGAAATGTCTTGGCATGCTGTGTGGATCAGTGCCTCCTTCTATTAATCTTCGATGTTCCCCGAAACGCTGTCTGAGTGTCCTGATGGTTCTCCCTATGTAGATGAGGCCACAAGGACAACTCAGCCCTTATACTACGAATTTGAATGAACAATTGAAGAATTCCTTTAATGTGTAAGTTTTGCCCTTGGTGGTAAATTATTTTTGTCCGTGATCGACAAACTTACAGGTTTTACAAAGTGCTTTACAACACTGATAAATCCCAGTTAGGGGTATCAGTTGAAAGGTCGTAGGGGGATTGGATTGGGTTTTTAGTTTACTGGGTGCAATCTTATTTCTCAGGTTTGGGGCCCTAGGGTAAGTAACAGATGGTCGAGCTGGGAGTTCGGTTCGCAGGTGAGGGTCCTGCTGTAAAATGCCCCAGTGTTTTCTTAGTATTCTTTCCATAGTTTTGTGCTAATTATGGAACATGGTGATGAATCTACTGGAAAAATTCTGTGGGGGGCGGTCTGTTTTTGCCGCTGCTTTTCCTGAAAGACACTGTTCGAAAGCGTCGTCTATAAGAGGTGCAGGATAGTTTTTTTTCTAAAAATTTGATTTTCAAAATACTACTGGATTCTATGTAGTCAGTTTGTTTGGTACAATTTTGCCTTAAACCCCAAAATTGTCCCTTTGGGATGTTCTTGACCCATTTGGGATAATGACAACTGTTAAAATGAAGGTAAGAGTTGCCCGCAGTTGGTTTAGTGTAGTTTTTCAAGACGATAACGTGGCCTTCGTGTCTCAGTTCTAGGTCTAAAAATGCTATGATGTCGGAACTCATATTGGACGTAAAAGATAGGCCGTACTGAGGGGCGTACGGACTTCCAACACTATTATCCAGATCAGAAACAAGGAAAATAGGCTAATACACGACACGGAAGGCATTGCGGCGGAATTCCATAGGTTTTACTCTAAGCTCTACAACATTCCACCTTTGCATAAACCAGCGACGATGGAAGGGTCGAGATGTGCGATCATAGACCAATATCTACATAACAGTGGCATGCCAGGCCTGTCAGTGGACGACGCTACAGAACTAGATAAACCCATTGAGGAACTGAAACTAATCTGGGCCATTAAATCCTTGAAAACGGGCAAGAGTCCGGGCCCAGATGGCTTTTCCGCTATTTATTATAAGACTTTCACATCCTTACTGACGACGCCATTGCTCCGCGCATTAAATTCCCTCTCAGCACACCAGGAACCCTCGTCTTCCTTCAACTTAGCGCACATCACAGTGCTCCCCAAACCGGGAAAAGACCCTAATTCCTGCTCCAGTTACCGACCGATTTCGTTGCTCAATTTAGACATAAAGCTCTTATCAAAAATTATTGCTACTAGGTTGAACGCTCTGTTACCCGAGTTAATCGGGCCGACACAGGCGGGCTTTATGCCGGGGAGGGAGGCGCGGGATAATGTGGTTAAGGCGATAAACCTTCTCCATTGTATTAAGGGGAATGCTGTCGAGGGCCTTCTCCTGTCTACGGACGCGGAGAAGGCCTTTGACAGAGTGGCATGGGACTTCATGTTTGCAGTATGCAGGTGGGTGGGTTTCCAACCAAAACTGATGGCCTGGATCTCTGCACTCTATCGACGCCCGACGGCTCGGCTCAAAATCAATGGGACCCTTTCAGAACCCTTTCTATCCCCTATATTATTTATTTTAGCATTGGAACCCTACATCCGCACAATAAATGCCAACCCGTCGATTAAAGGCCTCGCGTTGGGACAAACGCAATTTAAAATAGCCGCCTACGCGGATGACCTCCTATTTGTCATAACCCAACCCCACACTTCAATTCCCAACCTCTTGAAGGAATTTGAGCTGTTTGGATACATCTCCAACTTTAAAATTAATTACGAAAAATCTGAGGCTCTGAATATCTCCCTTAACCCTACACGCCTGCTGTCTGCCAAATCTAACTGCCCCTTTAAGTGGGTAGACCACAGACTTAAATACTTGGGGATCTGGCTCACACCCGACCTGGACAATCTTTATGCACAAAATTTCCAACCCCTCTTAAATGACCTTCGTTCAGATCTTCAAGACTGGCACCGCCACCCACTGTCATGGTTCGGAAGGGCGGCGGCGGTTAAGATGACGGTTTTGCCAAGGGTGCTGTACCTTTTCCACACTCTGCCCATCAAACTACCTAGGCGGTTTTTCGCAAATTTGACAGCGCTAATAAGAGACTTCATATGGGCCAAGAAGAAGCCCCGAATTAGCTTATCGACTTTGACATTGCCTAAAGTTAAGGGGGGATTAATTTTCCGAATTTCAAGTATTACTACTATGCGTCGCACCTGGTTCGCATCCTGGACTGGAATTGCCACGCTGCGTCCAAGGACTGGGTGGGACTGGAAGGCCGAATGACAGCGACTCCCTTGAGGTTTCTGCCATGGGTCACCAAAGAGGCTCGATCGGCCTCACTGTCCTCACACCCCCTGATAGGGCCCACCCTAGAGGTCTTTGGAGAGGCTTCACACCAATGCGGACTAGCCTCCGCCCCGGGCCCTCTGACGCCCTTAGCCCACAACCTTGGCTTTGCGTCAGGACACACTACGGTTTCGTTCCCACACAGAGATGATGGGACACCTGTGACATAGCACACTGCGTTGAGGCAGGCAAGCTTAGGTCTTTTCAGGACCTCTCCAGAGACTTACGAGCAAAGCATTTTACACACTGGCAATAAAGACAACTACACGACTTTGTACACTGTCCGACTAACAGACCGTATGTTTTGAGGGAACAGACATGATTTGAGCAGTTGTGCATCACGGGAGAACCGGTACGGAAGGCGACCTCCCTGATTTACAGTTGGTTACAGGCGACCAGGACAGACCACTCGACCAGACATAAACGAGACTGGGAGAGGTTCCTTTCCACAACCTTCACTGATGAGCAGTGGAAACATGCCTGCATATTAGCACACAAGTGCTCCATAAGCACTAGTTCCCAAGAAACGGCATACAAGGTTTTGTCAAATTGGTACTTTACACCAGTCAGACTTAGCAAATGGTATCCAGGTACGTCAG
Organism: Lithobates pipiens; assembly: GCF_037356315.1. Lineage (NCBI taxonomy): Eukaryota > Metazoa > Chordata > Amphibia > Anura > Ranidae > Lithobates > Lithobates pipiens. The sequence continues at coordinate 625,082,755 of NW_027507903.1, forward strand.
AGCTTTGCTGGAGATGTGGAGGGGCAAGGGGTGATATGATACATATATGGTGGGATTGTCCGAAGTTGCGGGGTTTCTGGGACGGGATTTGTGCGCAGATCCGGGTCATCACCGAGACCAAAATTACCCTCACGCCTGAGTGCTGCCTGCTCCACATCTCCAGCTACTCTTTAGGCAGATACAAAAAATCAGTGGTGCGCCACATGCTGAATGCGGCTAAGACAATTATTCCTCGGCACTGGAAATCGCCCCACCCCCCTTCGCTGCGGGAATGGCTCTTAGAAGTAGACTTCTTATATAAGCTGGAAGAAACTGTGGCAATGGCCTCAGAAAAGACCGACAAATTTCACACACTGTGGAGACCCTGGTTTATTTTTAAACTTACAGATGATTATGCAAAACTTTGTACTGGATGATTTGTGATAATTGGTTCGCCTAACTATATCTCTGTCTAATGTGACTTTACCGAAGCTGGTTATTACGATATACGACTGTGCAAATTGGTATCTCTGTCCACCCCTCGGGTTTGGGGCCTATAGAATTAGTGCCCCACTAACTGCCCCCCCCCCTCTTTCCCCTACCTTCCTGTCTTGCTCCTTACTACCCTCCCCCAACCCTTTTTAGACACTTCAAAAATTTCTACCCCCACAAATGAAAATATTACATTGCACGAGCTACAGGGGGTCTTTGACTTTGACATTGACGTTTCATTCTTTGGTTCCCGCATCTATGGAGACCTTCCTATGGCTTGTTTTTTCTATGTATCAACTCTCAACACTGAACTGTGAGGTACTCTATAGTGGATTTATGTAATAGAATAACATGTTTTTCCTTTTTTTCTATGCCCTGTGGGCTGTATGTTATGGATATACTTGTTCTTTTCCTGTAATGTATCAAGCTGTCAATTGTTCAATAAACTATATTGTTCAAAAAAAAAAAAGATAGGCCGTAGGGATTATTGTTGCAGTGTTGAATGAAGGGGGGATTGAGTCGACTACTCCATCCCAAATGATGATCAGGTTATCTATATATCTACCGGAAAAGATTACGTTTTCTGCAAAGGGATTCTTTTTATAATAAGACTCCCAGAAGCCCATCGCAAGGTTCGCGTACAAGGGCGCAACATTGGCGCCCATAGCTGTAACTTGGGTCTGTTGGTAAAAAACACCGTTAAAATTAAAAGTAGTTATGTGTCAAGCAAAAGTTAACGGCCTTTAGCACGAAATTGGCTTGCCGCATATTTACTAGGGGCTCATTGATTAGATAGTGTCACGTACCTTAAGGCAGAGCCGGAATGCAGGGAACGGCCTCTCGTAGACCTCTGACTCTGGAGGCCCTGGTATTGATGACAGGGGCTTGGGAGCACAGAGGAGCACAAGTGCCTGACTGGATGGTTGATGTAAGAAGCAGCAAACCATTGATGGTGGAGGTGTCCTGTAGTCCAGCAGCGGAATGCAGGTGATGGTAAGGTACAGGAGACAGCGGGAGGATTCCTGTAGTCCGACAGCAGATTGCAAGTGATCTCAGGATACAACGGACAACGGGAGGAGTTCTGCAGTCCAACAGCGGGTGCAGGTGCAAACAGGATATAGTGGGTAGTGGAAAGAGTCCTGTAGTCCGCAGCAAGAGGTAAGAGGCTCCAGGGCACAGAGGAGGCAACAGCCGGGTACGGTGGTGGACTAGGAGGTGTCCTGTAGTCCAGCAGCGGTAAACAGGCAACTGGCAGGTAACGGATAGAACAACGGTCCAGGTCAGGCACAGGTGAGCAGATCAGGTACAGAAATGAAATCCAGAAGAGTAGTCGGGTACAAAGCCAAAAGTCGGGGGCAGGCAGCAAACAGCGAAGTCAGGAACAAGCCGGGTTCAATATGGATCAGGATACGGATTCAGATTCAGATTCAGATACAGGATACCAGAGTACACAGGAACGCTGTTGATCGGGCAGCAAGGCAGTAAAGCAAGGATCCACTTTAAATAGCGCTATTGGTGCCAATTGCGGCAAACGGCCGCGCGCGCTCCCGCGTGCGCGCTCCCACATGCGCACCACCGACCGCGACAATGCTCTTCTTACCGCACAGAAGATCTTCTGCGTCTTACGCTGCTCGGATGCTGGTGAGAGGGATCTTCCTGACAGATAGTCTTCAATGGCTTTGAGGCCAAAGGCATGTGGAAAGGAAGTATAAAGGGAGCTGACATCTAGGGAAAGCCAGATATAAGAGGTTTCCCAACTATAAGGGGCCAGGAGTTCCAGGAGATGATGACCATTACAAATGTAAGATTGTAGTTGTGTCACCAGTGGCTGTAGGAACTGATCGATATACAGGCTAAAGCCAGTGGTGACACTGTCCATGGCGGCCACAATTGGTCAGCCGGGAGGATGAAGAGGGTTTTTATGTACTTTGGGTAAGTAATAGAAATAAGGGATTTGGTAAAAATTCTTATGTAAAAAGGCGCCTTCCGTTTTTGTGAGGATACCTTCTTGGAGGTCTGATTTAATTAAAGCCTCAGCTTCCTTCGCGAATTTATTAGTTGGATCATGAGTCAGTTTTTTGTAAGTGGTGTCATCTGCAAGGTGGCGGAGGGACTCCGCCACGTAATCAGATCTATCCAGAAGGACTATTCTGCCCCTTTTATCAGCGGGCTTGATTATTAAATCTTCTTTATGTGTTAACTTATCCAGGGCTTGGATTTCAGAGCGAGTAAGATTATTTTTATGGGATTTTGAAGTGGTGTTGCATAATTTGATCAGGTCAGCATAAACCACTTGATAGAAACTTTCAATGTATGGGCCTTTTGAGTGGGTGGGGAAAAAAATGGATTTGGGTTTCAGTGATGTGTGGGTAATAGGAGGGGATGAAATAAGATGTTGGGTGAGTAACTGTGATGTCATTTCCTCATCATTTGAGATTTCTAAAGTGTCAATATCAAACATAAGTAGGTCCGAACTAGATCCTGAATGGTCATGAACCGGAGATGTAGTCGGCAAATAGGGTAGTTCTTTTGTCTCTTTTAAGTTATTTTCTTGTTTTATGTGAAAGTGTCTTTTAAGAGTCAAATTGCGTACGTAATTATTCATATCTTTAAAAATGGTGAATGGATTGGGTCTATTTAAAGGTGCACAGTTTAATCCCCGGCTGAGTAATGAAATGTCAGCGGGTAATAGATTATATTAAGATAAATTAATTTTTTTTTTTACAGTTTTTGATGTTTCAATATGTTTGGGTAAGTTGGTCTTTCGCCCTCCTCTGCACCTTCTTCTGTAAATTTTCTTTTTCGGGGGTTTGGGGTCAGAGGAGGACTTTTCACTAAAAAAGACGGTGTGGTACAGTTTACTGTGGGAAGTATGGTCTCTGAGTTGTGATTTGCTTGTAAGGGGGTGGTTGAAAGTTCCACCATACTATGATTTTTTTATATTTGGGTTGGTGAGGGTTGACTGGGTTCTCTTCCCAATCTTGTTGTAGGGGCTATTATTTTTGTTGTTATTATTTCCCAGAGTTATGATTTGTGCTGCACTAGTTTCACTGGGTTCCAGTCTGAGCACTAGGGCCCCTGGGGATCTATTATAGAACTGATTGAGTGATTTTATCAGTTCATCCATTCTCACTGAGTTCCTATTTTTGTCTATTTAGATTTTTGATAGTTAGAGATTGATTTGGACCTGAGCTAGAAGCATAAGGTAAGTAGTTGGGATGATTGGCGTGAATGATGGGACCAAAGGGATTGATACTCATCAATGCAGGGGGGAGTTGCTTATACAATTTATTCGTGGTGGGATAATTACTGTCACGTAGTGTTGACGCTTCTGGTTTGATGGAATAAAGGCTAGGTTCAGGGACATCAGAAATTGGGGATTGATGACCATTTTTAACATTCCAAGAATAGATGTGATTCGTATTAAAGTCATCTAAATCGCGTTTGAATTTACCTATTTTAGTGGTAATAAGGTCGTCCTCTAGCTTTTTGGTGTTTTTCTTAAGGATGTCCAGCCACAATTTTGGAATTTTTTGTGAATGGCCTAATATTTCCTCAATAATTCTTTTAATTTGTGAAACTAGTTGGTTAAATTTCTCAGTCCTATGGAATACAAGTATCCCCATCCATTTTGTCGTGCAAAATTCTGCTACCCCTACCCATTCTTTTTTCCCAGAGTCATCTACAAAGAGGGGGGGGGGTTTCTTAACTCGTAAACCCCTGGGGAAAATTTTGGTTTCAATATATTTTTCTAGAAAGAATCTATCCCACCATTGTACATTGGTTTTGTGGATGGTTCTTTCCAGTTGTTTGAATTTGCCGCAGAGGTTATGGCGGACTTGTCCATTGAGTTTCACTGCAATGGAGAAGTCTACAGGAGATAAATGTGAATATAATAGGTCCAGAGTAGTATACCTATGGCTGGTTATGGCAGTAATGATATCTATAAAAAAATATAAATATAGTGCTATAACGGAAAATTAAAAAGGAGTATGCATGTGGGTAATAACAAAAAATATTTGATATGCAGCACAATAGTTTCACATAATAGACATAAGACAAGTTAAGGCGCAAATCAAAAATGATAATATTATATCCCCACAAGGAGAAAAAGAGTCTATGAAAGTACATAAAATAATAATGAACAAATTGATTATTAATAATTCACACTTTACAGAGGTAAATGATGAAAACAATAATAATCCAAGCAGCGCTTCTATCAGTTCTGTGTCATCAACACAATAACTTTTTCTATATTAAGACATAACATGTGAATAAATCGATCAGACTCAAATAATCAGTCCAACAATTCCAGTGCTCTGAATGCAACAGAAGATTTAAGGAAGTGAATAAGTCCAAAGCAAAGGGGGCCGCAGTGAGTGATTCCAGTGAGAAATGGTAGAAAAATAGGTGCACTTCACACTAATTCCTCCACACGGTGCTCCACACTCCCACAGGGGGTTAAACTCACCAGAAATTCCTCAAGAAAGAGCCTTATCAGCACAACCACTTCAGATTATACGATCCCGTCTTCCAATAGTATAAAGACAGTGATTCTATGTGTTGGACATACACATTCACTTCATATTACACCTCCATACGTCAGCAGCAGCAGCAGCACATGGAAAAAGATAAGCTCCACATCGAGTAGATCTTCTCAAATTTTCGATTTATTCACATTTAAAAACAGTATCTCATTTGGCAGATGCAGTGAACATTCAGCATTCTCCACAATAAAAAATCTCCAAGTATAGCTGATACTTGTGGCAGATCACACAAACAGATGGCAGACACTTGACACCACCAGCCCT